>NC_072396.2:107437000-108050250 GCF_028885625.2 Pongo pygmaeus
TGGAACTGTGTTGGGCTGGCTTCTGTCCCCAACTCCCCAGCATTTAACAGGACCAGGACCCCCATCAGGTACTTAGTGAGGACTGGAGGAATTATCACTCATGTTTACAAGTCTAGACAGTGAAAATAGGTGGGTTGCCCCATATCATTCTTGTTATTTGCAATCCTCCTGCTCCCCTGATTACTGCCTTCTTAATTGGCAACACTTTCCCTTCTGCTGGATCCTGTTTCTGTTGCTGTTGATGAGGTGCTAGGGTCTTCAAGGTAACAAAGCCCCACTGATTTCTCTGGAGTCTCTGGTGAGCCAAATCCCCCTTTGACCTCTATAGAATTGTGGAGAATGTCTTTATACCTTGAGAGTTATGTTTATCCTGGTGAGTACAACTCTTGTGGTTCTTGGGATTACCTTGGTTCTTAGAAAAATAGCCCTTTCTGGTTTTCTTTCATAACTCCTTCAAATAACTCAGACAAGAGTGCACTGGGGCCTAGCTGAGGAAATGCATCTGAGTGTGCCCTGAATTGCATTACTGCAAACCTCCACAATACAAACAGGCTGAAGGCTTTATTTGTGCCTGTGTTTCTATCCTTGATACGGATTTTCTCAAAGGAGACTCTTGGCAGGCCTGCCCACCCAGTTTAACAGACTTACCCAGACATGTAAGTTACATTGGGAGAACAAATTTTCTTTAAAGCGGAAACACACTCCCTTCTTGTCCATACCTGAACCATGAAACTACTTTGTAAGTTCTTAAAAACTATTTTAAGTATTTGGCATTGTCATTTCTTTGTGAGTGTGTGCCCTTTTCTCCAGTTTCTGGTATGGTGCCCGACATAGTAGATATTAAATTATTAATTATTTTGATTGATTAATTAACTAAGAGTTAGAAATCCAGCTCAAAACTGTCCCTAACTCACTATCCTTAACTAAGGGGCCAAAGGCAAGTAACTAGTTATGTGGAAAGCATTACATTATTTCCAAAGGAACATAGCAAGGAAAGTTTCTAACTCAAATTCTGTAAACTTTTTTTTAAACCTTGTATATGTTAGTGTTTAGGAAAACATAGACCCCTTACTTGCATCATAATTACCTAGGGAAAGTGTTAAAAATGTAGACAGTTGGGTGCTCTTCCCACCCCCAACCAGCCACTGTGACCACCTGAATCACCAGAATCAGGAATTACTATTTTGAGTTTCCCAAGTGATTCTCATGCATCTGAGTTTTGACAACATAGGCATAGAGAAACACTGACAGTAATTACACCATTTTACAAATATCGTGATCCAAATTACCTTACTTATTTGATTCCACAATGCATATACGTTTCCAAAGTACAGCATTCCAAAATTAGACTACGTTAGACCATCAATATATGTTCATACTTAAACCAGTACTGTTTTATCTTCTTTTCAAATATCCTATTAAACTAATGCTTTATCATGAATTTATTATTAATAATAAATGTGTAATAATTATGAAATTATTAAATAAATTATGCATTATTATTTCTATGCCAACCTGTGCCCTTTCACAACAATGATTTTGTTTTAATCTCCCTGGAGCTCAGTTTCTAGCACAGTGCCTAATATAGTAGATGTTTCATAACATAATAATTCATTTACTAATTATTAAATTATTTCAGGATTGTAGTTTATCTAAAACAATATATAACAACATTTTTGAGCCTGTGGAGTTTTTTTAATGCTTTCGTATTTTGAAAGTTTCTATAAAGAACATTTTAAAATGTTAGTACTTCTTATAATTATTTGCATAATGTCATCATACATATTTGGATCATGGATATAGGGAGAATATAAACAAAACAGTAATCCAGTCATCCAAAGATACCATTTGTAAGTTTTTTAGTCTTCATCTTATATTTTATCATGACAAAGCTAGGCTTAGAGCCTCTTATGAGGAACACTGCCTCTTTCAAAGCCCCTGCCAAAGAAATATGTTTAGCTTGCCATGTTTGTTACTATTTTTCTAATCTCTCCTCTCCACTTATCAAAGCTGATTGACTCATTTGATCAGCTTTCAGTTAGTTAGCTCCTGATTTTCAAAACTCAAGCCATCACATTTCAGAAGTCCACTCACAGTGATCTAATGTCCAATTTTGAAATGTATTTTGGCAAATTTAGAAATATAAAGTAAATATATTTATTTACTAGAACAGGACAGAACTATTTATTTACAAAACTTAAAAATTGTCTTAGAAGTAGAAAAAGTTTTGAGTTTCATAAATGAAATGGGCAAACTTCCATGTCTACTCTGTCTCCTTTCCTGACATCACATGTATTATGTAGTAAATATTTTGTTTAGAAAAGTCCAGTTTTTAAATTTTCAGAAAGATAGCATGTTATGTAGTCGATATTTCATGTGTAACCAGCTGGAATGCTTTCTAAGTGATATAGCTATACATAACCCAATAAATAAGGCATCCCTATAAACTTGAAAATCTAATTTTTAAAAAATTTTTGCCAGACATTTGAAAAGTCACAATTAGCATCTTTAGAAATTTACTCTGATGGAAAATATTTTCGATTTAATAAGAATAAACTTTGCTGAGTTTCATATGAAGAGAGAAATCTTCAGATGTATGCCCATTTAAAAAAATCGTTTTCGGCCGGGCGCGGTGGCTCATGCCTGTAATCCCAGCACTTTGGGAGGCTGAGGCAGGCGGATCACGAGGTCAGGAGATCGAGACCATCCTGGCAAACACGGTGAAACCCCGTCTCTACTAAAAATACAAAAAATTAGCCGGGTGTGGTGGCGGGCGCCTGTAGTCCCAGCTACTCGGGAGGCTGAGGCAGGAGAATGGCGTGAACCTGGGAGGCGGAGCTTGCAGTGAGCCGAGATGGTGCCACTGCACTCCAGCCTGGGCGACAGAGCAAGACTCCGTCTCAAAAAAAAAAAAATCGTTTTCACACAAATGAACTTTGTGTTTCTGACTGTAAAGTAATGCATTCTAAAGTGGTTTTTGTTGTTGCTTTGAGCAGAGGAAAAACTGTATTAAGAAAGTTTTAAAATATTTTCTTCAACACCTTGTTTCTTTTCCTAAGATCACATGAGTATCAATTAATTTTAAGTTGTTGTCTATTTTTTCCCTAAATTAATAGGTATTACATAGTTTGTAATTAAAATTTGATTTTTAAAAGAGGAAGCAAACTAATGTGTCAGTCATTAAAAGGGTGGAAAATTTGTTGAAAAAGAATAATGAATTTCAAACTAGTTCTGGATCCTTTAGCTGATTATGTAAACTTAGTAGTTATTGCCATAGTAACGTATTAGTGTTTACTATACATTGGTAAAATGGAGATGATAATTTCCAGGGCTGCTGTGAGACCCAAAGGAGATAAAGAGCATGTGAGTGAATGGTGTTGGATGACTTCATGTTTTCACCTGCACATTCAGAATCCAAGTACCTCAGATCCCCTTCAGCTGCTGGGAGTAGTAGCCAAACTATGTCACAGTCCCACTCCATCCCTCAGCTATGATGACCCACCCACTTCTCCCAGTTCTGCACTCTCCACTGGCCTTGATCACTACAGATTTCTCTAGACACCTCAATGTGCTAATGTCCCAGTTTATATCCTACAGAGGTGTGCATAAAGACCTACTTGAATTACAGTTGTACTAGCTTTGTTGGGTACTGTCTTAGTGATGCTTGGACCATGGTATGTTTTACATTTTTAGCAAAAGAGGCCTTTTGCTCAGCTTATATTTGTGGTTATAGGATATTAGGGGCCAAGTCTTGCTTTTTTTATCCACTCCAACAATCTCTGGCATGTAATTAGAGGGCTAAGACAATTTCCACTTCAAGTGACTATCAACATGGTTGTCACACAACCACAATTAATGCTCTGTTAATTTTTCAGTCTTTTCTCTCTGTGTTTCATTTCAAATGGTTTCTTTTGCTATGTCTTCAGGTATACTATTCTTCTACAATGTGTAATCTGCCATTAACTTCATTTAGTATATTTTTTCATTTCAGACATTGTAGCTTTTATCTCTAGATGTTTAATTTGAGCCTTTTAAATATTTTTTATATTCCATGTCTCTACTTAACTTGTTCACTCTTTCCTCTAGCTTCTTGACCATATGCAATGAAGTTCTAATTATCTGCTTTTATGTCCTTATCTAATTCTACCATCGTTGTCATTTCTGGGTCAGTTTTGATTGGTTGCTTTTTCTCTCATGATGGGTTTTATTTTCCTCTTTCTTTGTAGGCTCTTGATTGGATGTCAGACATTGTAAGTTTCACCTATTGAGTGCTGGATATTTTCGTATCCCTGGAATTATATTGATTGTTATTCTGGAAAACAGTTATTTGTAAAGTTTGGTCTTTTAGATTCTTGCTTTAAAACTTTGTAAGAAAGGATCAGTGTTGTGTTTAGTTTAGAGTTAATCGTTCCCCACTAATGAGGAAAATTCTTTCTGAGTAGTCTATCTGATGTCCTGTGAATTATGAGGTTTCCAAGTCTGGCTAGTGGGAACATGCACTGTTCCCAAACATATGTGAACTTAAGGAATTATTTCCTTTAATCCTTTTTGGTAGATCATTTCTTGATCTAGGGTAGTTTCCCTACAGACATGTGATGATCAGAATGATCAGTACTTGTTAAAATAATTGGCAGGCCATTAGACTGAGGTGACTCTAGCAAACTAGAGTTTCTATGTAAGCAAACTGAAACCCAACTCATAGTGAATGGTCATAGCCTAGGAAAATAAAACTTAAGCATAACCAATTAAAAACTGCCAACTAACCTCTAACTAGAGACTTTACCAATCAAAAGCTGCCTATTAACCACTAACTAGAAACCTTTCACTTTTACAAATCAAATGTTTTCTTTGTTTTGCTTTAGAAAACATTTTATAAAAGATTTCCCTCACATGTCCCCTTGGTGGAACACTGAACCACTTGCAGTTTGGCATTGTTCTGTTCATGAATAAACTCTGCTCAAATAAACTCTTCAAAATTTTAATGTGCCTAAGTTTATTATTTAACAGTACTCAGGTAAATATTCAAGAGTGGCTCTCCATGGATCTCTGGAATTCCTTCTCTGTGCAGCTCTTTCCTTTTTGGGACACAGCCCTGTGAACTCCAGCTTCCTTGCCCTCCTTGGACTCTCAACTTCTTATTCTAAGCTCCGGGATACCACAGGGCTTTGCCTGGATTCCTACTTCTTGCACTGTGGCCTGAAAACTTTCTTCAGGAAGTAAGCTGGGGCAATTGTTGTACCCGAGCGAGTCAGAAAAACGCCACACTTTGAGACGAATTATGAGTCCTTTATTAGCCGGCGACCGAGAGACGGCTAACACTCAAAATTCTCTCGGCCCCGAGGAAGGGGCTTGATTAATCTTTATACCTTGGTTTAGGAAGGGGAGGGAGGGTCTAATTAGAACAATTTTACAGAAGTTAAGTAGTCAAAAAGTTAAAAGGAGAAATGGTTACAGGAAAGTAAACAGTTCCAGGTGCAAGGACTTTAAGACTATTACAAGGTGATAGACGTGGGGCTTTGGGCGTTATCAATCAGACAAATTCTTGGGGACTGCGGATATAGCTTGCCACAGTATCTTATCAGTTAATTGCATTCTTGGATGTGCTGGGAGTCAGCTTGCACAAGTTAAGTCCTTGAGGAAGGGGCTGCCAGTGAAAGAGGCAAGATGGAGTCTGTCTGGCTCTCTTAGCTAAGGGAGAGTCAATTCAGGTGGAAACAAGGCTAGGTGATTAAAGGAAAAGGGAGAGTCTAAAAACAGAGTTAGTAAAAACCAGGTTGGGCATTACACAATCATAAGAATAACCTCATTTGTTCCCAGTTTCTCAGGGATCACTAAACATTGTTGCCTGTTGTCTAAGGTCTTGAGAACAGCTTGTTCTTGTATTTCATCCAACTTTTTAGTTGTTTCATGTGGGAGAAAAATTTCATCTATCTAGGAGCAGAAATTCTGGTATGCCTTGGGTAAATGTTCTGTTTTTGTTTGTTAGTTTGTTTTTGAGATGGGGTCTTGCTCTGTCGCCCAGCCTGGAGTGCAGTGGCATGATCATAGCTCACTACATCCTCAGTCTCCCCAGCTCAAGCAATCCTGCACCCTCAGCCTTGCAAGTAGCTGGGAACACAGATGTGCACCACCACACCCAGCTAATTTTTTTTTTTTTTTTTTAGTAGAGACGAGGTATTGCTATGTTACACAGGCTGTCTTGAACTCCTGAGCTCAAGCAGTCCTATCACCTTGGCCTCCCAAAGTGCTGGGATCACAGGCATAAGCCCCCATGCCAACCTTGAATAAATGTTTAATGTGGTCATTATAAGTCTGTAGGGATCCTCAAATCCTTAGCCTAGTTCTGCCCTTCACGAAAGAACAGCAGGCAAGTCACTTTATTTCTCTAGAAGCAAAGACTTGCATTTCCCATAGCAAACACCATGGAATACTATGCAGCCATAAAAAATGATGAGTTCACGTCCTTTGTAGGGACATGGATGAAATTGGAAATCATCATTCTCAGTAAACTATCGCAAGAACAAAAAACCAAACACTGCATATTCTCACTCATAGGTGGGAATTGAACAATGAGAACACATGGACACAGGAAGGGGAACATCACACTCTGGGGACTGTTGTGGGGTGGGGGGAGGGGGCAGGGATAGCATTGGGAGATATACCTAATGCTAGATGACGAGTTGGTGGGTGCAGCGCACCAGCATGGCACATGTATACATATGTAACTTACCTGCACATTGCGCACATGTACCATAAAACCTAAAGTATAATAATAATAATAATAATAATAAAAGGAAAAAAAATGAAAAAAAAATTAGCATTGTATTATAAAATAAACATTGCCTTGGATTCTTGTTTTTAAAAAACAGCAAGGAAGATTTTATTCAAAACTCTTGCAAGAGAGGAGAGAGATTGAACTCAGCTCCAAATACTACTGAAACAGCTGGGATTTTATGGCCACTGGGAAAGGTGAGGGAAAGGGTGGAAAACTACTAAGAAATGTGGTTAGTTATCAGGGGAAGTGGAGGAACTTGATTAGACATCAAAAGTGGCAGAAGAAGAGCTTGATTGGATGGCAAAGGTGGGAGGATTCTTGATAAACTGACTGAGCAGGATTTTTGCTAAAAGTGGGCTCAGTTGGTGAAATAGAGGCCTAGTTGAAAAAAATAAGGCTCAGAGAAGCCTGACCAAAGTTTTGGTCTAGGAGGAAGGAGTTCATGTCAGTGTGTATTGGTGATTTTTGAAGCATTTCACACAGACTGCCTGCTTCACAATCTCCTGTCTTTCTTGTTAACAACATAGAATTTGTCACCCTTCCCCAATATTACATGATTCAAATATACTTCTAACTGGGTCCCAAAACATACATTATTATCATGCTCCCCTGAGAGATTCTAATGCACACTAATACTGGAGAACCACTGGTGGTACAATGGAAGCACAATTATATTGAGTACAAATATGCCTAGAGAAAGACTGTAAGAAAATGTGTCAAAATGCTAGAGAACCTAGTAATGCATATATCATGGGATCTAATTATCCTATTCTATGTTAGGATTTATTTTTGAAAAATTTTCAACATTTCTCACCTTGGGATACATCATGTACTAGATGTGATAGTTTTATCTTTCTCAGAAAAGTGTTTCTGTTCACTATCCCCATGAGATTAATTTTGTTAGCTCTCTCATAAAAGTGAGAACATATGACATTTGTCTTTTCATGTGTGCCTTATTTCACTTATCATAACGTCTTCTAGTTCCACCCATGTTGTCACAAATCATTGGATTTCATTCTTTTTATGGTGGAATAATATTCCACTGTGTATATGTACCACATTTTCTTTATCAATTTATCCTTGGATAGACACTTAGGTTGATTCCATATCTTGGCTATTGTGAATGGTGGTGCAATAAACATGGGAGTGCAGATATCTCTCCAATATACTGATTTCATTTCCTTTCGATATTGCTGGATATATGGTAGTATTATTTTTAGTTTTTTGAAAACCCTCCACACTGTTTTCCATAAAGGCTCTACTAATTTATATCCTACCAATAGTGTACAAGCATTCCCCTTTCTTTGTTTCTTCCCCAGCATTTTTCTTTTTTTTTTTTTTTTTTTTTTTTTTTTTTTTTTTTGAGTTTCGCTGTCTCCAGGCTGGAGGGCAGTGGTGTGATCTCTGCCCACTGCAACCTCCGCCTCCCAGATTCAAGCGATTCCCCTGGCTCAGCCTCCTGAGTAGCTGGGATTACAGGTGTGCCACCACACCCAGCTAATTTTTTTTTTTTTGGATTTTAGTAGAGACAGGTTTCACTATGTTGGCCAAGATGGTCTTTATCTTCTGACCTTGTGATCCGCCCACCTGGTCCTCCCAAAATGCTGGGATTAGAGGCGTGAGCCACCAAGCCAGGCCTTCCCCAGCATTTGTTATTTTCTGTATTTTGGATAATAGCTATTATAACTAGGGTGAGATGATATCTCACTGTGGTTTTGATTTGCATTTGGTGGTTACCAGAGGTTGGGAAGGGTAGTAGGGAGAGGGGATAAAAACAGGTTGGTTAGCAGGTACAAAAATACAATTAGAAGGAATAAGATCTAGTGTTCTATAGCATGATAGGAATGACTATAGTTACCAATAATTTCTTGTATATTTCAACTTGGAATGTTCCCAACACAAACAAATGATAAATGTTTGAAGTGATGGTTATCCCGATTTCTGATTTGATCATTACACATTATATGCTTGTATCAAAATATCACATGTACCCCATAAATGTGTACAACTATTATGTATCCATAAAAATAAAAAATGCAAAAAAAGCTGTAGGTGATAAATTAGAACAATTTAATAGATGTTCAAAACTGGGGAAAAAGTGTTTCTCAATCCATGGTGTATGTTACAGAAACTGTAATATAATAATTAAGAAAGTAAAGTACATAAATATATGTGGGCATGTGCATATTTAAATAGAAAAAGATGTAAAAGAATTCACCACTGATAACATTTGGGAATGGATATGTGATTAAAAGTGATTTTTCTGTTCTATTTTCTTCAATGCCAGATTTTTATTTTTAAATTTTTGTATAGTTACAATCTTATTTCCATTAAAAATTCTGAATATATGTTATGTTAATTTGGAATATGCAGAAAATAATAGTTATAATAACAATACTCATAACATACTTTTAGTGTTAACCACGTTCCAGAGAGTGTTCTAAGTGATTTGCAAGTATTAATCCATTTGTTCCTCAGAAGAGACCTGTGAAGGCTGTGAAAAGAAAACAATCTTGGGGCCCCCAAGTCACCAAGCTAAAGGGAAAAGTCAAGCTGGCAACTGCTCAGGGCAAACCTGCCTCCCATTCCATTCAAAGTCACCCCTCTGCTCACTGAGATAAATGCATATCTGGTTGCCTCCTTTGGAGAGGCTAATCGGAAATTCAAAGGAATGCAACCATTTGTCTCTTATCTACCTATGACCTGGAAGCCCCCTCCCCGCTTCAAGTTGTCCCGCCTTTCTGGACAGAACCAATGTTCATCTTACATATGATGATTGATGTCTCATGTCTCCCTAAAAATGTATAAAACTAAATTGTGCTCTGACCTCCTTGGGCACATGCCGTCTGAACCTCCTGAGGCTGTGTCATGGGCGCGCATCCTCAACCTTGGCAAAATAAACTTTCTAAATTAACTGAGACCTGCCTCGAATATTCGGGGTTTACAAGGCTATACTATCAATGACCCCACTTTACAAGGGAAGAAACTGAGGCACACACAGGTTAAGCAAATTACCTGTGATTGTTCAGCTAATAAGTTGCAAAACCAGGATATAGGCAAAACTGGCTCCAGAATCAGTGCTCTCAGCCTCTCAATAAAGTAAATAAAAAATACATTAAAACCATGATTGGAACAGCTGGAGACAGCCACCTATGTTCTTAAAAGTCCTTATGACTTTTCAACATAAACAAAAGCTGAGGGAGTTCCTCATTGCTAGACCTGCCCTTCAGGAAAATGCTAAAGGGAGTCCTTTAAGTCGAAATAAAAGGATGCTAGACTAGCAACATGAAACCATATGAAAACATAAAGCTCTCTGATCAAGGTTAATATGTACACAACTATAGGATCCTATAGTGTTGTAATGTTATTGTATGAATCACTTTTAGTGCTGATACAGAATTTAAGAGACAAGAGCATAAGAAGTAACCCAAAGTCTGTGTTAATCACACACAATATAAACAGATATAATTTGTGACATCGATAATTTGGGGGGTGGATATTTAAGGAGTAGAGGTTTTGTACGTGATCGAGTAGGCATTGGTTTAAAATAGATTGTTATAACTTAAAGGTGTTTTATATAATCCCAGTGATAACCATGAAGAAAATACCTTTAGAGGAAAAAAAAAAAAAAGAGAGAAGAGAATCAAAGCACGTCACTACAAAAAACTCAATGAAATACAAAGGAATAGGGTAGGAGAGAGAAAGAGAGACAAAATAGCTATAAAAGAAACAGAATACAACAAAACAGCAATAGTAAATCTTTTCCTATCAGTAATATCTTTACAGGCAAACAGATTAAACCTACCAATCAAAAGACATAGATTGACTGAATGGATTTAAAAAAACAAGATCTAACTATATTCTGTCTAAAAGGGATTCACTTCAGATCTAAGGACACATACAGTCTGAAAGTGAAAAGATGGGAAAAGATACTCCATACAAATGGTAAACAGAGGGCAGGGGTTGCCATATTTATATCAGATGAAATAGATTTTAAATAAAAACTGTTACAAGAGACAAAGAAAAACATATAATGGTAAAAGAGTCAATTCATCAGGAATATATAACAATTATAAATATATATACACCTAACATCAGAGTTCCCGAATATATGAAGCCAACATAAACAGAATTGAAGGGAAAAATAGTCAGCAATACAATAATAGTAGAGGACTTCAATATTTCACTTTCAATAATGGATAGAACAGCCAGACAGAAGATCAATAAGGAAACAGAGGACTTGAACAACACTGTAGACTAAATGGACCTAACAAACATACACAAAATTCTCCACCCAGCAACAGGGGAATACACATTTTTCTCAAGTGCACACAGAACATTATCCAGGATAGAAAATGTTTTCGACCACAAAACAACTCTTAACAAATTTAAGAAGACCGAGAAATCATACAAAGTATATTTTCTGACCACACTGGAAAGAAACTAGAAATCAATAGCAGAAGGAAAACTGAAAAATCCACAAATACATGGAAATTAATCAACACTGTTAGTCAATAGACAAAAGAAGGAATCACAAGAGAAATTAGAATATATTTTGGGACAAATGAAAACTCAACATTCTAAACTTATGGGTATAGTGAAAGTAGTACCAAGAGGAAAGGAAGTCTGTAGCAGTAAATACTTATATTAGAAAAAAACAGCACACTGATGGGTCTTGAGTCTTTATCCAATTTGCCAGTCTGTGCCTTTTAATTGGAGCATTTAGTCCATTTAAATTTAAAGTTAATATTGTTATGTGTGAATTTGATCCTGTCATTATGATGTTAGCTGGAAGTGGGGCTTCATCCCTGGGATGCAAGGCTGGTTCAATATACGCAAATCAATAAATGTAATCCAGCATATAAACAGAACCAAAGACAAAAACCACATGATTATCTCAATAGATGCAGAAAAGGCCTTTGACAAAATTCAACAACCCTTCATGCTAAAAACTCTCAATAAATTAGGAATTGATGGGACGTATCTCAAAATAATAAGAGCTATTTATGACAAACCCACAGCCAATATCATACTGAATGGGCAAAAACTGGAAGCATTCCCTTTGAAAACTGGCACAAGACAGGGATGCCCTCTCTCACCACTTCTATTCAACATAGTGTTGGAAGTTCTGGCCAGGGCAATTAGGCAGGAGAAGGAAATCAAGGGTATTCAATTAGGAAAAGAGGAACTCAAATTGTCCCTGTTTGCAGATGACATGATAGTATATCTAGAAAACCCCATTGTCTCAGCCCAAAATCTCCTTAAGCTGATAAGCAACAGCTTATCAGGATACAAAATCAATGTACAAAAATCACAAGCATTCTTATACATCAATAACAGACAAACAGAGAGCCAAATCGTGAGTGAACTCCCATTCACAATTGCTTCAAAGAGAATAAAATACCTAGGAATCCAACTTACAAGGGATGTGAAAGACCTCTTCAAGGAGAACTACAAACCACTGCTCAAGGAAATAAAAGAGGATACAAACAAATGGAAGAACATTCCATGCTCATGGGTAGGAAGAATCAATATCATGAAAATGGCCATCCTTCCCAAGGTAATTTACAGATTCAATGCCATCCCCATCAAGCTACCAATGACTTTCTTCACAGAATTGGAAAAAACTACTTTAAAGTTCATATGGAACCAAAAAAGAGCCCGCATCGCCAAGTCAATCCTAAGCCAAAAGAACAAAGCTGGAGGCATCACACTACCTGACTTCAAACTATACTACAAGGCTACGGTAAACAAAACAGCATGGTACTGGTACCAAAACAGAGATATAGATCAATGGAACAGAACAGAGCCGTCAGAAATAATGCCACATATCTACAAGTATCTGATCTTTGACAAACCTGACAAAAACAAGCAATGGGGAAAGGATTCCCTATTTAATAAATGGTGCTGGGAAAACTGGCTAGCCATATGTAGAAAGCTGAAACTGGATCCCTTCCTTACACCTTATACAAAAATCAATTCAAGATGGATTAAAGACTTAAACGTTAGACCTAAAACCATAAAAACCCTAGAAGAAAACCTAGGCATTACCATTCAGGACATAGGCATGGGCAAGGACTTCATGTCTAAAACACCAAAAGCAATGGCAACAAAAGCCAAAATTGACAAATGGGATCTAATTAAACTAAAGATCTTCTGCACAGCAAAGGAAACTACCATCAGCATGAACAGACAACCTTCAAAATGGGAGAAAATTTTTGCAACCTACTCATCTGACAAAGGGCTAATATCCAGAATCTACAATGAACTCCAACAAATTTACAAGAAAAAAACAAACAACCCCATCAAAAAGTGGGCGAAGGACATGAACAGACACTTCTCAAAAGGAGACATTTATGCAGCCAAAAAACACAAGAAAAAATGCTCACCATCACTGGCCATCAGAGAAATGCAAATCAAAACCACAATGAGATACCATCTCACACCAGTTAGAATGGCAATCATTAAAAAGTCAGGAAACAACAGGTGCTGGAGAGGGTGTGGAGAAATAGGAACACTTTTACACTGTTGGTGGGACTGTAAACTAGTTCCACCCTTGTGGAAGTCAGTGTGGCGATTCCTCAGGGATCTAGAACTAGAAATTCCATTCGACCCAGCCATCCCATTACTGGGTATATACCCAAAAGACTATAAATCATGCTGCTATAAAGACACATGCACACATGTTTATTGCGGCATTATTCACAATAGCAAAGACTTGGAACCAACCCAAATGTCCAACAATGATAGACTGGATTAAGAGAATGTGGCACATATGCACCATGGAATATTATGCAGCCATAAAAAAGAATGAGTTCAGGTCCTTTATAGGGACATGGATGAAATTGGAAATCATCATTCTCAGTAAACTATCGCAAGAACAAAAAACCAAACACCGCATATTCTCACTCATAGGTGGGAATTGAGCAATGAGAACACATGGACACAGGAAGGGGAACATCACACTTCGGGGACTGTTGTGGGGTGGGGGGAGGGGGGAGGGATAGCATTGGGAGATATACCTAATGCTAGATGACGAGTTGGTGGGTGCAGCGCACCAGCATGGCACATGTATACATATGTAACTTACCTGCACATTGCGCACATGTACCATAAAACCTAAAGTATAATAATAATAATAATAATAATAATAATAATAAAAGAAAAAAAGTAAAAAAAAATAAAAAAAGAAAAAAACAAAGATGTCAAATCAACAACTTAACTTACACATTTAGGAACTAGAAAAAGAACAAACAAAATCCAAAATTAGCAGAAGGAATGAAATGACAAAAATTAGAGCAGAGATAAATGAAATGGAGAATTTTAAAAATAGAAGAGCAATGAAACAGTTGACTTTTTGAAAAGATCAATAAAATTGACAAGCTCTTAGCTAGATTTACTACAAACAACAGAAAGGAGACTCAACTAAAATCGGAAATGAAAGAGGAACTGGGTGTGGTGGCTCACACCTGTAATCCCAACACTTTGGGAGGCTGGGGTGGGTACCTCACTTGAGGTCAGGAGTTCAAGACCAGCCTGGCCAACATGGTGAAACCCTGTCTCTACCAAAAAATACAAAAATTAGCCAGGCATGGTGGCATGTGCCTGTAGTCCCAGCTACTCAGGAGGCTGAGGTGGGAGAATCACTTGAGCCCAGGAGGCCGAGGTTGCAGTGAGCTGAGATCTTGCCACTGCACTCCAGCCTGGGTGACAGAGTGAGACTCTGTCTCCAAAAAAGAAAAAAAGAAAAAAAAAGAAATGAAAGAGGAGACATTGCAACTGAAGCCACAGAAATAAAAAGGATTATAAGAGTCTGGTGGTGATGGGGAGGGATGGGCAATAGGGAGATGTTGATCAAAGATACAACATTTCAGTTAGACTGCAGGAATAAGTTTTATTTACCTACTGCACTGCATGGTGACCACAGTTAATAATAATGTATTGTATATTTCAAAATTGATACAAGAATAGGTTTTTAATGTTCTCCCTGCAAAAAAAAAATAAGTTGGTGAGGTGATGGATATGTTAATTAGCTTGGTGGGATCTTTCTGCAGTGTATACATAGATTAAAACATTACATTGTACCCCATAAATATGCACAATTGTTATTTATCATTTAAAAACAAAAATAAGCGTGATTATAAAATAATAGTGTGAAAAATTATACTCTAACAAATTGGATATCCTAGAAGAAATGGTGAAATTCCTCAAATCATACAACCTACCAAGACTGAATCATTAAGAAATTTAAAATCTGAATATACTTATAACTGGCAAACATATTGCATAAGTATCAAAAACATTCAAATGGAGAAAAGCCCAGGATCAGATGGCTTCACTGGAGAATGATACCAAACATTTAAAGAATTTACACCAGTCCTCTTCAAAATCTTCCACAAAATTGAAGAGAAGGGAACACTTTCATTTTATGAAGCTAGTATTTCCCTGATATCAAAACCTATACAAACACAGTACAGAAAAGAAAACTACATAGCAATATTCTCCATGAACATAGGCACAAAAATCCTTAGCAAATAGAATTTGGTAATATATAAAAAGACTGCCTCAAAGACCTAAAAACTGAAATACCATTCAACCCAGCAATCTGATTACTGGACATATACCCAAAGGAATATAAATTATTCTATTAAAAAGACACATGGCTGGGCATGGTGGCTCGTGCCTGTAATTCCAGCATTTTGGGAGGCCGAGGGAGGCAGATCACTTGAGGTCAAGAGTTCGAGACCAGCCTGGCCAACATGATGAAACCCTGTTTGCACTAAAACTTCAAAAATTAGCCGGGCATGGTGGTGCATGCCTATAATCCCAGCTACTCGGGAAGCTGAGGCGGGAGAATGGATTGAACCCAGTAGGCAGCGGTTGCAGTGAGCCGAGATTGTGCCACTGCACTCCAGGCTGGATGACAGAGCGAGACGCCCTCTCAAAATAAATAAATAAATAAATAAAGACACATGCATGCATATGTTCATGACAGCACTATTCACAATAGCAAGGACATGGAATCAACCTAAATGCCCATCAATGATAGACTGGATAAAGAAAATGTGGTACATATACACCATGGAATACGATGCAGCCATAAAAACGAATGAGATCATGTCCTTTGCAGGAACATGGATGGAGCTGGAGGTCAATATACTTAGCAAACTAATGCAGGAACAGAAAACCAAATACTGTATATTCTCACTTATAAGTG
Organism: Pongo pygmaeus; assembly: GCF_028885625.2. NCBI lineage: Eukaryota > Metazoa > Chordata > Mammalia > Primates > Hominidae > Pongo > Pongo pygmaeus. Next base: position 107,452,993 of record NC_072396.2, read on the forward strand.
GGAGCTAACCGATGAGAACACATGGACACATAGAAAGGAACAACACACACTGGGGCCATTCGGAGGGTGGAGTGGGGGAAGAGGGAGAGGATCAGGAAAAAATAACTAATGGGTACTAGGCTTAATCACCTGGGTGATGAAATAATCTGTACAACAAATCCCCATGACACAAATGTGTCTATGTAACAAACCTGCATATGTACCCCTGAACTTAAAATAAATGTTACAAAAAATAAAATAAGAATTATACACCATGACCAAGCAGAGTTTATTCCAGAGATGGAAGGCCATTTCAACATTCAAAAATAAACCAATGTTATCCACCCAGTAGAAAAATAATACTGTATCAATTGATGCAGAAAAAGCATTTGACAAAATGCAACACTTATTCATAATAAAAATGATAAAAACTCTCAGTAAGTTAGGAATAGAAGGAAACTTACTCAACTTGATACAGAGCATCTATAAATGGTCTACAGCTAAGACTGTACTTAATGGTGAAAAAACTGAATGATTTCCTCCTAAGATAGGGAGCAAGACAAGAATGTCTGCTCTAAGCACTCTTATTCAACATACTGCTGGAAATTCTAGTTATTGTGATAAGGAAAGAAAATAAAATGAAAGGCACATAGATTGGAAAATAAGAAACAAAAGTATCCCCATTTTCAGATGACATGACTACCTTTATACAAAATCCCAGGGAATGTACATTTGTCTTCTAAATCATCTCCACATGAACTTATGAGGCAATGTGTTTCAAAGAAGAATCTCTTAAAAATAAACTAAATGTTATTTGCTGACATGTAAAGAATTCTTCTACTCTATACAAGTGTGTCATTGGGGTATTTATGAAATGTTAAGAGGCTTGATTGTCTTTACTCTGGCCCCAGACTGCAGCCTCAAAGAAGTTTGATGTTAAGCTAAGGGAAAACTGAGGTAACAAGGAGAAATCAATCCATCTTACCAAGTTGTGCATTCAGGACGATAGAAGACAGACATCCTTTGCCTACCAGGGAACATCCTAGGGCTTGAGAGCATGTCTGGGTGTCTTATGGTCTGGGTTTCAGTCCCAGCCTTGCCACTTATAAATAATAAGCTGATGCCACAAACATGCCCCTTCAGCCTCCATTTCCTCTTTGGTAAAATGAGCATAATAGTGGTACCTAACTCATAGGCTTCTAGTGAGGGTTAAGTAACAAGTAGAGCACCTAACATAATCTCTGCCACATCATAAATGGTATTTACTGTAAGGAGTTTTTACAGAATCTGTATAAAATGGGAACCTTTTAGGTAAGTACAAAAAATATGCAGAGGCAGAGACCAGGAAATTTGCTGTATCTTTATGTTTTCTGCTTGTATCCCAAATGACATGGAGATCCATGGTTCTGTGAATGAAACCAGTCAGTTGTTATATTCCAAAAGATGATGGTAATGAAGTACATGTCCTTTTCCCTTTGAGTGCATTCTTTGTTCTCTTCTTCTCAAAGTTGCAGATATCCACTAAGTTTGAAAATCTTTCATCTCCTGAAGTTAAGTTGTTCAATGTTGTTTCCAAATTTGGAAGACCATGCGTAACACTAATGTGATGAGGAGCAGAAGACAGAAGATTAGCTGCAACATGAAACAGTAATAGGGAATCATGTCTGACCAACCAACCATTGTGATGGATTAGGTTTTTCCACTCAAAGAAGGCCCTCTCTTCACTCTGCCAAGAGCAGGGGTTTCATCAATTGTAAGCGTTCTAAGAGGAGGCTTCCCACAGTCGCAAATTCTCCTTGTTGTCGTCTCCTCTTTCACTCAAAGTTCACAGTGATGGTTGATTTGAGCCTAAACTTGAAAGGGAGTCAGAACAGAGAAGCTCACTGTCTGTTGACCTGGCAACGGAGTGACTTCATTATTACCCACATCTCATGTTCTCTTTAAAATCTGCATTATTACCCTAGCATTTGGAACGGCCTTTTAGACTCTTGGCTTCCAGTTCAGCCTTGGGTGGAGGGGCTACTGCTAGTTTTCCTAGGATCCTTACTCACTGGCTGATTTATTTGGTATTTCCTATTTCATACTGAAAAATTGCTTGTGATTAGTTTTTGCCAGCACAACAGGAAAGAAGACAAATGCTGCAGCATTCATCAAAAGTTCTAACCACTGCTTTGCTGCATGAAATGATCACCCAGGCTTTGCCATGACCATGAATCATTACACTTGTTTTGGGCAGATTATGCTGGACATGGGGTTCCTCTTCCCTTACAGCCCTCAAGAACAGACCTCATTCAAGGGCCCTCCTTTCATCCTCCTCCCCCACTCACTCCTGTGTAGCTGCAGTGATTTCTCAGAAGCCCCTTTCGTGGCCCTCAATAGAGACAGCTTTTCTCAGTTTGCCAGGGGCTACATTAATTTTTTTTTTTTTTTTTGAGACGGAGTCTCGCTCCGTTGCCCGGGCTGGAATGCAGTGGCATGATCTCGGCTCACTGCAACCTCCACCACCTGGGTTCAAGTGATTCTCCTGCCTCAGCCTCCTGAGTAGCTGGGATCACAGGCGTGCGCCACCACACCCAGCTAATTTTTGTATTTTTAGTAGAGACGGGGTTTCACCATGTTGGCCAGGCTTTTCTCAAACTCTTGACCTCAGGTTATCTATCTGCCTCGGCCTCTCAAAGTGCTGGGATTACAGGCGTGAGCCACCGGGCCGGCCCATTAATTCTTTTAAAAGAAACTACTCTGTGAACCACGTCATTCTACAACTAAATACCTCCTTGTCTATCACTGCTGGATCTGAAGAGAACCTGTGAGTTCCAGCTCCTGCCCAGACACAGCCCTCTGCCGAAGGAGGATCTGACTACCTTTCTGCTCCCTTGAACGAATCCAATGGACTCAGAAAGTTGGTCAGCAGGAGCCATCCAGTTCTCTGGGAATGCAAGGATCATACAGCCATTGTCTCACAAAGGGGTCTGGAGTCTCAATGGGCCTGAGAAGACACAGGCGGATCAGTACATCTGAAGGGGAAAAAAAGAGAATCACTTTTTTTTTTTTTTGAGACGGAGTCTCGCCCTGTCGCCCAGGCTAGAGTGCAGTGACGTGATCTCGGCTCACTGCAAGCTCCGCCTCCTGGGTTTACGCCATTCTCCTGCCTCAGCCTCCCGAGTAGCGGGGGCTACAGGCGCCCGCCTCTGTGCCCGGCTAATTTTTTGTATTTTTAGTAGAGATGGGGTTTCACCATGTTAGCCAGGATGGTCTGGACCTCCTGACCTTGTGATCCACCCGCCTCGGCCTCCCAAAGTGCTGGGATTACAGGCGTTAGCCACCGCTCCTGGCCAAGAATCACACTTTTTGAGGATGAACCTGCTGAGAGTCAGGAGTCTGCTTTAGCTTTTCCTGGCTAGTAGTGGAGGAGGCAGGAAAGGATGAACTACAAATGTGAATACATTTGAGGGGGCAGCATGATCTAAAGGGCATGTGGAGAGAAGAAAAAAAACACTCCCACGTTTCTAATTGCACCGTGAGTCAGTGCCATTTCTATGCGGTGGAATGAGTGCCCTGCTGGGGCCGGGGGAATGGTAGAAAGTTTTTCCCCCATCTCCATCTAACTGAGTCATGGACCCCATGAGTAGAGATTGGGGTAAGGGAATGAAGTCACCACTCACCCCATTTCTTCCTGTTTCCTGGGTTTTCCTATCCCCTTATCTTGCCCTCCTGTTTGCCTGAGAGAACTGTGTTTCCTTTGCACTTCTGAGGGGCCTGATGAAAGCCTCATACTATGTCTGCTGGACAGAACACTGGAGCAAGAGAGACAGGATGTCTCTCTTTATCCTAGTGTCAGACCCAAACCAGTAACTTGGGATGTTCCTGTTTCAGGGATAAGTCACTTCCCTTACTAGCCTCCCTGGGAGCCAGGAAGGCTGCTGGCTGAACACCCACCATTGCCTAGAACAGCCCCCACAGCAAAGAGCTCTCCAGCCCAAAATGTCAATAGTGCTGAGGTTGAGAAAATCTGCTCTAGAACAAGGCAAATGTTCTATGGGTACACACCTACCTGCAAAAGGTCATGATAGAAATCAACTTTGGGCTCTGACCACCCTGGATTAGAATAACCATGCTGCCTCTTACTGGGTCTGTGTCCTCGTAAAATATATTTAACCTCCATGAGCCTTAGGAGAGCCTGCCTCTGGGGAGGAATGAGGAATGGGAGCAGGGAATACTGATACCTAACCTACAGAGCAGTTGTAAGAACTTACAGAAACGGTATGTAAAGTGCCTAGTATCTGGCCCGTTGTAGGCCCTTGAAGTGTTAGTTTCCTTTCCACAGCCCTTTGCAGCTTCTGCTTCTGAGATGACTTTAACCTAAACTATATAGTGCTAAGCAGTATAATTGTGTCCTAAAGAGCTTCTGAAAACATGGCAACAGAAAGAAAAATAAACTTACACAGACTTACATCATGTATAGGAGTTGGTGCCTCTTCTGTGTTGTGGTATCGTGCAGTGTAGGTAGAATGGGGAAATGTTGTCACCCCATTTCTGTAGAATCAGTGTATGTTTCCTGACCTCTTTGGGACTCTCTTGGAGTGTGAGCATCAGGAGTGGCCATTAACCGGGTATTTGGGTTGTTCTTGTGGTTCTATAAAGACACATGCCCAGGGAAGAGCTAAGCATGAGGAGAGGTCTTCTGGAGAGAGCAATGGAGTGAAAGGCAGAAGATGTTGCTTCCAGAGCCTGACAAACTGCTCTCTATGTGATATGGGTAAAACGTGTACCTTCTGCTGGGTACAGACTCAATGTTGGGGCATGTGAGTTGGGAGGATCTTCTAGCAGGCCAATTTTGGGTATAAATCATTTAGCTTGCCTCTTCTGAAGCATTCCTGTCCTTATTTAAATTCTCATATTCTAGTGCTGCTGGAGGATTCAATGAACTAAGCTATCTCATAGGAAATCTGGGTCATTGCTGAGGCAGAGGGACAAAGTGTACTGGTGGGACTCCTACATGGCTCTTATCACTTCTGCTTGGGAGGGGCACGCTCCATTTCCTCTCATCAATCATTGGCCACATCTAGTCACACGTGCAAGCCTGATGTCAGTGGAGTGGGGTCAGCGGGCCTAGGAGGGGCCATGGGCACCAGCCAATCCATGTGACCTAACATAAGCTTCATAGGTCAAAGGGCAGGATTTCATCTCCAACATCCTCTTCCTTGATGTGAAGGGCTGTTGAGTGAGGCCCATAGGGCACAATACTGGGGGAGTGCAAAGCCATCATCTTCCAAATGGGAAGCTGCTGGTGATATTGTGGGGAAGGCAAGAGATAGAATCACATTCCAGTTCTGCCACTTCTCTGAAGAGGGTTTAGTCCCTGTGAGAACAAGCTTGATCATCTGTGAAATAAGGCTCACCACATATCTTCTTCAGAAAACCTGTCAAGTACCTATGGGACGTAGTAGGACTTCAACACATAACACTCACGGCTATTTACCTCCTCCCTCCCAGAGAGGAGATGACATTTACCTAAACCAAAGGGCATTACTGCCATAGAGAGCTTGTGGAAAGGTAGCAGCAAGAACTGAAATATGTCCCCATAACCTATGAGCTTTGGGCCAGTTCTGAGTTGTGGGATGAGTTCCATGTGGGAATGGGGAAACAGAAAAAAATCCCCACATCATTTCCTATGACTGCATTTGCCTTCCTGTCCCCTTTCTTTGCCATCTAGTTTGACACTGGAGGAGAAGTTTCCCATTGATTCTGAAGTAGAAGGGACACTACAGAACAAGATATGTGGATGCTGAACGGAAGACTGGAGTCAGGAGACCAGACATGTCCCTGACTACAAAACCTTGGATGAGTCATTTCCCCTGTGCTGGCCTCAGCCTACTGCAATAATGCCCTATTTAACAGTGGTCTGGGGGTTGGGTCAGAAAAAAAAGTTTAAAGCTGAACACCATTGGTTGAACTTTGCATGTTTTTTTTGTATGAATCTCCTTGTGGCAGGCAGAATTTTAAAATGAGCTTCAATGACCCTTTCAATCTTGTATAATCCCCTCTTCTCTGAGTGTGGGTGGAACCAGTTAATATAACGTGATATCACTTACATGATTATGTTCTGTTATATGGTAAAAGGGCGATAATTTGGCTGGGGGCTGACCTAATCAAATGAGCTTTTTAAAAGCAGAATATTTTTTCTGGCTGTTCAGAGGAGGGGAAATCAGAGAATCAGAACCCAGGGAGCATTCAACACACCGTTGCTGGCTAGAAGAAGGAGGTCACGTATCAGGGAACTGGAGTAGCCCCTAGGAGCTGAGAAGACTCTAAGATGATAGCTGTCAAGGAAACCTGGAGGTGGGGTGTGCTGCAGTGCAATAGCCTTGAGAAAATGACTTCTCCCAGCAACAAGGATGATCTTGGAAGCAAATTTTTACCCAGAGCCTCCAGACAAAAGATCTCAGTCAAGTCTACATAGATACCTTGATCTCAGCTTTGTGAGACCCTAAATTGAGAGCAAGGTCATACAGTGCCAGACTTCTGACCTACAGACCTATGACCTTATATGTAGCTTTCAGCCACTAACTTTGTAGTTACATACTTAAAGAAAGTTGATACATTCCAGTTAAATCAAATCCATATTCAATGCATATACAGTGTGTGTGTGCACATGTACACACGTGTGTAGATGACAACTGGAGGAAACATACCACCATGATTACAGTTTTCACTAGTCCATGGTGGGGTTAAATGTTATGAATATGTTCATATTGGTATATGAGTGCATTTTCCATATTTTCTAAGTGCACAATAGGTTACTTGTTAATCAGAGATAAGGCCCATTAGAGACTTATTCATGTCAAATATGTTAGATTTCAGGCATTTAAAAACTTGTAATAAATACCATAATAGGCAAACATGTGTACAACCAAGTCAAATATTACAGAGTAAATGCCTCTATGTATCTTCTCTGATTGTCTTACCCCTGAGGGAACCATTATCCAAATCAATTTTTTTTTACCATTCTAAAGTTTTGTTCCATATTTATTATTCATGAACGTAGTTATGCATTGCACAACAGGGATACGTTCTGACAAATGTGTCATTGTGCAAACATCATAAAGTGTACTTACACAAACGTAGATGGTATAACCTACTACATATCTAAGCTAGATGGTATAGCCTATTGCTCCTAGGCTACAAACCTGTAGGAAGTTACTGTACTGTATAATGTAGGCAATTGTAACACAATGGTAAATAATCTAAACATAGAAAAGTTACAGTAAAAATATAATATTATAATCTAATGGGACCACCGTCATATATGCGGCTCATCATTGACTGAAACGTCGTTATAGGGCATATGACTATACATTCCTGAACAGAACACATAATTTCTTCACATATTTTAAGCTCTAACTATAGAAGTAGTATATTTAGGTACCACTTATGGAGATTTTTACACTGAAAATAGCGTTTCTGAAGTTTCTTTAATCAGGCAACTTTGGAACTATATTTTAGCCACGCTGCTGTGACCAGGTTTGCATACATGCAAAACTCTGAAGTGCAGACCTGAGAGGGCTGCGGTTGACAGGGCCTTGCTTGCTTCTTTCACGGATGCTGCGCAGTGTCTCCGCAAAGAGCTTGTACCAATTTCTCCTCTCCTGGCAGTGTGTGGAGTTCTCCTGACTCCATAATTTCAATTTAAACAGGGCACAGCAAAAACACAAACTTACTGATCTGGTTTTCTTGCCAAACTCTACAATTATTCCAGGACATATCTTGAGGCATAAAGTGGAACCATTATGTTTGCATTTAAAATGCACATGTGAAATATGCCATTTAAGTGGAAATAGATGGAGAAAATGAAACATATTCTAACATTACAGCATAGAATATTTCATCAGCAAATATTAATAAAGTTGGAAAAGCCATTATTGCACAAATCTAAAAAAATGAGTGCTCTCATCTTGGAGTTGGTTGGGATATTCATTAGTAAGGAGATTTTAACTTTCAACTAGACAGCAAATACTTAATATGTTAAATGGTCATACTCTTTGACAAAGATGATCATTTGTAGGAATGTATCCTTTAGATACATCCTGAGAGAACCCTGCCATCATCAACCATGTTTCCCTACTGCTCAGGGCGAAGCTGACCATTTCCCTTGGTGCCTTCAGGACCCCTGACCCTGCTTCATCCATCCTGCCATCCAAACAAGAAAATCTCTTTCAAGGCTGGATGCACAGCCTTAATGAATCATCCATGGATCCACCTCAAGTGTTGACATGCACCAGTGCTCATGTCCTTACTCCCGGAGGGATTTGTTGACCTCTGACCTCATCCTTGTCTGGGAAGAAAACTCCCTTCCTATCCCTTTTCTGTGTCCTCAAAGTCCCTTCCCTCCCTACCAGATGCAAGTAGGCCAACCCTTTCTTTAAGCTTAGATTTTCACAGAGGATGGAAGAAATAATGGCTTCAGACAGCTTCTGCTTCCATCTCTGCCATAAACCTCCCCTCAGGCAAGGGGAAGGGGGACAAAGCCTGGCTCCCTTCTGTAGGGTGGGTAAACATGGGAAAACAGAAATTAACCTCACAGCGGTACATGTCCTGATACATTTGCTGAAGCGCTTTCACCAGCAGCTCAAGGTACCCAAGCTGGCAGGTTCTATCCCTGGCTCTGGCAGTGGGTGTGGTGAGAAACCTCTTTGCCATCCAGCTCTATGGTTAGGAGTACTTGCTTTGTAGTCACTTACATTCATGAAGAAAGAATAGTGATACCTCACTAGCAGGGCTGTCGAGATTAAATCCAACTACGAAGGTGAAGAACCTGGAGCTGGGCACCTCTAAACAATCTGCTCCACAAATGGTAGCTATTTTTTTTCCCTCGAGCAGGAACTCATGTGACAAATTTACCTGCCTTTTCAGCCAAGACCCCTTAACTAGCATACACATCAGAGTCACTTTGATGAGCTTTTTCTAAACCCTCAGCTGAAACTCCCTTGTTGGTGGAAATAGGACTTCTGCACAAAGTCCATTCAAGTTATTAAGATGTAATAATACTGGCCTCAGAAAACGGATACATCGGTGTGGCACCAATCGGGCATATGAGTCCATTTCTTCTTCATTTCACCAACACTAGTTATTAACAGCTTTTGTCTTTTCTTGCCAATCTGAACTGCTCGTTTTCTCCACACCTGCCTCATTGGAAGTGTCATTTCAGACTGTCGGTAAACTTACATATCCAGAGATTCCTCTCCTAGGGTTGCCAGATTTAGCAAATAAAAATACAGAATTCCCAGTTGCACTCAGATAAATGAAATAATATTGCATGCCACACCCAGAGAAACAGAACCAGTAGGGCATGTGTGTGTGCGCGCATGTGTGTGTGTGCGTGTGTGTGTGTGTGTATGAGATAGAGAGAGATTCATTTTAAGGAACTGTTTCACATGATTATTGGAGGCTGAAAGTCCAATCTCCGTAGGGTGGGCTTGCAGACTGCAGAATAAGGCAAATCCAATGTTGCAATTCAATTCTGAAGGCTATCTGTTAGTAGTATTCCCACATTATAGAGGGCAGTCTGCTTTATTCAACGTCCACTAATTTAAACGTCAATCTGATCCAAAACCATCCTTATAGAAACGCTCAGAATAATGATGGTGAGATATATGGATATCATGGCCCAGTCAAGTTGATGCATAAAATTAACCATCATACTTACACTAAAAAGTTATTAATTTTTACCTGGAATTTAGATTTAACTGGATGTCCTCTATTTTATCTGGTTGCCCTAAACATGGGGACTCTGTGTTGAACCAAGGTGCTCCAGGAAGCAACCCCAACTGAGCTGCAGGTGGCATCAGCACCAATTGTCTTTCATGTGAGTAAACTCTCTTGGATGTCCCAGTGGAGTGTAGCCCCACAGCCCCGTGAAACATACACCACATGCAGCAGAAAACACATTGCTGAGCTCAGTCAACACTCAGATTTCTGAGAGATAATAAATGGTTTGTTTTGGGGTATTCGTTAGGTAGAAATGGTTATCTAAAACATGGTTTGGGTGAACTTTTCCCCTTTTTCTGTACTTTGTTATCATTGGATATCAAAGGGATTCTCTTATCCTTGAAGGCTTGGTGGGACATTGTTATATTAATAATTTTGAGTGTAGTCTCTGTGTTTGTTTGTGTGTGTGTATAAATTTCTGAATATTTAGTCAATTCCTTCTTGAAGGAATTTTCAATGGAAGCTATCACAATATATGATTTTCAACCTACTCTTTGAATTTAGAACCTAATTCCATGAGATGAGCCTCTATTGAAATCACATGAATTAAGGTACTGACAAAGTGTTGTCACAAATGACTCCACGGGGAAAGCCTCAGAGATTGGCTTTGGCTTAGTGAGTATTCATTCTGAATAAGGGTTATTTACGTATTTTGAGAAGGGTTTCTGAAAGAAGAGATCTTGAAACTCTTTCTCCTGCTACAGGGGATAGCCTTGCAAGGAAGCTACTTTCCATGGGAACACATAGGACTACCGCACCAGACAGCAGCTTGATATGCATTGCAGTCCCTGGCCTTTATGATTTTCCTGTCATGGCACTACTTGGTGGATAAATCTTTTTCAATTCTGTGGATCCTTCATAGGAAGCCCACATGCCAGCAAATCTAAGTCATCTTCTCCAATATCTTCTTTATGAGGAATAAAGTCCATGTATTTTTCTTCTTTTATCTATTTATTACTTGATTTCAAGCTTGGACTTGAAGCATGGAGGTAAATTGCTTAAAAAATCCAAGCAATTTGGAGAAAGACAATAGAAATAGTTGAGCCAGTGAGGCACAGAAAGAGGAGTAGCACTGTGGGCCTATTGTAAGATCCACCTCTGGGCCGGGCTCGGTGGCTCATGCCTGTAATCCCAGCACTTTGAGAGGCCGAGGCAGGCGGATCACCTGAGGTCAGGAGTTCAAGACCAGCCTAACCAACATGGAGAAACCCTGTCTCTACTAAAAATACAAAATTAGCTGGGTGTGGTGGTGCATGCGTGTAATCCGAGCTACTCGGGAGGCTGAGACAGGAGAATTGCTTGAACCAGGGAGGCGGAAGTTGCAGTGAGCCAAGACTGTGCCATTGCACTCCAGCCTGGGCAACAAGAGTGAAACAGTGAAACCCCATCTCAAAAAAAAAAAAAAAAAAAAAAGATCTACCTCTGAGGGCAAGGAAGAACAAGTGCTCCTGAAGAGCAGCTTACTACCAAGAATTTTGAAAGGAGGCAGCCTGGGCAATGCAACCCCTTTTTCTTCTTCCCAACTCACCAATTAGATAAGTTCCTCCTGTGACAGAAAACGATTGAGTGTATAGAGAGTCTAGAAATGTTGTGGTCATGAATGTCTCTCCACATGGGTTTCTGTCTACTAAATGAGTATATTACTCTAGGCTTGCATTACTGAAATAACTCTGAGATATCTTAAATGACTTATTTTGTTGTTCCTAGATCTTTTAGTCACATGATTATAGACAGTCTTAGTTTTCTGCCACAGATGGATAACTGATTAGTATAGTGTGTGAACTGTACATGCTCCTCCTCAGTGAGCTAGCTTATCTCCAAGAGCTCCAGGTCTCTGTGCACTGGTGATATTCCTCTACTGTCACTTTTAAACAAAACTACTGACAACCGGGATATTGTTCCATCAAACCTGGCAGAATTCTATCAATTGGCTCTGTCCCAGCCTAGTTCCTCTAATTATTATAGCTACCCAGGAAGCCGCCTGAAGAGTGAAGGCATTTTCTCTTTGTGAAAGCCAAGGAGTCAAAAGGCCACTCTATGGCATTTCCGGTGTGCTGGACCAGCCTGCGTATCACGGTTGCCATAGAAACCTGACGTCATAACGGCGACCGTGAAGACTTTTAAAATAGAGACCAACATGGCCGGGCAGGAAGAGCAGGGTCCCGCCTTCAGGTGTTTGGGACTCAGCTGAGGGTGTGGGTGCCCCGCGGTGGGGGCTGAACCTTCCTGGGGTGTGGAGAGACGAAAGGAGCCCAGATCCAAGTTCCCTCGTTCCTGCTTTGGCACAAGTTGCCCTGGCGGTCTCATGAGAGAGAGAGAGAGCTGGGACCCTCCTCGCCCCAGTGAGTGTGATGTCTTGCTCCGGGTGTCCTGGGGCAACTTTCTATAAAGGCGGGACGTGGGAGGATCAGACAGGTAAGGACTCTCTGAGCCCAGCGTCCCCTTCTGTAAAATGAGGATAAGAATGCACACCCACAGGATTGCTGCAACCTGCAGTGATAACACAGGTGCAAGATGATAGGTAGCCCTGTGGTTGTTATGGGACGATGGGTGCTTTATGGATTCAGGCTATTTCTTTTCTTTTATTTTTTGAAAACAACACAAATTTATTATTTTACAGTTTTGGAGTTCAAAAGTCCAAAGTAGGTCTCACTGGGCTAAAATCAAGGTGTCAGCAGGGCTATGTTCCTTCTGGAAGTTCTAGTGTAGAATGCATTTTCGTTTTTTTCCAGCTTCTAGAAGCTGCTGGCATTCCTTGGCTCATGCCCTCACATTACTCTAACCTCCATATTGTGGTCACATCTACTTCTCCGATTTTATTGCCTCCCTATTTCCCTCGTAAAGACCCTTGTAATTATATCAGGCCCACCCATATGATCCAGAATAACCTCACCATTTTAAGATCATTAACTTAATCACATCTGTAAAGTCCATTTTACCATGTAATGTAACATATTCACTTGTTCCAGAGATTAGGACATGGATTTCTTTTGGGTAGAGGAGTGTTATTCAGATATGATCCAGAATAACCCATATCATCCAGAATAACCTCACCATTTTAAGATCATTAACTTAATCACATCTGTAAAGTCCATTTTACCATGTAATGTAACATATTCACTTGTTCCAGAGATTAGGACATGGATTTCTTTGGGGTAGAGGAGTGTTATTCAGCCTACAGCACAGTTGTATATTAGATATTGTGCTGGATAGCCTCAATTTGTCTCTTCAAAGCTTCCACCCCTCATCACCCTACTCTGTGCTTCACAGCTCTGATCCTTATAGATTACATCAACTCAGATCCCTTCTCCTTAGGCTTCCAGTTGGGTTTGGCCAATGGGAGATACTAGCAAGTGAGTGAGGGAAAGATGGGGTATGTGTCCCCACTGCCAGATTCCTTGGTGTTGGGCTACAAGTTGGTAGTAGTTGTGTTCCTCTACCAAGGGTTCAGGCAGTTTCATCATTCTTTTTTAAAGCTGTTATTAGGTGATAGATGGAAAGGAGAAGAAAAGGCTCTGGTGAGAAACTCGTTGTACCTTCTGTTGTTATGATCACTACCCAATTGTATCAGTGTCATTGGTCACTAATTCAGTGCCCAGCATGGTTGCAGGCACAGAGTCACTTCAATAAAGCATAGTGATTGCTGGAGTCTGTCTCTCCCCAGGAAGCACTTCATGGGGGCAACTAAACTTATATCAGGTGTCTGAAGGAGGTGGATTCTGATGATCTAGGTCATGATGACTGCTGAAGCTTCTACTTCAGACTTGAAGGACAGCAGTCCTCAGGAGATCTCTAGCACTTCCATCCTTGGTGGGATATGATGCCTGGCTCAAGTGAGTTCACAGATCTGAACAGAAGTGTGTTGCAGAATAGTAGCTGTGTAGTTCACAAAGTAGTCTAAAAGTAGAGCAGCCAGTTTGATCTCATCACTGGAAAAGAGGCTCAACAGGTGGACTTCATTGCGTGCATCAGCAGCTACATGCTTTGTAGTATCCCTTGAGGCCCATTTGGAGATACCTTTCTTAAAGCAATGAATTGTTCAGTTGGGGAAGAAACTTGATATTTAACATGCATTTGTAATAAATTTACACATAGTTTTCTGACTGTATAAATAATAATTCATTATTCCCATGTATCTCGGATGGAAGTTGAAATATGCAGGTGGTTAGAAGGTCTTCATAGCAATTTGAGATTGTAATATGCATGCTTTCATGGTTAGCGTGTTTTCATCCACTCTGCAATGTAATTTTTTAAGAGGCCAGGAATTTATTAAGTGTTAGTTAAATGTCAGGTACAAGAATTTAGTATTTTTGAAAATAACAATTACTTGATAGTTTGCCCAATTATAATGATACCTAGTCACATCTCCTAAAATAACCAGATAAGCCTAAGTATTATTATTATTATTATTATTATTATTATTATTATTATTATTTCCTAGGAAATAACATTTTCAGTTCTATAGTACCTGGGCTCCCTACCCCTCCTACCGCCCTGTCTCCAGGCAAACACATTTCTGTCACTATAGATTTGGTTTTATGTCCTAGAAATGTATTTAAGTGGAATCATAGAGAGGTTTTTTTAAGAGGAATCTGGCTTTTTTCATTCACCCTATTTAATTTTAGATTTATCCATTTCGTTGCATATATCAATAGTTTATTCTTTGTTATTGCTTAATAGCATTCCAGTATATGGCTATACCACTATTTGTTTTATCCATTCACCTGTTGATGGATATTTGGGTTGTTTCTAATTTGGGACACTTATAAATAAAGCTGAACATATGTGAATAAGTCTTTTCACAGACATACGTGTTCTTTCTTTGGGGTAAATATTTAGGAGTGCAATTGCTGGATATATGGTAGATATAAGGTTAACATTGTAAGAAACTGCCAAGCTGTTTCCAAAGTGGTTGTACCACTGCTGTCACCAGCAGTGTATGAGAGTTTTATCCTCCCCAACCTTGCCAGTGCTTGATATGGTCAGTCTCTTTAATTTTGGCCATTCTTACAAGAATATAGTAGTATCTCATTGCAGTTTTCATTTACATTTCCCTAACGATTAACGTTGTTGAGTATCTTTTCATGTGTTTACTTGACATTTGTATATATATATATCTTCTTTAGTGAAATGTCTATTCAAATATTTTGCCCATTTATTTACTTGTCTGTTTTCCTCTGACTTTTGTGATATTTTCTATATTCTGGATACAAGTCCTTCATCAGATATAGGACTTTAAACACTTTCTCCTAGTCAGGGACTTGTATTTTCATTTTCTTATCCATATTTTTGGAAAAGCAAAAGTTTTTGACTTTGAGGAAGTCCAATTTATTGATTTGTTCACTTACGGATTGTGGTTTTCGTGTCAGATATTAATGTGATAGCATGACTACAGAGAGAATACTTGGAATTGTAATAGCAAGCAGGGATAAGCCCACATTTCCACTAGGTGACAACTTCACTGTCATTCTGTGTGGGGGAGAGGGTTGTGGGATGGAGCTGAGGAAGACGAAAAGCATCATTGCACAGCTTCCAAGTAACTGAATGGGGACAGGACAGCCATCATCACCCCATCCCCTGTTTTTCATGTGCTTTTTCATCCTCTTACCTTCCTACTCATTCCTTGTGCTTTCTTGTCCTCTTACTCTCCCATCTAGTGTAACATCAGACAAGGGTGTTGACTCTGCAGCACAGAACCAGTAGTTTGTGGAGAAGAATGAGGTGTGGTGTTGAATCTGCTAGACAGGCTACTGAAGCAAAAGTCAAGAGATCCAGATCCCATCATGGGGACACTTTAGGTAAGTCACTACCCTTCCTTCAGATTAGTCTATACAACAGGATAAAAATACCCAATACTCCTGACCACCCAGAATACTCTGGAGTTTAAGTGTGATCTCATGTGGGAAAGCAATCTTCCCTCCTCCTTAGAAAAGTAGTGTACATTTGAGTAATTACATTAATAGGGATATTCCAGATGTCCCAGAACTCTGCATGGTAGGCATTAAATTAATGGTGCTCAAGTGTGAACTGTTTTTTTTTTTTTTTTTTTTTTGAGATGGAGTCTCGCTCTGTCACCCAGGCTGGAGTGCAGAGGCGTGATCTTGGTTCACTGCAACCTCTGCCTCCTGGTTCAAGCTATTCTCCTGCCTTAGTATCCTGAGTAGCTGGGATTACAGGTGCCTACCACCACACCCAGCTAATTTTTGAATTTTTGGTAGAGACAGGGTTTCACCATGTTGGCCAGGCTGGTCTTGAATTCCTGACCTCAAGTGATCTGCCCACCTTGGCCTCCCAAAGTGCTGGGATTACAGACGTGAGCTACTGCGCCTGGCCAAATGTGAAATGTTGAGGTCAGGATTTTTCCAAGTGTGGTCTATGGATCACTTCATCAAATTCATCAGGAGGTGCTCGTTAAAATAGCAGATACTTGGACCTACCTTAGATCTGCTGAATCAAAACCAGGGAGGTGGGATGGGAGGTGTCTCCATTTAAAATAATATCTTCAGTTGGTCTGGTACTCATCTTAGTGCATTCTGAGCTACTATAACAAAATATCATAACTCGGTAGCTGATAAACAACAGAAATTTATTTCTCACAGTTCTGGAGGCTGAGAAATCCAAAATTAAGGCATTGGCAGCTTCAGTGTTTTGGTGAGGGCCCACTTCCTTCATAGATGGATGACTTCTCACTATAACCTCCCCTGGTGGAAGGGGCTAGCTAGCTCTCTGGAGTCTCTTTGATAAGAGCATTAATCTCATATATGAAGATAGAGCCCTAATGACCTGAAAACCTCTCATAGCCTCACCTTCTAATACCATCACCTTGGTATTAGATTTTAATATGAATTTGAGGCGGGGGGGGTCACAGATATTCAGACTATAACATCATCCATGTTTGAAAAGCACTGCTATGGATGTACAAGATCTTCTTATAGTTTTAAATCATTTAATATCTAATTTCATTGATAGTTGCTCCTGCTACTCAGCTTAAATATCTGTCTTCTTTGGTCTGTTAAATAGGCAACAGTTCCTTCAATTAAGTAATATTATTTCAGCGATTATATGTGAAGTACTAAAGTAGGCACTGAGGAAATAGCACAGAGAATAAGATAGGCAGGGTCCCTGGAGGTATCATTCTAGTTTGGGAAAAGTGGCAGTAAGCAGGTAAACAAGTCAATAAGCCATGTGATTTCATATGAGGATATGTGTTTTGAAGAAAATAAACAGGTGGAGTAGAAAATGACTGAGACAGGGATTATTATAGATGGGGTTGTCAGTGAGGCTCCTTCTCAGGAAGTGACACTTGAGCTGAGTCCTGAACGATAAGAAGAAGCCAGGCATGGAGAGGCCATTTTGTTAGTGTCCCTGTGCCGTGTGTGGACACCATTGATCCAGGAGCAGAGGACAAGCTGGAGTGGCTGGAGCCTGGCACATAAGTGCAGACAGGTGGGAGATGAGATCGAAAGGGTAGACAGGAGCCACATGGTTTCAGTCCTGTAAGGAGTTTGAGGTTTTTGTTTGTTTGTTTGTTTGTTTGTTTTGAGACGGAGTCTCGCTCTGTCGCCCAGGCTAGATAGAGTGCAGTGGCGCAATCTCGGCGCACTGCAAGCTCCGCCTCCTCGGTTCACGCCAGTCTCCTGCCTCAGCCTCCCGAGTAGCTGGGACTACAGGCGCCGGCCACCAAGCCCAGCTAATTTTTTGTATTTTTAGTAGAGATGGGGTTTCGCCGTGTTAGCCAGGATGGTCTCGATCTCCTTGACCTCGTGATCCGCCCGCCTTGGCCTCCCAAAGTGCTGGGACTACAGGCGTGAGCCACCGCGCCTGACAGGAGTTTGAGTTTTATTCTGAGTGTGGAGGGTTAGAGTATGGGAGTGATGTGATCTGATTCTTGATGTGGAAGCTGACTCTGGCTGCTGTGTGGAGAATGGGCTGGAGAGGGACAAGATAGGGAGTGGGGATAACCATTAGGAAAATATTGCAGAAGTCCAGGAGAGGGATGTGTGTGGATGAGGCCAGGGCTGCAGCTATGTACAAAGGGAGGGATGGACCTGGACAGGGCATGTTTGCAGGTCGGGCAGGTAGGACCTGCAGTGGCTGTGTGCCTGGGGTGTGTGAAGATAAGGGAGAGTTAAGGAGAACCCCTGGGCTTTTTGTTTGGCCATGCAGAGAAGTGGTGGTGCTGTTTTCTGAGATCAGACCTTCCAAGTGCTTTGAGATGTTCTCAAGTTATTTAGTTCTACTATAACTAATATTAGTAATAATAACAATAAGTGATTTAAAAAATATGTTGGTTGATGAATATGATTCAGCTGTAAGACTATTAAGCTTTTTTTCCCCAACATCTCTGTAGGAGAATTTTTTTAATAATGTGATTACTCACCATTTATCTTTTTAAAAACTCAAACACAAGTTTTTTTTTTTTTTTTTTTCTTTTTTTTTCTTTTATTATTATTATTATTATTATTATTATTATTATACTTTAGGTTTTATGGTACATGTGCGCAATGTGCAGGTAAGTTACATATGTATACATGTGCCATGCT
Source organism: Pongo pygmaeus (assembly GCF_028885625.2). Taxonomy (NCBI): domain Eukaryota; kingdom Metazoa; phylum Chordata; class Mammalia; order Primates; family Hominidae; genus Pongo; species Pongo pygmaeus. The sequence goes on from NC_072396.2 coordinate 107,471,280, forward strand.
GGTGCGCTGCACCCACCAACCCGTCATCTAGCATTAGGTATATCTCCCAATGCTATCCCTCCCCCCTCCCCCCACCCCACAACAGTCCCCAGAGTGTGATGTTCCCCTTCCTGTGTCCATGTGTTCTCATTGTTCAATTCCCACCTATGAGTGAGAATATGCGGTGTTTGGTTTTTTGTTCTTGCGATAGTTTACTGAGAATGATGATTTCCAATTTCATCCATGTCCCTACAAAGGACGTGAACTCATCATTTTTTATGGCTGCATAGTATTCCATGGTGTATATGTGCCACATTTTCTTAATCCAGTCTATCATTGTTGGACATTTGGGTTGGTTCCAAGTCTTTGCTATTGTGAATAATGCCGCAATAAACATACGTGTGCATGTCAAACACAAGTTAATAAATATATTTTTAATGTTTTGTCTTCTACATTATGTACTGTATAATGCCAGTTTTATGGATGTAGCAAATGAGTGACTATAAGGTGAAGTAAAAGTATTTAAAGTCACTCAGTCTTTACATGGCAGAACTAGGGCTTGTCTCTATTCTGTCTCCAGAGCTCACACTCCTGACCAATACACCTAGGAAGAAGAAAAAGCATTTGTGAGGTATGGTGATTACCCAAGGTCACCATCTAGAGTTAATCGTTTAGATCTGTCACTGTGCCCCAAGTATGTGTCCTGTCTTGCTCCCAGCTCCCTGTTCATTAAACTTGGCATTAGCCTTGTTACTATGTGTAGTGAATCACTTTTCAAGGGCTTAGGATGGATGTTTTCCTGAGGTTAACCTGCAGGTAACATAAGAGTGTACTAAGTACCTTCAAATGAAAAGAAATGGTGTGTTGATTTTCTTATCCAGCCCCAAACTGTACTGAAAGAATAGAGGAAAATTTCCTAAATCATACAAAATGTGCTTTTTTTCTGTCTGGCTCCTTCAGCATCTTACCATGAATTTTACATTTATTGTTGTCTATAGTTGTAGATCATTCATTCTCATTAATGTGTAATATTATGTTGTGTGGATATTTTGCAATAAATGTATCTATTATGGGGATATGGCTGTTTTTCAGTGTTTGACTTATTATGAATGATAGTGCTATGAATGTCTTCTACATATCTTTTTTTAACTGTTATTTTAGGTTCAGGGGCTCATGTGCAGGTTTGTTATATAAGTAAACTCGTGTCACAGGGGATTGTTGTACAGATTATTTCGTGACCCACGTAATAAGCCTAGTACCCATTACTTTTTCTGATCATCTCCCTTCTCCCACCCTCCACCCTCTGGTAGGCCTCAGTGTCCGTTGTACTCCTCTTTGTGCCCATGTGTTCTCACCATTTAGCTCCTACATATAAGTGAGAATATGTGGTATTTGGTTTTCTGTTCCTGCATAGTTTGCTAAGGATAATGGCCTCCAGCTCCATCCATGTTGCTTCAAAGGACATTATTTCGTTCTTTTTTTCTGGCTGCATAGTATTCTATGGTGTATATGTACCACATTTTCCTTATCCAGTCTACCATTGCTGGGCATTTCTGTTGATTCCATGTCTTGGCTATTGTGAATACTGCTGCAAGTAGCATGTGTCTTTATGACAGAACAATTTATATTCCTTTGGGTGTATACCCAGTAATGGAATTGCTGGGTTGAATGGTAGTTCTGTTTTCTGCTCTTTGAGGAATCATCACACTGCTTTCCACAATGGTTGAACGAATTTACCCTCCCACCAACAGTGTATAAGTATTCTCGTTTCTCTGCAACCTTGCCAGCATCTGTTATTTTGTGATTTTTAATAATAGCCAGCTGACTGTTGGAGATGGTATCTCATTGTGGTTTTGATTTGCATTTCTCTAATGATCAGTAATATTGAGCTTTTATTCATATGTTTGTTGGCCACATGTATGTCTTCTTTTGAAAACTGTTCATGTCCTTTGCCCATTTTTTAATGGAGTTGTTTTTTTCTTGTAAATTTGTTTAAGTTCTTTATAGATGCTGGATATTAGACTTATGTCAGATGCATAGTTGGCAGATATTTTCTCCCATTTTGTAGGTTGTCTGTTTACTCTGTTGATAGTCTCTTTTGCTGTGCAGAAGCCCTTTAGTTTAATTAGATTCCATCTGTCAACTTTTGCTTTTATTGCAGTTGTTTTGATGTCTTCATCATGAAATGTTTGCCCGTTCCTATGTCCAGAATGGTATTGCCTAGGTTGTCTTCTAGGATTTCTATAGTATTGGGTTTTACATTTAAGTCTTTAATCCATCTTGAGTTGATTTTTGTATATAGTGTAAGGAAGGGATCCAGTTTCAATCTTCTGCATAAGGGTATCCCAGCACCACTTATTGAATAGGGAGTCCCTTTGCTTGTTTTTGTCAACTTTCTCAAAAGATCATATGGTTGTAGGTGTGCAACCTTATTTCTGAGCTCTCTATTCTGTTCTATTAGTCTATATGTCTGTTTTTGTACCACTAATATGCTGTTTTGGTTACTGTAGCCCTGTAGTATAGTTTGAAGTTGGAGAGTGTGATGCCTCTTGCTTTATTCTTTTTGCTTAGGATTTCTTTGGCTATTTGGGCTCTTTGGGGTTCCATATGGATTTTAAAGTAGTTTTTTTCTAGTTCTGTGAAGAATGTCATTGGTAGTTTGATAGGAATAGCATTGAACTTGTCAATTGCTTTGGGCAGTATGACCATTTTCTTGATATTAATTTTTCCTGTCCGTGAGCATGGAATGTTTTTCCATTTGTTTGTCATCTCTGGTTTCTTTGAGCGATGTTTCGTAATTCCCATTGTAGAGATTTTTTTTTTTAACCTCCCTGGTTAGCCATATTCCTAGGTATTTTATTCTTTTTGTGGCAATTGCGAATGGGATCGTGTCTTCATTTGGCTCTAGGCTTGGTTGTTGTTGGTGTATAGGAATGCTAGTGATTTTTTTTTTTTTTTTTTTGAGACAAGAGTCTCGCTCTGTCACCCAGCCTGGAATGCAGTGGCATGATCTCGGCTCACTGCAACGTCCACCTCCCGGGTTCAAGTGATTCTTCTTCCTCAGCCTCCTGAGTAGCTGGTATCACAGGCACACACCACCACGCCTGGCTAATTTTTGTATTTTTAGTGGAGACGGGGTTTTACCATGTTGGCTAGGCTGGTCTTGAACTCCTGACCTCAAGTCATCTGCCTGCCTCAGCCTCCCAAAGTTCTGGGATTATACGCATGAGCCACTGCACCCAGCCTTCAATTTTTATATGTTGATTTTGGATATTGAGACTTTGCCGACATTGTTTATCAGCTTAAGGAGCTTCTGGGCCAAGACTATGGGGTTTTCTAGATATAGGATCATGTCATCTGCAAACACTTTGTAGCATGGTGGCAGTGGAATCCGTCCTTGTTCACACATGCCAGTAGCAGCTGCAGCTGCAGTGTGGTAGGATGCACACTGCCTGGCTGCAACAGGGTGCTCATGGATGCCAGGGTGTCAGCCTTCATGCACGCATTTGCAGCAGCAGCTGGCATTGACAGCACGGCTCAGGGGGATGGGGCCCCAGCCAGTGACTGTGCACACCTTCATGCTGGTGGTGGTGTTTGCACTCTCTGTACAAGTTCCCGTGGGTGGCAGTGGCCACTCAGGGCAGGTGTGGGTCTGCTTTTCTCCATGCGTAGTTTTATGCTAACAGCAATTTTGGTGCTGGCAGGGAGGAGGCTGGCAGGCTCCGTGCCTGCCAATGCTCCGACAACAATGGCGATGTGGCAGGAGGGAGGCAGGGGGAGGGGTAGGGTGTACTCAGCCAGCAGCAGTTGCATTGCAGACCGCACATGCACACATGTGCTGGTGAAGGAGGGAAGACTGCATCTGCTGATACACACACACAACAGCAAAGCAATGTAGAGGGTGGCCATGGGCGAGTGTGCAGGCAAAGCTGCATTGGGGAGTCCGCAGTCGGGGTAGGGTACAGGTGGGCTGGAGCGAGTCCACTGGGGCTGCTTTTCTCTGCTGGAGCACTCTGCCAGTCAGGAGCAGTCTGCTAGCGCAGGGGCTATGACATGGGCCTGCAGGAGATACCCGGGGGCTGCACTGCAAGCAGGCATGACCAGGCTGGGGCCCCAGGAGAGGCCAACAGACTGAGGGGTGTTCAGGTCAGACCAGCCGTGTCTTATGGGCACGATTGCCCTGCAGCGTTCAGGTCCGACAGTTCCCCTAAGGCTAAAGTCTTCTATAGGAGTGAGTCAAGCCTAGGGAGATGGGCAACCATGGCCATGCTCCACTACAGATGCTCCTGTACCAAACTCTCTGGGCTCCACTCCAGCTGGAGTTCTGCCCCTGCCAGTTCTCTGAGTAGCTCTCACTGCCAATTCAAGTGTCCATGGTGGTCAAGGGGTCTTCTCCTGCAGGGATTCCAGAGGCCCATGGCGAGAGTGGGTTGCTCCTTGCCTGTTCAACCCCTTCCCCAGGAGTCACTGGGGACCAGGAATGACCTGGTGTATGGTAGCCCTGAGCAGCGTTCCCAGCTTCCTCCCGCTTCCACCCAGTATCTGTATCTCCCTTCTGTCTGCTCTCAATGCCTTCCCTCAAGATCTGCTAGGAGTGTGCTAGTCTTCCTGATGCCCTGTCCCTTTGTGGGAGACATTCCTCCTAGCTGTATCTAGTCGGCCGTCTGGCGCCCTTTTTTATTTCTCTACGTATCTTTGAATGGACATTTATTTTCATTTTTCATGTGCGTGTACCGGTCCTCGGCCTAAGAATAGAATTTCTGAGTCATAGGGTATGTGTATGTTCAGCTCAGCATATACAGCTAAGCAGTTTTCAAAGTGGTTATTCTAATTTATGTTTGTATCAGCAGTGTCATAGTTTCACTGCTCTACATCCTCGCTGACACTTGGTATACCTTGGTAGCTTTTGTTGTTCTGATGGATGTGTGATTAGTATATAGTATCTCATTTTTCTGTTTTAATTTCTGTTTGATTTAATTTTCTCTCAAGTTTTAAGTTTCTTTTAATATAGACAAGATCCTTTCTCTCTCTTTTTAACTTTCCAATTTATTTGCTTAAGGTGCTGGAGTTTACATTCTCAGTTTTGCTGATTGTATCCCTATTGTGTTGTTCATGTTACTCAGTTTCCTTTAAATTGGTAATTAGAGTTAAAGTAAAAGGTAATTAGAGTTAAAAACTTAATCCTATTTAAATTTTTTTGACAAGGGTGTCTTAGATGTGGCATTATGTACAGTCATGTGTCACTTAGCCACAGAGATACATTCTGAGAAATGCATCATTAGGAGATTTTGTCATTGTGTGAACATCATAGAGTGCACTTACACAAACCTAGATGGTGTGGCCTACTACCTACTTAGGCTATACAGCCTATTGCTCCTAGGCTAAAAATTCATACAACATGTTACTGTATTGAATAATCTAGGGAACTGTAGCACAAAGGTCAGTATTTGTGTATCTAAGCATATCTAAACATAGAAAAAGTACAGTAAAAATATGATATAAAAGATTAAAAATATATACATCTATACATGTGTATTGGTGACTTGCAGGACTTGAAGTTGCTCTAGGTGAGTCTGTGAGTGAGTGGTGAGTGAATATGAAGGCTTAGGACATTACTATACACTACTGTAGATTTTACAAACACTGTACAATTAGGCTACATTACATTTATAAAATAGTATTTTTTTCTTCAATAATAAATTAACCTCAGCTTACTGTAACTTTTTAACTTTATAAACTTTTAACGTTTTTAAACTTTTTTACTTTTGTAATAACACTAACTAAAAACACACATTGTACAGATATGCAAAAATATTTTCTTTCTTTATATCCTTATTCTGTTACCTTTCTTTTACTTATTTATTTATTTATATTTATATTTACTTATTTATTTATATTTACTTTTTAAACTTTTGTGTTAAAAACTAAGACACAAACACACACATTAGTCTAGGCCTATACAGGGTCAGGATCATCACTATCACTGTCTTCCACCACTAATCTCGTCCCACTGGGAGGTCTTAAGGGACAATAGCACACATAAAGCTGTCATCTCCTAAGATAACAATACCTTCTTCTGGAATACCTTTTGAAGGACCTGCATGAAGCTGTTTTATAGTTAACTTTTTTTAATAGGTAGAAGGAATACATTCTAAAATAACAATAAAAAGTGTAGTAAATACATAAACCAGTAACAGTCATTTATTATCATTAATAAGTATTATGTACTGTACATAATTGCATGTGAAGAATATATTGTGATATGACAGTTAGGACAGCTACGTGAGTACGTGATAGGAATTTTTTGGCTCCATTATATCTTATGGGACTGCTGTTACATATGTGTTCTGGAGTTGACCAAAACATTGTTATGCAGCACATGACTGTCCTTCTTAGAGCCTTATATGTTATCTTAGTCACTTCAGGCTGCTGTAACAAGTTACCATACAGTGGTGGGTTAAACAGTGTATTAGTCCATACTCACATTGCTATAAAAAACTACCTGAGACTAGATAATTTATAAAGAAAAGAGGTTTAATTGACTCACAGTCCTGCAGGCTATACTGGAGGCATGGCTGAGAAACTCAGGAAACTTATAATCCTGGCAGAAGGCGAAGGGGAAGCAGGCACATCTTACATGGTCAAAGAAGGAGGAAGAGAGTGAAGGGGGAAGTGCCACATACTTTTATTCAACCAGATCTTGTGAGAACTCATTCCCTATCATGAGAACAACAACGGGGAAGTATGCCCCCATGATCCAGTCACCTCCCACCAGGCCCCTCTTCCAACATTGGGGATTACAATTCAACATGAGATTTGGGTGGGGACACAAATCCAAACCATATCAAACAACAAGTATGTATTTCTCATGGGTCTGGAGGCTGCAAGTCTGAGATCAGGGTGCCAGCATGGTTGGATTCAGGTTAAGGGTCCCCTGTGTAGTCCTCACATGGCCTTTCCTTGGTGTGTGCATGTGGAAAGGAAACAAGCTCTCATGTCTTTTATTACAAGGGCACTAATCTCATCATGAGGGCTGTGTCCTCATGACCTAATTCCTTTCAAAGGCCCCATCCCCAAATACCATCACATTGGAGATTAGGCTTTTAACATATAAACTGGGGGTGGTGGTGGGACACAAACATTTAGGTAATAGCACAGCAGGAGCCTCATCATGTCTGTTTATCTCCTCTACTGTGAAGTTCAGGTTGATCACTGGGCTCAGATTTTGTCAGCCCAATCCCTCCATTATAACATTTTCCATGTGTTTTTCTCCTCAGGGTTTTTTCCACTTTCTGAAGATTGTTGTCTAGAGCTGTATTTCATTAGAAGTTGCAAAATGGTGATGTTGTAATTTTACAATTTATTCTGCATTTATTAGCTGGGTGTTTCCTATAACATAACTTGCCCCTATGCCGTCAACTATTAGGATTCACTGAGGTATGGAGCACACAAGAAGTGAAGGATGAATGTTTAATTCTTTTGCAGTATTTTCACTTTTCAGAACGAATAGTTGTTTCCATAGGAGCTTCCAAAGATGAGTAGTGAGTTGGTATTTTTCGTGTTTTGTTTTTCTTTTCTTGTGACTCAGACATGTTCCTGTATATAATTTGTTTTAAACCATTGCAGTCACTAATCTCTTTGATGTTCAAATTGTTTCATTTTTGTCCAGTGAGAGCCTCCTCAGCTTGGTTTCTGAATCTTTTTGACATGCTTTCTGGTATGATAATTTGGTCCAGGCTTATCTGGTACAATCCTGACCCCAGACCTGGAATCATCTGTCTCTCTGAGAGAGCCTGGTTTCTTTTCATGGGGAATATTTTTAGAGGACTCAATCTGGGTACTAATCAACTGCTTGTAGTTTGTTGCTTTTTTAGTGTACATAGCCAGTAATTATGCATTACATTTTGAAGATGATACACATCTTGGCTTCCATCCTGAATTGCTCCTCTGTGCCCTTATAGATAATCATTTTTATCAGTTTTTGTTTTAATCTTCCAGTTTTAAAAAATATAAGCAAATGTGATGTGTGTATTTATTTCCTCCCTGACACAAGTAGAAGGTGGCATATTCTACACCACCACTATCCAATGGAAATTTCTGCATTGATGAAAATTGTCTGTATCTGCACTGTCCAACACAGTAGCCACTAGTTTACCTGAGGCTGTTGAGCGCCTGAAACATGGTGAGTATGAGTGAGGTATGAGTTTATAATTTTATTTGAATTTGTTTATTAAAATTAAATGGCTACATGTAGCTAGTGACCACCATATTGAACAACTACAGCTCTCTCCATTTTTTTGCACTGCATTTTTCATTTATAATATGTCCTGGAGGTCAATCCATAGCAGTGTAGAGAAGGGATCTTCGTTGCCTTTTATACATGCATGGTACTCTAGGAAGTACCTTAGATTACTCAATCAGCCTTCTATTGGTGGACATCTGTCTTATATCTAATCTTCTGCTGTTATGAATTGTTCTGCCAGGAATAGCCTTGTGTTTATGCCTGTTTTGTCTATTTGCATTATATCTTTGGAATAGATTCTTAGGAAAGAGATTGCTGGTTCCAAGAATTAATGCCTATGTCATTCTATTAAATAGCATCAAATTCCTTCCACAGGGGATGTACCGTTTGAAATTACTTCTAGCAATGCATGACAATGCCTGTTTCCTCACAGTCTCTCTAAGAGGAACTCTGCTGGGGGTAAACATCATGTGAGAAATCTGTGAAAACCATTTTACTAAGTCAGGAGAGTTTGATGTTCAGACTGGGGTCCTAATCCTGTGCTTGTCTTTGAGAACTTGGTCTTTACTCCTATCTCCTGTGGCTCTGGGTCCAGTCCCTCAGCGAAGAAGAGGAGTTCTTACATGAAGCAGAAACTCCACGTCACCTCAGATGGACACCTCAAATGACTAAGTGGAAAAAATCACTCCCTTAGGGATCAGGCAGTCTCAAAACAAGTTCAGAAACATACCACTCTGACACAGTGAAGAGAAACGGAGAAAGTAAAACTTCTGCTTTCTACTTGTGAGAAGAACTAAGACTGCAAGCACACAAGTGTTGCCTTGCCCTTTCCTCTCTATGAGTGAGGTAGGTCAGGAGCAGGTAGTAGTAGCCCTTTAGCCCTAGGCAAGCAGGCAGAGGCACGGGTTACAAGGTGCCTCAGTTTCCCAAGGTAGCAGTCTCTTTCCACTCAACCATATCATTTTCTATTTAGATGCTGGGTGTATTAGGCCATACTTGTGTTGCTATAAAGACATACCTGAGGCTGGGTAATTTATTTTTATTTTTTGTTTTATTTTATTTTATTTATTTATTTATTTTGAGACGGAGTCTCGCTCTGTCACCCAGGCTGGAGTGCAGTGGCGCGATCTCGGCTCACTGAAAGCTCCGCCTCCCGGGTTCACGCCATTCTCCTGCCTCAGCCTCCGGAGTAGCTGGAACTACAGGCGCCCGCCACCATGCCCGGCTAATTTTTTGTATTTTTAGTAGAGACGGGCTTTCACCGTGTTAGCCAGGATGGTCTAAATCTCCTGATCTCGTGATCCGCCTGCCTTAGTCTCCCCAATTGCTGGGATTACAGGCGTGAGTCACTGCACCTGGCCAAGGCTGGGTAATTTATAAAGAAAAGGTGCTCACAGTTCTGCAGGCTGTACAAGCATGGCATCAACATCTGCTTGGCTTCTGGTGAGGGCCTCAGGAAGCTTACAGTCATGGTGAAAGGCAGAGCGGAAGGAGGCATGTCACACGGCAGTAGTTGGAGCAAGAAAGAGATGAGGGAGGTACCACACACTTTTAAACAAACAAATCTCATGAAAACTCACTCACTATCGCAAGGACAGCACCAAGACATTCATGAGGGATTTGCCCTCATGAGTGAGGTAGGTCAGGAGCAGGTAGTAGCCCTTTAGCAGTATGCAAGCAGGCAGAGGCATGGGTTACAAAGTGCCTCAGTTTCCCAAGGTAGCAGTCTCTTTCCACTCAACCGTATCACTTTCTGTTTAGATGCTTGGTGTATTAGGCTTTGCAAGTTGTAGCCCTGTGGCTGATCTCATGGGTTGGACTTGACTGCCTGTGACTTCTCCAGGCTCAGGATATGAGCTGTCCATGGCTCTACCATTCTGGGGTCTGCAGGGCAGTGGCCCCCTTTTCACAGCTGCACTAGGCAGTGCCCCACTGGGGACTCTGTGTTGGGCCTCCAACCCCATATTTCTCCTCCACACTGCCCTAGTAGAGTTTCTATACTGGGGGCTCTGCCCCTGTGGCAGGCTTCTGCCTGGGCACTCAGGCTTTCTAATACATTTTCTGAAATCTAGGGGGAAGCTTCCAAGCCTCCTTAACTCTTGTATTCCATGTGCCCACAGACTTAACACCATGTGGAAGCTGCCAAGGCTTATGGTGGCTTGCACTCTCCAAAATGGCTTGTTACTTCTTATTGGTCGTTTCAGGTTTTGGATTTCTTCATGGTTCACTCTTGGTAGGTTGTATGTGTCTAGGTATTTATCTATTCTAGGTTTTCCAATTTATTAGCATATAGTTGCTCATAGTAGCCTCTAGTGATCCTTTGAATTTTTGCCCTATCATTTGTAATGTCTCATTTTTTGTTTCTTATTTTATTTATTTGGGTCTTCTCTCTTTTTTCTTAATCTGGCTCAAGGTTTGTCCATTTTGTTTTATCTTTTTAAAAAAAAACAACCTTTTGTTCATTGACATTTTGTATTGTTTTCTTCATTTCAATTTCATTTGTTTCTGATGTGATCTTTATTATTGCTTGCTTGCTTGCTTGCTTGCTTCCTTTCTTTCTTCCTTCCTTCCTTCCTTCCTTCCTTCTTTCTTTCTTTCTTTCTTTTCTTTTCTTTTTTTTTTTTGAGACAGGGTGTCTCTCTGTCACCCAGGCTGGAGTGCAGTGGCACGATCTCAGCTCACTACAACCTCCGTCTCCCAGGCTCAAGTGATCCTCCTGCCTCAGCCTCCTGACTAGCTGGGACTACAGGCATGTGCCACCATGCCCAGCTAATTTTGCATTTGTTTGTAGGGACAAGGTTTCGCCATGTTGCCCAGGTTGGTCTCAAACTCCTGAGCTCAGGTGATCCGCCCACCTCAGCCTCCCACAGTTCTGAGATTACACGCGTGAGCCACTACACCTGGCCTGTTATTTCTTTTTTCTACTAATTTTAGATTTGGTTTGCTCTTGACTTTCTTGTTCTTTAAGATGCATCATTAGGTTATTTGATGTTTTTCTTCTTTTTTGATGTAGGCACTTATTAATTGTAAGCTTTCCTCTTAGTACTGCTTTTGCTGTATTCCATATGTTTTGACATTCTGTGTTTCCATTATCATCTGTTTCAAGAAATTTTTTAATTTCCTTCTTAATTTCTTTTTTGACATACTGTTCATTTGGGAACATATTATTTAATTTCCATGTATTTGTAGTTTCCAAAATTCCTCTTGCCATTGATTTCTAGTTTTATTCCATTGTGATCAGAGAATATACTTGATATTATTTGGATTTTTTTGAATGTTTTAAGACTTGTTTTGTGGCCTAATGTATCATCTTTGCTTGAGAAAGATTCATGTGCTGAGGAGAAGATTGTACATTCTAAAGTCATTGGATGAAGTGTTCTGTAAATATCAATTAGGTCAATTTAGTCTGTAGTGCAGATTAAGTCCAGTGTTTCTTTGTTGATTTTCTGTCTGGGTGATCTGTTCAATGCTGAAAGAGGAGAGTTGAAGTCTCCAGCTATTATTGTATTGGGGTCTATCACTTCCTTTAGCTCTAGTAATATTTGCTTTATATATCTAGGTACTTCAGTGTTGAGTGCATATATATTTATGGTTGTTATATCCCCTTGCTGAATTGAATTATATATAATTATATAATGAGCATCTTTGTCTCTTTTTGTAATTTTCATCTTGAAATCTATTTTGTTGGATGTAAGTATTGCTATTCTTGCTCTTTTTTGGTTTCTGTTGGCATAGAATATCTTTTTCCATCCCTTTATTTTCAGCCTGTGTGTGTCTTTATAGGTGAAGTGTATTTCTTGCAGACAACGATCCTTGGGTCTTGTTTTTAAATCTATTCAGCCATTCTATGTCTTTGATTGAAGAGTTTAAGTTTCTTTCTATTTCTATTAATCTTCTATTTAGTCCATTTACCTTCAATGTTATTATTGATAAGTAAGGACTTACTTCTGCCTTTTTGTTATTTGTTTTCTGGTTATTTTGTGGTCTTTTCTTCTTTCTTTCCTTCCTTCCTGTCTTCCTTTTAGTGAAGGTTATTTTCCTTTGTGTTGTGTTTTAATTTCTTGCCTTTTATTTTTTTGTGTATCCATTGTATGACTTTTGGTTTAAGGTTACCACCATGAGGCTTTCAAATAAAATATTGAAACCTATTATTTTATTCTTATGTTTGCAGTATGCGCTTCTTTGTGCCCATCTTTCTTGGGAAGGCTTTCCAGGTATTTGAAGAGCCTTGAATGTTGTGATCTAAGTTTTTGGTCACTGCAGCCATATCTGCATTGGGAGTCACCCCAAGCCAAGTAATACTGTGATTCTTGCAGACTCTTAGAGGTACTGCTTTGGTGTTCTTGAATAAGATCCAGAAGAATTCTCTAGATTACCAGGCAGAGACTCTTGTTTCCTTCCCTTACTTTCTCCTAAACAAATAGAGTCTCTCTCTCTCTGTGCTGAGTCCATGGAGCTGGTGGAGAAATAACACAAGCATTCTGGTGGCCTCCACCACTAGGACTGTGCTGAGTCAGATATGAAGCCAGCATAGCACTGGGTCTCACCCAAACCACTACCTGGCTACTGCCTATGTTCACTCAATTTCCTAAGGCACTACAGTCAGCAGACAGTGAAGCCAGCTAGGTGTATGTCCTTCCCTTCATAGCAGGGAGTTCCCCTGATCCCGAGCAGGTCAAGAAATGCCATCCAGGAGCCAGAGCCTGGAGTCAGAAACCTTAGAAATCTATGTGATGCTCCATTCTATTGTGGCTGAACTGGCACCCAAGCAACAAGACAAAATTCATCCCATTCTTCACTCCCCTTTCCACAGGCAGAGGACTCTCTCCCCGTGGCCACCACCACCACAGACCCACAGGTGATATTGCCAGGCTACCGACATTGTTCAGTTAAGGCCCAAGGGCTCGTCTGTCAGCTTGTGCTGCATGCTGCCAGGCTTGGGACTTACCCTTCAGGTCAGTGAGCTCCCCTTTGGTTCAGGGCAGGTCCAGAAATGCCATCAAAGCCAAGGCCAGGAATCTGGGACCTCAAGAGCCTATCTGGTGCTCTGCCCTGCTGTGGCAGAGCTGGTACCTAAGCTGCAAGGCAAAGTCCCCTTTACTTTTCCCTCTGCTTTTCTCAAACAGAAGGAGTCTCTCCTCATGGCCACTACAGCAGGGAAGTGCTGGGTCACACCTGATGTCAGTACATCTCAAGAGTCTCACCCAAGGCCCCCAGTGTGTACTAGGCTACTGTTGCTGATTATTCAGGGCCCAAGGACTCTTTAGTCAGCAGGTGATGAATCCTTCCTGGACTGAGTGCATCCATTCAAGGCAGAAAGTTCCCTTCTGGACCAGGGTGTGTCTAGAAATGTTCAGGAGCTAGGGCCTGGAATGGGTGCCACAGTACTCTGCCCAGTGTCCTTTCCTGTGGCTGAGCTGGTATCCAAGTTTCAAGACAAAGTCCCCTGTACTCTTTTCTCTCCTTTCCTCAAGCAGAAAGGATTCTTTCAGAGCTGAGAGCTACACTGCCTGGGGTTGGAGGAGGGGTGGCACAAGCACACCTGGCTGGTGTCTCACTGGGTCACATGTCCCCTGAGTCCTCCAGGTCTAGATTGCCTTTTAAGTTTCTTTTGGACCCCCAAGCACTTTAGCCCACAGTGGCAAGGCTTGGCTGAAATTCATGTTCTGACTGATGGGATGGGTAATTCCCTTCTAGCTAGGGCTGGTCTAAATGCTCCCTCCATGAGCATTGGTTGAGTTCTTTTTTTTTTTTTTTTTTTTTTGGCAATAAACAATAATGATTTATTTTGTTCAAGCACATACTTTGTGCCAATAGTATAATAAGAGTTTTTATGAATTATCTTCTTTCATCTTCATGTTATCATATACATTTTTTTATTTTATTATTATTATACTTTAAGTTTTAGGGTACATGTGCACAGTGTGCAGGTTAGTTACATATGTATACGTGTGCCATGCTGGTGTGCTGCACCCATTAACTCGTCATTTAGCATTAGGTATATCTCCTAAAGCTATCCCTCCCCCCTTCCCCCACCCCACAACAGTCCCCAGAGTGTGATGTTCCCCTTCCTGTGTCCATGTGTTCTCATTGTTCAATTCCCACCTATGAGTGAGAATATGCGGTGTTTGGTTTTTTGTTCTTGCGATAGTTTACTGAGAATGATGATTTCCAATTTCATCCATGTTCCTACAAAGGACATGAACTCATCATTTTTTATGGCTGCATAGTATTCCATGGTGTATATGTGCCACATTTTCTTAATCCAGTCTATCATTGTTGGACATTTGGGTTGGTTCCAAGTCTTTGCTATTGTGAATAGTGCCACAGTAACAATACGTGTGCATGTGTCTTTATAGCAGCATGATTTATAGTCCTTTGGGTATATACCCAGTAATGGGATGGCTGGGTCAAATGGTATTTCTAGTTCTAGAATCCTGAGGAATCGCCACACTGACTTCCACAATGGTTGAACTAGTTTACAGTCCCACCAACAGTGTAAAAGTGTTCCTGTTTCTCCACATCCTCTCCAGCACCTGTTGTTTCCTGACTTTTTAATGATCGCCATTCTAACTGGTGTGAGATGGTATCTCATTGTGGTTTTGATTTGCATTTCTCTGATGGCCAGTGATGATGAGCATTTTTTCATGTGTTTTTTGGCTGCATAAATGTCTTCTTTTGAGAAGTGTCTGTTCATGTCCTTTGTCCACTTTTTGATGGGGTTGTTTGTGTTTTTCTTGTAAATTTGTTGGAGTTCATTGTAGATTCTGGATATTAGCCCTTTGTCAGAAGAGTAGGTTGAGAAAATGTTCTCCCATTTTGTAGGTTGCCTGTTCACTCTGATGGTAGTTTCTTTCGCTGTGCAGAAGCTCTTTAGGTTAATTAGATCCCATTTGTCAATTTTGGCTTTTGTTGCCATTGCTTTTGGTGTTTTAGACATGAAGTCCTTGCCCATGCCTATGTCCTGAATGGTATTGCCTAGGTTTTCTTCTAGGGTTTTTATGGTTTTAGGTCTAACATGTAAGTCTTTAATCCATCTTGAATTGATTTTTGTATAAGGTGTAAGGAAGGGTTCCAGTTTCAGCTTTCTACATATGGCTAGCCAGTTTTCCCAGCACCATTTATTAAATAGGGAATCCTTTCCCCATTTCTTGTTTTTCTCAGGTTTGTCAAAGATCAGGTAGTTGTAGATATACGGCGTTATTTCTGAGGGCTCTGTTCTGTTCCATTGATCTATGTCTCTGTTTTGGTACCGGTACCATGCTGTTTTGTTTACTGTAGCCTTGTAGTATAGTTTGAAGTCAGGTAGTGTGATGCCTCCAGCTTTGTTCTTTTGGCTTAGGATTGACTTGGCGATGCGGGCTCTTTTTTGGTTCCATATGAACTTTAAAGTAGTTTTTTCCAATTCTGTGAAGAAAGTCATTGGTAGCTTGATGGGGATGGCATTGAATCTATAAATTACCTTGGGCAGTATGGCCATTTTCACGATATTGATTCTTCCTACCCATGAGCATGGAATGTTCTTCCATTTGTTTGTATCCTCTTTTATTTCCTTGAGCAGTGGTTTGTAGTTCTCCTTGAAGAGGTCCTTCAAGTCCCTTGTAAGTTGGATTCCTAGATATTTTATTCTCTTTGAAGCAATTGTGAATGGGAGTTCACTCATGATTTGGCTCTCTGTTTGGGCTTTCTGCTCTGACAGTGTAGCACTGGGTTCCAGTGAAAAGTCCCACAATCACTATGCTCTCCCTCCCCCAAGCACACAGATTCTCCAGGCTTCACAGCTGCTGCCAGGGAGTGGAGGAGGGGTGGCATCAGCAATTCAAGACCATCTTTCTTTCCCTCTTCAATACCTCTTTCAGTGATATGATGTTAAAACCAGGTAATGTGATCACTCACCTGATTTTTGGTTCTTATGAAGGTGCTTTCTCGTGTAGATAGTTGTCAAATTTGGTGTTCCCACAGGGAGGACAATTGGTGGAGGCTTCTATTTAGCTACCTTGCTCTGCCTCCTACCCAATATCATATTTTAAACACCTTCATCAGACTATAGCTTACAAATCATAGCATCACACATTTTAAGGATATTTAGATTATTTTTACCAGATGTATAGAGTTGTACAACCATCACCATAATTGGGTTTTTATATGTTTTCATCATCCCCAAGAATCCCATTATGCTTGAATGTAGTTAATCCCTGCACACACACCCAGCCCTATGCAATCAGAGATATATTTTCTGTCTATGCATTTGCCAGTTCTGGAGATTTTATATAAATTGAGTCAATTAATATTTGGTATTTTGTGTCTGGCATCTTTTACTTATTATAATGTGTTCAAGGTTCCTCCATAATGTAGCATGGGTCAGAATTCCATTCCAACTAATAGCTTAAAAATATTCTATTGCATAGATACACCACATTTTGTTTGTTTATTTATTTATTTATTTATTTTTGAGATGGAGTATTGCTCTATCGCCCAGGCTGGAGTGCAGTGGTACAATCTCAGCGTACTGCAACCTCTGCCTCCCAGGTACAAGCGATTCTCCTGCCTCATTCTCCCGAGTAGCTGGGACCACAGGTGTGTACTATCACACAGGGCTAATTTTTTTGTGGTTTTTTAGTAGTGACGGGGTTTCACCATGTTGGCCAGGCTGGTCTTGAACTCCTGACCTTGTGATCCACCCGCCTCAGCCTCCCAAAGTGTTGAGATTACAGGCGTGAGCCACCGTGCCTGGTCCATTTTGTTTATTTATTCACCTATTGATGAACACTCCAGTTATTTCCACCTTTTGGCTATTATGAATAATGATTCTACATACATTTGTGTACACATTTTTATGTAGAGATTCATCTTGGATAGGAAAGGAATTACTGGGCCATATGGTAACTCCCTGTTTTTCCATTTGAAGAACTGCTAAACTGTTTTCATGATTCTGACAGTGATGAGGGGTATAGACTTAGTCAAATTTTTTTTTTCTGATTATACTGAGGTAATGCGTTCTGAGAAAAAATACCAGCATTGAAGTGCCCTTCTTGTCACTTCATATCTGGTAGTACATGATACCCATCTCACCTCACTGGTGATATTAACCTTAATCACTTGGTTAAGGCAGTATTTGCCAAGTTTCTCCAGTGTACAGCAACTGTTTTCCATTTGCCTACTTTTATTCTATAGAAGTGAGTTACTAAGTCTGTCCTGTCATCAGGTGATGGGAGATGGAATTAAGCTTCACCTCATAGAGGGAGGGGATCTATGTGTACTATTTGGAATTATTTGATAAAGACAGTTTGTCTCCTCACACCTATTTCTTTATTAATTTACACGTTTACTTCTGTAAGTATACATATATGTATATTTATTATATAGATTGGGTTATTTACTGAATGGATTCATTCCAAAAGAAAATCTGGCATTATGATTTCTGTGATGCAGTATAAGTATTTTGACTTAAGAGTCAGGAACCCACAAAAGAGTGCCCTATCACTATCATAATATTTCAACACTATCATATCATCTAATTGTAGTATATTAGACAGGGTTTGTAGATGATACATTTAACCAGACAAATATGACACATTATAATTTCAGATTATTGATTTGCATACTTGGAAATCCCTTCAGAAAGAAATAAAGACAGATAAGATTGAGGTTATTGAAGTGATCATGAAAAATTATTGTTATCATTCAGTAAACCTACTCACAAAATTCCTTTCAGTGAAGCCAAAGTATGGGATGTAGGGGAAAATGTGTGCTTCATTTGAAAGCACAATGTTCTATAGCACAGCCTTCATGTTATCAGAGTCTCCAGAACGGATCAAGCAAATAAAGTGTGGAAAGGGTGGTGCAGTAAATTCAGATGTCAGATCTAACAAAAGATGGTTCATTCCTATTAATATTTCAGCCTGATAAAGTCTCTTACAATTGATGGTTGTAACACATAATTTAATGCCCTGGACCTCGCTCTACATCTCTAGTTACTATCCTCTTTATATATATTCTCTTCCTTGTAACCAAAGTTCTACAAAAATTATCAATTCTCAACTCATATCCCTCTACATCTTCCCCCAACTCAGTTGTCACTCCACTCTAATGGTACTTTGTTCCCCTACCCCTCTACTGAAATGAACCTTGTCAAAGTCAACAACCACATCTTTGATGCTTTATATAGATCAAGGGTACTGAAATGAAAGTTCAAATGGAGACAACATTTTTGTTTTCCAAGGCAGAATTCATCTGCTTGTGTACAGACAAGGATTATATTGCAATGCTGTCATTATCTAAAAGTTAAAGTTGTAAGATAGCTTCCATTCTGGAGAAGTCTAAAACTTAACCAAAGGGATGGTGTACAGTTTGTCCTTAATGCCTGTTACCTGTATGAATGTATGTATGTATGTATGGAAGCATGATGTGTGAAATATGTGCTGGTAATTCATGGA
Organism: Pongo pygmaeus; assembly: GCF_028885625.2. Lineage (NCBI taxonomy): Eukaryota > Metazoa > Chordata > Mammalia > Primates > Hominidae > Pongo > Pongo pygmaeus. The sequence goes on from NC_072396.2 coordinate 107,489,937, forward strand.
TTTCCATCTTGGATCAGTAGGAAAGCAAGATTTACTTGGTTATGGTGTGATGTGCAGCTGAGAGTCACACAGTCTGCACAAGGACATATAGGATACCAGTCTCTACTTTTCCACTTAGTAGCAGGATGACCCTCAGCCAGGTTACTTAACCTCCCCATACATTGTTTCTTCAGCTACAAAACAGTGTAGCAATCATATTCCCTACCCCCCAGAAAATACATGAGATGAAAAAGTACCAGCATTCAGGAAAGGTGAGTCCCATGGCTCTCTGATCTGAGGTCAGGAGTCCTGCCCTTCTATGGGGCTTCTAACTATTCATGTGGCTTTGCAACTTGCCCCTTTTCATCAAAAATAGCTTCTGTATAAGTTTTAATTTGCATTTCATTAGTGAATGTTTTCAAATATTTCTTGGGCATGTGTATTGCTTTTTACATGAATTATCTGTGTATATCTGTATTATTTATCTATTCTTACATAACAAATTTCCCCACAATTTCACTGCTTATAACAAATATACATTAATTCACACCATTTATTTGGATTAGGAATAATGGCATGGATAAGATTCTAGCTCAGGGCCCCTCACAAGGCTGCAGTCAAGGTCTAGGTAGGGGCTGCAGGCATCTCAAGTCTCAACTGAGGGATGATTCAATTCCAAGCTCATTCATATGGCTGTTGGCAGGCCTCAGAGCCCGATTGCTTCTTAGCCAGGGACATAGATTACTTGCCATGTGGGTAGCCCATGACATGGCAGCTGGCTCTCCTTAGTGCAAGAATAAGAATGTACCCAACAAGCAAGACACAGCCTGTTAGTCATTTAATGTCAAAAATGACATCCATCTCCTCTCACATATTCTGTCTACTAGTAGCAAGTCACTAACTCCAGCCCAAAGATGGGACAGATTGCACAAGGAAGTGACTATCTGGAGGTGACAATCACTGGGGAAGTCTTAGAGGCTATCTACCAATGTCATCATTAGAGCCTCTCTCCATATTGGTTACTAAGAATGCTTCATATATTGTGAGCATCAGCCCCATATAATTTGCAAGTGTTTGCTATAGCCTACACAGACAACTTTAATGATTTCTTTTGTCATATACAATGTTTTAAAATTTTCAATATTATAATTTAAAATATAGCTTATTATATAAATAAATTAAGGAGTACCCTTAGCAGCTTTACATGTGAGTGCTCAGAGAGATTAGAGAACTCAGATTCCTGGTGGCTTCAGGGCTCAACAGGAAAAGCTTTAGTGAAATTCCAGAATCTATTACTGAGCAGGCATTAACAAAGCAGTTTCTCTGATTTATTGAACCTCTCCTAATTTCCTATAGCCTGATCTAAAGTATATTTAATAATAGATTACTTGGATAAATGATAAGATTAAAGGAGATGCAGCTTATGGTACTTCTTGCTTGTATTAGTTTTGTCAACATTGATTTCCTACCTTCATGTTATCTGTTCCAGAGGAAAAACCTGTTTTCCTGACTGAGTCCCTTTGCGCTTCCCACCTTAAAAGCCAGTCAATTCATATGGTCCCCATTCCCAGGATTCTTGACCCCAGGCTGCGTATTTCATTTCAATCGTCATCACTAAGAAGGTTTGTTGAGTGAGTACCCATGGGAGTTTGTAAAATGACCAGTCCCTAAGCCCTCATAGCCTATCATCTACATAAGAGGTCACTGGGTATATGCAGTGCTTCTCAACCTTCTTTAATCATCTTCTTGATGGAGGCCCTTTTGGACATGTTTTTTCTTATATACCCTTTCTGCCCAGAACATGAAATTTTAATACCACAGATGAAGTCTAACTATTTATATACTACGGTCTTTGTAATACCACAAACCATTGTAATATCTACCATCCCTCTACCCTCAAGAACCAATTTTTAACCTTTCACTTGCGTCCGTGTGAAGAAACCACCAAACAGGCTTTGTGTGAGCAATAATGCTTTTCATTTCACCTGGGTGCAGGCGGGCTGAGTCCGAAAAGAGAGTCAGTGAAGGGAGATAGGGTTGGGGCCGTTTTATAGAATTTAGGTAGGTAAAGGAAAATTACAGTCAAAGGGGGTTGTTCTCTGGCGGGCAGGGGCAGGGGTCACAAGGTGCTCAATGGGGGAGCTTTTGAGCCAGGATGAGCCAGGAGAAGGCATTTCACAAGGTAATGTCATCAGTTAAGGCAGGAACAGGCCATTTTCACTTCTTTTGTGATTCTTCAGTTACTTCAGGCCATCTGGATGTATACGTCCAGGTCACAGGGTATATGATGGCTTAGTTTGGACTCAGGCCTGGCATTCCTGTCTTCCTATATTAATAAGAAAAATAAAACAAAATAGTGGTAAAGTGTTGGGGCGGTGAAAATTTTGGGGGGTGGTATGGAGAGATAATGGGCGATGTTTCTAAGGCCTGCTTCGAGCGGGATTAGGGGCAGCGTGGGAACCTAGAGTGGGAGAGATTAAACTGAAGGAAGATTTTGTGGTAAGGGGTGATATTGTGGGGTTGTTAGAAGAAACATTTGTTGTATAGAATTATTGGTGATGGCCTGGATACGGTTTTGTATGAATTGAAAAACTAAACGGAATAAGAGAAGGAGAAAAACAAGTATTAAAGGACTAAGAATTGGGAAGACCCAGGACATCCAATTAGAGAGTGCCTAAGGAGGTTCAGCATAGCCCTGCCAGCAAAGATTATTTATTTACTTTAAGAGTTAAGAGTGGCAGTTTGGGGATAGCACCAGGAGATATCAGCTGTGATGGCTTGGAGAAACAGTGTAAACCGGCAGTGTAAAGAGCAGGGCATTTATGAGTAGTTGAGAATGGTGAATAGGATTATGACTAGACAGAAGATAGTAGGGATGACAAGTTTTTTGGGGCACAGTCCAAGTTGGTCTGGTGTCTGGAATGAGACTGGGGCCTAGTAAAAAGGAGCATCCATACAGGAGCTCAAATGGGCTGTACCCTGTAGCATTCTGAGGACAGGCCCGAATTCTGAGAAGGGAAAGTGGTAAAAGTATTGTCCAGTCCTTTTTAAGTTGGTGGCTGAGCTTGGTGAGGTGTGTTTTTAAAAGACCACTCGTCTGTTCTACCTTTCCTGAAGATTGAGAATGGTAAGGGATATAAAGGTTTCACTGAATACCAAGAGCCTGAAAAACTGCTTGGGTGATTTGACTAATAAAGGCCAGTCCGTTATCAGACTGTATAGAGGTGGGAAGGCCAAACCGAGGAATTATGTCTGATAGAAGGGAAGAAATGACCACAGTGGCCTTCTCAGACCCTGTGGGAAAGGCCTGTACCCATCCAGTGAAAGTGTCTACCTAGACCAAGAGGTATTTTAGTTTCCTGACTTGAGGCATGTGAGTAAAGTCAATTTGCCAGTCCTGGGCAGGGGCAAATCCCCGAGCTTGATGTGTGGGGAAGGGAGGGGGCCTGAGAAATTCCTGAGGAGTAGTAGAATAGCAGATGAAACACTGAGAAGTGATTTCTTTGAGGATAGATTTTCACGATGGAAAGGAAATGAGAGGTTCTAAGAGGCGGGCTAGCAGCTTGTAACCTACAAGGAAGAGGTTATGAAATGACGACAGAATAGAATCGGCCTGTGAGGCTGGAAGGATATATTTTCCTTGGTCTAAGAACCATTTGCCTTGTGTGGGAAGAGACTGATAGGTGGAAGTTTTAGTGGGGGAGTAGGTGGGAGTGGCCAGATGAGAAGGAGAAAAACTGCCATGAGGGATAGAAGTTGGAACGCTAGTTGCTTTCTTAGCTATCTTATCAGCATAAGTATTGTCCTGAGAAATGGATCTGATGCCTTTTGATGGCTGTTTTTTTAGCTACCTTATCAGCATAAGCGTTGTCCTGAGCGATAGGATCTGATGCCTTTTGATGGCCCTTGCAGTGAATGACTCTAGCTTCCTTTGGAAGTAAAGCCGCTTTGAGAAAAGCTTTTATTAAAGAGGCATTAATAATGGAGGACCCTTGCATAGTGAAGAAAGTTTTTTTCTCCATATAACAGCATGGTGGTGCAGGATATGGAAGGCATATTTAGAGTCAGTATAAATATTGATGCATAGTCCTTTTGCAAGAGCGAGGGCTCGAGTTAAGGCAATGAGTTTGACTTGCTGAGAGGTGGTGGTGGGGGGGCAGAAAGTATATGCGTCAGGTGTGAGGAAGAAAATAGATTTGGGAAGTTTTGAGAACTGTAGAGAGTGAGTTGAGCATAGTTTGTGATTTTGAGGGCCTCTAAAAGTATTAAGGCAGCGGCAGCTGCTGCACGCAGACATGAGGGCTAGGCTAAAACAGTAAGGTCAAGTTGTTTGGATAAAAAGGCTACAGGGCACGGTCCCGGTCTGTGTGTAAGAATTCCGACTGCACAGCCCTGCACTTTGGCTGTGTGTAATGAAAAGGGTTGGGATGAGTCACGGAGAGCAAGTGTGGGGGCAGTTTCTAGGGCTGTTTTTAAGGAACGGAAAGGAGTGGTGAAAGGATTTAGGATCTGTGGGGTCAGCTAGGTTTGCTTTTGTGAGTTTATATAATGGTTTAGTCAGAGTGGTAAAACTAGGTATCCAAAGGCAGAAGTACCTAACCATGCCTAGGAAGGAAAGGAGTTGTTGTTTTGTAGAAGGGATTGGGGTTTGGGAGATTAGCCAGACACTATCAGCAGGGAGAGCATGTGTGTTTTCATGAGAATTATGCCAAGATAGGTAACAGATGAGGAAGAAATTTGGGCTTGACTGAAGTAATGGGGGCCGTCTGTGAAGCCTTGTGGCAGTACACCCAGGTAAGTTGCTGAGGCTGAAGGGTGTCAGGGTCAGTCCAAGTGAAAGCGAAGAGTGGCTGGGATGAAGGGTGCAAAGGAATAATAAAGAAAGCATGTTTGAGATCCAGAACAGAATAATGGGTTGTGGAGGGAGGTATTGAGGATAGGAGAGTATATGGGTTTGGCACCACGGGGTGGATAGGCAAAACAATTTGGTTGATAAGGTGCAGATACTGAACTAACCTGTGAGGCTTGTCTGGTTTTAGGACAGGTAAAATGGGGGAATTGTAAGGAGAGTTTATAGGCTTTAAAAGGCCATGCTGTAACAGGCAAATGATAACAGGCTTTAATCCTTTTAAAGTGTGCTGTGGGATGGGATATTGGCATTGAGCGGGATAAGGGTGATTAGATTTTAATGGGATGATAAGGGGTGCATCATCCATCGCCAAGAAGGGAGTAGAGGTGACCTATACTTGTGGATTAAGGTGGGGAGATACAAGGAGGATGTGAAGGAGGCTTTGAACTGGGGGAAAAGGTGGTAATGAGGTGTGGCTGTAGCCTAGGAATAGTCAGGGAAGCAGATAATTTAGTTAAAATGTTTTGACCTAATAAGGGAGCTGGGCAGGTGGGGATAAATAAAAAGGAGTGCTTAAAAGAGTATTATCTAAGTTGGCACCAGAGTTGGGGAGTTTTAAGAGGTTTCGAAGCCTGGCCATCAATACCCACAACAGTTATGGAGGCAGAGGAAACAGGCCCTTGAAAAGAAGGTAATGTGGAGTGGGTAGCCCCTGTATTGATTAAGAAGGGTACGGACTTACCCTCCACTGTGAGAGTTACCTAAAGCGTCTGTGATGGTCCTGTAGGCTTCCGAGGTGATTGGGCAGCGTCAGTCTTTAGCCACTAAGTCAAGAAGATCTGGGAAGGAGTCAGTCAGAGAGCCTTGGGCCAGAGTTCCAGGGGCTCTGGGAGTGGCTGCTGGGTGAGTTGGACAGTCTGATTTCCAGTGGGGTCCTGTACAGATGGGACACGGCTTAGGAGGAATCCTGGGCTGTGGGCATTCCTTGGCCCAGTGGCCAGATTTCTGGCACTTGAAGCAAGTTCCTGGGGGTGGTGGTCCTGGAGGAATGCCTGGCTGCTGCGGTTTAGGCGTTTGGAAGTTCTTGTGTGCTGGAGATGTGGCTGGGGTTTCTCCCACAGTGGAGGCAAGGAATTGCAACTCAGAAATATGTTGCTACTTGGCTGCCTCTACTGTATTATTGTATACCTTGAAGGCAAGGTTAATTAAGTCCTGTTGTGGGGTTTGAGGTCTGGAATTTAATTTTTGGAGTTTTATTTAATGTTGGGAGCAGATTGGGTCATAAAATGTATATTGAGAATAAGACGGCCTTTTGACCTTTTAGGGTCTAGGGCTCTAAAGCATCTCAGGGTTGCTGCCAGACGAGCCATGAACTGGGCTGGGTTTTTATATTTGATGAAAAGAGCCTAAATGCTAACTGATTTGGGAGAGGTTGGATAAAGAAAAAGGAGCATTAACCTTGACTGTGCCTTTAGCTCCAGCCACCTTTTTAAGAGGAAATTGTTGGGCAGGTAGGGGAGGGCTAGCGCAGAATGAAACTGTAAGCCAGACCAGGTGTGAGGAGGGGAGATGATAAAAGGATTATAGGGTCAGGGAGCAGAGGCTGAGGAAGAATTGGGACCTGGCTTGGCCTGGGGAGGAGCAGTCTGGGGAGGAGAGGGGTCAGATGGGTCCGTAGAAAAGGAAGATTGGGGAGGGAGGAGCCAAGATGGCCGAATAGGAACAGCTCCGGTCTACAGCTCCCAGCGTGAGCGACGCAGAAGACGGGTGATTTCTGCATTTCCATCTGAGGTACCGGGTTCATCTCACTAGGGAATGCCAGACAGTGGGCGCAGGTCAGTGGGTGAGTGCACCGTGCGCCAGCCGAAGCAGGGGCGAGGCATTGCCTCACTCGGGAAGCACAGGGGGTCAGGGAGTTCCCTTTCCAGGGGTGACAGACGGCACCTGGAAAATCGGGCCACTCCCACCCGAATACTGTGCTTTTCCGACGGGCTTAGGAAACGGTGCCCCAGGAGAGTATAGCCCGCACCTGGCTCAGAGGGTCCTACGCCCACGGAGTCTCGCTGATTGCTAGCACAGCAGTCTGAGATCAAACAGCAAGTCGGCAGCGAGGCTGGGGGAGGGGCGCCCGCCATTGCCCAGGCTCGCTTAGGTAAACAAAGCAGCCTGGAAGCTTGAACTGGGTGGAGCCCACCACAGCTCAAGGAGGCCTGCCTGCCTCTGTAGGCTCCACCTCTGGGGGCAGGGCACAGACAAACAAAAAGAAAGCAGTAACCTCTGCAGACTTAAATGTCCCTGTCTGACAGCTTTGAGGAGAGCAGTGGTTCTCCCAGCACGCAGCTGGAGATCTGAGAACGGGCAGACTGCCTCCTCAAGTGGGTCCCTGACCCCTGACCCCCGAGCAGCCTAACTGGGAGGCACCACCCAGCAGGGGCAGACTGACACCTCACACGGCCGGCCAGGTACTCCAACAGACCTGCAGCTGAGGGTCCTGTCTCTTAGAAGGAAAACTAACAGAAAGGACATCCACACCAGAAACCCATCTGTACATCACCGTCATCAAAGACCAAAAGTAGATAAAACCACAAAGATGGGGAAAAAACAGAGCAGAAAAACTGGAAACTCTGAAAAGCAGAGTACCTCTCCTCCTCCAAAGGAACGCAGTTCCTCACCAGCAACGGAACAAAGCTGGACGGAGAATGACTTTGACGAGCTGAGAGAAGAAGGCTTCAGACGATCAAATTACTCCGAGCTACGGGAGGATATTCAAATCAAAGGCAAAGAAGTTGAAAACTTTGAAAAAAATTTAGAAGAATGTATAACTAGAATAACCAATACAGAGAAGTGCTTAAAGGAGCTGATGGAGCTGAAAACCAAGGCTCGAGAACTACATGAAGAATGCAGAAGCCTCAGGAGCCGATGCGATCAAATGGAAGAAAGGGTATCAGCCCTGGAAGATGAAATGAATGAAATGAAGCGAGAAGGGAAGTTTAGAGAAAAAAGAATAAAAAGAAACGAGCAAAGCCTCCAAGAAATGTGGGACTATGTGAAAAGACCAAATCTACATCTGATTGGTATACCTGAAAGTGACGGGGAGAATGGAAACAAGTTGGAAAACACTCTGCAGGATATTATCCAGGAGAACTTCCCCAATCTAGCAAGGCAGGCCAACATTCAGATTCAGGAAATACAGAGAACGCCACAAAGATACTCCTCGAGAAGAGCAACTCCAAGACACATAATTGTCAGATTCACCAAAGTTGAAATGAAGGAAAAAATGTTAAGGGCAGCCAGAGAGAAAGGTCGGGTTACCATCAAAGGGAAGCCCATCAGACTAACAGCGGATCTCTCGGCAGAAACCCTACAAGCCAGAAGAGAGTGGGGGCCAATATTCAACATTCTTAAAGAAAAGAATTTTCAACCCAGAATTTCATATCCAGCCAAACTAAGCTTCATAAGTGAAGGAGAAATAAAATACTTTACAGACAAGCAAATGCTGAGAGATTTTGTCGCTACCAGGCCTGCCCTAAAAGAGCTCCTGAAGGAAGCACTGAACATGGAAAGGCACAACCGGTACCAGCCACTGCAAAATCATACCGAAATGTAAAGACCATCGAGACTAGGAAGAGACTGCATCAACTAACGAGCAAAATAACCAGCTAACATCATAATGACAGGATCAAATTCACACATAACAATATTAACTTTAAATGTAAATGGACTAAATGCTCCAATTAAAAGATACAGACTGGAAAATTGGATAAAGACTCAAGACCCATCAGTGTGCTGTATTCAGGAAACCCATCTCACGTGCAGAGACACACATAGGCTCAAAATAAAAGGATGGAGGAAGATCTACCAAGCAAATGGAAAACAAAAAAAGGCAGGGGTTGCAATCCTAGTCTCTGATAAAACAGAGTTTAAACCAACAAAGATCAAAAGAGACAAAGAAGGCCATTACATAATGGTAAAGGGATTAATTCAACAAGAAGAGCTAACTATCCTAAATATATATGCACCCAATACAGGAGCACCAAGATTCATAAAGCAAGTCCTGAGTGGCCTACAAAGAGACTTAGACTCCCACACATTAATAATGGGAGACTTTGACACCCCACTGTCAACATTAGACAGATCAACGAGACAGAAAGTCAACAAGGATGCCCAGGAATTGAACTCAGCTCTGCACCAAGCAGACCTAATAGACATCTACAGAACTCTCCACCCCAAATCAACAGAATATACATTTTTGTCAGCACCACACCACACCTATTCCAAAATTGACCACATACTTGGAAGTAAAGCTCTCCTCAATAAATGTAAAAGAACAGAAATTATAACAAACTATCTCTCAGATCACAGTGCAATCAAGCTAGAACTCAGGATTAAGAATCTCACTCAAAACCGCTCAACTACGTGGAAACTGAACAACCTGCTCCTGAATGACTACTGGGTACATAACGAAATGAAGGCAGAAATAAAGATGTTCTTTGAAACCAACAAGAACCAAGACACAACATACCAGAATCTCTGGGATGCATTCAAAGCAGTGTGTAGAGGGAAATTTATAGCACTAAATGCCCACAAGAGAAAGCAGGAAAGATCCAAAATTGACACCCTAACATCACAATTAAGAGAACTAGAAAAGCAAGAGCAAACACATTCAAAAGCTAGCAGAAGGCAAGAAATAACTAATATCAGAGGAGAACTGAAGGAAATAGAGACACAAAAAACCCTTCAAAAAATCAATGAATCCAGGAGCTGGTTTTTTGAAAGGATCAACAAAATTGATAGACCGCTAGCAAGATTAATAAAGAAAAAAAGAGAGAAGAATCAAATAGATGCAATAAAAAATGATAAAGGGGATATCACCACCGATCCCACAGAAATACAAACTACCATCAGAGAATATTACAAACACCTCTACGCAAATAAACTAGAAAATCTAGAAGAAATGGATAAATTCCTCAACACATACACCCTCCCAAGACTAAACCAGGAAGAAGTTGAATCTCTGAATAGACCAATAACAGGAGCTGAAATTGTGGCAATAATCAAACAGGAGCTGAAATTGTGGCAATAATCAATAGCTTACCAACCAAAAAAAGTCCAGGACCAGATGGGTTCACAGCCGAATTCTACCAGAGGTACAAGGAGGAGCTGGTACCATTCCTTCTGAAACTATTCCAATCAGTAGAAAAAGAGGGAATCCTCCCTAACTCATTTTATGAGGCCAGCAGCATCCTGATACCAAAGCCTGGCAGAGGCACAACCAAAAAAGAGAATTTTAGACCAATATCCTTGATGAACATTGATGCAAAAATCCTCAATAAAATACTGGCAAACAGAATCCAGCAGCACATCAAAAAGCTTATCCACCATGATCAAGTGGGCTTCATCCCTGGGATGCAAGGCTGGTTCAATATACGCAAATCAATAAATGTAATCCAGCATATAAACAGAACCAAAGACAAAACCCACATGATTATCTCAATAGATGCAGAAAAGGCCTTTGACAAAATTCAATAACCCTTCATGCTAAAAACTCTCAGTAAATTAGGTATTGATGGGACGTATCTCAAAATAATAAGAGCTATCTATGACAAACCCACAGCCAATATCATACTGAATGGCCAAAAACTGGAAGCATTCCCTTTGAAAACTGGCACAAGACAGGGATGCCCTCTCTCACCACTCCTATTCAACATAGTGTTGGAAGTTCTGGCCAGGGCAATCAGGCGGGAGAAAGAAATCAAGGGTATTTGATTAGGAAAAGAGGAAGTCAAATTGTCCCTGTTTGCAGATGACATGATAGTATATCTAGAAAACCCCATTGTCTCAGCCCAAAATCTCCTTAAGCTGATAAGCAACTTCAGCAAAGTCTCAGGATACAAAATCAATGTACAAAAATCACAAGCATTCTTATACATCAATAACAGACAAACAGAGAGCCAAATCATGAGTGAACTCCCATTCACAATTGCTTCAAAGAGAATAAAATACCTAGGAATCCAACTTACAAGGGATGTGAAGGACCTCTTCAAGGAGAACTATAAACCACTGCTCAAGGAAATAAAAGAGGATACAAACAAATGGAAGAACATTCCATGCTCATGGGTAGGAAGAATCAATATCGTGAAAATGGCCTTCCTTCCCAAGGTAATTTACAGATTCAATGCCATCCCCATCAAGCTACCAATGACTTTCTTCACAGAATTGGAAAAAACTACTTTAAAGTTCATATGGAACCAAAAAAGAGCCCGCATCGCCAAGTCAATCCTAAGCCAAAAGAACAAAGCTGGAGGCATCACACTACCTGACTTCAAACTATACTACAAGGCTACAGTAAACAAAACAGCATGGTACTGGTACCAAAACAGAGATATAGATCAATGGAACAGAACAGAGCCGTCAGAAATAACGCCACATATCTACAACTATCTGATCTTTGGCAAACCTGAGAAAAACAAGCAATGGGGAAAGGATTCCCTATTTAATAAATGGTGCTGGGAAAACTGGCTAGCCATATGTAGAAAGCTGAAACTGGATCCCTTCCTTACACCTTATACAAAAATCAATTCAAGATGGATTAAAGACTTAAATGTTAGACCTAAAACCATAAAAACCCTAGAAGAAAACCTAGGCATTACCATTCAGGACATAGGCATGGGCAAGGACTTCATGTCTAAAACACCAAAAGCAATGGCAACAAAAGCCAAAATTGACAAATGGGATCTAATTAAACTAAGATCTTCTGCACAGCAAAGGAAACTACCATCAGAGTGAACAGACAACCTACAAAATGGGAGAAAATTTTCGCAACCTACTCATCTGACAAAGGGCTAATATCCAGAATCTACAATGAACTCCAACAAATTTACAAGAAAAAAACAAACAACCCCATCAAAAAGTGGGCCAAGGACATGAACAGACACTTCTCAAAAGAAGACATTTATGCAACCAAAAAACATATGAAAAAATGCTCACCATCACTGGCCATCAGAGAAATGCAAATCAAAACCACAATGAGATACCATCTCACACCAGTTAGAATGGCAATCATTAAAAAGTCAGGAAACAACAGGTGCTGGAGAGGATGTGGAGAAATAGGAACACTTTTACACTGTTGGTGGGACTGTAAACTAGTTCCACCCTTGTGGAAGTCAGTGTGGCGATTCCTCAGGGATCTAGAACTAGAAATTCCATTCGACCCAGCCATCCCATTACTAGGTATATATCCAAAGGACTATAAATCATGCTGCTATAAAGACACATGCACACGTATGTTTATTGTGGCATTATTCACAATAGCAAAGACTTGGAACCAACCCAAATGTCCAACAATGATAGACTGGATTAAGAGAATGTGGCACATATACACCATGGAATACTATGCAGCCATAAAAAAGGATGAGTTCATGTCCTTTATAGGGACATGGATGAAATTGGAAATCATCATTCTCAGTAAACTATCGCAAGAACAAAAAACCAAACACCGCATATTCTCACTCATAGGTGGGAATTGAGCAATGAGAACACATGGACACAGGAAGGGGAACATCACACTTCAGGGACTGTTGTGGGGTGGGGGGAGTGGGGAGGGATAGCATTGGGAGATATGCCTAATGCTAGATGACGAGATAGTGGGTGCAGCGCACCAGCATGGCACATGTATACATATGTAACTTACCTGCACATTGCGCACATGTACTATAAAACCTAAAGTATAATAATAATAATAATAATAATAATAAAACTAAAAAAAAAAAAATAAAGTGGCATGATTAAGTGGTAAAAAAAAAAAAAAAAAAAAGAAAAGGAAGATTGGAAAGACTCAGCAATGCTTGGGGTTGGGACTGAGGGGACAGGCAGGAGGGAAAGAAGCAAGATTTGGGACAAGTTGCATTTGGAACAGAGACTAGGGAGGGTCCGATGTGTAAAAGAATGCCTGGACGTCAGGCACCTCAGACCATTTGCCTATTTTACAACAAGAATTATTTAGATCTTCTAGGATGGAAGAATTGAAAGTGCTGTTTTCTGGCTATTTGGAACCACTGTTGAGTTTGTACTGGGGTCAAGTGGCATTGCAGAAGAAAATAAGGCATTTAGGTTTTAGGTCAGGTGTGAGTTGTAGAGGTTTTAAGTTCTTGAGAACGCAGGCTAAGGGAGAAGGAGGAGGAATGGAGGGTGGAAGGTTGCCTATAGTGAAGGAGGCAAATCCAGAGAAAAGAGAGGGTAGAGACACAGAGAGAAGAGGTGGGGGGTGCTTGCTCCCCAGGAAAGTGGAGAGAAAAGAGAGAGTAGAGACATCGAGAGAAGAGGTGGGGGGTGCTTGCCCCCCAGGAAAGTGGAGAAGGGGTGGGGACACGGAGAGAAGGGGTGGGGGGTGCTTGCCCCCAGGAAAGTGAAGAAGGGGTAGGTAGAGACACAGAGAGAAGGGGTGGGGGGTGCTTGACCCCCAGGAAAGTGGAGAAGGGGTGGGAGGTGCTTGCCCCCCAGGAAAGTGCAAAAGGGGTGGGAGGTGCTTGCTCCCCAGGAAAGTGGAAAAGGGGTGGGTAGAGACATGGAGAGAAGGGGTGGGGGGTGCTTGCCCCCCAAGAAAGTGGAGATGGGGTGGGAGGTGCTTGCCCCCCAGGAAAGTGGAAAAGGGGTGGGAGGTGCTTGCCCCCAGGAAAGTGGAAAAGGGGAGAGAGGTGCTTGTCCCCCAGGAAAGTGGAAAAGAGGTGGGTAGAGACATGGAGAGAAGGGGTGGATGAGCAGCCCTGGGCTGCAATGTGGGTGAGCAGCCAAAGCAGGCATCCCCACAATTGACTTGCCACCGAGGCAATGTGGGTGAATGACCAAGGCAGGCATCCCCACGGTGATCAGACACCAATGAAATGTAGGTGAATAATCAGGCAGGCATCCCCGCATGATTAAACACCAAGGGAAGACCATCTTCCAGAGTCCGTGACCGGTGCCAGAGTTTTGGGTCCACAGATAAAATGTGTCTCCTTTGTCTCTACCAGAAAAGGAAAGGAACTGAAATTAAGAGAAGGGAGAGATTGAAGTGTGGTGCCAAGATTGAAAGGAGAAAGAGGTTGAAGGATAGTGAGAGAGGTTGGAGAAGAGAGTAAAAAGAGGCCGCTTACCTGATTTAAAATTGGTGAGATGTTCCTTGGGCTGGTTGGTCTGAGGACCAGAGGTTGTAGGTGGATCTTTCTCACAGAGCAAAGAGCAGGAGGACAGGGGATTGATCTCCCAAGGGAGGTCCCCCGATCCGAGTCACGGCACCAAATTTCACGCGCGTCCGTGCGAAGAGACCACCAAACAGGCTTTGTTGAGCAATAAAGCTTTTTATTTCACCTGGGTGCAGAGGGGCTGAGTCTGAAAAGAGAGTCAGTGAAGGGAGATAGGGTTGGGGCCATTTTATAGGATTTAGGTAGGTAAAGGAAAATTACAGTCAAAGGGGGTTGTTCTCTGGCGGGCAGGGGCAGGGGTCACAAGGTGCTCAGTGGGGGAGCTTTTGAGCCAGGATGAGCCAGGAGAAGGCATTTCACAAGGTAATGTCATCAGTTAAGGCAGGAACAGGCCATTTTCACTTCTTTTGTGATTCTTCACTTACTTCAGGCCATCTGGAGGTATACGTGCAGGTCACAGGGGATATGATGGCTTAGCTTGGGCTCAGAGGCCTGACAACCCATTATTGGTAATATCACCCCTCTTAGGAATGCATAAAATACCATCATAAAGACAAAAGCTTGAACCCCATTCCTGCCCCTCACTTCATGTATGTTAGTGGAATCTTTTTTCAGCCTTTGTCAGCCTGCCCTTGGTCATCTGTAAAAGGGGACTCACAGTGCCTTCCTTAGGAAACTGTTCTGTGGGGTAAGTTAGAAATTTGTATAGAGTAGATGGCACCTAGTAGGACTTCAATAGGTGGTCATCCTGGCCCAACTTTCTCCTCCCTCCCAAAGAAGTGATGACAGTTACCTAAACCAAACAATATGACTGACATAGAGACCACCAGAAAATGGAGCAGGAAGTAGAATGTACTCACAATTACATTATGAATGAAGCTTTGGAGCCATTTCTCTGTTGCAGGAGGACTTTGCTGAGGGATACGGGGAGAGGGAAGAATATTGCCAAACCATTTCTTTAATTTTGCATTATTTTCTGTTCCCTTATTTCATCTTCGAGATTGATATTGGAATAGCCATTTCCTATTGAGCCCAAAATGAAGAGAGTGCAAATAAAGAGAAGGCAGGGATCACAAGCCCTTGACAGACACATTGCCATCTACAGGACACTGCACCCAGATTTCATCTGCACAATCAGCTTCTTCAAAGAGAGAGAGGCTGTTGAGTTAGTACCCATGAGGACACAATACTAGAAATGTGTAAAACTATAAGTTTTTAAGTCCTAGAAAGTCATCATCTGTAAATGAGACTTTTGGGTATGCTTTGGGGAGGTTAAGCGGTAGAATCCCATTTCTGCTTCTTATTCGATGAGTCTGAAAAAATTGATTTTCCATCAGTGAGTTTGATTTTGTCATCTGTAAATTGAGAATAATAATGCTTTCCTCACAGAGTCATCGTGAGAAAATTATGCAAAAATGTAATTGTTTGTACATGTTTATATATGTGTCATAAAAAAGTGCCCTTTTGCACTTTTTTTCTCTTAAAATAGTGTTTCTGAGATATCTGTATATAAGACAACTTTGAGGCTATTTTGATATTTTTAGCCATGCTGCTGTGACCATTCTTACACAAGAACCTGAGACTCTCTGCAGTTCAGAGCTAAGCACATAGTAGCTGATGGGGAACTCACTTGATTTTCTCAAAAATGTTGCCAAGTATCTCCACAAAGAAGTTGCACACATTTTTCCTCTCCTGGAAAAGTAATGGAGTTTTCATGGCCCCACATTGTCCATATAAAGAGGGTTCAGTATAAACACAAAATCACCAATTCAGCTTTATTTTTAAACTTTAGAATTATTCCAAAATATTATATGAGTTATAAAGTGGGATCATTATATTTGTATTTAGAAATGTACATGTGAAATATGCTGCCATGGTTAGAATGTTTGCCCCCTCCAATATGCATGTTGAAATTTGATTGATTGCCATTGTGACTTTATTAGGAGATGGTGTTACCAGTGTGAGGTTCTTGGTTCTCAGTGTAACAGGAATTAACATGAGGCCAGGCAAACTTTTCCCAGGCAATGTTTATTAAGACTTATGCCCAGAAACACTGGGCATAAGGGAGATGGCACAGGAAAAAGAGTCCTCCAGCTGGCTCCCTAAGGGGAGCTTCTCAGCGTTTTTTATTGGGTAGGGTACAGAGATTGACATCAGGAACCTCTGCCTCCTGGAGTGATTTCTTCCTTCCTGTTATGGTGTCTGTGCATGCTTGGTCCTGGTTGAAGTCTTGGTCCATGCTCAGTGGGTTCAAGATAGTGGTGTTGCTCACTACTGCTGGCCCAGGAAGGTCATATAGTAGCCATTCTGGGGTCTCCTGCGCATGTGGATGTTAGGGTCAACTGCCTTGGGGAAGATTTATGGTTGGAGTGTTGCATATCTTAACTTCTTTAAGGTCCTGTTATCAGCAGGTATGGTACCTTGAGTAAGATTTATAGTGCAAGGTCTGGATGGTCTAGTAGGGGTCCCTGCTGGCCACAGGGCCCCGCATCAGCTTGCAGTAGAGGTCCTTGGTGGAACCCAGGGGACCTCAGGCTGTGGATGTGCTGATGTGGGTGCCCTTGGCTAGGCTGAAGTTGGCAGGTGTGGGCTGAAGCTGCTGCCTGCTATTGCCAGTGCCCTTGCTGTACCCAGCAGTGCCTGGCCAGCCAGCCAGCAGCAGTAACACAAGGTCCTGAGGGCCACTCATGCACAGTGCATTACCAGTGCAGAGCTGTGCACAACACTGTCATCTTCCTGGCTCCAGGCTGCATCCCAATACTCCAGGGACAGGGTGTGTAGTGAGCTCACGACAACATGTGTGGTGGGAACCCAGCAAGTCTGGGAAACAAAAATGCATTTGTGAGGGTGAGGGCTATGAACCAAAAATAAAATTCAAATGCCCACCACACAACAATCTGAATGGACTTCCTGTTCTGCCAGGGAGGGCAATCTAAAATTTAACCTGAAGGACTGGTTCAGGTCATCACGGGAAGTGGTGGTTGGACGTGCCTCATTATACCCCTCCAGCATTAATATCAACACAAACCTTAAGTCTGATATGAAACATTTATAGTCTATTCTCTCTAAAGCCTGCTACTTGGAGGCTTCATCTGCATGATAAAACCTAGTGGCTCACACCTGTAATCCCAGCACTTTGGGAGGCTGAGGTGGGCGGATCATGAGGTCAGGACTTTGAGACCAGCCTGGCCAACATAGTGAAAACGCATCTCTACTAAAAATACAAAAATCTAGCCAGGCGTGGTGGTGGGCACCTGTAATCCCAGCTACTTGGGAGGCTGAGGCAGGAGAATCGCTTGAACCCGGGAGGTGGAGGTTGCAGTGAGCCGAGATTGCACCATTGCACTCCAGCCTGGGCGACAGTGTGAGACTCGGTCCCAAAAAACAAACAAACAACAACAACAAAAAAACCTAGGTCTCTGCAACTCCTTATCATAACCCAGACATTCTTTTCTACAGATAAGAACTCTTTCAACCTATTGCCAATCAGAATATGTTTAACTCTACCTATGATCTGGAAGCCCACATCCCCACCCCCCACCCCCAACTCCCCCTTTGAGTTGCCCCACCCTTCCAGATTGAACCAATGTAAACCTTACATGTATTGATTGATGTGTTATGTCTCCCTAAAATGTACAAAAGTGAGCTGTACCCCGACCACTTTGGGCACATGTCATCACGACCTCCTGAGGCTGTGTCATGGGCACATCCTTAACTTTGGCAAAATAAACTTTCTAAATTGATTGAGACTTGTCTCAGATAATTTTTGGTTTAAAGAGGCAAGTCCCATCCCTACTGTGTCTCAGTGGGACTGTCAACGAAAAAAGTCAAACTCGGTACAATATTTGAAGAGATTTATTCTGAGCCAAATATGAGTGACCAACGGCTTATGATACAGCCGAGGGATATTCTGGGAAAATGTACCCAAGTGGTCAGGCTACAGCTTGTTTTTGTTTTGTTTTGTTTTTTGAGACAGACTCTTGCTCTGTTGCCCAGGCTGGAGTGCAGCAGCATGATCTCAGCTCACTGCAACCTCCACCTCCTGGTTTAATCAATTCTCCTGTCTCAGCCTCCTGAGTAGCTGGGACTCAATTCTCCTGTCTCAGCCTCCTGAGTAGCTGGGACTACAGGTGTGTGGCACTACACCCAGCTAATTTTTGTATTTTTAGTAGAGACTGGGTTTTGCCATGTTGCTGGGCTGGTCTCGAATTCCTGACCTCAGATGATCCACCCCCACCCCCAACTTAGCCGCTGATACAGCTTGATTTTATACATTTTAGGGTGACATAAGTTATCAATAAATACATATAAGATGTACATTGGTTTGGTCAGGAAAGGCAGGACAACTGGAAGCCGGGGAGGGGGCTTCCAGGTCATAAGTGGTTTTAAAGATTTTCTGATTGGCAATTGGTTGAAAGAGTTATTATCTAAAGACCTGGAATCAATAGGAATGTCTGGGTTAGGGCAAGGGGTTGTGGAGACCAAGGTTTTATCATGCAGATGCAGCCTCCAGGGAGAGGCTTCAGAGCTCTTATCAGACCTAAAAAGGTGCCAGACTCTTGGTTAATTCTCTCCTGGATCAGAGGAAAGACCTGGAAAGGATAGGGAATTCTCTATAGAATGTAGATTTTTGCCAGAAGAGACAACTTTGCAGGGCCGTTTCAAAATATGTCAAGGAGATATGTTTTGTGGTAAAGTACTTTGATTCCATTCAGGGCCTGCTATGTTGTGATGCCACACTAGAGTCAGTCTGGAATTTGGTGTCTTATTTGGTGTGTTTATTGCTACAAAGTCTTGTTTTGTCAGTCTTAAGATCTCTTTTAATGTTAATGCTGGTTAGTTGTGCCTGAATTCCAAAGACAGAATAGTATAATGAGGACGTCTGACCACCCATTCCCACCATGGCCTGAACTAGACTTTCAGATTTACTTTGGAATGCCCTTGGCCAAGAGGGGAGGTCTATCAGTCTGTTGGGGGGCTTAGAATTTTACTTGTGGTTTACAGAACCTTTGAGAAGTGTTTGGGCTGTGAAGGCTCTACCTTCATGAATGGATTGTCATTATTACAGAAGGTGGTTCATTATTGCAGGAGTGAATCTGTTATAAAAGGGTACGTTCAGATCTCTTTTGCCTCTTGCCCTCTGCCCTGTGATGACACACCAAGAAGGCCCTCACCAGATGCTGGTCCCTCAATCTTTGATTTCTCATCCTCCATAACTGTCAGCCAATAAAATTCTGTTAATTATAAATTGCCCAGTCCTAGGTATTGTCTTATAGCAGCAAAAACAGACTAAGACAGGAAATTGGTGTCAAGAAGCCTGGCTGTTGCTATAAAAAAATACCTGAAAACGTAGATGCAGCTTTGGAACTGGATAATGGGTGGAGGCTGGAAAATTTTGGAGGAGCAGGGTAAAAAAGCCTAGATTTCTATGAATGGAACAATTCAGGTGAGGGCTCAAAGAAGAGAACTGTAGGGAAAGTCTGAAGCTTCTTAGAGATTACTTAAGTGGTAATTGCTGGGTGAGGTGTCAGAGCCCCAACATCAGAAGTGGTTGACTTGCAGGTTGGTAAGAATTTACTGACAACAGTATAGGTTTGAAAAAGGAAAGTTTTATTAGAAAGAAAGAATATTGCAGAAGAATGCAGCATTTACGGACCTTAAAGTGGGAGCTTAAGTGTAATTTGGACCATATTAGCCATGTAGGTCATGATAAGTGATTACATTTGTAGACATTTTGGTTCCTTAATGTCAGCAAGGGTTGTACAATGAGTTTTGACATGGATGGATTCCAGAGATGTATAGAAATTCTAGTTACTTAGAAAATTTTTGAAAGAGGCCTGGAACCTTTAGGCACTAGGGAAGTTTAATTACTTCTAAATTCCTCAGATAAGGAATTTTGCCTCAGAATGGCCTGTTTGATGGTTGCCAGGTGTTTTTGGCTTTCTTCATTACACTTCTAAATTCCTCAGATAAGGAGTTTTTGTCTCCAGGGCTTACTCGATGGCCACCTGGTGATTTTGCTCTCCTGACTTTCCCCCTGACAAATATTTTGGTAAAATCTTTGACCCTTTAGTAATGATCAGAATGTTCGTAGAAATATGGACAGTAAAGGCCATTCTGATGAGGTCTCACATATAAATGAGGAACAAAGTATTATAAACTGGAGGAAAGGCCATCTTCATTATAAAGTGGCAAAGAACTTGGCTGAATTGTTTCCAAGCCCACACAAGGGCTTTGTGGACAGCATAGTTGAAGAGCAGTGAGCTAGGAAATCGGTGAAAGAAACATCTAAACAAAAAAACGTTCAATATGTTGTGTGTCTTCCTTCAACTGCATACAGTAAAATGCTAGAGAAAAAAATGATTTAAAGATGGAATTTATAATTAAAAGGGAGCCAGGCACGGTAGCTCACGTCTGTAATCCCAGCACATTGGGAGGCCAAGGCAGGTGGATCACTGGAGATTAGGGGTTCGAGACTAGCCTGGCCAACATGGTGAAAGCCCATCTCTACTAAAACTACAAAAATTAGCCAGGTGAGGTGGCACATGCCTGTAATCCCCACTACTCAGGAGGCTGAGGCAGGAGAATCGCTTGAACCCAGGAGGCGGAGGTTGCAGTGAGCCAAGAGCACACCACTGCACGCCACCCTGGGCAATAGAGTGACTTCATCTCAAAAAAAAAAAAAAAAGTGGGGTGGGGTGGGGAACAAAACTTAGAGATTTAAAGGATTCTCAGCCTAGTCAGGTGGTAGAGAATCAAAGAGCACTTTCAGGAGAGGAAACCAAGGATGTTTCCAAGTGACCATTTCATAAGGAGATTGGTGTGGATAGAAGGAAGCCAGGGGCTATTCATCAGAACAATGGGAGAATGAACCCAAAGTCACTTCAGAGATTACCAGTGCCACCCTTCCCATCACAGGCTCTGAGTGCCAAGACCTGGGTGAAGGAAATATGTCAAAAAGAGAGGCTGAGGACGACCTTAGAACCTTTGGACTCACGTCCCAGGACTGCTTCAATTTTCTGCTCCCCATATTCCAGTGCAGCATTTCTTGACTACCCCAGTCATGGCTCAAATGGGCCAAGGTGCAGCTTGACTTGCCACACTGGAAGGTACAAGTCATAAACCATGGTGGAATCCACATGATGCTAACTCTGCAGGTGTGCAGTATGCAAGAGCTGTATGGGCATGTCTTCCTCTACCTAGATTTCAAAAGATGTTTCAGACAGCCTTGGTGGACAAGCAGAGACTTGTTGCAGAGGTGGACCAAAAGCAGAGAGCCCTCACTAGGGCAATGCCCAGTGGAAACCCAGCTTTGATGTGGAAGTTCTGCTGGACATTTCCTTAGTCAGGACTCTCTCCAGTCAAAACTGTGGGGTCAGAGCCACTGCAGAGAGTCCCCACTGGGACAATGCCTCGTAGAATTTTGGGAGTGGACTGCCTGAGAGACCCCAGAATTGTAGGGCTACTACTGTGCAACACCAGCCTAAGAGAGCTGCAGGCATGAGACTCCAACCTGTGAGAACTGCTGTGTGGGCTAAGCCCAGAAAAGACATAGGGGCAGAGCTGCCTAAGGCCTTGGGGGCCCAATTTCACCTCAGTGTGTCCAGGAGATGGGACATGAGGTCAAGGAAGCTTATTCTGGAGCATTAAAATTTAATGTTGTTCACCCTGTTAAATTTTGGACTTACTTGGGACCCTCTTTTCTTGTCTATTTCTCCTTTTTGGAATGGGAGTGTCTATCCATTGCCTGTCCCACCATTGTATTTTAAAACACATAACTTGTTTTGATTTCACAGGCTCACAGCTGGAGAGGAATTTGCCTCAGGATGAATCATGCCTTCTGTTGAGTTAGATAAGACTCTGGACTTAGGCCTTTTGAGTTGATGTTGGAACTAGTTAAGACTTGTGGGGCTATTGGGATGGAATGAATGTATTTTGTATGTGAAAAGGACATAAGTTTTGAGGGGCCATTGATGAGATGCTATGGTTTAAATGTTTGTCCCCGCCAAAACTCATGTTGAAATTTGATTGCCATTGTTACAGTATGGTTGAGTATAACTTACTCAAAATGCTTGGGATTAGAAGTGTTTTAGCTTTCAGATTTTTAAATATTTGCATTATACTTACCAGTTGAGCATCCCAAATCAAAAAATTCAAAATCCGAAATGCTCCAGTGAATATTTCTGCAGGTTATATTTGCACTCAACTGCTTCTGATATTGGAGGATTTCAGATTTCATATTTTCAGATTTGAGATGCTCAATCTGTATTAAGACGTGGGATAATTAAGAGGTGATTAGTTAGCTAGGCATGGTGCTGTGTGCCTGTGTTCCCATCTGCTTGGGAGGCTGAGAGAGAATCACTTGAGATTTGAGGATACAGTGAACTATGATTGCAGCCTGGGTGAGAGAGTGAGGCCCTGTCTCTTTAAAAAACAAAAAAAAAGAGAGAAAAAGAAAAAAAAAAAAAAAAAAAAAAAGAAGCGATTGGGCCGTGAGGGTTCTGCCTTCATGAATGGATTAATGCCATTATCACAGGAGTGGATTTCTTATCACAGGAGTAGGTTTGTTGTACAAGGGCAAGTTTGGCCCCCTTTCACTCTCTCACTTGCCCTCTTGCCTTCCACCTTGTGATGACACAGCAAGAAAGCCCTCACAAGATGCTGACATCTTGATCTTGAACTCCCCGGCCTCCAGAACTGTGACCCAATACATTTCTGTTCATTATAAATTACCTAGTCTCAGGTATTTTGTTACAGCAGTGCAAACGAACTAAGGCATATGCCATTCATAAAGAAATAAGATAGGGAGAAGTGAAAAGTAATAATGTTGTGAAATACATTATTTGCACAGACCTAGTAAAACATGTACTTTCATCCCGTATTTTGTTGGGAGACATTAGTATAAAAGATTTTAAAATTTAATCAGGCTAGCTTTTAATGTTCATGCTCTTTGACAAAGCAATGTTCCTATGGCAACTTATCATCCAGATACAGCCTGAAGAGGCCATAGCCATCATCACTTACTTGTCCCAGCTACTTCAGACGGGCCATTTTTCTAGCTGGCTTGTTGCCTTCAGCCCCCTGCCGCCGACCCTGCTTCATCCATTCTTCTATCCAAACAAGAAAATCTGTCTCATGGCTGGATCCACCTCAAGCATTGATATAGAGCAGTACTCATGTTCTTCTACCTCTTGGTTCAAACTAGAAAATCTACCATGACAAGATGCTACAAAACACGTACTCCTAACCACAATAGACAGCCATGGAGCTACTTCAAGCATTGATATGGAACAGTGCTCAGGTCTCTACTCCTGGAGGGACTTGTAGACATCCAATCTCATCCCTGCCTGAAGAAGTCTCCCGTCTGTCCCCTTTCTGTGTCCTCAAAGGCACAGGCAGGTGAGGGGCGTTTGCTTCTGCTTCTGGCCCTGCCATAAACCTCCCTTCAGACAAGGTGAGGGGGCACAAAGGCTGGCTTCCTCCTGCAGAAAGGGTAAACACAGGGAGAACAGAGATGAATCTCGCAGCAGCACGTATCCTGATAAATTTGCTAAAGATCCCTCACTAGCAATTCAAGGTACCTAGGCTGGTAGGTTCTGTCCCTGGCTCTGGCAGTGGACCTGGTGACCAACCTCTTTACCATCTAGCTCTGTGGTTAGCAGTATCTGTTTTGTAGTCACATACATCCCTGAAGAGAGGATATTGATACCTCACTAGCAGGGCTGTCATGAGATTAAATCCAGACGCTAACATGAAGAACCTGGAGCTAGGACCCTCTGAACAACCTGCTCCATAAGTAGAAGCTGTGTTTCTTCCCTGGAACAGGGAACTCATGTGGCAACTTGACCTGCCCTCTCAGCCAGGGCCCCTAATCAGGATGCAAATCAGAGTCACATTGATGAGCCTTTTGTAAACCCTCAGCTGAAACTCTCTTGTTGGTGGTAATAGGACTTCTGTACAAAGGCCATTGAAGTCATTAAATCATAATAATATGGCCTTAGAACCAGATATGTCTATTTGATGCCAACAGTGTATGTGAGTGCCCATTTCCTCTTTACTCTTCTGACTAGCTTTTATTGTTATTTCCAGGGTTTTTCGTTTGTTTTATTCCCAGATTTTGTGTTAGTTTTTCATCTGATCATCCCATTTTCCCCAGTTCTGCCCCATTGGAAGTATTATCTCAGATGGTTTTTAACTTACAAATTCAGAGGCTTATCCCATAGGATGGTCAGATTTAGCAAATGAAAACACAAGATGCCCATTTAAGTTTGAATTTCAAAAAAAAAAAACAAAATTATATTATGTGTCACGTATACTAAAAAGTACTAGTTATTTTTCTGGATTTCAAAGTTAATGAGTCTTTTGTATTTCATCGGGCAATCCTGTACATGGTGTTGCAATATAGGGTAGGACCAAGGTGCTCTGGTCTGGTCAACAGCCCCAGGTGAGCTCTCAACAGATGCCAGCACCAGTTATCATCTATGCAAGTGATCTCTTTTGGATGTACCAAACGATTGAAGCCTCCAGATGATTAAGGTGACAGCACAGGGAGAGGCAGCCCTGGGTGGCAGACACCATATAGAACAGAATAACATCCAAATGAGCCCTGTCAATAATCAGAATCTTGAGAGATAATAAATGGCTAATGTTTGGGATGCTTTATTAAGCAGAAATGGTTATCTGGCTAGGGTGTACTCTTCCTCCTTTTCTGCAGTCTGTTATCATTGGATAATATAGGGATTCTATTATCCATGAAGACTTGGTAGGACTTTGTTATAATTTTGGCCATAGTCTGCATGTGGGTTTATGTATGGGTATCAGTTTCTGAAAATTTCCTCAATTCCTTCTCAAATGGATTTTCAAAGGAATTTTCATGATATATGATTTTACCCCACTCTTGGAATGTGGAACCTACTTCTAATTCCCCTCCATGAAATGAGTCTTCACTTCAGTTACACAGGTTAAAGAATTGAGAGGCTGCTGCTACGAATGTCTCCATGAGTCACATGAAAAACCATATTCTTACAAGGTTGCTAGGTGAGTATTTAATCAGAACAAGGGGTATTTATTCACTTTGAGAAGTGTTTCTCAAAAAAGTGTCCTGAAACTATTTTATCTGCTGTAGGGATAGCCTTGCAAGGAAGCTACTTTCCTTCAGCACACATAGACAGGACTCTACCAGATAGCAATGTACACTGCAGTGTTTGACTTTCGTGACTGTACCCACACAGCACCACTTAGTGGATAAGTCTGTCCAACTCTGGGGTTCATTAAGAAGAAATGTCTTCTCAGCAGATCTAAGGTACTTTTTCCAATTTCACCTTTATAAAGAATAGAGTCAATGTATTGCTTTATCATTTTTACATATTTTTTAGTTGGCTTAGAGCTCAGACTTGTACAGGGGGTATATTTTGGGAACCCCTTTAAGTCCCAAGCATTTTGGAGTAAGACCATAGTAATAGTTGGGGTGCCAGCAAAAAGAGGAAAGAGGAGAAGAGCTGCAGGCCCACTGTTAGACCGATCCCCCAACCCCCAAGGGACATAGCAGAACATATGCTGGCTAATTGCTTATTACTACCAAGAATTTTGAAGGGAGAGAGCCTGGGCTGTGCAACCCCTGGTTCTCCTTTGAAGTACTAATCACATAAGTGATTTTTGCCATAGAGAAGGAGTGAGTGCACAGAGAGTGTATAGAGAAGCTAGAGCTGTTTTTGTCATGGATGTGCCTCCATATAGGAGAAAATACCAGGAACAGAGGATAAAAATTTCCCAGGGTATCCCAATATATGATTCAATTGAATGAGTTTCTGCCAGCTAAATAAGTATAATATTCTAGCCCTGCTTCCCTGAAATAACTTTGAGATTCCTTACATGACTTTTTTTTTTTTCTCTTCCTAGGTTATTCAGTCACATGATTATGGACAGTCTCTTAGTTTTCTGCCATGGATAGCTAATTGCTTCATGGTATGTGTTTTACACATCACCCTCAGAGGGCTAGTTCGTCTCAAAGAGCCTTAGGATACCTCCCTCGGTCTCTGTGTAGTGATGGTACTTCCCTACTGTCACGTTTAAAGCAAGCAAAACTCCTGACAATGGGGAGATGCTTTGTTTCACCAAACTGGGCAGAATTCCACAAATCACCCTTGTATGGGGTTAATTCCTCTAATTCCTAATATTTCTCAGGTGGTGGCCTGAAGACTGAAGGTGTTTTGCTTTCAGGGAAAGGCAAGAGCCAGAAGGGAGGGCTGTGTGGAGGCATTTCTGGTATGCAGGACCAGCCTGAGCATGGTGGTTGCCATAGAAACCTGAAATCATTATGGCAACCGTGACAACTTTTTATTGTTTTTTTCTTTTTAATTTTGCTTAAATTTCAATAGTTTTTGTGGCACAGGTGTTTTTTTTTTTGGTTACATGGATGAGTTATTTAGTGGTGACTTCTGAGATTTTGGTGTACCTGTCATCTCAGCAGTATATACTGTACCCAATATATTGTCTTTTATCCCTCATTACTCTCACAATATCCCCCTCCCCGAGTCCCCACAGTCCATTATATCACTCTATATGTTTTTGCGTCTTCATAGCTTAGCTCTCACTTATAAGTGAGAACATATGGTATTTGGTTTTCCATTCCTGAGTTATTTCACTTAGAATAATGGCCTCCAGTTCCATCCAAGTTGCTGCAAAAGACATTATTTCATTCCTTTTTATGGCTGAATAGTATTCCGTGGTGTATATATATGTCACATTTTCTTTATCCACTCTTTGGTTGATGGGCACTTTGGTTGGGTTCTATATCCTTGTAATTGCGAATTGTGCTGCTATAGACATGCATGTGCATGTGTTTTTTTCATATACTTACTTCTTTTCCTTTGGGTAGATAGTAGTGGGATTGCTAGATCGAATGATAAATCTACTTTTAGTTCCTTAAGGAATCTCAATACTGTTTTCAATAGTGGTTGCACTAATTTGCATTCCCAGCAGCAGTGTAAAAGTGCTCCATTTTCACCACATCCATGCCAACATCTATTGTTTTTTGACTTTTTAATTATGGCCATTCTTGCAGGCATAACGTGGTATCTCATTGTGGTTTTAATTTGCATTTCCCTGATGATTAGTGATATTGAGCATTTTTTCATATATTTGTTGGCTGTTTGTATATCTTCTTTTGAGAAATGTCTATTCATGTCCTTTGCCTACTTTTTGATGGGATTATGTGTTTTTTCTTGCTGATTTGAGTTTCTTGTATATTCTGGATACTAGTCCTTTGTTGGATGCATAGTTTGAGAGTATTTTCTCCCACTCTGTGGGTTGTCTGTTTACTCTGCTGAATTTTTTTTAGCTGTACAGAAGCTTTTTGATTAGGTCCCATTTATTTATTTTTGTTTTTGTTGCATTTGCTTTTTGGGTCTTAGTTACGAATTCTCTGCCTAAGCCAATGTCCATAAGAGTTTATGTGATGTTATCTTCTAGAATTTTTGTGGTTTCAGGTCTTAGATTTAAGTGTTTGATGCATCTTAAATTGACTTCTGTATAACGTGAGAGATGGGGATCCAGTTTCATTCTTCTACAAGTGGCTAGCCAGTTTTCCCAGCACCATTTATTGAATAGGGGGTCCTTTCCTCAATTTATGTTTTAGTATGCTTTGTTAAAGATCAGTTCGCTATAAGTATTTGGCTTTATTTCTGGGTTCTCCATTCTTTTCCATTGGTTTGAGTGCCTATTTTTATACCAGTGCCATGCTGTTTTGGTAACTATAGACTTGTAATATAATTTGATGTCTGGTAATGTGATGCCTCCAGATTTGTTCTTTCTGCTTAGAATTGCTTTGACTATGTGGGCTGGGCAGGTTTTTGTTTGTTTGAGATGGAGTCTCACTCTGTTGCCCAGGCTGGAGTGCAATGGCACAATCTCCACTCACCACAACCTCCGCCTCCCAGGTTCAAGTAATTCTCCTGCCTCAGCCTCCCAAGTAGCTAGGATTACAGGTGCCCACCACCAGGCCCAGCTAATTTTTGTATTTTAGTAGAGATGGGTTTCACCATGTTGGCCAGGCTGGTCTCGAACTCCTGACCTCAGGTGATCCACCCACCTTGGCTTCCCAACGTGCTGGGATTACAGGCATGAGCCACTGTACCCAGCCTATGTGGGCTGTTTTATGGTACATATGAATTTTAGGATTTTTTCTAGTTCTGTGAAAAATGATGATATTTTGATGGGAATTGCATTGAATCTGTAGATTGCTTTGGGCAGTATGGTCATTTTCACAGTATTGATTCTTCCCATTCATGAGCATGGGATGTGTTTCCGTTTGTTTGTGTCACCTGTGATTTCTTTCAGCAGTGTTTTGTAGTTTTCCTCGTAGCGATCTTTCACCTCCTTGGTTAAGTATATTCCTAGGTTTATTATTTTATTTTCTTTTTTTTTTGCAGCTGTTGTAAAAAGGATTGAGTTCTTGATTTGATTCCCAGCTTGGTCATTGGTGTATAGCAGTGCTACTGATTTGTTTACATTGATTTTGTAACCTGAGACTTTACTGAATTCGTGTATCAGATCTAGGAGCCTTTTGGATAAGTCTTTTGGGTTTTTTAGGTATATGATCATATCATTGGTGAATAGCAACAGTTTGACTTCCTCCCCTCTCTTGTCTGATTGCTCTGGCTAGGATTTCCAGTACTATGTTGAATAGAAGTGGTGAAAGTGGGCATCCTTGAGTTATGACTTCTTTTTGTTTGTTTTTTGAGGAGTCTCACTCTGTCGCCTGGGCTGGAGTGCAGTGGTACGATCTCAGCTCACTACAACCTCCGCCTCCCGGATTCAAAAAATTCTCGTGCCTCAGCCTCTCTGAGTAGGTGGGATTACAGGTGCCCACCACAATGCCTGGCTAATTTTTCTATTTTTAGTAGAGATGGGGTTTAACCATGTTGGCCAGGCTGGTCTCGAATTCTTGACCTCAAGTGATCGGCCCGCCTTGGCCTCCCAAAGTGCTGGGGAGTGACAGCTTTTTAATAGAGACCAACATAGCCTGGCAAGAAAAGTAAGGTCGTGCCTTCAGGTGTTTAGGACTCAGCTGAGGGTGTGGGCGCTCTGCGATGGGGGACTGAACCTCCCTAGGGTGTGGGGGACAAAGGGATGCCAGATCCAAGTTGCCTCATTCCCACTTTGGAACAAGTTGCCTTAGCAGTCTCATGAGAAATCTGGGACCCTCCTGGCCCCAGTGAGTGTGGTGTCCTGCTCGAGGTGTCCTGGGGCTACTTTCCTTGTAAAGGTGGGACACAGGAGGATGAGAGAGGTAAAGACTTGCTGAACCCAGCTTCCCCCTCTGTAGAATGGGAAGAAGAATGTTCACCCACAGGATTGCTGGAACCTGCAGTGATACACATGCAAGATGATAGATAGCCCTGTGGTTATTACTGGGTGATGGGTGCTTGTATGGATTCAAGCAATTTCCTATTTCTTTTTAAATTTGTTATGAGACAGACAAAGAAAGATGAAAAGGCCCCAGTGAGAAAGCCATTATACTTCCTGGTTGTTATGATCACTACCCAATTGTATCAGTGCCACTGGTCACTAACCCAGTACCCAGCATGGTGCCAGGCTTATAGTTGCTCCAGTAAAGCACAGTGATTGCTGGATTCTCTCTTTCTCTGTGCAGTTCTTCATCGGGTAATTGAGCTGATATCAGGTGTCTGAAGGAGGCAAGTTTTGAAGATATGAGTCATGATGGCTGCTGAAGCTTCCACTCCATATTTGAAGGTCAGCAGTTCTCAGGAAACCTCTAGCACTTCCATCCCTGGTGGGATATGATGCCTGTCTCAGGTGAGCTCATAGATGTGAACGGAAGCATGTTGTAGAAAAGCACTTGTGAGGTTCACAAAATAATCTAAAAGTAGAGAAGCTATTTTGATACCACCTTTGGAGAAGAGGTTTATCAGGTAGACTCTTACTTGGTAGTGAGGCTTTTATACATTCTATGGTAAAATTTTGTAGTAGCCAATAATTTTTGAAGTGTTAGTTTAAAATGCCCATTTAAAAATTTGTTATTTTAATAAATGACAATTACACTAGAATTTATCCTATTATAATGATACATAACCATGTTGTCTAAAATAGCCAGGTATTCTTAAATATCACTTTGATTATTTTACCAAGTTATTACATTTTAGTTTTGAACTTCAGAAGGAAATGCACATCAACTTTCTCTAAATATTTAGATACACCTCATTTCAAATGATTATTTCTATTGTGGACATATATAGTGTGAACGACTTGATAAGACATAGTGTCCATCTGCTAATGTGATAAGGTCATGTTAGTGGGAATTGTTCTCCTGATTAATTCAGTATCATCAAATCTTAGAAAAATACAAGTATATTTCAGATGCTTTATTGAGGTATGTTTGATATGAAATATAGTAAGTATATTTAAAGCCTTTACTTTAGTAAGCTTTGGTATATATATGCACCAATGAAACCAACACCATAGTCAAAGTAATGAACATATCCATCACCTCAAAAAGCATTTTCCTGCCCCTTTGTAATCATCCCACCTACCTGTCTCCCTCCAGCTTCCATGTCCCTCCTATCTCTCTCCATTTCCAGGCAACCACTGCTCTTCTGTCACTGTAGATTGATTTACATTTCCTATAATTTTATGTAAATGGCATCATACAATATGTATTTTTTTGGTCTGGCTTCTTACATTCAGCCTATTAACTTTTTGATTTATCCTTATTGTTGCATGATTGAATAATGCCTTTTTAAAATTGCTAAGTAGTATATGGATATACCACAATTTGTTTTATCCATTCACTTTTTCATGGACACTAGGTAGTTTTCACTTTGGGGTTCTTCTAAATAAAGCTGCCATAACCATTTGTGTAAATGTCTTTATATGTACACATGCTTTCTTTCTCTAGGGTGAATACTAGGAGTCCAATGGCTGGATCATATGACAGATGTGAGATTAACAATGTAAGAAACTGCCAAACTGTTTTCCAAAGGGGTAGTACCATTCCTTATTCATTCCCATCAGCAGTAGATGAGAATTCCATTCTCCACAACCTTGCCAAAGTTTGGTATGGTTAGTCTTTTTCACTTTAGCCATTCTCATGGGTGCATAGTAATATCTCATTAGAGTTTTAATTTACTTCTTTTTTTCAAGACATTGTCTTGCTCTGTCACCCAGGCTGGAGTGCAGTGGCACAATCTCAGCTCACTGCAACCTCTGCCTCCTGGGTTCAAGCAATTCTCCTGCCTCAGCCTCCTGAATAGTTGGGATTATAGGCACCCACCACTGCACCTGGCTCATTTTTGTATTTTTAGTAGAGGCAGGGTTTCACCATGTTGGCCAGGCTGGTCTCAAACTCCTGACCTCGTGACCCACCCACCTCAGCCTCCCAAAGTGCTGGGATTACAGGCATGAGCCACTGCACCTGGCCTACATTTTCTAATGACTATTATTGTTAAACATCTTTTCATGTGATTACTTGCCATTTGTATATATTCTTTGGTAAAGTTTCTGTTTCTATTATTTTCCCATTTATTTATTGGAGTGTCTGTTTACTTCTTACTTTTAAATGATTTTATATATTCTAGATATAAATTCTTTGTCAGTTATACGATTTCTCAAATACTTTTTCCCAGTCATTGACTTATCTTTTCATTCTCTCAACGGTGGCTTTTGGAAGAGCAGAAATTTTTAACTTTGAGGAAGTGCCATTTATAATTTTTTTATTTAGGGTTAAGATGTTTTTATTGATGTCCTGTCTAAAAAAGGTTTACCTACTCACAGTCACAAGGATTTACTCCTGTCTTTTCTTGTAGGAGTTTATACATTTGGATTTTATAGTTAGGTCTCAGATTCGGTTTGAGTTGATTTTGTATATGTTGTGATATATGGATTGCAGTTTATTTTTGTATATATGGATATCTACTTATTACAGAACCATTTGTTGAAAAGACTATTTACTTTTCCACTGAATAGTCTTTACATCATTGTCAAAAATCAGTTGTCCGTGTGTGCATGGGTTTACTTCTGGATTCCTTATTCTGTCCTTTTGATCTACTTTTCCCCTTCAATGGCAATAGCACACTGTCTTGATTACTGTAGGTTTATAATGAGTTTTGAAATTAGGTAGTGTTTTTCCTATACCTTTGTTCGTTTTTACAGTTGTTTTTCACAGTTTAGGTGTTTTGTATTTGTATATGATTTTAATATCCACTTGCCAATTTCTTTGAAAAATGTATGGAATATTTATTGGGATTGCACTGAATCTGTATATTAGTTTGTGGGGAATAAACGTCTTAACAATACTGACTCTTATGACTCATGAACACAGTATGTCCTCTACTTCTTTGGGTCTTCCTTCTCTCAGCAATGTTTTGTAGTATTCAATGTACAAATGTTCCATATCTATGAACAGATAATTCATAAATATTTCATACTTATTGATGCTGCTGTCAATGGCATTATTTCTTAAATAGAATTCTTAATCATTACATTTTCATGGAACCACCAGCAACCAGATTATTAATAATGACTATTGAAGAATCTTGGTAAAAAGCACAGGCTACTCTAGGATGGAAAAGGTATTTGATGCTTAATGTGCATGGACATGTATTTCTATATCAGCTTTTAGAAATCATTGGCAATACACTGAAACTAGGGATAAAAATGTACCCCTGACAGTTCTACAGGTAATCTCCAGAAAAATCATTCACTAAAATAATATAGGTTAGTAGCTTTAAACTTTATGTTTCTGCTATCTTTGAATATGTTAAAATGTGAGGTTGTACTTTTTTGTCCCCAGTAAACCCACCTTTAAAAATTCCTGGGATCTTGGATGGTGAGAGAGCATTGGGGAGAGGCAATGCATCTATATGAGTATTTGTGAATGTATCAATTTGTGTGTTGCTGAAGCTGCCAGGAATGTGTATTATGAGGTGTTGAGACTAATTACAATGTATTACATCAGCGCTATTCATTTCCTAGCACATGTTAGTAACAAGATATAGGGGGTTGTTTGTTTTTTCCTAGTGTTCCTTGGCTAGCCTGGTTACCATGGTGACTCCGTGACTCTTATGGGATTTAGTGTAGAGTGAGTATCCATTTATGATTTTTGCCTGAGTCACTTATTTCGATGATGGTTGTGAAGTGTTGTTTTTAAAATTCTGATATTCCTTTCAAAACTATGAGTTGGCGTTTAGAAAAGGGCAGAGTTTTCTCTTCTTATTTATCTGTGTATGTATGTATGTATATCAGTGTGACACAGAGATTCTCATTTTTCTCAAAGGATTACCCTGTGCTATTATTATTATTATATATTTCGATGCTCAAATTGTCCCAGAATTGGCCAGTGGAAGGACCTTGAAGTTGGCTTCAGTGTCCAATTAACACACCCTAAAATTCCTTGAGCATGTACTTTGCTCTCTGAACCTGACTATATCCCCATCTGTAGAAAGGAAGTAATGATGCTTACCTCAGAGCATGGCTTTGAGCATTTGAAGAAAAAAAGTCTGAAGATAACAACCCATATCGTGTTGCATCTAGTAGGCCTTCAACAAATGTAAGTTCCCCACTCCAACTTTGCCTCCTTCATTCTGTCAGTGCGATGCCTCTGACATTAAAATTCACATCATGAATACCAAAGAGAATACTTGGAAATGTGACAGAAAGCAGGCTTAAGTCTACATTTGTATTTTTGGTTTTTTTTATTATACTTTAAGTTTTAGGGTACATGTGCACAACGTGCAGGTTTGTTACATACGTATACATGTGCCATGTTGGTGTGCTGCACCCAGTAACTCCTCATTTAGCATTAGGTATATCTCCTGATGCTATCCCTCCCACCTCCCCCCACCCCACAACAGTCTCCGGTGTGTGATGTTCCCCTTCCTGTGTCCATGTGTTCTCATTGTTCAATTCACACCTATGAGTGAGAACATGCAGTGTTTGGTTTTTTGTCCTTGTGATAGTTTGCTGAGAATGATAGTTTCCAGCTTCATCCATGTTCCTACAAAGGACATGAACTCATCATTTTTTATGGCTGCATAGTATTCCATGGTGTATATGTGCCACATTTTCTTAATCCAGTCTATCATTGTTGGACATTTGGGTTGGTTCCAAGTCTTCGCTATTGTGAATAGTGCCGTCATAAACATACGTGTGCATGTGTCTTTATAGCAGCGTGATTTATAATCCTTTGGGTATATACCCAGTAACGGGATGGCTGGGTCAAATGGTATTTCTAGTTCTAAATCCCTGAGGAATTGCCACATTGACTTCCACAATGGTTGAACTAGTTTACAGTCCCACCAACAGTGTAAAAGTGTTCCTATTTCTCCACATCCTCTCCAGCACCTGTTGTTTCCTGACTTGTTAATGATCATCATTCTAACTGGTGTGAGATGGTATCTCATTGTGGTTTTGATTTGCATTTCTCTGATGGCCAGTGATGATGAGCATTTTTTCATGTGTTTTTTGGCTCATAAATGTCTTCTTTTGAGAAGCGTCTGTTCATATCCTTTGTCCACTTTTTGATGGGGTTGTTTGTTTTTTTCTTGTAAATTTGTTTGAGTTCATTGTAGATTCTGGATATTAGCCCTTTGTCAGATGAGTAGGTTGCGAAAATTTTCTCCCATTTTGTAGGTAGCCTGTTCATTCTGATGGTGGTTTCTTTTGCTGTGCAGAAGATCTTTAGTTTAATTAGATCCCATTTGTCAATTTTGGCTTTTGTTGCCATTGCTTTTGGTGTTTTAGACATGAAGTCCTTGCCCATGCCTATGTCCTGAATGGTATTGCCTAGGTTTTCTTCTAGGGTTTTTATGATTTTAGGTCTAACATGTAAGTCTTTAATCCATCTTGAATTAATTTTTGTATAAGGTGTAAGGAAGGGATCCAGTTTCAGCTTTCTACATATGGCTAGCCAGTTTTCCAAGCACCATTTATTAAGTAGGGAATCCTTTCCCCATTGCTTGTTTTTCTCAGGTTTGTCAAAGATCAGATAGTTGTAGATATGCGGCGTTATTTCTGAGGGCTCTGTTCTGTTCCATTGACCTATATCTCTGTTTTGGTACCAGTACCATGCTGTTTTGGTTACTGTAGCCTTGTAGTGTAGTTTGAAGTCAGGTAGCATGATGCCTCCAGCTTTGTTCTTTTGGCTTAGGATTGACTTGGCAATGCGGGCTCTTTTTTGGTTCCATATGAACTTTAAAGTAGTTTTTTCCAATTCTGTGAAGAAAGTCATTGGTAGCTTGATGGGGATGGCATTGAATCTATAAATTACCTTGGGCAGTATGGCCATTTTCATGGTATTGATTCTTCCTACCCATGAGCATGGAATGTTCTTCCATTTGTTTGTATCCTCTTTTATTTCCTTGAGCAGTGGTTTGTAGTTCTCCTTGAAGAGGTCCTTCACATCCCTTGTAAGTTGGATTCCTAGGTATTTTATTCTCTTTGAAGCAATTGTGAATGGGAGTTCACTCATGATTTAGCTCTCTGTTTGTCTGTTATTGGTGTATAGGAATGCTTATGATTTTTGCACATTGATTTTGTATCCTGAGACTTTGCTGAAGTTGCTTATCAGCTTAAGGAGATTTTGGGCTGAGACGATGGGGTTTTCTGGATATACAGTCATGTCATCTGCAAACAGGGACAATTTGAGTTCCTCTTTTCCTAATTGAATACCCTTTATTTCTTTCTCCTGCCTGATTGCCCTGGCCAGAACTTCCAACATTATGTTGAATAGGAGTGGTGACAGAGGGCATCCCTGTCTTATGCCAGTTTTCAAAGGGAATGCTTCCAGTTTTTGGCCATTCAGTATGATATTGGCTGTGGGTTTGTCATAAATAGCTCTTATTATCTTGAGATACGTCCCATCAATACCTAATTTATTGAGAGTTTTTAGCATGAAGTGTTGTTGAATTTTGTCAAAGGCCTTTTCTGCATCTATTGACATAATCATGTGGTTTTTGTCTTTGGTTCTGTTTATATGCTGGATTACATTTATTGATTTGCATATGTTGAACCAGCCTTGCATCCCAGGGATGAAGCCCACTTAATCATGGTGGATAAGCTTTTTGATGTGCTGCTGGATTCTGTTTGCCAGTATTTTATTGAGGATTTTTGCATCGATGTTCATCAGGGATATTGGTCTAAAATTCTCTTTTTTTGTTGTGTCTCTGCCAGGCTTTGGTATCAGGATGATGCTGGCCTCATAAAATGAGTTAGGGAGGATCCCCTCTTTATCTATTGGCTGGAATAGTTTCAGAAGGAATGGTACCAGCTCCTCCTTGTACCTCTGGTAGAATTCGGCTGTGAATCCATCTGGTCCTGGACTTTTTTTGGTTGGTAAGCTATTAATTATTTCCTCAATTTCAGAACCTGTTATTGGTCTATTGAGAGATTCAACTTCTTCCTGGTTTAGTCTTGGGAGAGTGTATGTGTCGAGGAATTTATCCATTTCTTCCAGATTTTCTAGTTTATTTGCATAGAGGTGTTTATAGTATTCTCTGATGGTAGTTTGTATTTCTGTGGGATCGGTGGTGATATCCCCTTTATCATTTTTTATTGCATCTATTTGATTCTTCTGTCTTTTCTTCTTTATTAGTCTTGCTAGCAGTCTATCAATTTCGTTGATCTTTTCAAAAAACCAGCTTCTGGATTCATTGATTTTTTGAAGGGTTTTTTATGTCTCTATTTCCTTCAGTTCTGCTCTGATCTTAGTTATTTCTTGCCTTCTGCTAGCTTTTGAATGTGTTTGCTCTTGCTTCTCTAGTTCTTTTAATTGTGATGTTAGGGTGTCAATTTTAGATCTTTTCCGCTTTCTCTTGTGGGCATTTAGTGCTATAAATTTCTCTCTACACACTGCGTTGAATGTGTCCCAGAAATTTTGGTATGTTGTGTCTTTGTTCTCGTTGGTTTCAAAGAACATCTTTATTTCTGCCTTCATTTTGTTATGTACCCAGTAGTCATACAGGAGCAGGTTGTTCAGTTTCCACGTAGTTGAGCGGTTTTGAGTGAGTTTCTTGATCCTGAGTTCTAGTTTGATCGCACTGTGGTCTGAGAGACAGTCTGTTATAATTTCTGTTCTTTTACATTTGCTGAGGAGTGCTTTACTTCCAACTATGTGGTCAGTTTTGGAATAG
Organism: Pongo pygmaeus; assembly: GCF_028885625.2. Taxonomy (NCBI): domain Eukaryota; kingdom Metazoa; phylum Chordata; class Mammalia; order Primates; family Hominidae; genus Pongo; species Pongo pygmaeus. The sequence continues at coordinate 107,527,088 of NC_072396.2, forward strand.
GTGTGGTGTGGTGCTGAAAAGAATGTATATTCTGTTGATTTGGGGTGGAGAGTTCTGTAGATGTCTATTAGGTCTGCTTGGTGCAGAGCTGAGTTCAATTCCTGGATATCCTTGTTAACTTTCTGTCTCGTTGATCTGTCTAATGTTGACAGTGGGGTGTTAAAGTCTCCCATTATTATTGTGTGGGAGTCTAAGTCTCTTTGTAGGTCACTAAGGACTTGCTTTATGAACCTGGGTGCTCCTGTATTGGGTGCATATATATTTAGGATAGTTAGTTCTTCTTGTTGAATTGATCCCTTTACCATTATGTAATGACCTTCTTTGTCTCTTTTGATCTTTGTTGGTTTAAAGTCTGTTTTATCAGAGACCAGGATTGCAACCCCTGCCTTTTTTTGTTTTCCATTTGCTTGTTAGGTATTCCTCCATCCCTTTATTTTGGGCCTATGCGTGTCTCTGCATGTGAGATGGGTTTCCTGAATACAGCACACCAATGGGTCTTGACTCTTTATCCAATTTTCCAGTCTGTGTCTTTTAATTGGAGCATTTAGCCCATTTACATTTAAGGTTAGTATTGTTATGTGTGAATTTGATCCTGTCATTATGATGTCACCTGGTTATTTTGCTTGTTAGTTGATGCAGTTTCTTCCTAGCCTTGATGGTCTTTACAATTTGGCATGTTTTTGTAGTGGCTGGTACCCGTTGTTCCTTTCCATGTTTAGTGCTTCCTTCAGGAGCTCTTTTAGGGCAGGCCTGGTGGTGACAAAATCTCTCAGCATTTGCTTGTCTGTAAAGTATTTTATTTCTCCTTCACTTATGAAGCTTAGTTTGGCTGGATATGAAATTCTGGGTTGAAAATTCTTTTCTTTAAGAATGTTGAATATCGGCCCCCACTGTCTTCTGGCTTGTAGAGTTTCTGCTGAGAGATCAGCTGTTAGTTTGATGGACTTCCCTTTGTGGGTAACCCGACCTTTCTCTCCGGCTGCCCTTAACATTTTTTTCCTTCATTTGAACTTTGATGAATCTGACAATTATGTGTCTTGGAGTTGCTCTTCTTGAGGAGTATCTTTGTGGCGTTCTCTGTATTTCCTGAATCTGAATGTTGGCCTGCCTTGCTAGATTGGGGAAGTTCTCCTGGATAATATCCTGCAGAGTGTTTTCCAACTTGGTTCCATTCTCCCCGTCACTTTCAGGTACACCAATGAGACATAGATTTGGTCGTTTCACATAGTCCCATATTTCTTGGAGGCTTTGTTAATTTCGTTTTATTCTTTTTTCTCTAAACTTCTCTTCACGCTTCCTTTCATTCATTTCATCTTCCATCGCTGATACCCTTTCTTCCAGTTGATCGCATCGGTTACTGAGGCTTGTGCATTCGTCATGTAGTTCTCATGCCGTGGTTTTCAGCTCCATCAGGTCCTTTAAGGACTTCTCTGCATTGATTATTCTAGTTAGCCATTTGTCTAATCTTTTTTCAAGGTTTTTAACTTCTTTGCCATTGGTTCAAACTTCCTCCTTTAGCTCGGAGTAGTTTGATCTGAAGCCTTCCTCTCTTAACTCGTCAAAGTCATTCTCCATCCAGCTTTGTTCTGTTGCTGGTGAGGAGCTGCGTTCCTTTGGAGGAGGAGAGGCACTCTGATTTTTAGAGTTTCCGGCTTTTCTGCTCTGTTTTTTCCCCATTTTTGTGGTTTTATCTACCTTTGGTCTTTGATGATGGTGACGTACAGATGGGGTTTTGGTGTGGATGTCCTTTCAGTTTGTTAGTTTTCCTTCTAACAGTCAGGACCCTCAGCTGCAGGTCTGTTGGAGTTTACTGGAGGTCCACTCCAGACCCTGTTTGCCTGGGTATCAGCAGCGGTGGCTGCAGAACAGCAGATATTGGTGAACCGCAAATGCTGCTGCCTGATCGTTCCTCTGGAAGTTTTGTCTCAGAGGAGTACCCAGCCGTGTGAGGTGTCAGTCTGCCCCTACTGGGGGGTGCCTCCCAGTTAGGCTACTCGGGAGTCAGGGACCCACTTGAGGAGGCAGTCTGTCCATTCTCAGATCTCAAGCTGCGTGCTAGGAGAACCACTACTCTCTTCAAAGCTGTCAGACAGGGACATTTAAGTCTGCAGAGGTTATTGCTGTCTTTTGTTTGTCTGCCCTGCCCCCAGAGGTGGAGCCTACAGAGGCAGGCAGGCCTCCTTGAGCTGTGGTGGGCTCCACCCAGTTCGAGCTTCCTCGCCGCTTTGTTTACCTACTCAAGCCTGAGCGATGGCAGGCGCCCCTCCCCCAGCCTCACTGCCACCTTGCAGTTTGATCTCAGACTGCTGTGCTAGCAATGAGCGAGGCTCCGTGGGCGTAGGACCCTCCGAGCCAGGTGCGGGATATAATCTCCTGGTGTGCCGTTTGTTAAGCCCATTGGAAGAGCGCAGTATTAGGGTGGGAGTGACCCAATTTTCCAGGTGCCGTCTGTCACCCCTTTCTTTGACTAGGAAAGGGAATTCCCTGACCCCTTGCGCTTCCTGGGTGAGGCGATGCCTCGCCCTGCTTCAGCTCCTGCACAGTGCGCTGCACCCACTGTCCTGCACCCACTGTCCGGCATTCTCCAGTGAGATGAACTCGGTACCTCAGTTGGAAATGCAGAAATCACCCGTCTGCTGCGTTGCTCACGCTGATAGCTGTAGACTGGAACTCTTCCTATTGGGCCATCTTGGCTAAGACTTAAGTCTACATTTCTATTATCATTTCTATTATGTGCAATCTTTTTTTTTTTTTTTTTTGAGATGGAGTCTTACTCTATTGCCCAGGCTGGAGTGCAATGGTGCAATCTCGGCTCACTGCAACCTCTGCCTCCTGGATTCAAGTGATTCTCCTGCCTCAGCCTTCCGAGTAGCTGGGACTACAGGCACGTGCCACCGTGCCTGGCTAATTTTGTTGTATTTTTAGTAGAGACGGGGTTTCACCATGTTAGCCAGGATGGTCTCAACCTCCTGACCTTGTGATCTGCCCACCTCGGCCTCCCAAAGGGCTGGGATTACAGGCGTGAGCCACCATGTCCAGCCTATTATGTGCAATCTTGAGTATCACTGCTGTGTGGCAGTGGGGACAGTGAGATGAAGCTGAGGAAGAGGAAAAACCTCATTGCATAGCTTCCAGTTAACTGAATGGGGTATAGGCAAAACATCATCACACGTACAACCTCCTTACTCATCCTCTTTCTTTCCTCACTATTCTATGTGCTTTCTTATCTCCCTTCTAGTGTAACATCAGAGAAGGGGTGTACTCTGTGCCCTAGAACTAGGAGCTAGCAGAGAAAAACCAAATGTGATGTGGAGTCTGCTAGACAGGCTACTGGAGCAAGAGTGAAGCAATGAAAGTCTCATCATTGGGACATATTAGGTGAGTCACTTCCCTTCCACCAGCCTCATCTATTCAACAGGATAATAATTCCCAATCTTCCTGACCACACAAGAATACTCTGGAGATTAACAGTGAACTCATATGGGAAAGCAAACTGTGATCTTAGGTGGGAGGGAAGGACCGGTCACTTTTGAGTAATTACTTTAACAGAGACAATCCAGATGTCCCAGAGTTCTCCATGGTGGGCATTAAATTAATGGCACAGTAATGTGAGGTGTTTTCATCAGAATTTTGCCAAGTATGGTTCATGGACTACTTCATCAAAATCATCATGGATTGCCTGTTAAAATAGTAGATATTGGGTCTACTATAAGTCAGCTGAATGAAAAACAGGGAGATGTGGTGGCAGGTATCTATATTTTGAGAAATTTTTCCAATTGGTTGTGGTACTCATCCATATTTGAAAAGCACTGCTGTGGATTTGCAACAAGGTCTATGAAAAATTTGAATCCTTTCATGCCTAATTTCATCATTGGTTGCTCCTACTACTTTGCTTTTAATATCTGTGTCATTTCTGTTTTGTGAAATAGGTACCAGTTCCTTTAATTCAGTAATTTTCATTCAGTGATTTATGTGTGGAGCATTGATCTAAGCACTGGGGAAACAGCACAGAGAACAAGACAAACATGGTCCCTGGACATATCATTCTAGTTTGAGAAAACTGGTAATAAGTAGGTAAACAGATCAATGAGCAGGGTAATTTCATATGGGGATTTGTGTTTTAAACACATATAGAGTAGAAAATGACCAAGATACAGATAATTACAGATGGGGTTGTAAGTGAAGCTCCTTTTCAGGAAGTGACATTTGAGCTGAGTCCTGGATAACAAAAAGAAGCTAGGCACAGACTGACTTTTTGCCAGTGTGTATACAATGTGCGTGGGCACCGTGTGTTCCAAGAGCAGGGAAAAGCTCAAGTGCCTAGAGCCTGACAGACAATGCACAGACTGGTGAGATGAGGTTGAAGGGGCAGATAGGAGCCATATTGTTTAAGCCATTGTAAGGAGTTTGGATTGTATTGTGAGTGTGGAGGGTTAGAGAATGGGAACAATATCATCTGACTCATGTTTTCAGAAAGTGACTCTGGTTACTGTGCAAAGAATGGACTAGAGAGGGAGAAGATAGTGTGTGGGAATAACCATTAGAAAATAGTGCAGAAGTCTAGGGAGGAGCAAGCTGATGGTATCAGTGCTGCAGCCATGTGTAGAGGGAGAAATGGACCTTGATAGGATGTGTTTGGAGGTAGGGAGGGTAAGACCTGTAGTAGCTGTGTGTGTGAAGTATGTGGGGATAAGGCAGAATAAAGTATGACCCCTCAGCTTTTTGTACAGCCATGTGGAAAAATGATAGTGCTATTTTGTGAGATCAGTCATTCCAAGTGCTTTTGAGATGTTCTTAAGTTAATTAAAATTTAGGTCATCCAAGGTTGGTTGCAGTGAAAATTAGAGATTTTAAGAATGCAGGTTGTGTATTTCAGAATAGTGAAGAGAATAATTTAGATGTTTCTAGCATAAAGAAAACAAATAGTTAAGGTGATGGATATCTCAGTTATACTGATATGATCTTTACAAATATATGAGTGTGTTAAATTTTCACATGTACCCCCCAAAATATGTAACCCTATATTATATATCAATTGAAAAAATAAATAAAGGTAATAGTAATGTTCAAAAAAAGAGATATCCTTGCTAATTCCCGCTTTATAGATGAGAAGCTGAGTGGCAAAGAGAATAAGGACTTTGCCTGAGACTACACAGTTAGGGAGTGGGACAGCTTGGATTTGTGTCCAGGATGTCAAGCTTCAGAGCCTGAAAACTGTCACAGATTTGTTAGGTGAAAGAAACAGTCTGCACAAGTGTGCATGTTTTAGGAATGCATTTAAAGTAATACTTAGTATGTTAATAGATGTATACAAAAACTGGCCCTAGTAACAAAAAGGTAAATTGTGACCTTGGTAAGATCACATTCATTACAATCCTGGCAATGGAAGTCATAGTGCAGTGGGATAGGGGGTTAGTGGCGAATAAAGAATGTTAACAAGGAATGCAGAAAACTACTTTTAGAGCTTTAACTTTGAAGGGAAAAGAGGAGAGAGAGAGAGGAAGAAGAAGAGGAAGAGGAAGAAGAAGAAGGAGGAGGAGGGAGAGGGAGGGGTATATTAAGTGGAAAAGATAGGTTGTCAAAGAAGATGAGGACTGTGATTGCACTTTTGGAGAAGACTATGATGTGTGTTGGGGGTCGAACATGTTCGTGTGCACCTCACCTACAGGGATGCGTCTGGAGAGTGTGCATTATCCTAAGGGACAACAGACCCCTTGGGGCCAGGGGGTAGGAGTAGGGTCAGTGAGAGATGCAGGATAATTTAAATGTATTGAAGTGCTTTTGTATAGTGTTGGAAATTTTGTATTCGGGGGGAAAAAGTATTTTAATAAAAATTGAAAACAAAATACTTGTGATCAGATTGACAAAAGTAATGTGCATATATATTCCATATATATATATTTTTTGCTTTGGAAAAGCATTCATTGTAGCCAATTTTATGGGGAAACAAAGCAGATTTTAAAAAATGAATGGAGAGTGTGTGTGTGTGTGTTTGCGTGTGTGTGTGTGTGTGTGTGTGTTTCTAGCTAGTCTAGCTCCACCACCTCAAGTACAGCTCACAGTTGCAGTATTATCTTCAGTTCAGACCAGGACTGGCTTCTGATCTCAGATTTAGATATCCCACAAAAAGTGCTTCTGTTAATATTCCAGAAAAAATGATGGATACAGAAGGATAGCTGGATGTAAGTGAAAAGTTCCAGAAATCCATGTCTGATCCCATTAATCAAGCTCCCAACTTTCATCCCTCCCTGCCTGCTGCTGAGTCCCCTGGTCTACACTCAGAGTTGCCATCCTGACTCTGGCCACCAAGAGGCATTACAGCTATCTCTACGTTCCTTGCTCTTTCTTAATGAAAAGGGGTAAATTTCGCAGAGTAAGTAATGTTATGAAACTTTACTGTGATACCAATAGTTTGAAATACCCATTTGTATATTAAAGCAGGCCAATTTGCTGTTGATTCCAAATCTACAGCGCATTCAGTAATTTATTTTTTCCTTCATTAGCGTAGGTTGAGGTGTCCACGCTGTAGGGGGGGGTCCCTCCTGGAGAGCAGGGTGTTCACCACCCATCACTCCAACCCTGTACAGGCTTCTCAGACCCTCTCCCACTCCCTCTCACTGACCCCCCTCTCCAAGACATGGTGGACACAGCTGCCCAGACCCCACTCCAGCGCCTCATCCTTTCAGTCACTTCCTGCTGCCCTGGGCTCCCCCAGTCCTGCCTCCCAGCAACAGCCAAGGCACATCAGACCTACCTGGTGTTTCATCCTATGGATGTCCCACAGTATGTTTTTACACTCTTTTTTACACCTGTCAGGGTTGGTTTTTTTCCAGACAGAATCATTCTGCAGTTCCTTTCATAGACTGGGTTTTAGGGGAGGATACTGTATTTTTCTGCTCCTTGCTTACACTTTGTGGAGAAGTTTGATAATAGTGGTACAGTGATGCCCCCTCATGACAGAAGCCTGAACTGCAGCAGCTTGAACATCGCTGAGCAGGAAGGTGGGAGGGAGGTGCTGTGGCCCATGCACACCCTACAGAGTTTTCTGGAAGTGTGAGTAGAAAAATGGGCATTCCCACTGTACAGGGATACTGACGGCCACCAGACAGAAAGTGTAGCCTCTCCATGTGCTATGTGAAAGCACAAAATGATCATTTCTATGTTTATGCTTTCAAACCTCTGGATAAATAGCTATAGACCTATCTAAGCAAAAATGCATCTTGGCCACTAAGTGATCTTTGTGACCCACATTTGCCCTCATTGTGATCATCTTTGCATACACATGCGTTTCCATAATAATATTTTAAATTTCCTTCCAAAAATAATTGTGGTCTCTTTTTTTATCAACCAGGTGGTTCGTCATGTGGGTGCCCCAAAAATTCATTTAATTAGTATCCCAGTCATAAAAACGTAGTTGCTTTAACATTTTTTCGTGTTACAAACAATAGTATACTTAATATCCTCCTCATATATATGCAAATATATTTGTAAGCATTTCTGTCAAAAAAAAAAAAAAAAGTTCCTGGAAGTGGTCTTTCAAAACCCTGGAAACTGTAAAATTTTATATTAACATAATGAAATCCAAATACTATTTCTAACTTATATTCCTTACATAACAGTATGTAAGGACCTTATGTCTTCACACATTAGAAATAATGTGAATCATTGCTAATCTTATGGGCAACAAATCACCTGTCATCATTATCTTCATTAAAACTTGTTTTGCTGAATTCTAGAATTCCATCCTATGGATATGACATCAGTTTTCTCAAACCTGTGTTATTCAGAGTGTTCTGATATTCCCTGTTATCTACACTGTGTGGAAGACATCTTTTCAGAGTCTGTGCATGGCTGAAGGGCACAGTTCCTGTAGCTGTTTACACTGGTGAGCCAAATGGGTCCTCTTACAGCCCTACCAACTGTCTTGGAGGTTATTACAGTACTAATAACAGAACCTGGTTGCTGTACATGTGTGTGTATTTGTCACTGCTTGTGTGTGTGCACAGCATTTCCCTCTGCTTCCTTCTGCCCCTTCATAATTTGGTGTACCGGTTGGTCTTTCTTCCTAAATTCAGGCCCAGAAATAAAGGAAGGGAATTTTCAGAATGACAGTCCTTATAACCAGATGCTTATCAGCATCCTTCACAATGTCCTGAAGATAAACTTCTAAAAGGTAAATTGTTGGTGCAAAGGGTGTGCACCTATGTAGCCCTTTGATAAGATAAGTATTGCCATACTGACACCCGGAGAGGTAATGCCATTTAGATTCCTCAGGTGGAGTCACAGGAGAAAATCCAAAGAGGAGTAAAAAATAATAATGCTGATGTCATGTTAGAGTGGAGGCCCTGGATGCTGTTGTGGACCCACTCTCAAGTTTCTTCCACAGTTAGAAGATGTGGAAGTGATCAGGTGCAAATCGAATTTTTCATACAAGCGAAGCCCGAGTCAGCATGGGGGGTGGTGGTGGTGGGGCAGGGAGAGACTGCCATTGCTTGGAGTTACTTAGGACACAGCAGGGCTGGGATACAGCTACGGTTTTATATATATTCATGGGTATAGAAAACATGGGCATCAAGGCCTTCGTATGAAAAAGTTTTGTCATTACTGAGGTACAACAGAAGGCTTTCTTGCAATATAATTACAGACAATGAAATTCACAGTTTTAAGGATACAACTTGCTGATTTTCAGTAAACAAACGTTGTGCAACCATTACCGTAGTTGAGTTTTGGAGGTTTCCATCACTATAAAATGTCCCATCATACTTGAACGCAGTTAATCCCTGCTTTCACCCCCAGCTCCAGGAATCACAGGTATGCTTTGTGTTTCTGTAGATTTACCTATTCTGGACATCTCATAGAAGTGGAATCATGCAATATTCATCTTTTGTGTCTGGCTTCTTTCACTTCACATAATGTTTTTAAGGTTTATCTATTTTGTAGCATGTATCAGTACTTTATTCCTTTTTATTGATATACCACATTTTTTTATCCACTCATCAATTGGTGAACACTTGAGTTGTTTCCAGTTTTTGGCCATTATGAATTATGATGCTACATATATTTTTTGTGCAAGTTTTTATGTAGACATAGGTTTCCATTTCTCTTGAGTATGTACCTGGGAGTAAAGTTGCTGGGTTATATGGCAGTTCTCTGCTTGACAATATGAGGAACTCTCAGAATATTTTATTGACCCTGACAGTCTTGAGGAGTACAGCCTTAATCTGATGTCTTTTTTTCATGATTAGACCAGCATTATGGAATTTGAGAAAGAATACCACAGAGTTGAAGTGCCCTTCTTATCACATAATATTTGGGTTTACATGATGACATGACCTCACTGGTGATGTTAACCTTCATCACATAGTTAAAGTCGTGTTTGCCAAGTTTTCCAGTGTACGGTAACTTTTTCAATTCATGTACTCTGTTCCTGAGAAGTGAGTCACTAAGTGTGACCTGCATTCAGAGGTTGAAACAGAATTAAGCTTCACCTCTTGGAGGGTTAGTAGCTACAAATACTATTTGGAATCATTCCATAAAGACTGTTTGTCTTCTCACATGCTTTTCTTTATTAATTCACCAAACATTTACTTATATCAGTATGGATTTATGCATACTTATTTTAAAGTTGAAATATTTTACTTAATGGATATATCCCCAAAGAATTCCAGCATCATTATTTCAGTGGTACAGTAAAAGAATTTTGACTTAACTATCAGGAAACTGCAAAAGAGCTCCCTATCACCGCAATTATATTTCATCACCACTATATTTTCTAATTGTGATATATTAGTGCTTTTAGACAATATATTTAATCATGGCAAAGTTTGGAACAGCATTATAATTTCACATTATTTCATTGCCTACTTGGTACCCCTTGAGAAAGAAATAAAAAACAGATAAGGCAAGATTATTGAAGTAGCCATAAAAATTACTGCTAACATAAAGTAAACCTATTTATGAACTCCCTGTCAATGAAGCAAAAGTATAAGCTGTGTCAGGTAAAATGTGTGCTTCATTTGAAAGCATGTCGTCTACAGCTTAGCCTTCTGGTTATCTGACTCTGAAAGCTGTTTTACAACTCTACCTTTTAGGTAACTGATAGCATTGCATACTATCTTTGTCTATAGACACAAGGAAATGAATTCTGTCTTGGGGGAGGGAAACCTTTTCCCCCTGGGGAAATACCTATTTATCTCCATTTGAACATTTATTTCAACACTCTTGATCTATAAATGTGACAAAGAGGTGGCTGTAGACTTGGGAGAGTTCATTTCAGTGGAAGGGTGGGGGAACCAAGCTCCATTAGATGAGAAATGAAGACTGAGGTGTAGGGAAGTGCAGAGGGAAGTGAGTTGAGTATTGAGAATTCTTCATAGAATATTGATTGTAAATGGGAGAATATATGTAAAGAGGATATCAACTAAAGATGTAGAAATGGGTCCATGGCACTGAATTATGTTTTATAATCATCAGTGATGAATCTCTATGATTAATCTGTTAGTGGGAAGGAGCCATCTCTTCTTAGATCTACCATCTGAATTTACCACACCCTCCTTTCCACACTTCACTTTCTTGTTTCTATTCTGGGGAAGCCTAAAACTTAACCAAAGGGATGATATAGAGTTTGGCCTTAATGCCTAGTAACTGTTAACTGAGGAATGACTGAATGGGTGGATGCACAATGTGTCAAACGTGCTGATAATTCACAAATTTTTATCTCCCAGCGCAGAGCTTTTATGCAGATGACTGAACCCGTGGAGTTAGGTGGCTGAGAGGATGCAGCTTCCCAGGTCTCTACAATTGATGGCAGCAAGATGGGAGCACCCAGCTACAGTATTCAGAAGTAGATTTAGGCAGACTACCGCACCTTACATGCTAGAGGGATCCACACTGACCTGAGTAGGTGAGGTCTCAGACAGGCTTGTTTTCCATCATGGCGACAGGATTACAGCCTACTCAGAAGTAAGTTGTGGTCCAGTTCTTGTGTCATTCAGAAAGACTCCAGAACGTGTAGATCCAGCTCCTCTCTAAACTTGAACTCAACCAATATCCCAGAGAGACATTCTTAATCTTCTAGGCAAATGCACTGTCATTAGGAGCCACCAGAGACCACACAAACACACACAAATACACACATACATACACATATATACACCCTGGAGCCTTAATGCCAGCTGTAGCCCTAGGAGAACCTGCAGGCTCATGTGCTTGTTGCTTATTGTCTGTTAGGCTGCATATGTAACTGGACCCTTTTGCATTTTAAAAAATAGCAATAATGATGATTAACAGAGTGTTTATTAGGGAATTATTTAAAAATTACCTTAGTATCCAGTTAAATATGATGAAAATGAGAGAATTTCCACCTGTCATGTTATCAAAGTATTTTAAAAAACCGTCGAGGATTTCAGTGAGGTGTGCATATGGGTATGTCTACTCTGTCTCATATTGGGGGAGGGGATATCACTTAGTACAACCTCTTTCCAGGTTGATTTGGCAATATCTTTTAAATAGTCTATGCATCCCCACTCTGTATGTATTTGGAGCCTGTCCCTTCAAGTATTCATCCTTAGTGTGACAACTGCCCCTCTATTAGAGAATGCATATTCCTCATGACGTAGGTTGTCTGGGAACTCTACTTTCTAAAGCACTGACCCAGACACATTCCCTTGTCTTTACAGAGCAGGATATTGATGTACAACAAGATTCGCTGATCAGAAAGAGAGGCAGAACTAGCAGCCTGGCTTCAGAGGTGAAGATACAGATGTCAGTAGTGACCCAGGTCAGCAGGAAAGCAAGATTTACTTGGTTATTGTGTGATATGCAGCTCAGCATCATACAGTCTGCATGGGACCTTATGGGGTGCTGGTCTCTACTTTTCTACTTATTGTAGAATGCTCCCCTGTTGAGGACCAGCCTCAACACCACCCATAGGGTACCCAAAGTCCGGTGGCGACGAAGGAATGAGAAGAGACAGGTTAAGAGTGCATAAAGAGTGGGGGCCAGGGGACCAATTGCAAAATGGAGGCTGCAAAAGGTGCCAAGCTCTGGTCTCCACACTATTTGTTGAGTACAGTCACTTAGATCTAAGAAGCAGACGTTCAGGACGAAACGGTGAAAGGGAGGCAGGTATAATTTATAGCAAATGAATCTCCTTTGTGCTCAAACTGCGTATCTTTAACTTATGGGAGATTAGCTAGTGGGAGCGGGCTTAACTAGGAGCCTGCACATCTGGCCATATTCCAGTGCTTCGAAGGAGTGTCTTTCTCCTTGAACACAGTGTTTATAGATAAGAGAGCAAGTCTCGCTCAGAGCATGGGAACATAATGGCGATAAGAAGACTTTCCTCCTCATAGGCCTCTTGTGGCTTTCCACAACTTATTGTCCCATATTTTTGTGGCCAGTTTATACAGGTACCCCATAAGCCTTTCTCCCAACACTCCTCAGCCAGACTACTTAACCTACAAACATTATTGCTTCTCTAGCTATAAAATCACATAGAGGTTATTACCTCTACCTCCTGGTAATGTTGTGGAAATACATGAAATAAAAATGCACCAGCATTCAAGAAAGGTGAGTCCCCATGACTCTCTTAGGTCAGGCATCCTGGCCTTCTATGGGATTTTTAAGCTCTCATCACCCATATGGCTCTGCAGCTTGCCTTTTTTCAGAAAAACAGCATCTATCCAGGTTTTTATTTGCATTTCATTAGTGAATGTGTTTTTAAATGTTTCTTGGGCATGTATATTGCTGTTTACATGAATTCTCTGTTTATATCTGTATTAGCTATCTTGCATAACCAATTACCTCCAAATTTTGCTGCTTAAAGCAACAAACATATTAATACACATCATTTCTGTGGGTTAGGAATCATGGCACAGTTTAGGTTCTGGCTCAGAGTCTCTCACAAGGCTGCAATCAAGGTCTAGGTAGGGACTACAGCCATCTCAAGGCTTAGCGGAGGGAGGATCCAATTCCAAGCTCATTTGTATGGCTGTTAGCAGGCCTCAGGGCCTCAATAGTTCTTGGGCAGAGACATCGATTGTCACATAGATAGCTCATATCATGGCAACTGGCTCTCCTTAGCGCATCTATAAGAATGTGCCTAGCAAGCACAACACAGCTTTTTGTCACTTGATCTCAGAAGTGACATCCCATCCCTTCTCCCATATTTTAATTTTTAGTAGCAAGTCACTAACTCTAGCCCACACAATGGGACAGATTATACAGGGAGTGAATACACAAGGAAAATGGGGATCATAGGGGACAATCTTAGAGAGTGCCTACCATAACATCATCAGACCTTCTTTCCATATTGGCTACTGGGAATGCTTTATATATCATGAGAATTAGCTCCATAAAATTTGTACATATTTACTCTAACCTACTGAGACAAGCTTTAATGATTTATTTTGTCATATACAGTGTTTTAAAATTTTCAATATTATAATTTAATATACACATCATTATATAAATAAATTAAGCAATGACCAGGGCAGCATTGATTGTTATTGTCCAGGGAGATTAGAACATTCAGATTCCTGGAGGCTTCAGAACACATGAAAAGCTTTAGTGAAATTCCAGACTCCACTCCTGAGGAGACAGTAACCAAAGCAGTTTCTCTGGTTTACACAACCTCTCTTAATTTCCTATAACTTGATCTAAACTATGCATTTAATAATAGGTTACTTGAATAAATGTTAAGATTAAAGGAGATACAACTTAGAGTACATCTTCTTTATAATTAGTTTTGTCAACATTAGTTTCCTACCCTCCAGATCTTTGTCCCAGAGGAAGCACCTGTTATTCTGAATAAGCCTGTCTGTCTGCCATCTTAAATGCCAGTCAATTCTCATGATCCACATACCAAGATCTCTTGGCCCCAGGCAGAGGATTTCACTTCCACCATCATCATCCTCATCATCATCACCAAAAGGGGTTGTTGAGTAACAGGCATGGGGATTGTACAATGACCAGTCCCTAACCCTTGGTGAGGCATCATATACAGAAGAGGTTGTTGGGTGCCCTCCAATTGAAATGTAACAGCCATTGGAACAGTATTAAGAAGAGGTGACTTTAAGCAGTGATTAGCCCATAAGGGATCCACCCTTTTGAGTGGATTAATGCTGTTATTGTGGGAGTGGGCTACTTACCATGAGAGTGGGCTCCTAAACTGCTGAATGAGTTCAGTCCTACTTCCTCTTTCTGTCTCATGTCCTCACTTGCCCTTCTGCCAAGTTATGATGTAGCATGAAGGCCCTTGCCAGATGCTGGAGCCATGCTTTTGGACTTCCCAGTCTCCAGAACTGTGAGAAATAAATTTTATTTATTTATAAATTACCCAGTCTGTACTACTCTGTTATAGCAGCAGAAAATGGACTAACAGAAAATTGATACTGAGACATGGGCTGTGGCTATAACAAATACCTGAAAATGTGGAAGCAGCTTTGGAGCTAGGTAGTGATGAGTAGAGACTGGAAGAATTTGAATGAACAGGCTAGAAAAAGCCTAGACTGCCATAAATGGAGCTATAATGGCAATTCTGGTGAGGACTCAGAAGAGGAGAGCTGTAAGAAAAGTCTGAATCTTCTCAGATAGTACTTAAGCCTTAAAGTACTTCAAGGGATGGTGACCAGAATGTTGGTAGAAATATGGACAGTAAAGGCCATTCTGATAAAGTCTCAGACAGAAATGATAAACAGGCTGGGCATGGTGGCTGATGCCTGTAATCCCAGCACTTTGGGAGGCTGAGGCGGCTGGATCACCTGAGGTCAGGAGTTCGAGACCAGCCTGGCCAACATGGTGAAACCCTGTGTCTACTAAAAATAATAAAAAAAAAAATAGCCAGGCATGGTGGCAGGTGCCTGTAATCCCAGCTACTTGGAAGGCTGAGGCAGGAGAATCGCTTGAACCCAGGAGGCAGAGGTTGCAGTGAGCCAGGATCGCGCCATTGCACTCCAGCCTGGGCAACAAACTCCATTAAAAAAAAGAAAGAAAAGAAATGAGGAACAATGTAGGAAACTGGTGTAAAGGCCATCCTGTTATAAAGTAGCAAAGACCTTGGCTGAATTTTATCCATGTTCTAGGGCTTTATGGAATGCAGAACTTAAGAGTGATGAAGTAGGGTATCTGGTGGAAGAAATCTCTAAGCATCAAAGTATTCAGGTTGCTACACAGCTACTTTTAACCACATACAGTGAGATGTGAGAAGAAATAAGTGACTTAAAATATGATTTGTAATTAAAAGAGAAGCAGAGCAAAAAAAGTTAGAAAAATTTACATCCTGGCCATGTAGAATGAAAAGGGTGTTCAGGAGAGAATACTAAGGGTGTGGCCAAGCAACTATTTGCTAAAGAGGTTACCATGGATGGAAGGGAGCCAGATGCTATTCATCAAGACAATGAGAAAAAGTCCCCCAAGGTATTTCAGAGATCTTTGAGGCTGCCCCTCTTGTCACAGACCCAGAGCTATAGGGGGAGCAGCCCAGGATGCCTTCCATGGGCTTGCTGCAAAGAGACACTTGGATCTCTTCTTTCCACATTTCAGGACAGTGCTCCTCAGCCACCCCAGTTGCTGTGGCTCAAGTGACCTCAGGTGTGGCTTGATCTGCAGCTTCAGAGGATACAAGCTGTAAACACTATTGGTATCCATATGGTGCTAATTCTATAGGCATACAGAGTGCAAGAGCTGTGAGAGCATGACTTCCTCCTCCTAGATTTGAAAGGATGTCTCAGACAGCCTGGAGATCCAGGCAGAGACTTGCAGGGATGGAGCTACCACAAAGAGCCCCTACTAGGGAAATACCTAGTGAGCTGTTGAGTATGGCCATCTCAGAGACCCCGAAACTATAGAGTTACCAGTGTGCAACTCCAGCCTTGGAAAGCTGCAGGCATGAGACTCCAATTTGTGAGAGCTGGTGAGTAGACTGAGTATAGCAAACCCATCGAGGCAGGACTGCCTGTGGCTTTGAGGGCCTAGTTCCCATCCCAGTGAGCCCAGTATTCAGGACATGGAGTCAAAAGAGAGTGATTCTCTAGCTTTAAGACTTAATGGGCCTTGCACAGTGGCTCATGTCTGTAATCCCAGCACTTTGGGAGGCCAAGGCTGGTGGACTGCTTGAGCTCAGGAGTTTGAGACCAACCTGGGCAATATGGTGAAACCCCGTCTCTACAAAACATACAAAAATTAGCTGGGCATGGTGATGCACATCTGTGGTCTCAGCTACTCGGGAAGCTAAGGAAGGAGGATCGCTTGAGCCCTAGAGGCAGAGGTTGCAGTAAGGCAAGATCATGCTATTGCACTCCAGCCTGGGTGACAAAATGAGAAACTCTGTCAAAAAAACAAAAACAACAACAAAAAAAGACTTAATGTTTTTGGCCCTGTTGGGTTTTGGACTATGCTTGAGGCCTGTTACTCCTTTCTTTTTGCCTGTGTCTCCCTTTTAGAATGGGAATGTTTACTCTACACCTGTGTCACTATTGTATTTTGGGAGTAGACAGCTTGTTTTGATTCACAAGCTCGCAGCTGGAAGGAATTTGCCTTAGGATGAATTGGGTTTTGAGTCTCAATCATAACTGATTTAGATGAGACTCTGGATCTTGGACTTCTGAGTTGATGCTAGAATGAATTAAGACTTTAGGGGCTACTGAGCTGGAATGAATGTATTTTGTACATCAGGAAGAAATAGCCATCAGTGGCTAGTGCCTACCATATTGGGCAGCAGCAGCTCTACATATTTTTTTCTTTGCTTTTTATTCACTTAACAGTGTGTATTTTGGAGATCACTACATAATAGAGTGGGAGTTCTCATTGCTTGTTATATCTGCATTATACTCTAGGAGGTAGATGTATCTTAGGTTATTCGATCAGTCCCTTATTGGTGGACATTTGTCACATTTTGAGTCTTCTGCTGTTACAATTTGTTCTGCCAAGAATGAACCTTGTGCTTCTGCCTTTTTGTCTTTTTGAATTGAATCTTGGGGTTACATTCTTGTAGGTTCAAAGAGAAAATACCTGTGCACTGTGAAATAAATTTTAAACAGAGAGCATCTGGAAATGTAGCAGCAAGAAGTGAATGTTGGTCCTATCTCATCATTTCTTTTATTCCACATACTTTCTGCTCTCTTATTTTCTTTCTAGTGTGACATGCATAAAGGAATTTCTTATTGAGCCCCAGGAAGAAGAAACACTACATAAGAGCAAATAATAAAATCGGTCAGATAGACAGAAGATGGGAGTCATCAAACCTGTATCCCTCTTGCCAGACCTATCAACTGACCATAGGACATTCAGTGAGTCCTTTCCCTTTCTTGGTCTAAGTCCTAACACAGAAAGACACTCAATATAGAAACAGTGGATAGGGAACCCTTAAATCATCTGAAACTTCATGTTTACTGACTTTAAACTAGTTGCCCTCCAGAGCAAAGGACTATATCTTGTAGTGATGTGGTTTTCCCATACATGGCACACTCCCACTAGCACACCCAGTGTTGTCCACAATTCTCAGCTGTATAGCTATGAATAACTCCACCCCTTTCTCTCCCACTCAGAAAATTATTTCATATTTCAAGAGAGTGAGAGAGTTGTTATAGGTACAACACTGATTCAGCTATAACATAAACAATCCTCAAGCTTCAGTAAAGTATTACAAGTAACAAGTTGCTTATAATACACACAATGATTGTGACACATTAGCTTGTCATGGCACCATGAATAAGAGGCTCTCATGTAGAATGGCAGCCATTGCAAAAACGTCTTGACAACAGCTCTCATTGGAAGCCAAAAACACTGTATATCCAACCATCTTGAGCTATTGCTACTATTAGAAATAAAAATAATATATGGCATTATTTAAGTGATTACTCTGTGCCAGGCCCTGTGTTATGTTACATGTTTTATCTTAATTAATACTTTCTTTGTATGTGTCCACCATTTTAATCTTTTTTGTAGAAAGAAACTGAGGCTTAGAGGGTGTAAGCAATTGCTTAAGATGTAGTAAGTGACAAAACCAAACACAAATACAAGGCTGTCTAATGTCAAAGGATGTTCTTTTAACCAATGCTTTCCTTTACCAGAGGAAATTTCTCCAAATATTTGAGAATTATTTACCTATAAAGTCTTCTACATGCAAAGTAACCTCTATTTCTCTCCAGACTCCAAACTGCCCTTCCTAGGGGCACCACTATTTTGGAGTTATTGTGTATCTGTCCAGAAAAAAACCTTTTCATGTAAAACCTGTATGTGTATATGTGTATATGTGTTTATGTACTTATAAAATATTAATAATAATATTTTTTAAAAGAAACAGTGGACTGGGGTGTGGGCTTTGGGATTACAGAAACTTGGATTTGACCCTGGGAACCATTAACTGCTGTTTGTGTAATTTAGAGCAAGTAACTTATCTACCATATGTCCTATAATTGTTGTCATCTTATATTATCATTTATTATTATTACTATTTCTACCATCCATCCAAAGGCTGGATGATAGGAATGGAGATTATACTGTCTGGTATTACAATGTTCCTCAAACCTATAATTTTATAACTGTTGGGTAGCATGCAAATTAAAGGAAGTCTATAGAAAGCTCTTGAGTAGACCCAGGCATATAACATTATTTAATATGCTGCAGGTATGGCATTTCCATTCCAATGCATTGTTCAAGAATTGGGGCTGGGTCAACTGGAAAGAGTAAGATGTTCGATCTTATACCTTGTCATTTAATCAGAACACTTCATCACTGTGTTAGTATTTAAGATAAAAGCAAAAGATATAAAAAAAGACACTGAACTGCACATATGGTTATAGTAGTTACATGAATTGTATATATAATTTACAGTACATGTGTATATATGCATGAAAAAATAACCACTGGAATGACATAACACAATCTTAATTTCAATCATGATAGAGTTACTGGGTATTGATATTTTTAACCTCTGCACTTGGCTCAATATTAAACATTTGCTGAGTGTGGATTATATTTATGATTAAAAACTGTAATCCCTTAAACCTCTGCTACTTATGAAATATTTTAGAGGAAATGTATAGAGAGCTATAAAGATAATCCACGTTAGGAAAAAAGTTTACTCCTCCCTGATTGTGTCCCTTTCTTTCTTCCCTAGAGATAATCATATCCACAGTGAGATAATTATAATTCCCCTATACTACTATTTTCTTTTACTCCATATGAGAACTCCCTGAATAAAATGTAGTATTGTTTTGCATTTTTTCACTGTCTGCGCACACACACACACACACACACACACACACACACACACACACACACACACACACACACACACACACACACACACACACACACACACACACCCCTAATCCTTACATTCAAGGGAGCATTATAAGGAGTTTATGGGGAGACCTTCCTCAAGATCCAAGCATGGTATTTGGTGCATCATCCACAATGCCAGTATTTGCTTTTTTCCCATACCAACACTTTGATCTTTAACAAGGATGTTATTTCTTAGCCCATTCATTTCTACTTTTGCCCTTAACTATTTTTTTCCATCTGCATTATTTTATTTACTTTGTGGGTTTTTAAATCAGGATTTTAAAATTGAATATTTAATTTTCTTTTTTATTCATGTAGATATTTAATGCTTTATAATATCTTCTGACAGCTACTCTAGCTAGATTTTGATATGTTGCTTTCATCATTATCCTCATCAAAGTCTGCAATTTTAATCTATTCTCATTGGGCCCAAGATTTTGTTAACAGCCTCAGATAGAATCCATTTTCATGAATGTTCCATGCTCATTTGAAAAGCATGTATATTGCCTAATATCAGGCTTCATAGTTCACTGTGTCTATTTATAAGCTGTACTCTTGGGACTTGGTTGTTTATAATTCTCTATAATTTATACTTTAATTATTAATTTTTTTCTCCACTTGAACATTTTCGAATTCAGGGAAGTATTGTGTGCTTTGGTATATAAGTATTAGTATCTCACATTTTCCTTGTGAATTGTAGCCTTTAGCATTATCAACTGTGCCTTTTTACCTCTTTAAATCCATTTTGGTCTCAGTTCTACTCTCTCAAATATCAAGATTATAACTCCTGCTTTCTTGTTATGGTCAATTGCTTGGTATATATTTACTTATTTTTAAACTGTTAACCTACCTGAATTCATTTGTTTAAGGTATATCTCATGAAAAAGCATAATTTTGGATTTTGCTTCAATAGGAAATTTACAAATACTTTAATAGGTGAATTAAATCCCTTTACCTCTATTCTTATTGTTCCTGGAACCAAGCCAGGTCTGGCTGCATTTTCTCGAGGCCCAATAACAAGAAGCAGACAAACTAGGAAAGAAGAGAATTTATTACTGTAACTGGATACAGGGAGAAGGCCAGAGATAATTCCACCAGACCAACTTAAAGTGTTAAATTTTCTTAAGGCTTATATAGGTTGGGGTTATGTCCCTACGTGCAGTACAGCATTCGCGTAAGTCTATTGGTAACTAATTTTGTTTCAACTAGAAGGTCAGAGGCAAAAAAATGCTTGCTAAGTCTGATTAAAAGGGCCCCAGTACCTTCAAGGACTGTCTACTGTCGTACCAGAGTGATTGTTTCTATCTTGTCTCCTTTACAGCTTGGTCCAGAGAGCTGCCTTACTCTCTAATGAATCTGTTCAAACAGCTGCCTCTGTTACCTTGACTTCTCTCAGATTTTGTCGACCCGAGATGGGTCCTATTGTAAAGCTGTGTCTATTATTTTGGCTTGCTCCAGCAAGGGAGAAGCCCACGCAAGGCTCCTACTGACCATATGTGTCATTTCTAGCTTTGATGTCTGGGCAACAATTTCTCTAGGTTTAACTATTTGCTCAATGTTAAGGCAGCACTGTGGAAATTTGTCTGTGTAACTGGGGTGCTATGCAGGCCTGTCTGTGTGACTGTCATGCAGGCCTGCCTGTGTGATTGTTAGGGATAATTGACTTGCCACAATATGATCAAAGTCTTTGGTCATTTAAGTTCAGCTCTGTAGTATTGTCTATAAATATAAGGAAATTGTATAACCTTTCACTAGGTCATGTGTTTGATTTCCTCTTCCTATTTATTTAGTAGTTAGCATGGTTATTGTTTTGTTTCAGTGGTTACTTTTATATTAAATCCTTAACACTACATCTTTGATATGGAATGAAGTCTTACTAATGAATAGAGAAAATAATATTAACAGATAATTCACATTAAAAGACAATTGTATACCCATTAAATTTTCAAAACTATGCCAGATTACAATAACTAAGGACTGAAAACTAATATCCTAGGCTACCATGCTGAGTGAGAAAGAAAAATTGCTGAAACGTACATATAATCTGATAACTTTGGGAAATAATATATATAAATGAATATTTTGTGTAATACCCCATTCCTGCCTCTTGATAGATGAATATGACCCTCTAGCAGTGAGTTACCCTTATTGAACCTGACCTTGCTAACCTATAAAATGGGCATAATGACATTTACTTCAGAGAGCCAAGAGGAGGACTGAGCAAAACCTAAATAAAGCACATGGTACCTAATACTTCAACAAATATATGTATAATCTCCCTTATGTTCTCCCTCCCACAAGAGATGACTTAAACATCAACATCTCAAAGAGATCAATGGATTTGAACCATCAGAAAAAGAAATGCATACATATTTATATGATGTATAAGCTTTGGTGCTATTTCTTTCTAAGATGAGATACTGAGGATGGTGGAAATAAGGAAGCAAATTATAGCCTTATTACTTTTTATTTGTTGTGTTCTTCTCTTCTTTTTAAACTTCTATTTGGATGCTGAAATAGCAGCTTCCCACTGAGGGCCAGAAAGGAGACAGCACAGAATAACAGAACATGAAGGTGGATCTGCTGTGCAATGGACTGAAATCAGGAGACCTTGGTCCCCAATACCAGATCTGTCCTCGTGTACAGGACCATGGGGAGTCACTTCCCCTGTGTTGGTCTCTGTCCTTACACAGAAAAAGATTGTATACCTAATGGGTAAGGACGTGGGCATTGGCATCAGTAAAGTGAGGAGAAAATTGGGGCACATTTAATTACTGGTTTTATGATGTTTAGGAAACGTCGAGTCTCCAGATAAATGAAACTCATACATTAAATATGACTGCATAGAGAATAAAACGGGAGGAACTGCACAAGAAAGGATACATTCTTCAAAATTAATGAGCGGGTGGGTCGGTACTTAATTCTTTATCTCTTGACTTAATTATGTTTTCCACAATTTCTAAATTAGTATGGTTCTTTTTAAAAGTCAGAAGTAAGCTTCATTGAACAGTTGTTATGAAATATTTCAGAAATACAAAAATTATAGAATGTAAGAGACATCCCTGTTCTCATGTTGACATACATAATATTATATATGCAGTTGAAACTCACTTTGAAGACTTCTCTGATTGCAAGCCTCCTTCTTTCTCAGAGGTAACCACTATGCAGAATTCGGGTTTTAGATTTTAAAGACATTGCCCTATACTTTTATTATGTATGCATATATCTGTAAGTGAGAATGGTATTGTTTTGTAGCATGTTTTTCTCTATAGATGCCTGGCTACCTCATGGAAAAAAAGGAAAAAAATTAAGAAACATGAGGAGAAAAAAAGAAAAAAAATTAAGAAACACAATCACATCTCAATAGTGGGAGCTGCATGGCCTCCTTGTCATATGTACTCTTGCAGACTTACTAAAACAGACATACCCATTTTCTCAGTTTATATGCTATAGGGAGCACAAACAACCTGTAGATACTGTTTTCAAATGCTTTTTCCCAGCATGTTCAAAGTCTTAGAGTTTCTCTGGAGCTAACTGGCCTAAAACAATGTCTCAGTGTATCCTGATATGAAACAACTTCCCATTTGTCTGGGCCAAATTATCTGTCTTTCATGCTCACTGTAACCCTTCAAGGTCTAATCCAGAACCTAATCTGGGCTATGCTGGTAAAAGATAGTCCAGTCTACTACCCAAATCCCTTATTGGCTTAGGGATGAATCTTATTTAGAACTTGATCTGATTTTGTGTTACAATTGTTGGGCCTGTGTATATTTTCCTTCCTTTTCTTCTAATATTTTTAATTGCACAGGGAAGGTATTTCAACACATGTGCTGATTGTTCCTGCAGTTCTTTGCTGAGTGAGACTGTGACTCAACTTTTTCCCCAAACCCAGCTGTGTTAGGATCCTTCCTCTCTGGAAGCTGTGGTGCTGAACCCTGGGTGGTTTCATGCAGTCCCTCCCTCTTTCCCACCCCTGTGGCAGTCACTGCTTGGCTCACTAGGTGGGTAAACAGAGGAGCCTACTCTCCATTCAAGGGGCTTTCTTTGGGAGAGTGCAGAGAGAAGCATGCTGTGAAACTACTTTCATCTTGTGACCATCACTGAAATCCTGGACAGTGGATTTCTGTGGATACTGACTGCTAAATATAAGCTTCATTTGAGAGACATGTTTGCCCTTCTCCTAGGTGTCTGTAATTTCCCTGAAGCTGCCCAATTGGGGCTACCATGTGGATAGATTCATACATTAGTTCTGGGACCACCCTACTACTTAATTCCCTTGGCTTAGAGGTGTTCCCCATTCCAAAGCTGAACCATCTTATGGGGTAAGGCTGGTGATATTTATTTTTTCTGATTATTATTTTCACCTCCAAAACCAAGACACTTTTGTTGTAGATAAAAATGGAAAAGTGAGGAAAGCAAAAAAAAAAAAAATTAAAAACTAATAAAAGTCTACTACTTATGGAGAAGCACTGTTAACAGTTGAATATATATACAGTCACGTGTCACTTAATGATGGGGATACATTTTGAGAAATGTGTTGTTAAATTGTTTCAATGTGCTAATATCACAGAGTGCAGTTACACAAACCTAGCCTTCTACATACTTAGGCTAGATGGTACAGCCTGTTGCTCCCAGGCTACAAACCTGTACAGCATGTTACTATACTGAATACTGTAGACAATTATAACAAAATGGTCAGTATTTATGTATCTAAACATATCTAAGCAATAATAAACAGTAAAATTATGGTATAAAATATACAAAATGGGGCCAGGTGCAGTGGCTCACACCTGTAATCCCAGCACTTTGGGAGGCCGAGGCAGGTGGATCACATGAGGCCAGGAGTTCGAGACCAGCCTGGCCAACACGGTGAAATGCTGTCTCCACTAAAAATACAAAAACTAGCTGGGCATGGTGGCGGGCGCCTGTAATCCTGGCTACTTAGGAGGCTGAGGCATGAGAATCACTTGAGCCAGGGAGGTGGAGGTTGCAGTGAGCCCAGATTGTGCTACTGCACTCCAGCCTGGGCGACAGAGTGAGATCCTGTCTCAAAAAAAAAAAAAAAGAAAAGAAAAGAAAGAAAAGATACAAAATGGCACACCTATATAGGGCACTTACCATGAATGGAGCTTGCAGGACTGGAAGTTGCTCTGGGTGAGTGAGTAGTGAATGAAAGTGAAAGTTTAGGACATTACTGTACACTCCTATAGACTCTATAAACACTGTACAGTTAGGCTACACTAAATTTAATAATAAATTCAGTAAGTTTACTGTAACCTTTTTACTTTATAATTTTTTAATATTTTTAACTTTTTGACTCTTTGGTAATAACACTTTGCTTAAAACACAAACACATTGTAGAGCTATAAAAAATATTTTCTCTCCTTTTTTTTTTTTGAGACAGTGTCTTGCTCTGTCGCCCAGACTGGAGTGCAGTGGCCTGATCTTGGCTCACAACAGCCTCCACCTGCCAGGCTCAAGTGATCCTCCTGCCTCAGCCTCCTGAGTATCTGGAACTACAGGCATGCACCACCACACTCAGCTAGTTTGTTTGTTTGTTCGTTTATTTATTTATTTATTTACTTATTTATGTAGCGACTAGGTCTCATTATATTGCCCAAGCTGGTCTCAAATTCCTAGGCTCAATGGATCCTCCCACCTTGGCCTCCCAAAGTTCTGGGATTACAGGCATGAGCCACCGTGCCTGGCCATTTTCTTTCTTTATATCTTTATTCTATATGCTTTTTGCTATTAATTTTTTTAAAAACTTTTTTTGTTAGAAACTAAGACACAAACACACACATGAGCCTGGGCCTACACGGGGTCAGGTACACGGGGTCAGGTACACGGGGTCAGGATCATCAATATCACTATCTTCCACCTCCACATCTTGTCTCAGCAGAAGGTCTTTGGGGGCAAAGTAACAGGCACGGGGCTGTCATCTCCTATGATAGCAATGCCTTCTTCTTGAATACCTCCTGAAGGACCTGCCTGAGGCTGTTTTACAGTTAACCTTTTTTAATATGTAAAAGAGTATGTTCTAAAGTAATGATAAAATGTATAGTACAATAAACACATAAACCAGCAACATAGTCATTTATTATCATTATGAAATATTATGTATTGTACACAATTGTATGTGCTATACTTTTATACAACTGGCAGCACAGTAGGTTTGTTTACACGGGCATCACCACAAACGTGAGGAATGCATTGAGCTACGACAGTTATGACAAGAATTTACATGCAACAAGAAGTTTTCAGCTCCATTATAATCTTGGACTGCTATTGAATATGTGGTCCTTCATCAATTGAAATGTTGTTATGTGGTGCGTGACTATATTTTTTTTCATAAATTCTATTATGCAAATATAACCATGCATATTTAGGAATGCCGTGAGATGATATCCTACTTAGAGCTGTGCAAATTGCCTTTTTTTAACAGACATCGTAATATGAATGGCAATCTATGCCAATCAATAAAAATTCACATAATAATAAAAATGGCAATATGTTAACACTGATTTTTTAAAAGGTTAATATTTATTATTGACATCCTCAGTTCCTGACACTGTTGTAAGAGCTAAACTTATGCTTATTTAATCCTCAGCATCATCTGTAAGGAGGAGCTACTGTTGCCTGCCTTTAAACATAAAGGAACTGAGGCACAGTGAAGGCAGGGCTAGCAAGTGTCAAGACTTAGATTTGAACATTGGCTGTGTGGCTCTCAAGCCCCTACATCTAACCAGTATGAGCAGCTGCCTTTCATCCGATAAGATCAGGGCACAGCAGCACAACAAAACAAATTAAGGTTTCCTGTTTTTTCTCAGTTAAGTAGGCAGACCTTTAATTTTTTTTTTTTTTTTTTTTGTAGATGGAGTTTTACTCTTGTTGCCCAGGCTGGAGTGCAATGGTGCAATCTTGTCTCACTGCAACCTCTGCCTCCCGGGTCCAAGCAATTCTCCTGCCTCAGCCTCCCAAGTAGCTGGGATTACAGGCATGCACCACCACACCCAGCTAATTTTGTATTTTTAGTAGAGACGGGGTTTCACCATGTTGGTCAGGCTCGTCTCGAACTCCTGACCTTAGGTGATCCACCCGCCTCGGCCTCCCAAAGTGCTAGGATTACAGGCGTGAGCCACCGCGCCCAGCCGACAATTAAATATTGGTAGTATTCTGTGTGGTTTTGAATTTGGGAGAAATATGTTCAGTAATACTGTGGAAATGTCTTGTCTCCCTTCCTGCCTTAGGGATGTTCCTGTTCTGAAGTAAATAGCTTTCTTGTGGTTGGGAACACAGAATGGTTATGTTTTCCAGACATTTTAATATTTGTGTAATTGAAAGAGGAATAGTACTTATTATAGGTAAAAATAGAAGATATAGAAAAGAAAAAAATAGCCGGGCATGGTGGCTCACGCCTGTAATCCCAGCACTTTAGGGGGCCAACGAGGGCAGATCACTTAAGGTCAGGAGTTCGAGACCAGCCTGACCAACATAGTAAAACCCCATCTCTACTAAAAATACAAAAAAATTAGCCGGGTATGGTGGCAGGCACCTGTAATTCCAGCTATTAAGGAGGCTGAGGCAGGAGAATCACTTGAACCTGGGAGGGGGAGGTTGCAGGGAGCCGAGATCGTGCCATTGCACTCCAGCCTGGGTGACAAGAGCGAAACTCCATCTCAAAAAAAAAAAAAAAAGAAAAAAATAATACCCCAAATCCTACCACCCAAAGATAAGCCCTTGTAATGATTTCACCTACATTATATTCTTCTAGAAGTTTTCTTTTGCAGGTACATATATATGTACATATGTAAGTATGCGTGCATTTATATATTTACATACAAAAGATACTTCATCTTACATTTAGTTTTGTAACTTGCTTGCCTCACTGTAATGGGTTGAATTGTTCCTCCTCAAAAATATGTACTAATTCTAACACTCACTATACCTTATTTGGAAATAGGATCTTTGCAAATCTAATCAAGCTAAAGATATGATCATCCAATTGCCAGTATCATTCTAAAAGAAAGGAGAGGGATATTTGACACAGACAGGGAGAAAGGCCACGTGAAGATGGAGGAAGAGATTGGAACTATAAAGCAGGAACCACCAAAAGATGGAAGAGGAAAGGAAGGATTCTCCCCTGAGTCTTCAGAAAGCGTTGGCCCTGTCTAGACCTTGGTTTTGTACTTTTGGCCTTGGTTTTGTACTTTTGAACTCTGAAATAACAAATTTATGTAATTTGTTATGGCAGCCCTAGAAAATTTATACACTCACTAACAACATACCACAAACGGCATTCCTTGTGAATAAACTTTAGTCTATATCCTATTTTTATGACTATAGTGATACTAATGCCAATAAAATATATAAAGAGAAATGAGTAAAATTTCTTATATACCATATGCGTTTATGTATTGAGTCATTAAATTTTCACAGCACACTTACAAGGTAGAGATTGTGGCTAATCTCTGTTTTATAGATGAAAAACTGATGACAGAGAGAATATGGACTCTGCCTGAGACTGTACAGTTAGGGAGTGAGACAGCTTATATTTGTGTCCAGTACATCATGCTCCAGAGCCTGGGAAACTGTGAAGGCTCTGTTGATAGGTAGAAGAAGCAGTCTGCACAAGCATGCATGTTTTAGGAGATTACTTTTAAAAAGTAATAGTCATTCTGATAATATATTTACACACACACACACAAACTGAACCTAGTGACCAAAAGGTGGATTTTAACCTTGGTGAGATCATGTTTGTTGCAATCCTGGAAACAGACATCATAGTGCAATGGGATAAGGACCAAGGCAAGTGAAGAATGTTAACAGAGTGCAGAAAATCCTTTTGGTACTTTGAATTTGAAAGGGAAGAGAGAGACCTAGAGATACAGACAGACATATTTATAGAGAGAAGGATTCTGTGGCTGAATAGGAATGAAGGGTTCAGTGACAGACTTTAAAATCTTCAATTCCATGAAACTTAAGCAAGTTTTCAAATTAATGTGAAGAAGCTGTCTTATCTCAGGTTTACCCCTCGAAGCTGTCCATATATTTATTTCCCTTCTTACATTCTTATTTCCACTTTGGAGAACATGAGACCCTTCCAATGAACTAATAGGGGTTTTGAGCTCAATATATATTTACTTGTTAGTAAATGAAAGAATGGATATTGTATGAAAGAAATGCTAGTAACTCTTGGATTTTTGTCCTTCAGGGAGGCAGCAGGTGGCTGAAATCCTGGTGTGATGTGGCTGGATCATGCATGATCTGAGGACTCCTGCACAGGTGACTGCAGGATGAGTACAGAATTTTTCTATAAATATACTAAAATACCAAGTAAGCCAGGAGCAGCCACTAGGCAAACACCAAACCTTGCATTCCTCGCCAGACCTATCACAGAGCTCATCAGGTAAGTTCAAAGACACACCTGTCTTCCCAGCATTGGGAACTGGATTGGGGTCTACTCAGAGGCATGATGTTGACCAGATTTTATGAAACACCCAAGAATGTAGAGAACATTTTCTTTAAAACTTTGAATTCAAAACATATCAGAGAGAGATTTGCTTTCCTTATATGGATGTCTGTGTTCTCATTAGGAGAGAAACAATGAAAAATGACTTTTCACAATGCCTGCCTTAGCCCTGAGGCTCGGCCAACCCCCACTTCTATGTCTCAGCATTTAAAGGGCAATTGAAGTCCCACTCCATGCTATATACTCTCAAGAGGTTTTCTCATTTACCCCTCAGAACAGCTCTGTAAAGATGGTATGGTCAGTCCCATTTCACAGATGACTAAGCTCAGGCTCACAGAGCCTAAGTCACCCCTCCAGGTAAGTGGCAGGGTTGGAATGAGGTTCTATCCCTCATCCTCCCTAGAGAACCCTGAGCAGCTTCCGTTTTAGAAGATGGGCTTCCAGGGCTTGAGAAATGGTCAGATTCCCCCCTGGTATTGTGGCCCCACAGGTCCTCACTCCACAACCCCTCTGGGTGATGAGGAAGACAGAAGAGGTGAAATCCTGCGCTTTGTGCCATGAGATCTGGGTATAGGGCCACATGAGTTAGCTAATCCTTGAAGTGGTGAGTGGGCTCAGGCAGAAGCTCAGGTGTTGGCCTTGGGACAGGTGAGCTGGAGAGAAGGAAAGTAACATGCACTGAACCACTGTAAGCAAATGCAATTTACAGCTCATCTCCTTTAATCCTAACAACCATTTAAGATACTCATCATTCTGACCATTATTCAGATCAGTGTGCTGTCTTTAGGGGAGTTTATGTAAGTCAGGGAAACAACCTAGTTGTCCTGTGATCATCAGCTAACTCGAATACTCCAAAGTTGTATCATTTTCTCTTGATGTCTCCAGGGCTCTGAATGTTCTAATCTCCCTGCAGGCTGATAGCGCCTACTCCTCATGGTGTTGTTCAACATTTTTTCTTTTTAAATTATGACCTGTATATTTTTGTCACATTATTGACATTTAAAACACTTTCTCAGTAAAAATAAGGGTAAACATTTTTTAACTTAAGGGAGAAAACATTTGCAAACTACATCTCAGATACTGGGTTAGTATCCATGATTTGTGAACCACATTCTGTAACAAAATGACTGGCAGCTATTTTCAACAGAACATTCTCATTAAAATATACATGAACAATAAATATGTTAAAATATGTCAAAACTGAAAGTACTAATAAGATGCAAATATAAATCTTCAAAAGAATATTATGTGGAAGAAAAAAGTTGCAAGAAAAATTAGTACTGTGATTCACTTTTGGAACAGATTGTGTGTTTGCATGTACCTCACCTACAGGGACACATCTGGAGAGTATGCACCATTCTGTTGACAACAGACCCCTTTGGGTTAGAGGGTAGGCTTCAGGCCAGTGAGAGATGCAGATTCATTTCAATTCATAAATATACTTTTATATATTGTTTGAAATTTTGTATTTAGGGAAAAAAGCATTTCAGTAAATACTTTTGAATAGATTGGCAACACTAATTGTAATGTATTTCATTAATTTGAAAGTACATTCATCGTATTCAATTTTGTATTGAGATAAAGTAGATAAAAATGGAATTGATAATGTCTGTGTGTGTGTGTGTGTGTATGCGTGTATCTTCTCTTTCTCTATCACCCAAATAAACATATGTGCAGCTTTACCTTTAATTCAGACAGGGATGGAACCAATATCAGTTTTAGATATCCCAGAAAATAGTGGATACAGAGAGACAGCTACCATGAGCTGAATAATTCCGGAAAACTCCAGCTGATACCTTCTTGGAGCCAAGTTCCCAAACTCCATCCCTCTTTCCCTCTTACCGAGGCCCTTGGCTGACAGAGATGCAATCCTGTCTCTGGCCACCAGATGGCATCCATCTCTCTCTTTTTTTTTTTTTTTAATAAAAGTAACGAAGGACTTAAAATGGTTTGTTTACCGTGATCATAATTCTGTGTGCAAAAATTCATATATTTTATTTATATAAAATATATTTATGAATTTATACAAAATATATTTATGAATTTTATTTTATTTATTTATATATTGTATATAAATAAATAAATAAATATATAGTATATATTGTATATATATATAATATATATTTTAAAGCAGTTGTATTATGGTGCCCCAAGAATCTACATCGCATTCACTGATTTATCTTTTCCTTCCTCAGGGTAGGTTGAGGTGTCCACACTGTAGAGGGGTCCCTCCCTCCCAGAGAGCAGGCAGTTCGCCCTCCGTTACCCCACTCCTGTACAGGCTTCCCAGACCCTCTCCCACCCACTTTCAGTCATCCCCTCTCTGGGACACTGTGGCCACAGCCACCCAGACTCAGTTCCACCTCCATCATCATTTCTCAGTCACCTTACGCCTGCCCCTGTGCTGTCCTATGCCAGCCGGTGGCTTCCAATGTGTGCTAGAGCTACCTGGTGTTTCATAGTATGGATGCCCCAGAGTATATTTATTTAGTCTTCTTTTGCATCTGTCAGTTTTTTCAGACAGAAAATTTTGAAAATAGGTTCACAAGCTGTGTTTTAAGGGAGGTATGGTATTTCTTTTTGCTCATCGTATATATTGCTTTGCAGTCTGATAATGGTGATATGTTAGTGCCCCCTCGTGACAGAAGCCTAAACTGCAGCTTGAACATCCGGGAGCAGGAAATTGGGAGGAAGGGGTTGTGGCCCAAGCCCACCCCACAGAGCTTTCTATAAGTCTGGGTGGCAACGGAGGTATATCCAGTGTTCAGGGATACTGATGGCCAAACAGAAAGTCCAGCCTCTTACTATGCTAAATAGAAAGCTATATTTGAGAGGAATAAAAAAATCATTTTTATTTTTATGCTTTCAGACCTATGGATATATAGCAATAGACCTATACAAGCAAAAATAGATACAGAACTACTTCTGACTTTTGTGGGGTTTTTCTCGTCACCCAGGCTGGAGTGCAGTGGTGCAATCACAGCTCACTGCAACCTCTGTCTCCCAGGCTCAAGTGATCCTCCAGCCACAGCCTCCCAAGTAGCTGGGACTACAGGTGTGAGCCACCACCCCTGACTAATTTTTCTTTTTGAGATGGAGTCTTGCTGTCTCCTAGGCTGGAGTGCAGTGGCGCGATCTCGGCTCACTGCAAGCTCTGCCCCCCGGGTTCACGTCATTCTCCTGCCTCAGCCTCCGGAGTAGCTGGGACTACAGGCGCCTACCACCACGCCTGGCTAATTTTTTTTTTTTTTTGTATTTTTAGTAGAGACGGTGTTTCACCGTGTTTGCCAGGATGGTCTCGATCTCCTGACCTCGTGATCTGCCCGCCTCGGCCTCCCAAAGTGCTGGGATTACAGGCGTGAGCCACCGCGCCCAGCCACCCCTGACTAATTTTTGTATTTTTTGTAGAGACGGGATTTTACCATGTTACCCAAGCTGGTCTCGAACTCCTGAGCTCAAAGGATCCGCTCACCTCCGTCTTCCAAAGTGCTGGGATTACAGACATAAGCCACTGCACCCGGCCATACTACTTAGGACTTTTGTAACCTGTGTTTGCCTTTACTATGATCATCTTTCAAATTCAATTTCAATTTTTTGTATGGAGTTGGTGTTTCATCATATGATGCCCTAAACTTTATTTTCCCAGTACTCTAGTGGTGAAAATTTAATTCCTTTTAATATAGTTTCTATTACAGACAATAGTATACTTAACACCAGCTTTTATATATGCAGATATCTTTTAAAGCATTTCTTTGTAAGCTCCTGAAGAGTCCTTTCAAAACCCTGGAAATTAGAACATTTTATATTAACATAATGATTCAAAATACTACTACTAATTTACATTCCTAATGTAACCACAGAACCGTTCAATATGCTTTGACTTTGTAACAAAGTGATGAGTTGTTTTTTAGATGCAGTGGATCCCCAGGTTGCAAGTCATATAACCTGAGCATGCCCAAATGAACCAAGTATGCCTGATTGGTGAACCTGGAGCTGGCCAGAACAGAAAATGTCAACCACATGTGGAACCTAAGTATTCAGATTGAGAAATGAGGACCAAAATGAGAAGTGAGAGGTTCCCTGTTTTTTTTTTCCAGTACAAACTTAAAAGCCAAGGACTTGGCACCACTTCTTTGCATGATCCAATCAGATCATGCCTGGTTGCATTTCCCTATGTCCCTCTTAGTTACTCTCTGCCTCCAGACCCCAGCTCGAGGAAACAGATTTGAGTGTTTCTGGTCCTGTCTCCTTGCTGGTCGACCTTGCAATAAAGCTTTTTCTTTCCTCAAAAGCTAGTGCCATAGTATTGGCTTCTATGTGCATTGGTGAGCAAGCCCATTGCTCAGTAACACTAACATCACAGTATGAAAGTGCCTGTTTCTACACACATTGAAATAATGGGCATGGTAGCTAATCTGATAGGCAAAAAATTATCTCTCATCATTGTCTTCATTATAACTCATTTTATTGCCTACCTAGAATTTCATGCTGTGGATGTAACATAATTTTCAGAACTCCATGTTATTCAGAGTGTTCTGATATTCCCTATTGTCAACACTGCGTCGATGGCATCTTTTCAAAGTATGTGCTCCGCTGAAGGGCACAGTTCCGGGCACAGTTCCTGTGGCTGTTTGGACTGGTGAGCCAAATGTGTCCTCTTGGAACCCACCAAACTATCATAGAAGAATACTAGTATTGTGATCAAAAGAGCCTGGTCCATGTATAAATGTGTGTGCGTGTGATTGTGTATGTGCTGGCGTGATTGTGTGTGTGATGACAACCACATTTTCCTCTGCTTCCTTCTTTTCCTTCATGGCTTTGCATCTCCTTTGGTCTCCCTTCCTAAATTCAGGCTGAGAACAAAAGTTCTCTGAAAAGGAATTTACAGGAAAGAGACTTTATTCCAGTGAATAGTTTGCAAATCGGGGACATGTAGCCTTCAGTATAAAATGAAGGTGTGTTCCAGAGGACAAAGGGAAGGTTTGTCTTTTATGAAGAAAATTCGCACCCAGGTTCCCACTCAGATCAACTTATGCAAATGAAGGATTCCAACTTGCTTAGTTCCAATTGGTTGACATAGGTGAAAGCTTATTGGTTGGTTCAAGCACCATAAAAAGGAACAGGCAGCTATGAAAGTCCCAAAGTTAAGCAGACTTGCAGGTTTTCTGGGAACTCGAAGTCATGTGTGACCTCTAGTCAGCAAATGGCCACTTGGCTCTAATTTGAATTTAGGCCCAGTTAAACACCCAGGATTTATCTTGAAGGACTGGTTCTTTCAGGCTTCACAAGGCCCAGAAGTAAAGGAAGGGAATTATCAGAATAGCAGTTCTTTTTACCATATCCTTATCCACATCCTTCCTTACATTCTGAAGATAAACTTGTGCAAGGGAAATTGTTGGTGCAGTGTGTACATATGTAGGTTTTTGATAAATATTGCCACACTGACACCCATAAAGGTAGTGCTATTTAGACTCCCTAAGTGAAGTCATGCAAGAAAACACACAGGGGAGTGAAGAAAGTAATAGTAATGACATCCTGTTAGACAGTAAATGCCCTATACTTTGTTGTAGACCCACTCTCAAGCCACTGCCACAGTTGGAACATGTGGAAGTGATCAGATGAAAATCAAATTTTACACACGAGTAAAATCCGAAGTAACATGTGGGATGGTGTTAGGAGGGGAAAATCCTTGGAGGAACATATGACAAAGAGTCAGCAGGGCTGGGATACAGCTACTGTTTTATATGCATTCATGTTTATATAAAAGATGTACATCACGGCCTTTGTATGAAAAAGTTTGGTCACTACTGTGGTACAACAGAAGACCAGGGCAATATCATATTTTTAAACAGCTTTCTTGTAGTATAATTTATGGACAAGAAAATGCATGCTTTTGAAGATAGAATTTTGTGATTTTTAGTAAATATATAGAGTTGTGCAATGATCTTCATAACTGAGGGTTTTAAAATCTTTTATTTTTAATTTTTGTGGGTACATAATAGGCATATATATTTTTGGGGATACATGAGATTTTGGTACAGGTAGGGAATGTGTAATAATCACATCATTAAAAATTAGGTATCCATCCCCTCAAGCATTTATCCTTTGTGTTACAAACAATTCAATTATACTCTTTTAGTT
The DNA here is from genome assembly GCF_028885625.2 of Pongo pygmaeus. Taxonomy (NCBI): domain Eukaryota; kingdom Metazoa; phylum Chordata; class Mammalia; order Primates; family Hominidae; genus Pongo; species Pongo pygmaeus. The sequence goes on from NC_072396.2 coordinate 107,561,988, forward strand.
ATTTTGAAATGCACACTTAAATTATTATTGACTATTGTCCCCCTGTTGTGCTACCAAGTACTAGGTCTTATTCATTCTTTCTAATTTTTTTATACTCATTAACCATACCCACCTCCCCTCCAGCCTGCCACCATCCTTCCCAGCCTCTAGTAACCATCCTTCTATTCTCTATCTCCATGAGTTCAATTGCGTTCATTTTTATCTCCCACAAATAAGTGAAAACATGCAATGTGTGTCTTTCTGTGCCTGGTTTATTTTACTTAACATAATGACTTCCAGTTCCATCCATGTTTTTGCAAATGACTGAATCACATTCTTCTTGATGGCTGACTAGTACTCCATTGTGTATGTGTACCACATTTTCTTTAACCATTCATCTCTTGATGGACACTTAAGTTGCTTCCAAATGTTAGCTATAGTGAACAGTGCTGCAACAAACATGGGAGTGCAGATGTCTCTTCAATATACTGATTTCCTTTCTTTTGGGTATATACCCAGCAGTGGGATTGCGGGTCATATGGAAGTTCAATTTTTAGTTTTTTTGAGGAACCTTCAAACTGTTCTACATAGTGGTTTTATTAACTTACATTCCTACCAACAGTGTACAAGGTTTCCCTTTTCTCCACATCCTTGCCAGCATTTGTTATTGCCTGTCTTTTGGATATAAGCCATTTTAACTGGGGTGAGATGATATCTTGTTGTAGTTTGGATTGGCATTTCTCTGATGATCAATGAAGTTGAGCACCTTTTCATATGCCTGTCTGCCATTTGTATGTCTTCTTTTGAGAAATGTCTATTCAAATCTTTTGCCCACCTTTTAATCAGTTTAGTTATTTTTGCTATAGAGTTGTTTGAGCTCCTTATATATTCTGGTTATTAATCCCTTGTCAAATGGGTAGTCTGCAAATATTTTCTCCCATTCTGTGGGTTGTCTCTTCACTTTGTTGATTGTTTCCTTTGCTGTGCAAAAGCTTTTTAACTTGATGTGATCCCATTTGTCCATTTTTGCTTTGGTTGCCTGTGTTGGGGTATTACTCTAGAAATGTTTGCCCAGACCAGTGTCCTGGAGAGTTTCCCCAAAGTCTTGCAGTTTCATAGTTTGAGGCCTTAGATTTAAGCCTTTAACTGATATTGATTTAATTTTTGTATATGGCAAGAAATAGAGGGTCTATTTTCATTCTTCTGCATATGGATTTCCAGATTTCCCAGCACCACTTATTGAAGAGACTGTCTTTTCCTCAGTGTAGGTTTTTTGTTGAAAATGGGTTCACTGTAGGTGTGTGGATTTGTTTCTGGGTTCTTTATTCTGTTCCACTGGTCTATGTGTCTGTTTTTATGCCAATACCATGCTGTTTTGGTGATATAGCTCTGTAGCATAATTTGAAGTCAGGTATTGTGATTCCTCCAGTTTTGTTCTTTTTGCTCAAGATAGCTTTGGGTATTCTGGGTCTTTTGTGATTCTATATGAATTTTAGGATTTTTTTTTCTGTTTCTGTGGAGAATGTCATTGGTATTTTGATAGGGATTGTATTAAATCTGTAGATTGCTTTGAGTAGAATGGACATTTTAACAATATTGATTCTTCCAATCAGTGAACATGAAATACTTTTCCATTTTTTGGTGTCATCTTCAATTTCTGTCATCAGTGTTTTATAGTTTTCATTATAGAGGTCTTTCACTTCTTTGGTTAATTCCTGAGTATTTAATTTTATTTATGGCTATTGTAAATGGGATTACTTTTAAATTTATTTTTTAGATTGTTCATTCTTGGCTGGCATATAGAAACACTACTGATTTTTGTATGTTCATTTTGTATCTTGCAACTATACTGAATTTGTTTATGAGTTCTAATCGTTTTTTGATGGAGTCTAGGTTTTTCCAAATATAAGATCATGTCATCTGCAAACAAGGATAATTTGACTTCTTCTTTTCCAATTTGGATGCTCTTTATTTCTTTCTCTTGTCTGATTGCTGTAGCTGGGACTTCATCGTTGAGTTTTAGACATTTTCATCACCCTAAGATTACCCATCCTGCTTGAATGCAGTTAATCCCTGTGCCTACCCCCAGCCCTAGGCAATCACAGATATGCTTTGTTTCTCGGTGGATTTGCCTGTTTTTGACATTTTATATAAATGAAATCAAACAATATTTGGTCTTTTGCATCTGGCTTTTTTCACTTTACATAATGTTTTCAAAATCTGTGTTGCAGCATATATCAGTACCTCATCCATATTTATTGCTGAATATACCACATTTTATCCATGTATCAATTGATGAGCATTTGGGTTGTTTCCACTCTTTGGCTATTTTGAATGATGATCCTGTATACATTCAGGTACAAGTTTTTATGTAGGCATATTTCTTTTGGCTATGTACCTAGGGATGGAATTGCTGTGTCATATGGTAACTCCCTGTTAACCATTTGAGGTATGGCCAGATTATTTTCATAAGCTTGATTTCATGAGAAGTACAGGCATAACTTGTTTTTCTCATTATTAGACTGAGGTTATGGGTTTTCAGAAGGAATACCGCAGAGATGAATTGCCCTTTTTATCACACCATATATGGGTCTACATTTTACCCATATGATATCAGTGGTGATGTTAACCTTCATCACTTGGTTAAGGTACTGTTTGCCAAATTTCTCCAGTGTGTGGTAACTATTTTACATTCCTATACTCTTTTCTGCAGAAGTAAGTCACTAAGTCAGCCCTGTTCTTAGGAGGTAGAGGACAGAATTAAACTTCACCTCATGAACTGAGGGTTAGCCACATATATTGTTTAGAATTATTTGATTGAGACAATTTGTCTTCTCTGACCCATTTCTTTTTCAATTGAAACACTTAATTTATATCAGTATGGAATCATGTACACTTATCATATAGTTGGGATAGTTTACCAAATGGAAACATTCCAAAAGGAATTCCAGCATTATGATTTGTGTGGTGCAGTAGAAGAATTCTGACCTAATCAGGAGACTGCAAGAGTTCCCTCTATCTACTATTATATTTCACCACCATTATATTACCAAATTATGGCATATTAAACAATTAGACAATGCTTTTAGGCAATATATTTAACCATGACAAATTTTGAAACAACATTTTAATTTCAGGCGATTACATTGCATACTTAGTAATTTCTTCAGAAAGAAATAAAACAATAAACAGAATTTATTGAAGTGATCATAAAAATATTGCTAACATGCAGTAAATCTATTTGCAAAATTCCTTTTATTGAAGCAATAGTATGGGATATGTTGGGGAAATATTGTACTTCAATTGATAGCACAGTTCCTGTAGCACAGCCTTCACATTATCTGACTGACTCTATGGAAGCTATTTTACAATGCTAGCTTTTAGGTAAATATAGCATTGCAATATAATCTTTGTCTATACAAAAGCAACTGAATTTTGTCATTGCGGGGGAAGCTTTGTCTCCATATAGATGTTCATTTCAACACTCTTGATCTATAAATGGGACAAAGGGGTGGCTGTTGGTTTTGATGGGGTTCATTTCAACAGAGGGGTGCAGGAACAAAGCACCATTAGATGAGGAATGAGGACTGAGGTGGAGGGAGGTGCAAAGGGATGTGAGTTGAGTATTGAGAATTCTTCATAGAACTTTGGTTGCAATGGGACAATATATGTAAAGAGAACAGTAACTAGGGTTGTAGAGAGAGGTCCAGGGTTTTAAATTATGTTTTAAAAATATCAATGATAAGAGCTCTCTCAGGGTGGAAATATTAAGGAGAAGGAACCATCTCTTCTTAGGTCTAGAAACTGAGTTCACCACAACCCCCTTACTTCCTTGTTTCTATTCTGGGGAAATCTAAAACAACCAGAGGGATGGTGTCATGTGACCTTAATGCCTGTTAACTATGGGGATGGATGGATGGATGGATGGATGGGCGGGCAGATGGATGAATGGATGGACAGATGGATGGATGGATGCATGATGTGTCAAACAGGTGCTGGTATTTTATCTTCCAGCACCGAGCTCCTCACACAGGCGACTGAACCCGTGGTTTTGATGTCTGAGAAGATGCAGCTTCTCCAGTCTCTGCAACTGATGGCAGGAAGATGGGAGCACTCAGCTTCAGTGTTCAGAAGCAGATTTAGGCCAACTGCCATACCTTACGTTCTAGAGGGATCCACCCTGACCTGAGCAGGTGAGGTCGCAGAAAGGCTTGCTTTCCATCACAGGGACAGGATTACAGCCTGCTCAGAAGCATGTTGTGGTCCAGCTCTTGCATCATTTAAAAAGACTTCAGCTCTTCTCTAATATTGAATTCTACTAATATCACAGAGAGATGTTCTTAATCTTCTAGACAAACACACTGCCATCAGTATTCCCCAGAGGCCACAAACACACCCTGGAACCATAATGCCACCAGTAGCTCTAGGAGAACTTGCAGGCTAATGTGCCTGTTGCTCATTGTTTTTAGGCTACATATGAAAATGGACCAGTTTGCAATAAAAATATAATGCAATGATGATTATCAGAGCATTTTGTATACTAGGGAATTTTTTAAGTTATCTGAACATCGAATTAAATATAATGACAATGAAAGAATTTCCACCTGTCATATCATCAAAGTATAAAAAGAAACCATTCAGGATTCCAGTAAGGTGGGCATGCGGGGAAGTCTACCCTGTTTCATATTGGTGGTGGGGATGTCATTTAGTACAACCTCTTTCCAGGTCGATTTGGTAATTTCTATTAAAGACTCTATGCATCCCCGATCTGCATGTGTTTGGGGCCTGCTCCTTCAAGTATTCACCCTCAGCATGGCCCCTGTCCCTCTAAGAGTGTATATTCTTGTTGACATAGGAACTGTCTGGAGACTCCAGTTTCTAAAGCACTGGCCCAGACACACTCCCTTGTCTACAGAGTAGGAAATTTAGGTCTGACAAGGTTCTCTGTCTTTCATAAGAGAGACAGAACTGGCAGCCTGGCTTCAGAGCTGAAGATACAGATTTCAGTAGTGACCCGGGTCAGCAGGAAAGCGAGATTTGCTTGGTTATGGTGTGATGTGCAGCTCAGCATCACGGTCTGCCTGGGGGCATACAGGATGCTCAGCATCACGGTCTGCCTGGGGGCATATAGGGTGCTACTCTCTGCTTTTCCACTTAGTGGCAGGATGCTCCCCAGCCAGGTTGCTTAACCTGCAAACATCACTGTTTCTTAAGCTACAGGATGGTGTAAGATTATATCCTCTACTTCCCAGGAATGTTGTGGGAAATTCATGAGATAGAAAAGTACCAGAGTTCCGGAAGGGTGAGTCCCCACAGCTCCCTGAGGCCAGAGATACTGCCCTTCTGCAGGACTTTATGTTACAATCACCCTATGACAATGCACAAATAAATGGTCATTCAATTACAAAGGAATACAAGGACTTATATTTACTCAGTTCATCCAATATCAATTATTATAATAATCAACAGTGTAAATTGGAAAGTAACTATGTGGAAACCACTTCTCCTTCCTTCCCATCTAAGGTCTCAGAAGTGCTTTCCCAGATGTGATCTCATTAACCTCTATATTGATCTGAGAGGTGTTAACCAAAACTGGCCAGCACAGGGGAAATGACTCACCTAAGGCCTTATAATGGGCCTGCCCCACCATGTTCTATTGCATTGTTTTTCTGCAAAGCCTCATCTTGCGGGGTTACACTATACATATTTTTCTTCTCTTTTCATTTTACCAAAGAGAAAAATATATACTTTTTTATTGTTAAGAAACATTTTCTCAAATAAGTACTTATTTCATTCCTTACTGAAATGGTTTTTTCTTACTGATCCATTGAAACCATGTTGGCTATGTTCAACATAACTAGAGATATCTTTGGCGTTTTCCTCCCTTAGCTTCATATCTTGTAGAACATCTTGTACAAAAAAAGTAGATTTACAGAAAAACATACATATAAATCATGTATTAATCCCCAAATGTAGTAAAATAACATAGCAAAAACTTTATCAAATCCATTTCGTGCACAAACTGGACAGATCTGTTATATACAATCTCTATATGCATCTGCAGTGTTTTATAAATTGGTGCTTTGACATTAAAAAGGAGGTTTACAAAAAGGCCCCTCTTGTAATATCGATGACTGAATTATCTCACTATCATTGCTTCTCCAATTTCCTTGAATTTATACTCATCATTGCCATATCACCATTCTTACAAAGGCGGTTATTTTAAGGAAAAAGTTGCAGCGTGATTATGATATAAGTAACATTCAAAATTTCATGTTATCAAGAGTTGAGCAAAGTACTAATTTCCCCTTTATAAACACACGTTTAAAACAAGAGCTTCATGCACATCCAAATAGAAATTCAAAGTCAAACTGTGTAATGTGTTTTTATTGACAGAAGGCATCACACACATTCCCAAGCAGCATGGTTCCTGTGAGAAACTGAAAACTAATTTCTTGAATCTACAATGCGACTTCCATCTTCCAGGTGTAACCAGAGTTTTTCCTGGAGCGATTCCAGCTTGTTTCCTTTTGGTGCCTTCCTTAAGAAATTTTGCAGCTGTTTCTGGTGCAGTTTTTGGGTGGGCTCTGGGGTGGGCAGACGATCTCCACTTTGCAGAGGCTGCTCTTGTGGGTGGAGCTGGTGGTGAGGGAGTAGGAGAGGCCTTGCATCATCCTGGCATTCAGGCCCTTAGCCATGGAGAAGGACTTGAGGTGGCTTCTTAAGGTAATGGGGAGTGGGAGCTTGTCGACCAGGTGTACGGGCGTGCAGGACACGATGGCGCGGCAGCAGAGGTCTTGCAAACTCATTACCTTGCTGGGTCTCCCGAGCCAATTCATCCTGTGCCGCAGCAGCACGATCCTGGCCAGCTCCGTGAAAGACTCTATGATGTTGAAATTGCACAGAGGGCTGACCTCAAAGAAGGTCACACCCAGGCGCTCAGCGTAGGCCTGGGCCTGCTCCCTGGGCACCTGCCTCTTGAATGCCAGATGTAGGCGATTCCCCACCAGGATTTTAGGGACACCAGGGGCATGCTCATCGATCTTCTTAATCCATCGATCCATACCCTCGAAAGACCAGCGGTTTGCAATGTCGTAGACCAGGATCACTCCTTGTGCACCACGAGAGTAGGAGCGGAATATGGTACAAAATCTTCCCTGCCCCGACGTATCCCAGAGCTTCAGCTTCACCCGCTGGCCGTCCAGCAGGATGGTGGTCGTCTTGTAGTCGATCCCCCCCAGGTGGCTGTATGGGGACTCAGCTGCGCCATCCTGCAGGCTCTCCAGGATCTCACTCTTGCCTACGTCGCTGTCGCCCACCAGCAGGAACTTGAGCAGGAAGTCATAGGCCTGGTCGGGGCTGCCCGGGGTGCTCATGGTGCTAGCCCCGCGTTCCCACCTGAGCCAGGCGCGCGGGGTTGTGCGCAGAGGTGGTGCCGGGTCTGTTTTTCTTGAGAAGTTAGCATAGAACATAAAAAATGAGATGGGGAAGTCTGTGAAATAAAGCGAAATGAGGTGGTGGCTTTGATGGATTTCTTTTACAAACTCTAGGAAACTGGTTCAGCGATTGTTTTCCTTTCTCTTACTCAGCACAGAGTAGTGACACAGCAGTTAATTAATCATGGAAACCTATACATTTCCCTTAAAATTTTCATGTGATCGTTATGGAACCATGCCTTTTGGATTATGTCAAAGGAATCTCCTTTAAAGGAAGGACGGGTATGGGATAGGAAAGGGACTAAGATGTGTTGAGTACTGTATGTACCCTACGCTGTGTATGATGCTTAAAATATTTTGTTCTTTTGCTTTCAGAACAGTTGTCTTTGGTAGCTATAATTGTTTCCATTTTACAGATGAGAAAAGGCAAACTCAGAAATGTTATGTAATTTTTAAAAATATTGCCATTAATATAGAGATCACAGAAATCAGAATCCAGAGCCAGTGCTCTCTTCATATAACGCACCACACTTCCTTTCTACTCTGTGGCCATGCCGGGTTTAGGAGTAAGTGTGAACTGTCTGTGCATGTGATCCTTGACAAGCCACGCATGTTTGCATGGGCACTAATACTTTCCTTGCTGCGGGGGACATCTCCCATAAATATAAGAGCCAAGATCTCAGAAGAGACATCTAGGACATGGATTTTGCTAGAGTGTCTCATAAATAATATTCACCCAACAAAGATGTGTTGAAATAACGCATGCATCCATCAGTGAAGGTTTTTCGGTTTAACACATGTACAGCTCCTATAACAAAATAACAAAACTGAAAAAATATGTATATGGTTCACAGGTGAAGAAATGCAAATGGCCAGTAATCACAAGAAAATGCATTCTAGCTCACTAATACATTAAGGAATGCAAATGAAACCATCTAAATATCCGTTTATCACCTATCATCTGACAAAATTTAAATGTAGAAAACGAAAAAATTTTTTTTAATTTGCAAAAGAAAAAGGTGCAAAAGAAAAAGGCTCTGTGTGTGTCTGTGTATGGGGGCAGGATGAGGGACCAAATACATCAAGGAAATGGAAACACACTTATCAGTTATAAATACATTTAAATATTGTAACTACAACAGGTATAAAGATGGTTAAAGAAATGAGAATGCTCAGACGCATATAAGGGAGTTTAAGTTATTGAAATCAAGCCCCAAGGGATAGATGTTTACAAATGTAATGGAGGAAAAAATTTTCACATGTCCAAATAGCCAGGTAAGTGGTTATTTGAAATAGCATTGCTGAAATCTTTTTAAAAAGGAAAAAATGAGAAACATTCTAAATACTCATCAATACAGAACAAACATGTGAATAAAGGATAAGAAAAACATTTCTATTTCTCTGTGGGCTTCAGGGCAAATAGAGAAAAAAAAAACCTTTAGATTAATTCCAGAGTTAGCTGACAATAAGGAGATAATAAAGTTGTCTCCCTGATTTACAAAAACTCCCTTAAAGACAGCACCCTGATTGGAATAATGATCATAATCATCGGTACCTTGAAGAGCCGTTAGGATAAAGGAGATGAAATATAGAGTGCATTTGCTTAAAGTAGTTCAGTGCAGGTTACTTTCCTTCTCTTCAGCTCACCTGTCCCAAGGCCAACACCTAAGCTTCTGCCTGAGCCCACTCACCACTTAAGGGATCAGCCAACTCATATGGTCCAACACCCAGTCTCTTGGCATGAAGTGCAGGATTTCACTTCTGTCTTCCTCATCACCCAGAGGGGTTGTGGAGTGGGGGACCCATGGGGAGTGGAATCTGACTATTTCTCAAGCCCTGGAAGCCCATCTTCTAAAAGGGGGTGCTCAGGGTCCTTTAGGGAGGGTGAGGAATGAAACCTTATTCCAATCCTGCCACTTACCTGGGAAGGTGACTTAGGCTCTGAAAGCCTGAGCTTGATTATCTGTGAGATAGAACTGACTGTATCATCCTTACAGAGCTGTCCCAAGGAGCAAATGAGAAAACCTGTTGAGAGTATATGGCATGAAGTGGGACTTCGATGGCCCTTTAAATGCTGAGACACAGAAGTGGGGGCTGGCTGAGGCTCTGGGCTAAGAAGGCATTGTGAAAAGTCATTTTTCATTGTTTCTACTAATGAGAACACAGACATCCATATAAAGAAAGCAAATCTCTCTCTGATATGCCTTGAGTTCAAAGTTTTAGAGACAGAATGTTCTCTACATTCTTGGATGTTTCATAATCTAATAAAAGCTGTTCAACATCATGCCTCTGAGCAGACCCAAATCCACTTCCCAAGCTAGAAAGAAAAAAATTGATAGATGTAAAACAAGACTGTAAAAACATATGCTCCAGGGCATGAAACACCAGGTAGCACTGACAGGGCTGTAGAAAGGTGACAGAGAGGATAGAGGTCACAGGAGCAGGGTCTAGGCAACTGTGTCCATAGGATCCTAGAGAAGGGAGGACTGAAAGGGAATGTGAGGAGGTCTGGGAAGCCTATACACGGGCAATGGAGGCTAAATGCCCTGCTGTCTGTGAGGGACCTCTCTACAGCATGCACGGGACAACGTATACTGAGGAGGGAAGAGATAAATCAGTGAATGCCATGTAGATTTGGAGTCCACAGCCAATGGACCAGCTTTAATACACATATATTTTTTCAAACAGAACTGGCATCATAGTTTGTCACTCTTTGCAAAATGCCCTCCTTTAAAAAAAAAAAAAAATGGAGATAGCTGTGATGCCTCCTGATGGCCAGAACCCGGATCACAGCTTTGAGAGTCTCAGACAAGGGGCTCAGGGAAAGGGAGAGGGATGTTGGAGGTGAACTACAAAGATATCAGCCAGAGTTTTCTGGAATTATTCACCTAACGATAGCAGTCTCCGTGTATCAGTCATGTTCTGGCATATATGAAACTGAGATTGGCTCCAGCCCCTGTCTGAATTAAAGATAAAGCTGCATCTGTGAGTGTGTATTTGGAGTGATGCAGCTAGACCTAGACACACACACACACACAAATACCCTGTCAAATTATTTTATTTCCTGTTTTCACCATAAAATAGAATATAATGAATGCTTTTTCAAATTAATAAACATGTGCACAGTACTTTTGACAATCTGTTCAAAAGTATTTTGTCACAGCCATAAAAAAGAACAATATCATGTCCCTTGCAGCAACATAGATGCATCTGGAGGCCATTATCCTAAGTGAATTAACACAGGAACAAAAAACCAAATACCACATGTTTTCACTTATAAGTGGAAACTAAACACTGGGGACTCAAGGACGTAAAGATAGCAACAACAAACCCTGGGGCCTACTGGAGGAGGGGGGAGAGGTGGGGCAAGGGTTGAAAAACTATTGGGTACTATGCTCACTACCTGGGTGATGGGATCATTCATACCCCAAACCTTAGCATCACACAATATACCCATGTAACAAACCTGCACATGTACCCCCTGGATCTAAAATAAAAGCTGAAATTTAAAACAGAAGAACATTCTGCCTCCTATAATGAAGAAACATCTCAGCTAACTTATTTTTTGGAAGAGAGCAACATTTTTTCAAAGTTTGGGTACATCATTTTTAAAAATTCACTATGCCCCTTTCTTTCAGGTCCATTTCATTGACTACAGAAAGGCATCAGAATATATATATATATATAATTTTTTTTTTTTTTTTTTGGACAGAGTCTTGCTCTGACGCCCAGGCTGGAGTGCAGTGGTACAATCTCAGCTCACTGCAACCTCTGCCTTCCAGGTTCAAGTGATTCTCGTGCCTCAGCGTACTGAGTACCTGGGATTATAGGCATGCGCCACCATACCCGACTAATTATTATATTTTTAGTAGAGATGGGGTTTCACCATGTTGGCCAGGCTGGTCTTGAACTCCTGGCCTCATGAGATCCACCCGCCTCAGCCTCCCAAAGTGCTGGGATTCCACGCGTGAGCCACCACACCCAGCCAGGCATTAACTTTATTGCCTTGAATATTTTAATTAATGTTTTATATTTAATCTTAAAGAAGGGGAAATTTTATATCATTGAAGAGACACGCTTACAAGAACTTTTACTAATAAAAGCAGAATTTATTAGTAAAAAAGGGAAAGAAATAGAACATTATCTTCACTTCAGGAGCCTCCTTTATGCCCTTACAAGTCATTATACCCCCAAAAGTAAACTACATTAACTTCTAACACTAGAGATTTGCCTGTTTACGAACTTTTCATATTTTATTTACCTGAAATTATACTTTTTTGTTTCTGCTTTGTTTTGCTTAATATTATCCTTGTGAGATATATCCATGATTTTGCATATGGCAACATTAAAATGAGCATTCTAATTGTGGTAGAGTATTTCATTTTATGAATACTGCAAGTTATCTGTTGCATGATATTTGGGTTATGCCCACAGTTTGACTAATGTTATAGTACTACTACATACAGTTTTGTGCCTGTCTTTAGTGGGTATATGTACACGATTCTGTTGAGTATATCAAAGATTGGAATTGCTGGCTCATAGGTATGCATATAGTTAGCTTTAGCAGATATTGCCAAATGATTTCCCAAAGTGTTTTCACCAATTTACTTTCAGTAACAGTATATAATGGTTCTATTTGCCCCTTACTCTTTTTTTTTTTTTCAGTCCATGGGGTTACTGTAGTATCTCATGACAATTTTAATTTGCATTGTCCTAAAAACTAAAAATGTTAAGCGCCTTTTTATATGTGCAGTTGTTGTATGGGATTCTTATATTGTAAAGTGCCTGTTTGCTTATTTTGCTCATTTTCTACTTTTCTCCTTGTTTCCAAAAAATTGAATCACTGTATATATAAAATCTTTCACTCTGTATTTCAATATTTTCTTTCTTAAGAGTAAGTTTTGAAAGACAGAGTCTTTAATTATAATGTAGCTCAATTTATTATTATTTTTTCCTTTGGGATTAACAGTATTTTGTCTAGTGATTAAGAAATATTTGCCACCCCACCTACATAAAAATATTTTCCTACATTGTTATAGGTTATTCTTTTACTTTTGCATTTACACTGACAATCTACCTGAAATCAATTCTTGTGCATATCTAATTCAGGTAGCATACTTAAAATATCATCCTTCTCCCTTCACTGCGCTGTCACCTGTGTCATAAGTGAAAATGACCACATATGGATTGGGTCTATTTCTTGACTCTATTAATAAAGTCCATTGGCCTGTTTTTTCTATCCTTACACCAATTCTACATTCTCTTAATTAAAATAGCTTGTTTTTTTAGATCTCAATTAAAAAAAATTTTTTTTAAATAGCTTCAGGAGTACAAGTGGTTTTAGTTATAAGGATCAATTTTATAGTGGTGAAGTCTGGACTTTCAGTGTACCCTTCACCCAAATAGTTTACATTGTACCCAGTAGGTGATTTTTCATCCCTTACTGCCTTCCCTCCCTTACTCCCACCTCCCCCTTCTGAGTTTCCAGTGTTCATTATTAATTATAATAGCTTTATATTTTAATCTTAGTTTGTAATATAATGTTTAAACTTTGTCCTTTTTTACAAAGGTTTTAAAAAACTGACATGCTTTTTAAAAAATATATATTTTAAGTCTTTGGGGAATAAAATTTAAATCCAAACAGATCTATTTAAAACATAATCGAACACATTTTATGACAAATGAATAGATCATTGCCAATTCTTTACTTGCCAGTTAAATTTTTAAAAACCCTAAACTCCTTACTTAAAGTATCTTGTGTGTTCAAATATTCACTAAAATACTTTTATTCTCAAATGTGAAACTTCAAAAACTATACAAGAGTATATTCACAAATCAGATTTAAACTGCACCTCTCAGTGGCCCAACTCCCACCCCTTGACCCCAAGGGGTCTGTTGTCCCTAGAGTAGTGCACACTCTCCAGATGTGCCCCTGTAGGTGAGGTGCACATCAACACATTCACCTTCACACACAGTCTTCTCCAAAAGTACAATCATAGTCCTCATTTTTTGCATCTTGTCATTATAAATTCTCAGGATTTAAAAATATTTGCATCTTGTTAGTTCTTGTGGTTTTTGTATTTTTTTTAATTTTATTTCTTCTAAAAAAAATGGGATACATGTGCAGAACGTGCAGGTTTGTTATATAGGTATACATGTGCCACGGTGGTTTCCTTGCACCTATTGATCCATCCTCTAAGTTCCCTCCCCTCACCCCCCACCCCCCAACAAGCCCCAGTGTGTGATATTCCTCTCTCTGTCCATGTGTTCTCAGTGTTCAGTTCCCACTTATGAGTGAGAACATGTGGTGTTTGGTTTTCTGTTCCTGTGTTAGTTTGCTGAGGATGATGGCTTCCAGCTTCATCCATGTCCCTGCAAAGGACATAATCTTATTCCTTTTCATGGCTGCAGGTTTTTGTATTTTTTAATGTTTATTGTTCATGTATATACTTATTTAAATTTTCTGTTGAAATCGTTGCCAATTGTTTTGTTACCAAGTATGTTTCACAAATCATGGCTACTAACCCAGTATCTGAGATGTAGTTTACAAATGTTTTCTCCCTTGTTTTAATACAGCCTTTAGTGGTTTTTTTTTCCTTTGAAAAGTGTTTTAAATTTTATTAATGGGACCTAAACATTATACAGGTCATATTTAAAAGGAAAAAACATTAAAAAAACACCTGCGGAGCAGATACTGCCAGCGTTGAAGGAGATTAGAGCACTCAGTTATGGAGGCATCAAGACAAAATGAAAATAACAACCGAAAAAAAAAAAAAACCTTAAGTAATTCCAAAGTTAGCTGCTGATCAGGAGATTAAAAAGTTTTCTCTCTAAATTACATAAACTCTCCTTAAACTTAGTTTCCTGATTTGAATAATTATCAGAATGATGGGTTAGATGGTTGTTAGGGTAAAAGCAGATGAAATATAGAGTGCATTTGCTTACAGTGGTTCAGTGCATGTTACTTTCCTTCTCTCCAGCTCACCTGTCCCAAGGCCAACACCTGAGCTTCTGCCTGAGCCCACTCACCACAAATCAAATTTAAACTGCACCTCTCACTGGCCCAACTCCCACCCCTTGACCCCAAGGAGTCTGTTGTCCCTAGAATAGTGCACACTCAGGTCTGCAGGTTTTTGCATTTTTTAATGTTTATTGTTCATGTATATACTTATTTGAATTTTCTGTTGAAATCATTGCCAATTGCTTTGTTACCAAGTGTGTTTCACAAATCAGGGATACTAACCCAATATCTGAGATGTAGTTTACAAATGTTTTCTCCCTTGTTTTAATACAGTCCTTAGTGGGGTTTTTACACACTAGGTCTACACCCAGGTCTCTTGGCACAAAGCGCAGGATTTCACCTCCTCTGTCTTCCTCATCACCCAGAGGGGTTGCAGAGTAAGGACCTGTGGGGCCACAATAGCAGGGGAGTGGAATCTGACCATTTCTCAAGCCCTGGAAGCACATCTTCTAAAAGGGAGGTGCTCAGGGTCTCCCAGGGAGGGTGAAGGATGGAACCTCATTCCAATCCTGCCACTTACCTGGGGAGGTGACTTAGGCTCTGAAAGCCTGAGGTTGGTCAATCTGTTAAATGGGACTGACCATACCATTCTTACAGAGCTGTATGAGGGGTTAATGAGAAAACTTTCCCAGAGAATATGACATGAAGTGGGACTTCAATGGTCCTTTAAATGTTGGAACACAGCAGTAGGGGCTGGCTGAGCCTCAGGGCTTAGGTAGTCATTATGAAAAATCATTTCTCATTGTTTCTCCAGACGAGAACACAGACATCCAGATAAAAGAAGCAAATCTCTCTCATATGCCTTCAGTTCAAAGTTTTAGAAACAGAATGTTCTCTACATTCTTTAGTGTTTCATAATTCATAAATACTGTTCAATATCATGCCTGTAAGCAGACCCAAATCCACTTCCCCATGGTGGTAAGACAGGCGTGTTTGTGAACTCACCTGGTGAGCTCCATGACAGATTGCATCAGGGACACAAGGGGCAGTGATTGTCTAATGAGTGCTCCAGCACTGCTTTGTGTGTGTGTGTGTGTGTGTGTGTGTGTGTGTGTGTGTAGATATATAGATATAGATATGAATATTCTGGACATATCCTGCAGTCACCTGTGCAGGGTCCTCAGATCATGCATAATTCAGCCACATCACATCAAAATTTCAGCAACTTGCTGCCTTCCTGAGAGACAAAAATCCAGGAATTACTGGCATTTCTGTAACACACAATTGTCCATTCTGTTATTAGGTAATAACTAAATATGTGTTGAGCTCGAAAAACATAGTTCATTGGAGGCATCTCATTAACTCTAAAGTGGAAATAAGAGAGCAAGAAGGGAAATGAATATATGGGCAACTTCACAGGTTAAATCTGAGATGAGATGGCTTCTTCACATCAACTTTTAAACGTGCTCAAATTTCAAGGAATTGAAATTTTTAAAAAATCTCTTTGGATCCCTCATCACCCAATCAGCCACAGGATCTCTCTCTCTCTCTCTCTCTCTCTCTCTCTCTCTCTCTCTCTCTCACTGTCTCTCTGTCTCTTCTTTCCCCTCCCCTCTCCCCTAACCCCTCCATTCTTTCTCCTCTCCCCTTTCCTTCCCTCCCCTCTCCTCCCCTCTCCCTCTCCCTGTCCATCCCCCTCTTCCTCCCCCTCCCTCCTTCCCTTCCTCTCTCTTTTCCCCTTCAAAGGCAAGAACCAAAAAGAGGTTTCTGCATTTTCTGTTAACAATCTTCACTTCCCACTGACTCCTTATCCCACCGCACTATGGTTTCTGTCCCCAGAATTGTGATGAAGATGCTCTCCAAGGTCACATTCCACTTGTTTTTCATTATGACCAGTTTTTTTCATCATGAGCAGTTTTTTTGTATAAATGTATTAACATACGAAATATTCCTTTTTTTTTTTTTTTTTAAGACGGAGTCTTGCTCTATCACCCAGGCTGGAGTGTAGTGGCGCAATCTCTGCTCACTGCAACTTCCACCTCCCGGGTTCAAGCGATTCTCCTGCCTCAGCCTCCTGAGTAGCTAGGATTACAGGCATGTGCCACCATGCCTGGCTAATTTTTGTATTTTTAGTAGAGACAGGGTTTCACCATGTTGGTCAGGTTGGTCTCAAACTCCTAACCTTGTGATCTGCCCGCCTCAACCTCCCAAAATGCTGGGATTATAGGCGTGAGCCACCGTGCCCGGCCGAAATGTTCCTTTTAATGAACTCCTAAAATATCCTTGCTTGTCCAGTTGCATCTTTCACCTAACAACAGAGATTTCACAATTTCTCAGACTCTGGAGCATGATGTACTGGCCATAAATCCAATTGCCCCACTCCCTAACTGTGTGGTCTCAGGCAAAGTCCTTATTCTCTCTGTCCCTCAGTTTTTCATCTATGAAATGGAGATTAGCCACAGTATCTACTTTGTGAGGGAACTACGAGCACCAAATGACTCAATACCTAAAAATCACTCGGATCATAACATATTTTAGCCATTTTTATTTCTTTTTCTCTATCTTTATGGGCCATTAGTATCTCTACTATCCCTATGGTGCAGCCTGATATTTACTCACAACCTTTCATGTATGTTGTTTGTTAGACAAGCAGGTTACAAAAGTAAATAGGACGAAAGTAAGTAGAATGAAACTTTGTCTTTCACAAATAAATATATAAATGCATGCAGTTCTGCTTAAATATATAAATACCTGAATAAGGAACTTCTAAAAGAGTTTATACAGATAAACTCATTACCAGGGCTTGTCTTTGAGTGTTCTGTTGGGGAGTGATGTTATTTATTTCCTCTCCTATGCTATCTATTTTTAACTATAATAAATAGCTACTGCTTTTGCAATTATACAAAATAATAAAATGGTGGTGAAACTTAAGCATTCTCAGCCCTAAGCTCAGGAAAGACACTGATATTTAGAATGACGAATGTTCCTGAGACTCAGAAAGGGAGAGAAGATTTTGTGGGAACCTCATCTACATTATAACAGGGCATATTTTCCCCAAATTCCCACTCACACTGATAATTATCAATTTTAATTTTTGCCTAGTTAACTGGGAAAATCAAGGTATTATCATTTGGTTGCATTTTGTTTCCCCAAAAGATACATTGATTTACTAACCCCAGATACCTGTGAATGTGACCTTATTTTAAAAATAGAGTCTTCGACATGCACACGTATGTTTATTGTGGCACTATTCACAATAGCAAAGACTTGGAACCAACCCAAATGCCCATCAATGATAGTCTGGATAAAGAAAATGTGGCGCATATACACCATGGAATACTATGCAGCCATAAAAAAAAGGATGAGTTTGGCCAGGCACGGTGGCTCATGCCTGTAATACCAGCACTTTGGGAGGCCGAGGCGAGCAGATCATGAGGTCAGGAGATTGAGACCATCTTGGCTAACACAGTGAAACACCGTCTCTACTAAAAAAAATACAAAAAAATTAGCTGGGCATGGTGGTGGGCGCGTGTAGTCCCAGCTACTTGGGAGGCTGAGGCAGGAGAATGGCGTGAACCCAGGAGGCGGAGCTTGCAGTGAGCCGAGATCGCGCCACTGCACTCCAGCCTGGGTGACAGAGCAACTCCGTCTCAAAAAAAAAAAAAAAAAAGGATGAGTTCATGTCCTTTGCAGGGACATGGATGAAGCTGGAAACCATCATTCTCAGCAAACTAACACAAGAACAGAAAACCAAACACTGCATGTTCTCATTCATAAGTGGGAGTTGAACAATGAGAACACATGGACACAGGGACGGGAACATCACACACTGGGTCCTGTTGGGGGGTGGGGGCTAGGGGAGGGATAGCATTAGGAGAAATACCTAATGTAGACGATGGGTTGATGGGTACAGCAAACCACCATGGCACATGTATATGTAACAAATCTGCACGTTCTGTACACGTACCCCAGAACTTAAAGTATAATAAAAAGAAAATAGAGTCTTTGCAGATGTAATCAAGTTAAGATGAGACTATTAGGGTGAGCTCTAATCCAATATGACTTGTGGTCATATAAGATAATGAAAATGCCACTAAAGACAGAGACACACACGGAGAGCAACATGTGGTGACAGAGGAAGAGACTGGAGTGATGTCCCTGCAAGCAAGCAACATCATGGATCTATGGCCATCACCAGATATTCGGAACAGGAAAGGAAACATTCTTCCCATAGACTCAAAAGGAGCAAGGCCCAATCGACACCTGGATTTCAGACTGATATTCCTTGAGTTCGATGTTTTGTAGACAGAAGGTTATTGACATTCTTGGGTGTTTCAAAAGTGTTGCATCCAGAACTGTGAGAGACTAAATTTCTGTTGTTTTAAGCCACAAGTTTGTGGTACTATGTACAGCAACCATAGGAAACTAATACAAAGCCTTAGTTTTGGTTAGCTATTTTTTTTTGTTTCTGTGCCCTGATCAACAGTAAGGCTGGAGATCTAATGAGCAGGAGTAGCACATGCTGGTTAGATAAATTTACTCAGGAGCCACACAGCCTGTGTTCAAATCTCAGCCTCACAACTTGCTAGCCTTGCCCTTGTTGTACCCCAGTTCTCCTATGTTTAAAGTTGGAAACAACCGCTCCTCTTTATAGATGGTGGTGAGGATTAAATGAACTATAGATTTAGAATTACAGCAGTATCAGGAACTGAGAAAAATCACAATAAATATTAACCATTTCTATCATTATTTCATACCCGGATTATTTCACACCCGGACTAGTACTGTTTCTACTGCCATTTTTTATTATAATGTGAATTTTAATTTGTTAGCTTGGGTTGACCTTCACAATATGTATTTGTCATAAAAAAGCAGTTTACAAAGCTAAAAGTAGGATACTATTTTATTTCTATTCTTAAATATATAGTTACATTTGCATAATATAACTTCTGAAAAAAATTCAAATCTTGACAGTGCTTATCCATGCATAATAAAATTTTAAGGTTTTTAAAAAATATTTTATTCCTTTCAGGCATTTTCCATTTTTATCTACAAGAAAAGTGTCTTGGTTTTGGAAGTGAAAAAAACAATAAAAACAAAATACCCCTGCCCTTTTCATAGGAAAGTTGCTTAACGTTAGGAATGATAACATGTGTAAGCTAAGACAATTAGGTACTAGGGTGGTCCTAGAATTAAAGTATGAATCTATCTACATGACATCCCCAGGTAGGCAGGTTTAGGGAAATTACAGACACCTGGGGGAAGGGCAAGCACGTCTCTCAGATGAACCTCACATTCAATAGCCAGATGACATTTCTATTTTTCAAGATTTTAGTGAAGGTCATGAGATAAAAGTGGTTTCACAACATGCTTCTTTCTGCACTAGCACAAATAAAGTCCTTTGAATTGACAGCAGGCTCCTCTGTTTACCCACCTAGTTGGCCAAGCAGTGACTGTCACATGGGAGGGAAAGGGGAGGGACTGCATGAAACCACTAGGGCTCAGCACCACAGCTTCCAGAGGAGAGAATCCTAACACAGCGGGATTCAGGGTAAAAGTAGAGTTACAGTCTCACTCGGCCCAGGGCCCCAGGAGTAATCAACACATGTATGAAGTACCTTGCTTATACAATTAAAAATATTAAACCGAAAGGAAAATATACACATGCCAATCACATGTAATAACAAATCATATCAAGTTCTAAATGGGATGCATAGCTAAACTAACCGAGGGATTTGGATAGTAGATTGGACACATAAAAACCAACTCCTGGCAATCACTGACTTTTTTTCACCAAGACTGCCCAGATTAGTTCCAGATTTACAGACATAGATGTGTAATAGCGTGAATAAAAGTTGGGAAATTATGCCTGGACAATGGGAAGATATTTCACATTCAAGATACACTGCAAATCCCAGCTACTTGGGAGGCTGAAGTGAGAGGAACACTTGAGCCCAGGAGTTCTAGGCTGTAGTGTGCTGTGATTGTGCCTGTTAATAGCCATTGCACTCCAGCCTGAGCAACATAAGGAGGCTAAAGAGCTCCCGTCTCAAGAAAAACACACACACACACACACACACACAAAGATACATTGCAACATTGTTTTGGGCTGGCTGTCACCTGGGAAACTCTTAAGACTTTGAACACATCACATTTTTTTTAAATGACTGAAAAATGATATGTACCAATTCTGTTAGTGCTCTCTATAGCACGTAAACTGGAAAAGTGGTGTGTCTGGTTTAGTAGCTCTGAAAGACAGTACACATGTAAAGAGGCATATATGGCAGGTCACAGTGTTGAGATATGAATGGGTATTTGTTCTTCTCGTGTTTCTTCCTTTCTCCTTTCCGTCAGATAGCCAGACAACTACAGATAAAACATGCAACAAAATAACACCATATTTCATGCAGAAATATATACATATGTAACAAAGGCTAAATAATGAAAAGTCTAAATGCTTGTTAATGATTACTCCTTTGTAAGAAGGAGGCTAATGCAAGCTGAAGAAACTTTGAATTTCTTTTTTTTTTTTTTTTTTTTAAGACAGGGTCTTACTCTGTCACCGAGGCTGGAGTGCAGTGGTACAATTATGGCTCAGCACAGCCTTGACCTCCCTGGCTCAGGTGATCCTCCCACCTCAGCCTCCCAAGTAACTAGGACTACAGTCCTGTACCACTATGCTCAACTAATTTTTGTATTTTTTTGTAGAGATGGGGTTTCACCATGTTGCCCAGGCTGGTCTCAAACTCCTGGTCTCAAGTGATCCACCCATCTCAACCTCCCAGAGTACAAGGGTTACAGGTGTGAGCCACTGCACACAGCCCAGACTTTAAGTGAATTTCAATTGTACATATAATGGTTTATTTCTTAATATGAGTATATACAGTATATTCTTTTTGAAGTTTCTTTATTTCTAAAATATGTCAGAACAATGAATGTTTCTATGACTAGTTCTGATTATAAAAATGATTTGTATCAATTTAGAAGTTGTGAAAAATATAGTTATGTCCAGAAATAAATATATAATTAATCAAGTAATCCTACTACTCATTAACTTAAAAAAAGAGTATTATGTTTGTATATTACCCCCATTATACTCTGTATGTATGCATCATAATGTACATTCATTGCATGTGAGTCTAATATATTGAGACATTCAAGATTTGCCAGACAGCATGAAATGAGTTATTAAATGATTCCAAGTTCAAACTAAACTCTGACTCTCAAGTCACCATCCCTAACCATTGGGATATACAATCTTTTTCTGAATAAGGGCTGTGTCCAGCTCAGGGAAAGTGTCTTCTAGACAAGGACAGGTCTGGCATTCAGTCCCCAGGTCTCCTGTTCAGTCTGTTGTACAGAATACTCATCTTTATGCCCTTTTATTCTGTACTGCCTCCTTTCTGGGGTTGAAACAAAGGTTCCTATTCCAGTGTCAAAATGGAAGGTAAAAAGGAATAGAAGAACACATCAAATAAAAAGTAACAAAGTGATTATTTGATCCCAAACTTCCACCATTCTCAGGTATCTCATCCACAAAGAAATGTCACCAAAGGTTCTATAACATATGAGTATGTATGTTTCCTTTCCCAATGTTTCAAATTTAAATGATCTCTGTGGGATGTTCATGTTTAAGTCTTTTGAGGAAGGGAAAACAGAGGGGAGACCAAATATATATTTATTGAAGTATTATGTATCAGATGGTTTCTTTAGTTTTGCTCATTTCTCCTTATAACACTGCTGTGAGGTAAATAGCAATATGCTAATTTTATTGATGAGCAAGGTAAGGTTCACTAAGTGTAACTCACTACCATAGCATCATACAATAGAAAAGAGTGAGTACTCTTCCCTCATCCCAACTTCATCACATTGCATAGCACAGAGAAGGCACCTAACCTCCTACATAATATAGATTAGTGTGTGTGGTTCCCTTACATTCCCAAATACTCACTAAAATATAGTGATGCTATTCAGATTATGAAACAACATCCCTGTTAAAGATCAGAAGAGTTGAGATGGGAAGGAAGCAAACACTGGCACTGTGGATGACACACCAAATACCATGCCAGCATCTTGACAAAGATCTCCCCTTGAACATGTCATAATGCTCTCTTGAGTGTAAGGATCAGGTGTATGTGTGTTTGTGGTGAAACATGCAAAACAATACTATGTTTTGTTTAGGGAAGCTCTCGTATGGAATAAAAGGATAAAGCAACATATGGGAATTATAATCATTGCTTTCTGGGTGCTGATTATGTATAGCAGAGAAGGAAGGAGATACAATTAGGGAGGAGTAAAGGTTTTCCTAAGCTGGACTAATTTCATAGTTCTCTCTGTTTTTTATCTGAAACATTTCACAAGTAGCAGAAGTTTTAGGGGATATCGTTTTTATCTTAAATACAGACATTCCCTGACTGTTGATGTTTTGACTTATAATTTTTCAATTTTATGATAGTGTGAAAGTGGTACACATTCAGTAGAAACTGTACTTCAAGTTTTAAATTTTGATCTTTTCCTGGGCTAGCAAAATGCAGTATTATACTCTTGTGATGCTGGTTAGGGAGCAGCAGTGAGCCACAGCTCCCAGTCAGCCATGCAATCACGAGGATAAACAATTGAGACCTTATAGTGTACAGTGTTGCCAGCATTCTTTTGATATTGTTTTGTGTTTTCACATCTCATTTTGTCTACAAATGCCCATTTTTGACCTACAATTATTTTCAACTTACAATGAGTTTATCAGGATGTAACTCCCTTAGTAAGTCAAGCATGGGGTATGGAGTATGTACAATCCGTACTCTCACCTTAGCAAATGTTTAATATTGAGCCAAATGCAGAGGTTAAAAATATCGATAGCCAGCAATCCCATCATAATTAAAATTAACATGGTACTAGATCTTTCTAAGAATTTTTTTATACATGGATATATGCACATGTACTGTACATGCATTACAAATGCAATTCATAAAGCTGTTATAATTATATGTACAGTATAGCATCCTGGGTTTTTTGTTATTTTCAGTTTTGCTTTTGTCTTAAGTACTAACATGTGGATGAAACATTCTAAGTACATGACAAGGTATAAGATATAATCTAACTTTGCTTTTTAATGAACTCTTTACAGCTGGCCCAGACCCAATTCCTTAACAATGCATTTGATTAGAAATGCCATACTTGTAGCATCTTAAATGACGTTATATGCCAGGGTCTACTCAAGAGCTTTCTTTAGACTTCTTTAACCTGCATGTCAACCACTCTGTCCAAAACTTATGAAATTATACGCTCAAAGAACACTTTAATACCTGGCAAAGTAATCCCCACTTTTATCATTCAGTCTTTGTATGCAAGATAGGAATAATAATAAAAGGCATAAATAGTTACAGGGCACACAGTAGATAAATTGGTTGATATAGATCATGCAACCAGCAAGGAATGGTTACCAGGGTCAAATCCAAGTCCTTCTCACCCAAAAGCCCCCTCCCCTAACCACTGTTTCTATACTGAGTGTCCTTCTGTGTTAGACCAGAGGCCAACAGAGGCAAGAGACTCACCCCAAAAACCACAGTCAGTTGATGGGTCAAGTAACTATGGTACAAATCTGATGACTCCTGTCTTCTGTCTAGCTGACTCATTATTATTCTTTGCTCTTCTGTACTATTTCTTCCTCCCATGGTTCAATAAGAACTCCTTCACCCACGTCACACTAGAAAGAAAATAAGAGCAGAAAGTACATGGAATCAAAGGAATGATAAGATAAAACCAACATTCACTTATTGCTACTATATTTCTAAATGCTCTCTGTTTCAAATCTTCTATTTCATAGGGCACAATTATTTTATCTTGGAACCAACAATCTTCGGAGCATGTATCCCAAAGATACAATTCAAAAAGACAAAAAGGCAGAAGCACAAGGTCATTCTTGGCAGAACAAATTGTAACAGCAGAAGACTGGAAATCAGACAGATGTCCACCAATAAAGGACTGATTGAATAATCTAAGGTGCATCTACATCCTAGATTTCGATGCCGGTATAACAAGCAAGGAAGATTCCCTCTCTCTGCTGCTATGTAGTGACTTCCAGGATATACCATTAAGTGAATAAAGTAAAGTGCAGGAAAATGTGTAGAGCTGCTTTTGTCCCATACCATACCCACTGGCCACTCATAGCTATTTAAGTTAATTAAATTTAAATGGAATTTTAAATTCACTTCCTCAGTCACACTCACCACATTTTAGGTGTTTAATAGTCACAGGTAGCTAGTGGCTACTATGCTGGACAGTTTAGACATAGAATATTTTCACCTTTGTAGAAATTCTATTGGACTCCACTGGTATAGAATATGTCACCTTATATATATGGAATAGGAGAAAACAAATAGAAACATTCTATTTGCTTATATTTTTAAAATTGGAAAGTTTTAATGAAAATTGATTTAAAAAATCATTACCTATAAAGAGAAGGAAAAACAGCCCAGGACAGAAGCCAATAATGTCTTTTCTCTTAAAAATATAATATATATATACTGGCTCCATGCACTGGAAAGGTGAAGAAACATGATAGACCCAGTAGCAATGAGCAACTCTAGTGCCCATATTGAATCCACTTAAAACACATCACACTGAAAGGAACTAGGTTATCTTAGAGAAATGGCTGAGTCTAGGTCTGTGTAGCCATTCTACTAGATGAATCTGGACCAAACTATCATGCCAGAGAGTGTGTCAAAAAGACTCAGAAGCCAAGCTTAAGGGGCTCTTGCTGGACAAAGATGAAGCAACTTGAACATTAAATAAAATAATGACTACTATGGATTAAAACATATTATAATATAAAAACTTCTACAGCTCATGGTGACACTCTAAAAGAAAAATAAAATAAAACAAACAATATCAACTCATTGCTTGCCTTTGGAGAACCCTAGGGAAACAACTCATTGTTTTGAAAAGTAGAAATATTGCAAAAGAATTAGGCACTCATACAACCCTTTCTATACATACTACCCCTCAGTGTAACCTAATGGTTTATGAAAGGAAGTTTACTTAATAGAATAATTCCAGCTAATAAAGCAGAGAAAATTATAGAATTAGAATATCATCCTTTTATGACCTTTAATGAATATAGAACTAAGCAACAATCCTTAGAGGCTGCAGAAAAATCGATGAAAAAGGGATGGGAAATTTTATAATGGATGGATCAGCTAAACAATACTTGAACATAGTAATTAATCTTAACACCACAAGAGGAGAGACAATTAGATACAATGAGCCCCCTGTGTAACACTATAGGAATAAACAATACCACATATGAAGTACTTCTGACCAAAACAAATCTAAATTGAATCAAGCCTCTGAATCTAACACCATTTTGTTAAATTTTTTTATTATACTTTTAAGTTCTGGGATACATGTGGACAATGTACAGGTTTGTTACATAGGTATACACGTGCCATGGTGGTTTGCTGCACCCATCAACCCGTCATCTACATTAGGTATTTCTCCTAATGGTAATATAAAAAGAAAAAGAAATACTTGGAATTCGATTTGGAAAACCTTTCTCCTGTAGCCAGTCCACCTCCATGTGCTTGATACAGTTGACACTTCTTACCCTACAGAAGATTATTCAGCCTATCAGCCAATCTAGAAAATAAAATCATCAGGATCCATGTTTGGTGGTATAGGAACTATTAAGTTTATATTGGAACATTTTGCAAAACATGTTAAAATTAAGTTAAAATGAATGTGGCTCGAAATTAGGATTGTAAGATTTTGGATTTCAACTCAGTTTCCACAGAGAAGAGAAGTTTGGTTGACCTAAATTTTAAATATGTTAGGAATAAGCCCCTGCTGCACATCATTATATTCAAAGTTCTCTATAGCTTCATTTGTGAAAACAAATGGATGAATGGGTATATATTTTTAAAACATGTCTTTGAGATAAAAAGGCATTTTGAGTTGTTGGTTTTCAGGATGTTCCTTCTGGTATTCTTCAAATAAATGCTTCTACAGTATTATAATGATAATTTCATTAACCTGCTAAAATGGGAATGTGTTTGTCTATAGCTACAAGGTGAAAAGTGTTATGAATAATAATTTTAAGATGACAGATATTAAATAGTTCAATTATTATTGATAATAAGATTTTTTTAAAAAAGAAAATATATGTTCATCCAAAAGAATGAACATGAACATTCATAACACCATTATTCATGAGATGTCAAAAACTGGAAAATACACAAACCTCCATAACAGATAAATATAGTGTGAAATATCCAAATAATATAATACTTTACACCAATGAGGATAAGCAATCTACAATATAGACCACAATAAATATTAATTTCACATACATTATGTTGACTGAAAGAAGCAAGACACAAAAGAGCACATGCTGTATGATTCCAAGAATTTCTCTTCTAACCTCCCAATAGAGATTGGGGCAGGAGAGGAATATCAACAACTCATTTCTTTTTATTTCAAGGTACTTAGTGTCTTTTTATGTTATCTGTAGCTTAAACTCAGATAAGTGAAGCAACTTTCTTCTGAGCCCTTGAAAAGTGATTAATTACACATAAGATGAAAAGCTAATACTATATCTGATGGACAGGCAATGTGGTGTGAGAGATTCGGGCAAGAATCCTAAATGGATGCTCAGTCTGCACCAAATCACACTGCAGTCACAGAGTCACCATGGTAACCACTCTGGCCAAGGAAAGCTGAGAAAAAACAAACACCACTATCCCGAGCTTGTTCCTAATATGTACTAGGAACTAAATAGGATTGACATGATGCACAGTAATTAACCTCAAATAGTCCTTACAATAAAAATTCCTGACAGCTTCAGTGACATACAAATGTATACATACTCACATACATACATGCTTGCTCACCCTCTCACCACTCCAAATTCCAGGAATTTATTGAGGTTGATTTACTGGTGGGTAAAGAAGTAAATCTTGCCAGGCATGGTGGCTTGTGCCTATAATCCCAGCTACTCAGATGGCTGAGGTAGGAGGATTGCTTGAGGTTAGGAGTGTGAGAGAAGTCTAAACAACATAGCAAAACTCTGTCTCTGAAAAATGTTTTTAAGTTTAGCCGAGCATGGGGGCACACACCTGTAGTCAGTTATTCAGGAGGCTGAGGTGAGAGGATTGCTTGAGCCTGGGAGTTCAAGGCTGCAGTGAGCTATGATTGCACCATTGCACTCCAGCCTGAGCCACACATTGCAACAAAATCATTTCTGACCACACATATAAAGTTGAAAGGTACTAAACTATGTTCTTTTGGTGTGATTTCTGAAGATGACCTGTAGAATTGTCTCTGGAACATTTTCCTCCATAGTTTCAATATATCGCCAATGACTTGTAAAAGCAGATACAGAAATACAGGTAAACACAGGTTAAGGATCAAATACATTTTCCACCCTAGAGTAAGCTGTGCTTTCAACCAAAAAAATGCCTCACTGATGTTAAACACTTGGTTGCTGATAGTACTGTGAAAATATAGTAATTAGCAATTGTGTTTAACAAATAAAGCCATGTATAGCATCATCAAGAGTATGAAATATTTATGAAAAATCTATCCACAGATGTGCAGTGCCTGTACACTGAACACCACACATCATTGCTGAGAGAATTAAAGAAGACCTAAATAAGTGGAGGACATACCATGCTCATGGGTCACAAACAATACTGAGAAGATTCAGTATTGTTAAGATGTCAATTCTTCCAAAACTGATCTATAGATTCAGAGCAATTTAAATAGAAATCCTATTAAAAAAATTTTAAAGAAACTGACAGGCTGATTCTAACATTCATATGGACATGTAAAAGACCTAGACTACTCTATTAGTCTGTTCCCATATTGCTAAAAACAAACACATGAAACTGGGTAATTTATTTTAAAAAAAGGGGTTTTCGTGGCTTACGGTTTTGCAGGCTATATAGGAACCATAGTGGCATCTGCTTCTGGAGAGGCCTCAGGGAGCTTTAACTCATGGCGAAAGGTAAAGCGGGAGCAGGCGTTTTACGTGGCAGGGAAGGTGCTACACACTTTTAAACAACCAGATCTCATGAGAATTCTATTATGAGAACAGAACCAAAGGGGGAAAACCACTCCCACGATCCAATCACCTCCCACCAGGCCTCATATCCAACATTGGGGATTACAATTTGACATGAGATTTGGGTGGGGACACAGTTCCAAACCATATCAACTATGAAGTACAACTTTGATAAAGAACAAAATTAGAAGACAAACACTACCTGATTTCAAGACTCCTTACAAACATACAGTAATCCAGACAGTGTGCTATTGGCATCAAGATGGATTAGTAGATCAAAGGAACAGAATAAGGAGTCCAGCTATAGACCCGCAAGTATATGGACAACTGAGTTTGACAAAGATGCAGTGGTGATTCAGTGGGGAAAGGATCATCATTTCAACAAATGGTGCTGGGACAAGTGAATATTGACATGCACAAATATAAACTGTGACTCAGATATCACACTATATACAAAAGTCTATTCAAAATGGACCTGAGATCTAAATATAAAACTTGATGTTATAAAACTTCTAGCAGAAAAAAAAAACAACAGCAGAAAATCTTTTTGACAATGGGTCAGGTGAAGATTTCATAGATGAGACAACAAAACCACAATCTATAAGCAAAGAAATTGAAAAATTGGACTTCCTCAAAGTTAAAAACTTTAGCTTTCCAACTACATGGTTGAAAAAATAGACAAGTAAGCTGCTGACCGGGATAAAATGTTTGAAAATTATATATCTAATAAAGGACTTGTATCCAGAATATGTTTAAAATCTTAGTAAGAAGAAAACAGACACACCAGTAAAGAAACGGGCAAAATATTTGAATAGACATTCCACTAAAGAAGACATACAAATGTCATGTAAGCACATGAAATGATGCTCAGCATCACTCGTTGTAAGGGAAATGTAAATGAAAACTTCAATGAGATACTACTAAACTCCTGTGAGAATTAAAAAAATTAAAAAGACAGATTGTACCAGGCTCTGTCGAGGTTGTGGAGGATGAAACTCTGATACATTACTGGTGGTAATGAAAAATGGTACAAACACTTTGAAACAGGCAGTTTCTTACAATGTTAATCTTACATCTACCATATGATCCAGCCATTGCACTCCTAAGTATTTATTAGAGAAAGAAAGCCTATTTCCATGGAAAGACTTATTCACAAATATTCATAGCAGCTTTGTTTACAAGAGATCCTAATTGGAAATAATTAAAATATCCAACAACAGGTGAATGGATAAAAAATTTATGATATAGCCATATACTGGAATACTATTCAGCAATAAAAAAGAATGAACTATTGATATGTGCAACAAAATGGATACATCTAAAAATAAACTGGGTGAATGAAAGAAGCCAAACCAAAAATCAAAAACAAACACAGAAAAACATTTCTATGATTCCATTTAAATAAATGTCTAGGACATAAAACTTAATCTATAGTGACAAAGTATTGTGTCTGTCTGGGGACAGGGCAATAGGAGCGATAGAGAGTCCTAGTAGTACAGAACTGAAAATCTTATGTTCTGGGAAACAATGATAATAATATTTAGGCCTAGCTGGTTATTTTAGGGGACATGACTGGGTATCATTATAATAGAGCAAATTATATGGAAATTATTATTTTTCAAAATATTGAATTTTGTATCTGACATTTTGACAGTTTTAACTAATACTTTGTACATTTTTACCTTCTTAAAAAATGTATTACAGAATGGATAATAACGTGGTTACCATTGAAAAATGCATATTACAATCTCCAGTTGCTTGGAAGACCTTCTGACCAACTGTGTATTTCAATGCCCATCTGAGAGATACATGGGAATCACTGATGATTATTTATACAGGTAGAAAACATATGTAAATTTATTTCAAATACATGTTAAACATCAAGTTGATTCCCCAGATGAATTATTCATTGCTTTGTGACAACGAAAGGCATTTTTAACATGGGCCTCAAGGGTGGCTACAAAGCACATAGCTGCTGATAAAAGGAAATTCCACCTGCTAAACCTCTTCTCCGAAGATGGGATCAAAGGAGTTTCTCTGCTTTTAGACTATTTTATAAACCTCACAGAGCTATTCCACAACATGCTTTTGTTAGGATCTATTAACTTACTTGTGCCAGGCATCATATCCCACCAGGGATGGAAGTCCTGGGGGTCTCCTTAGGACTGCTGCCCTTCAAATCTGAAGTAGAAGCTTCAGCAGCCATCAAGACCCAGATCCTCAAAGCCCATCTCCTTCATACACCTGTTATGAGTTCAATAACCTGATGAAGATCTGCACAGGGACAGAGAGAATCCAGCAATCACTGTGCTTTCTTAGAGTAACAGTGTGCCGGGAACCATGTTAGGCACTGGGTCAGTGACCAGTGACACTGACACAATTGGGTAGTGATCATTACAACCAGAAGATACAATGGGTTTCCCACCAGGGCCTTTTTCTCCTCCTTTCCTCCTCTATCTTCTAACAACAAATCTGTAAAGGACTAAGAAGAGGCCTGAATTCACACAGGCATTCCTGATCGTGCAGTAACCACAGGGCTATGGGCTTGCACCTGTGTTATCACTGCAGATTGCAGCAATCCTGTGGGTTAGCATAATTATCCCCATTTTACAGAGGGGGACACTGGGCTTAGAGAGTCCTTACTTGTCTCATCCTCCCACATCCCACCTTTATATAGAAAGTAGCTCCAGGACACCAGGAGCAGGACACCCCACTCACTGGGGCCAGGAGGGTCCCAGCTCTCTCCCTCATGAAACAGTGAGAGCAACTTGTTTCAAAGTGGGAGTGAGGGAACTTAGATCTGGGATCCCTTCGTCTCCCCACATCCTAAGGCACTTCAGCCGCCACTATGGGGCACTCACACCCTCAACTGAGTCCCAAACACCTGAAGGCGGGACCCTGCTATTCTCACCAGCCCACAGGGGTCTCTATTAAAAGTCATCAAGGTCACAGTAATGACTTCTGCTTTCTATGGCAACCGTGGTGCTCAGGCTTGTCCTCCACATCAGAAATGCTTCTGCATAGCCTTCTGTCCCCTTGCCTTCCTCAAATAAATAAACAAATAAATAAATAAATAAATAAAAACTTCACTTTTCCACTCTTAGGCCACCTCCTGAGGAAGCTTACTAATTAGTGGAACTAGCCTCAGACAAGGGCAATTTGTGGAATTCTGCCCAGCTTGGTGAAACAAAGCATCTCCCCATTGGCAGTAATATTGTCTGCTTTAAAAGTGACAGTAGTTGGGTATCATCACTACACAGAGACGCAGGGAGGTATCCTAGGGGCTCCTGGTGATGAGCTAACCTTCTGAGGATGATGTGTAAAATTTACACAACACGCTAAGCAGTTAGCTATCTGTGGCAGAAGACTAAGAGACTGTCTATAATCGTGTGTAAATGATGTAGGAACACCAAGAAATGTCATTTAAAATATCTCAGTTATTTCAGGGAGGCAGGCCTATAATAATGTAATCATTTAGTAGGCAGAAATCTAGTCAATTGAAACATACATTGGCTCATTTGGGGGAATTCTTATCCACCATTCTTAATATTTTCTTCCATGTGGAGAGACATTGATACCCAAAACACTTCTGGCCTCTTGATACACTCACTCCTCTGTCGCAGGAATGTCTCATCTAGTTGGTGAGTTTGGAAGGAGAAACAGGTTGCACAGCCCAGGTCCTCTCCCTTCAAAACTCTTGGTTGTAATCTTCACTTAACCAAGCATATGTTCTGCTCTGTCCTCAGGGGTGGGGCTTACAATAGGTCCACAGCTCTACTCTCCTGTGTCTCGCTGACTCCCCAACTATTCCTATAGTCTTGCTTCACAATGCTTGGATCTTTAAGGGGCCCCCAAAAATGCCCTCCAGTTCCAAGTCTGAGTTGTATACCAACTGAGAAATACCACAAAAGAATAAGAAGAACAATAAACTGACTTTATTCTTTATAAAGGTGATACTGGAGAATGTGACATAGATTTGCTGGCACATGGGTTTCCTATGAACAAACCCCAGAATTGGACAGACTTATCCAGTGATACATTGGGACCATCACAAAAAAACAAGGCCTGCATTGCATATCTATCTGCTGTCTGCTGAAGGAGCCCTGTCTATGTGTGCCCAAGGAAAGTGACTTCCTTGTTAAGGGCTATCCCTGTAGCAGGAGAAAGTCTTTCAGGACACCTTCTTAGAGAAACACTTCTCAAAGTGAATAAATATACCTTGTACTCCTTGCATACTCACCAAGCAACCTGCAGAAGATACAGCTTTCCATATGGCTCAGGGAGCAGTTTACATCAACATTCTCTCAATTTCTTAACACAAGTGATTGCATCGGAGGCTTATCCTATAGAGAGAGAATGGAATTATGTTGTAAATTGCAAGAATAGATAGAAAAGCATATTTTATGAAAACTTCCCTTGAAAATCCCATCAAGAAGGAATTAATGGGATGTTCAGAAATATATACCCACACATAAACTAACACATAGACTATAGTGAAAATTATAACAAAGCCCCCCCGAGCCTTCACGATCTGTGATCTGAGAACAGATCACAGAAAATGAAGAAAAGGTCACCAAAACCATAATGTTTTAGATAACCACTTGTGCTTAACAAAATGTCCCCAAACAATAGCTATTTATTATCTCTCAGGATTCTATGAATTGACTGGGCTTTGCTGGGTGTT
Organism: Pongo pygmaeus; assembly: GCF_028885625.2. Lineage (NCBI taxonomy): Eukaryota > Metazoa > Chordata > Mammalia > Primates > Hominidae > Pongo > Pongo pygmaeus. Next base: position 107,595,104 of record NC_072396.2, read on the forward strand.
TTCTATTCTGTGTGGTGTCTGTCACCTGGGGATGCAGTCATCAGCACGCTACACTTGCCTGGGACATCCAAGAGAGCTCACTTACATGGATAGCGAATGGTGCTGGCATCTGCTGGGAGCTCAGCTGGGGCTGTTGCATGAAGCACCTTGGTTCAACACAGAGCCCTCTGTGAGTAGCGCTGTCAGAAAAAACAGAATACACTCAGTCAAATTTGAATTCCAGATAAACAATGAATAATTTTTTAGTGTAAATGTGATGGTGACTTTATGTGTCAACTTGACTGGGCCACATTTTTCAAGTATCTCAACATTATTCTGCACATTCCTGCAAGGGTGTTTTTGGATAAGATCAACATTTAAATTGGTGGACTTTGGGAAAAGCAGATTGCCCTCTATAATGTGGGTGGGCCTCATCCAATCAGATGGAGACCTGAATAGAGCAAAAATCTTAGCTCTTCTAAGCAAGAAAAAATTCTACTAGCAGATAGCCTTCAGACTTGAACTGTAACACTGGATATTCTCTAGTCTCCAGTCTGCCAGCCCACTCTGCAGATTTTGGACTTTCAGCCTCCATAGTCATGTAAGCCAATTCTTGAAAATTAATCTCTCTCTCTCTCACCATATACGTGTGTGTGTGTGTGTTTGTGTGTGTGTGTGTGTGTGTATACACACATTAGATTGGTTCTGTTTCTCTGGATGTGACATGCAATTTTTTATTTGAATACAACTGGGCATTTTGTATTTTTATTTGCTAAATCTGGAAACCTTAGGAGAAGAGCCTCTGAATATGTAAATTTAGTGACCATCTGAGATGACCTTCCCAATAAGTCAGGGCAGGTCATAGGACAATGAGCAGATCAGATTAAAAAAAAAAAAAGACAAAAGCTGGTAATACCTAGCGTTGGTGAAATAAAGGAGAAACAGACTTTCATATACACTACTGGTGCCACATCGAGGTATCCATTTTCTGAGGCCCATATTATTACAGCCGAATGACTTGAATGGCCTTTGTACAGAAGTCCTATTTCTACCAACAAAGGGGTTTCAGCTGAGGGTTTAGAAAAGGCTCATCAAGGCGACTCTGATGTGCATGCTGGTTAAGGGGCCCTCGTCGCAGGGGCAGGTCAAATTGACATATGAATTTCCTGCTCCAAAGAGGAAAGATAGCTTCTACTTACGGAGCAGAGTGTTTAGAGGGGCCCAGCTCCAGGTTCTTTATGTTAGTGTCTGGATTAGATCTCATGACAGCCCTGCTAGTGAGGTACCAGTATCCTCTCTTCTTCACGGATGTCCGTGACTACAAAGCACATGCTCCTAACCACAGAGCTGGATGGCAAAGAGGTTGCTCAGCAGGTCCACTGCCAGAACTTGCCAGCCTAGGCACCTTGAGTTGCTGGTGGCAGATCTTTAGCATCAAGACATATATTGTTAAGGAGCTTAATATCTGTTCTCCTTGTGTTTACCCTCTGTATTAGTCCGTTTTCACACTGCTATGAAGAACTTCCCTGAGACTAGATAATTTAAAGGAAAGAGGTTTAATTAACTCACAGTTACACATGGCTGGGCGGGTGTGTGTGTGGGGGGGGGCTCAGGAAACTTACAATCATGGAGATATGTGAAGGAGAAGCAAGTACCTTCTTCACAAGGCGGCAAGAAAAGATAAGAGTGTGAAGAGGAAAGTGCCAAACACTTATAAAACCATCAGCTCTTGTGAGAACTCACTCACTATCATGAGAACAGCATGGGGGGAACCACCCCCATGATCCAATCACCTCCCACCACATTCCTCCCTCAACACCTGGGGATTACAATTCAAGATGAGACTTGGGTGGGGACCCAAAGCCAAACCATATCACCCTCCCTGCATTTCCGGAACAACAACAACAAAAAAGACTTGGGCCTCTTTCCCCCTGTCTCAGGGAAGGTTTATAGCAGGGCTAGAAGCAGAAGCTGTCTGAAGCCAGTGTTTGCTTCATCCTGTGTGAAAACTTAAGGAAAGGATTGGACTGTCTGTACTTGGCAGGGAGGGGAAGGGTCCTGAGGACACAGAGAAGGGAGAAGAAGAGAGATTTCTCCAACACAGGGATGAGGTCAGAGGTCTACAGGTCCCTCCAGGAGTAGGGACCTGAGCATTGCTCCATGTCAATTTGGAGAAGCTCTGTATATGGTTCATCAAGGCTGGGCATTCATCCATGAGACAGATTCTCCTGTTTGGCTGGAAGGATAGATAGCTCAGGGTCGGGAATGGGGCTGGGGCTGAAGGTAACAAACCAGCTAGGGAAAAGGTTCAGCTCAGCCCTCAGTGGTAGGGACACATGAGTGATAATGACAGGGGCCTCCCAGGCTGTATCTGGAGGATATGTTTCCACAAATGATTATTTTTGGTCAAAGAGCATGACTATTTTTAGTATATACTGTCTAGTTGAAAGTTAAAATCTCTTTACTAGTGAATATCCCAGCCAACTACAAGATGAGAGCACCTGTTTCTCTAGATTTGTGCAATAATGGGTTTCCCAACTTTATTAATATTTGCTACTTTTATATCCTAGCACTATAATGTTAAAATACTTTTTATTTTTCTCCATCGGTATCCACATAAATGGCATATTTCACAAGTGCATTTCTAAACACAAACATAACAGTCCTAGTTTATGCCTCAGAATATGTCCTGGAATAATTCTAGAGTTTGATGAGAAAATCTGATAAGTGAGTTTGTATCTATGCTGTGTCCTGTTTACATTGAAATTGTGGAGTCATAAAAATCCTATACACTGCTGCAGGAGGACAAAACGGTACAGAGTATCTTTGCAGATATACTCGGCAACATATATGAGAGAAGCAAGCATGGCCCCATCAACTGCTGCCCTCTCAGGTCTGCACTGCAGAGAGTCTGTGGCACGGGTGCAAGAATGGTCATGGCAGCATGGCCAAAATATCAAAACAGCCCCAAAGTCACCTTATTAGAGACATCTCAGAAACAACATTTTTAGAAGAAAAAATTTCAATAAGTGTTTGCTACGGTTGGATGTTTGTCTCCTCCAAGCCTCATGTTGAAATTTGATACCCAGTGTTGGAGGTGGAGCCTAACAGGAAGTGTGTGGGTCATGGGGGTAGATCCTTCATGAAAGTCTTGGTGCCATCCTTGCTGTGATGAGTGAGTGCTTGCTCTATTAGTTCCCACAAGAGCTGGTTGTTGAAAAGAGCGCAGCACCTCCCATCTCTTTCCTCTCTCCTGCCATATGATCTCTGCACAAGCCAGATCCCCTTGGCCTTCCGTCGTGAGTGGTAGCTTCCTGAGAACCTCATCAGAAGCAGATGCCTAATCTTGAACTTTCCAACCATAAAAATTGTTAGCCACACAACAATTTTATTATGTTTTGTTTTGTTTTTTTCTTTATAAGGTATGCAGCCTCAGATATTCCTTTATAACAATACTAAACGGACTAAGATAGTGGTATAAAAATATATACTTTATTCCATTTACCCATCAGGAGAGCAGTGTGAAGAAAGCATGGTGAGTCCCATCTCACAGATTATCAAGCTCTGGCTCACAGAGACTAAGATCCTCTACAGATAAGTGGCAGAATGGCAATGAGGTTCCATCTCTTGACCCCCACCCCCAGCAGCTTCCCATTTGGAAGATGATAATTTTACACTTCCCCAGTATTGTGCCCTAAGGGTACTCACTCAACAGCCCTTCGCGTTGAGGAAGAGGACAGTGGAGATGAAATCCTGCCCTTTGGGCCATGAGGCATAGCTGTGGGGTCATGGGGATTACCAGGTTTCTGAGGTTAACTGTGGGGTGAAATAAAGAAACATGTGGAACAAGAAAGAACAGTGAAGAGAACAGAAAACAGCAGGCCCTCCAGGGATCACCTCTACCTCTCTCTGTCTTTGCCCCTTCCCCACCCCATTTGTCCCCTGCTCTTTGTGACAGTATGGGATGTAACAGGAATCCAAGGTACTCTGAGAGACGACCGAAAGATGGGAAGAACCAGACCATGAGAAGGGTGAATCAAGCAGCACAAGTCCTGGAGCCTGTGCCCTGGGTGTTGGCTCACCCACCAGGCGCTCCATCTCTACTTGCTTCTGTGTGCCTCACCATCACTCTACCACACAGCAATGAAGCTCCCACATAACAGAAATATGCACTTTCTAAGGGAGGCTAGCAGGAGAAGTGACTTACCCGAGTCAAGAATGTCCCAGAGTTACTGGTTTGGGTTTGGTGCCAGGATGCAGAGAGATCTCCAGTATCTCTTGCTCCAGTGTCCTGTCCAGCAGACATAGTATGAGGTTTTCATCAAGCCCCTCAGGAGCGCAAAGGAAACATATTTCTGTCATATATAACAGGGTGGGGGGGAAATAGGAGGTAGGAAAAACTATGAAACAGTAAGAAATGGGGTGAGTGATGACTTCATCCCTGTACCCCAAACTCCACTCATAGGGTCCATGACTCAGTTGGATGGAAATGGTAGAACCGCTTTCTTCCCTCCCCCAGGCCCAGCAGGGTGTTCATTCCACCACATAGAAATGACACTGACTCACAGTGAAATTAGAAATGTGTGTTTTCCTTCTTCTCTCCATATGCTCTCTAGGTACAGGAAAAATAGTTACTGTACACTGGAGAAACATGACAAACACCATCCTTAACCAAATGATGAAGGTTAACATCACCAGTGACAGCATGCAGGCATCGTATACTCCCAGATATGATGTGACAAGAAGGGCACCGGAACTAGTGGTATTCCTTCTCAAAATCTGTAACCACAGTCAAATCACAAGAGAAGCAACAGACTGAGCCTGTACTCCTCAAGACTGTCAGTGTTATGAAAGTCATCTGGCAGTTCCTCAGATGAATAAAGAGAGTTACCACATGACCCAGAAATCCCACTCCTAGGTACATAGCCAAGAAAAATGAAAACCTATGTCTACATAAAAAACTCGTACATAAACGTATATAACATCATCACTCGTAACAGGCAAAAGCAGAAATCATCTAAATGACCATCAATAGACAGATGGATAAACAAAATGTGGTATATCCTTAGAATAGAATATTATTCAGCCTTTAAAAAATGAATGAATTCTGCTACATGCTACAATACGCATGAACCCTAAAAACATCATGCTAAGTGAAAGGTGCAAAAGACCAAATACTGCATGATTCCATTTATATGAATGTCCATGATGAACAAATCCACAAACACACAAAGCATAACTGTGGTTCCAAGAGCTGAGGATAGGTGCAGGTTTAACTGCATTGAAGCACAATGGGAGTTTTGGGGGCAACTGAAATTTCTAAAACTCAATTATGGTGATGGTTGTACAACTCTATACATTTAATAAAAATCACCAACCTTAAAATGAATGGGTTCTATTGTCTATAAATAATATTGTAAGAAATTTGTTTAAAAACTATTGGCCAAGGCTTCTATTGTACCACAGGAATGACCAAAATTTTTCATAAAAAGGCCTTGATGCACATGTCTTATATAAACACGAATGTACATAAAGCTGTAGCTGTATCCCAGCCCTGACTCTACGTCCTGTGTTCCTCCAATGACCTTTCCCCCACCCCACATGCCACCTGAAGTCTAATTCAGGTCTGATCATTTTCATGTCTTCCAAATGTTGTGATGGCTTGAGAGTGGGACCACAACAGGGTCCCGGGCCTTCCCTCTGTGACAGGATGCCAGCATTATTTCTTTCCTCACCCCTCTCCAAACTTTTTCACGTTGTTCCACTTTGGGGAGCCTAAACAGCACTAACATTCTGGGTGTCAGCATGACAATACTTATCAAAAGGTTACATAGGTGCATACACTAAGCACCAACAATTTCCTTTTTAAAAGTTTAACTTCAGGATGTAGTGAAGGATGTTGATAAGGGTCTGGTTATAAGGACTGCCATCCTAACAATACCCTCTCTTCACTGCTAGACCTGAATTTAGAAAGGGAGATCAAACAGGATGCAAAACCATTAAGAGGCAGAAGGAAGCAGAGGCAAGTGTGGTTGTCAGCACACACACACTTGCGCACATTCACACACACTCCCCCACACTCATGCGCTAATTGGGTTCTATTATCACAATACTAGAATTTTTCTAAGACAGTTTGCTGTGTTCCAAGAAGACACATTCAGCTCAGTGCAAACAGCCACAGGAACTGTGCCCTTCAGCAGAGCACAGACCTTGAAAAGATGCCAGTGTAGATAAAAGGAAATATCAGGACACTCTGAATAACATAGGGTTGTGAAAATTGATTATGTCACATCCATAGGATGGAATTCTAGGAGGCAGTAAAAATAAGTTATAATGAATACAATGATGAGAGATGATTTCTTGCCTAACCAGTTAGCAATAATCAACATTATTTCCAGTGTGTGAGCAGACACTTACATACCATATTAGTAGGAATATATATGAGTAATAATGTTATCATGTATTGTGTTAACATAAAACTTTATAGATTTCATAATAAAAGAGTATTTTGACAAGCTCATAAAGAAATTCTTACAAATATATTTGCATATATGTGAGCAAAGATGTTATGTTTGCTACTGTTTATAATAAAACATGGTAAAGGAACTACATTTTTATCTCAAAGTGAAATAAATGTGGTACCATCCATATGATGAAACATCCAGTTGATGGCAAAAATAAAAACTAAAATTATGTTGTAAAGTAATTTAAAATGTTATGGTAGACATGTATTTTCATGGAAAAATTATCATAATAAAGTCAAAGGCAAGTTACAAAGATCATCAGTAGCCAGGATCCATTTTTGCTCACATCCATCTACAGCTATTTTTGCAGAGGACTCAAAGCATACAAATAAAAATAATCTTTTTCTTGCTCCCACATAAAGGCTTCTCCTCAGCATAGTGAGAGGCTGCACTTTGTTTGGAGGCCATAAATATTCTTTTAGCCTGGAATTGCTCCATTTTCCATCCAGACTTCCAGAAAACTCCATAGAGTGGGCTTGGGCCAAACTGCTCCTTCCCACCTTCCTGCTCAGACGTAAAAGCTGCAGTTCAGGCTTCTGTCACGAGGGAGCACCAACGTACCTTCATAGTCAAACCTCTACAAAGACGTTTACGCAATGAGCAAAAAAATAAAATACCCTCCACTAAAACCCAGTCTATGAACCTATGGACAGAATGATTCTAATTCTTCCAGAAAAAAATTGACAGGTGTAAAAGACCACTGCAAAAACGTGTACTCAATGGAGTCTATACAATGAAACACCATGTACGAGGAGCGAGCCTTGGCAGTCCTTAGCAGGCTGGTGTAGCAAAAACCAGGGCAGTGGGAGGTGAGTGGAAGAGAATGGGGGCACTGGAATGGGGTCTGGACGGCTGTGTCCATAGCGTCCCGGAGAGGGGATGCCTGAGAGGAGGTCTGGGAAGCCTGTACAGGTGTGGGGTAATGGAGAGTGAACACCCTACACCCTGGGAGGTGTGTTCTACACACAGTATGGACACCTCTACAGTATGGACACCTCAACCTGCACTAACAAAGGAAGAAATAAATCAATGAATGAGATGTGGATTTAGGGTCAACAGCAAATGGACCTGCTTTAATATACATGTGATTTTCCAAAGAAAACTTACAGTAAACAAACAATTCCAAGACATTTGCCACTCTTTGAAAAATGTACTTTTTTTCATTAGAAAAAGGAAAATAATAATGGAGTTAGATATCACTTCAGGCCAGAGTCAGGATTGCAGCTCTGAGAGTTTCAGACTAGGGGGTTCATCAACTGGAAGGGACAGATGGAGGTTGGGAGCTTGGCTGAAAACTTCAGTATCAGCCAAAGTTTTCTGGAATTATTCACCTAATGGTAGCAATCTCTCTGTATCTTTCATTTTCCTGTATATCTAAAAGCAAGATTAGTTCTAGACCACCAACCTCTAAATTGAAGGTAAAACTGTACCTGTGAGTGTGTATTTGGAGTAATTTAGCTGGAGGAGACACAGATACAAACACACACACATGTAGAAACACAGTCAATTCAATTTTTATCTATTTTGTTTCACTATAAAATCGAATACATTGAATGTTTTCACAAATTAGTGAATACATATATACAATTCTTTTGTCAATCTCTTCATAAGGATTTTTTGTGTTCAAGTTTTTATCAAAATACTCTTCTCCTTAATATAAAGTTTCAAAAAATATGCAAAATTATACTAAAAAATAGGAATTTTATCCTGCATCTCTCACAGACCTGACTCCTGCCCCCTGACCCCAAAGGGTCTGCTGTCCCTAGGATGGCGCATACTCTCCAGACATGTCCCTGTGAGATGCACATAAACACGTTCGCCGCCCCCCCCACCCACACACACACACACTGTCTTCTCCAAAACTGCAATCACAGTTCTCATCTTGTCATTTCCACTTATTATAATTTATCAGGATTTTAAAATATTTGCATCGTATTAGTTCTTGTGGTTTTTGCATATTTAATATGTTTATTGTCCATGTATATACTTACTTGAATTTTCTGTTGAAATCATTGCCAATTGTTTTGTTAATGAGTATGTTTCACAAATCACAGACACCAACCCAACATCTGAGATGTAGTTTGAAAATGTTTTCTCCCCTGTTTTAATACAATGGTTACTGGGTTTTTATCTTTCATTTGGAAAATGTTTTAAATTTCCATAATGGGACTTAATAATTATACATGTCATAATTGAAAAAGAAAAAACATTGCAAAACACCTGGGGAGCACGTACTGTCAGCCTGGAGGGAGATTAGAGCATTCAGAGACCTGGAGGCATCAAGAGAAAATGATAAATCTTTAGAGTATTCCAGAGTTAGCTGCTGGTCAGGAGATAACAAAGTTTCTCCTGGATTCGCAAAAACTCCCCTAAAGGCAGCACCCTGATCTGAATAATGGTCATAATAATGGGTACCTCGGATAGCAGTTAAGATTAAAGGAGGCCAGGTGAGGTGGTTCATGCCTGTAATCCCAGTGCTATGGAGGGAGGATCTCTTGAGGCCAGGAATTCAAGACAAGCCTGGGCAACACAGCAAGACCTTGTCTCTACCAAAAAAAGAAAAAAAAAAGATTAAAGGAGATAAAATATAAAGTGCATTGGCTTACAGTAGTTCAGTGCATGTTACTTTCCTTCTCTCTAGCTCTCCTGTCCCAAGGCCAACACCTGAGCTTCTGCCTGAGCCCACTCACCACCTCAGGGATCAGCCAACTCATGTGGCCCTACACCCAGGTCTCTTGGTACAAAGGACAAGATTTCACCTCCTCTGTCATCTTCATCACCCAGAGGGGTTGTGGAGTGGAGGACCCGTGGGACCACAATAGCAGGGGAGTGGAATTTGGCCATTTTTCAAGCCCTGGAAGCCCATCTTCTAGAAGGGAAGCTGCCCAGGGTCCTCTAGGGAGGGTGAAGGATGGAACCTCATTCCAATCCTGCCACTTACCTGGGGAGGTGACTTAGACTCTGTGAGCCTGAGTTAGTCATCTGTGAAATGGGACTGACCATACCATCCTTACAGAGCTGTCCTGAGGGGTTAATGAGAAAACCTGTGGAGAATATATAGCATGGAGTGGGACTTCAATGGCCCTTTAAATGCTGAGACACAGAAGTGGGGGCTGGCTGAGCCTCAGGGCTAAGGCAGGCATTGTGAAAAGTCATTTTTCATTGTTTCTCTCCTAATGAGAACACAGACATCCATATAAGGAAAGCAAATCTCTCTCTGATATGCCTTGAGTTCAAAGTTTTAGAGACAGAATGTTCCTACATTCTTGGGTGTTTTCTAATCTCATAAAAGCTGTTCAACGTCATGCCTCTGAGCAGACCCAAATCCACTTGCCCATACTGGGAAGGAAAAAAAAATGATAGGGGTAAAAAACAAGACTGTAAAAACATATGCTCCAAGAAATCCATGCCATGAAACACCAGGTAGCTTTACTGCATCTTGGCAGTCACCAGTCGTCATTGGTCAGTGCAGAGCAGGCAGGAGGTGGCTGAGAGTGGATGGGTCACTGATATAGGACCTGGGCAGCTTGTTCATAGTGTCCAGGAGAGAGGATGACTGAGAGGGGTTGGGAGAAGGCCTGGGAAGCCTGTACAGGGGTGCAGTAATGAAGAATGAACACCCTGCTCTCTGGGAGGAACCTATCCACTTTATGGACACCTCAACCTACACCGTGGAGGGAAGAGATAAATTAACGAATATGATGTAGATTTGGGGTCAACAGCAAATAAATCTGCTTTAATATGTGAATTTTCCAAATAGAACTGGTGTCAGAGTAAACAAATCACTTCATAACATTTGTTACTCTTAGCAAAATGTACTCCCTTTTCATTAATAAAAGAACAAAAGACATGGAGATAGCTGTGATGCCTCCTGGTAGCCAAAGACAGGATTGCAGCATTGAGAGTCAGACCAGAGGCTCAGCAGGGAAGGGAGAGGGATTGAGGTTAGAAGTTAGCTTCACTATATCAGCCACAGGTTTTTTTGAATTATTGATCTAATGATAGCAATCTCCTTGTATTCATCATGTTCTAGGATATATAAAACTCAGATTGGTTACAGCTCCCGTCTGAATTAAAGATAATGCTACATCTGTGAGTGTGTATATGGGGTGATAGAGCTAGAGGACACACACACACAGATTCAATTAAATTTTTTATTTCTTTCATAATATAACATAATGAATTCTTTTTCAAATTAATGAAAATATGTGCATATTATCTTTGACAATCAGTACAAAACTGTCTTGTGTGTTCAAATTTTTATCAAAATATTTTTATTCTCAAATACTGAATTTTAAACAATATATGAATACATTCATAAATTGAAATTAATCTGCACTCTCACTGGTCCAACTCCCACCCCTTGATTCCAAGGGGTCTACTGTCCCTAGGATGGTGTGTACTCTCCAGATGTGTCCCTGTGAGGTACACATGAACACGTTCACCCACCCCCCCCACACACACACACACATTGTCTGTTCCAAATGTGCAATCACGTCCTCATCTTTTGTATCTTGTTGTTTCCACTTATTATAAATTCTCAGGATTTTAAAATATTTGCATCTCATTAGTTCTTGTGGTTTGTGTGTTTTTTAATGTTTACTGTTCACGTATATACTTATTTGAATTATCTGTTGAAATTGTTGCCAATCATTTTGTTACTGACTATGTTTCACAAATCACAGACACCAACCCAATATCTGAGATGTAGTTTGAAAATATTTTCTCCCTTGTTTTAATACAATTGTTACTGGGTTTTTATTTTTCATTTAGAAAGCATTTTAAATTTCCATAATGAGACTTAAAAAATTATACATGTCATAATTTAAAAAGAAAAAACTTTGGAAAATACCTGGGGAGCCCATACTGTCAGCCAGGAGGGAGATTAGAGCATTCAGAGACCTGGAGGCATCAAGAGAAAATGATAAAACTTTAGAGTATTCCAGAGTTAGCAGCTGGTCAGGAGATAAAGTTTTCTCCTCGATTCACAAAAACTCCCCTAAAGGCAGCACCCTCATCTGAATAATGGGTACCTTGGATAGCAATTAAGATTCAAGGAGGCCAGGTGAGGTGGTACATGCCTGTAATCCCAGCACTTTGGAAGGCTGATGTGGGAGGATCACTTGAGGTCAGGAATTCAAGACAAGCCTGGGCAACATAGTGAGACACCGTTTCTACCAAAACAGACAAAAACAAAAAGATTAAAAGAGATGAAATATAGAGTGCATTTGCTTTCAGTAGTTCAGTGCATGTTACTTTCCTTCTCTCCTGCTCACCCGTCCCAAGGCCAACACCTGAGCTTCTGACTGAGCCCACTCACCACTTCAGGGATCAGCCAATTCATGCAGCCCAACAACCAGGTCTCTAGGCACAAGGGGCAGGATATCATCTCTCTGTCTTCTTCATCACCCAGAGGGGCTGTGGAGTGAGGATGCATGAGGCCATAATAGCAGGGCAATGGAATCTGTTTCTCAATCCCTGGATGCCCATCTTCTAAAAGGGAGGCTGCTCAGGGTCCTCTAGGGAGGGTGAGAGATGGAACCTCATTCCAGTCCTGCCACTTTAGGTGATTTAGACTCTGTGAGTCTGAGCCTGGTTATCTGTGAAATGGGACTGACCATACCATCCTTACAGAGCTGTCCTGAGGGGTTAATGAGAAAACCTCTTGAGAGTATATAGCATGGAGTGGGACTTCAATGGCCCTTTAAATGCTGAGACACAGAAATGGGGGCTGGCTGAGCCTCAAGGCTAAGGCAGGCATTGTGAAAAGTTATTTTTCATTGTTTCTCTCCTAATGAGAACACAGACATCCATATAAGGAAGGCAAATCTCTCTCTGATATGCCTTGAGTTCAAAGTTTTAGAAACAGAATGTTCTCTACATTCTTGGGTGCTTCATAATCTCATAAAAGCTGGCCAACATCAGGCCTTTCAGCAGACCCAGTTCCCAATGCTGGGAACATGGGCATGTTTTTGAACTCACCTGGTGAGCTCAGATATCAGTCACAGCAGAGAAGCAAGGTGTGGTATTTGCCTAAGGGCTGCTCCTGACTGCTCAGTATATGAATATATTTGCAGAAAAAAATGTGGCCCCATCCACAGTCATCAGTATAGGGGTCCTCAGATCATGCATGATCCAGCCACAGCACGCCAGAATTTCAGCTGCCTGCTGCCTCCCTGAGAGGTAAAAGTCCAAGAGTTATGAGCATTTCTTTCACACAGTTTTCCCACGTTTAATAACTAATAACTAAATCTGTATTGCACTCAAAGCCCATAGTATTCCAATGGAGGTGTTTCATTAACTCCTTAATGAGATGGTAGTAGGGAAATAAATACGTGGGCAACTTCAAGGTTACATCTGAGATTAGAGAGCTCCTTTACATTAATTTTTGAATGTACTTAAGTTTACAGGAATTGAAGATTTTAAAATATCCCTCCTTAACCCCTTATTACCCATTCAGCAATAGGATATTTAATTCATTCCCTCTCTGTCTCTCCCTACCCCCGCTTCAAATTCAAGGTACCAAAAACAGTTCTCTACAGTCTCTGTTAACATTGTTCACTTTATTGACTCCTTATCCTCCTACCATGGCTTCTATTCCTTGATTACAACGAACAGGCTCTCCAGGATCACAAACCACCTTTTGTCACTAGGTCCAGTGTTTGCATAAATGTGTAACTGTATTAAAATACTTAGTATTACTTTTAATGACCTCCTAAAATATGCTCACTGTGCAGACTGCTTTCACTTAACAAATTTGTGACAGCTTCCAGGCTCTGGAGAAACATGTACTGGACACAAATCCAAGCTGACCTACTCCCTAACTGTGTAGTCTTGGGCAAAGTCATTCTCTCTGTCCCTCAGTTTTTCGTCTATAAAACAGAGATTAGCCACAATATCTATCTCATAAGGGAGCTATGAGCAGTGAATGACTCAATACATATAAAAATCACTTGGTACAAGAAATTTTAGTCAATTTAAAAATTTCTTTAATGTGTCACTGATATTACTATCCTTACAGCCATAACAATATAAGACATAGACTGGTGTTTATTTACAATTAATGACATTTTAGATATTATTGACATTTAGATATTGTTTAGATGTTGTTAGTGAGTATATTAGTTTCCTAGGGTTGCCACAACAAATTACCACAAAATTTGTGGCTTTAAACAGCAGAAATTTATTTTCTTACAGTTCTGGAGACCAGAAGCCTGATGTCAAGGTTTTGACAGGGTCACACTCCCTATGAAGGCTTGGGAGGATAATTTTTTTCTTGCCTCTTCCAGCTTCTGATGACTCACAGCTTTCCCTGGCTTATGGCAGCATAACTCCAATCTCTGCCTCCTTCTTCACATGAGCTTCTTTCCTGTGTATGTTAAACCTCCCCGTCCTCTCTGTTACAAGGACACCAGTCATTAGATTTAGGGCCCACACTAAATCCAGAATCATCTCATCTTGAGATCCTAAATTATATGTGCAATGACTCTATTTCCAAATAATATCACATTCACAGGTACTAAGGGCTAAGGCTTGGACATATATTGTTGGAGGATATTATCCAACCCACTATATTGACATAGGCAGGTTAAAAAACTAAAATGAGATCTTATCTCTTTCATATAAATATATAAATGCATCCATACATGCATAAGTATATACATTCCTACATGAGAAAACTTCTAAGAAAATAATGCAGATGAAAACATTAGCAGGTCTTATCTTTAGGTATTATGTTTGAGGAATGGTTATTTTATTTTATGTCCTATGTTTTCACTTTTTTAACTGTAATAAACACCTATTGGTCTTATAAATATACAAAAGAATAAAATCACTGGGAAACATAACCATTCTCTGCTCCACCTACAGCAAAGCCCCTCTACTCATAATAGGAACATCTTTTGAGAAACAGGAAGGGAGACAAGATGCTGGTCAGCCCCTTCCACAGTATTCCAGGACACATTTCCCCAAATTCCAAATCACATTCATTTTTTCAATATTTTAAATCTCTGCTTAGTCAAATGGTGGAAAACGTAGTATCTTAATTTCATATATTTTGCTTTATTCTGATAAATAATAAGGTTGGTGTTCTCATATGAGGCAGTGGCATATACCGATTAGATGTAGGAGCTCAGGAGCCACACTGTCTGTGTTCAAATTGAAGTCTCAGCACTTGCTAGCCCTGCCCTCACTATGCCTCAGTTCCCTTATGTTTAAAGTCAGACAACAACAGTACCTCATCATATAATGTGGTGAGGATTAAATGATTAAGTATATGTTTAGCACCTGCAACAGTATCAGGCATTGAGGAAATCACAATAAACATTAGCTATTATTATTATTATTATTATTATTGTACCTGAATAGACCATTACTGTTTCTATGGCCATTTTTGTTATTATGTGGATTTACATTGATTGATATAGATTGACCTTCAAAATATGTTTTTCATAAAAAGGCAGTTTATAAAGCTGTAAGTAGGATATTATCTGATTTTTGTTTCAAGTATAGTTACATTTGCATAGTAAAACTTCTGGAAAAATGTTTATTTCTCTTAGTCCATTTTCTGATGCTATAACAGAATACCAGAGACTGGATAATTTATAAAGAAAAGAAATGTATTTCTCACTGTTCTGAAGGCTGGCAAGTCCAACAGCACAGTGCTGGCATCTGGCAAGGGTCATCCCATGATGGAAGTGTGGAAAGCAGAAGTGAGTGCAGAAGACAGAGAAAATCAGGCTGAAGTCATTCTTTTATTAGAAGCTTATTATCACAATAATGGCATTAATTCATTCATGAGGCTAGAGCTATCATAACCTAATCACCTCTCAAAGGCCCCACCTCTCAACACTGTTATAATGTCAATAAAATTTTAATATGAGTTTTGGAAGGGACATTCAAACCATAGCAATATTCAAAAGTTAACAGTTCTTATCCATGAGTAATAGAATTTTTAGGGTTTCTAATGATATTTTTCCTTTTGTGCATTTTCCAACAAAAGCATGTTAGGTTTGGAAGTGAGAAAAATAATAAAAAAAAAAATGTCCAGTCCTTCCCATAGGAA
The DNA here is from genome assembly GCF_028885625.2 of Pongo pygmaeus. Taxonomy (NCBI): domain Eukaryota; kingdom Metazoa; phylum Chordata; class Mammalia; order Primates; family Hominidae; genus Pongo; species Pongo pygmaeus. Next base: position 107,610,671 of record NC_072396.2, read on the forward strand.
AATGGCTTAGCATCAGAATGAGGAACATCCCTAAGCCAAAGGAACTAGGTAATATGGTTGTCACAAAACTAATGTATCAATCTATCCACATGATAGCTTCAGGAAAAGCTGAGCAGCATCAGGGAAATTACAGCCCCAACTGAGTAGCTTCAGCGAAATTACAAATGCCCAGGGAAAGGACAAGCATGTTTCTCAAATGAACCTTACATTTTGCTGTCAGACAATGTCTCTTCTTCCTAGGATTTTAGTGAAGGTCATGAAATGAAAATGAAATGAAAGTAGTTTCATAACATGCTGGATACACTTTGGATATTTGTCTCCTCCAAATCTCAAGTTGAAATGTGATCTCCAATGCTCAAGGTGGGGCCTGGTGGGAGGTGTTTAGGTCATGGGGGCAGATCCCTCATGAATGGCTTGGTGCTATCCTTGTGGTAATGACTGAGTTTTGGCTCCATTAGTTACCATAAGATCTGATTGTTAAAAAGAGCCAGGCACCTCCTCTTTTCTCTATTGTTTCCTCTCTTGCCATGTGACATGATGCCACCTCCCCTTGCCTTCTACCATGAGTAAAAGCTTCCAGAAACAGATGCTGGCACCATGTTTCTTGTACAGTCTGCAGAACTGTGAGCCAAATAAACTTCTTTTCTTTATGAATTACCTCGCCTTAGGTATTATTCCTTTATAGCAACTCAAAATGCACAAACACAATGTCTCTCTCGGTATTCTCCCAAATACATCCCCTTAAATTGAAAGTAGGCTCCTCTGTTTAGCCACCTAGTTAGCCAAGCAGTGACTTCCACAAGGGATGGAAAGGGGGAGAGAATGCATGAAACCACCCAGGGCTCAGCATCATAGCCTCTGGAAGGGGAGAATCCTGACACAGTGGGTTCGGGGTACAAGTTGAGTCAGAGTCTCACTCAGCCCAGGGCCCAGGAACAATTAATATATGCACATTAAAACACTCTTAAAGTACTTTCCTTGTGCAATTAAACATAATAAAAGGAATGGAAAAGATACACACGCCCAGCACTTATAACACAAAATCAGGTCAGGTTCTAAATAGGATGCCTCCCTAAACCAACCAAGGGATTTGTGTAGTAGTGTGGACACATGAAAACTAAATTCCAGAAATCACTGCCTTTTTGCACCAAGATTTTCCAGATTAGGTTCCAGATGTACAAGTATAACAATGTAATGAGTAATAGTGTAAATGAAAGATGGAAAACTAAGCATGGACAAATGGAAAGATGTTTCATGTTCATTACTTGGGGCTAGATGGCACCTGGGAAACTCTAAGACTTTGGACACTTCTTTAGATTTAAAAAGTGACAGTAAATATTATCTGCAGATTCTGTTAGTGCTCCCTGCAGCATATAAACTGAGAAAATGGGTATGTGGAGGCTAAAGTTACTCTATCTTGGATGCTAATCTGCCATATTTACTTCTGATTAACCTCAGTTCCAGGAAAGCCTCTAAAAATTTCCAGTTTATCTATTGTTCCTTGTGTAAGAGTACATACTTACCATAATTCTTGCCCTTAGGTCAAAACAATCTTGATGTTATTGTACTTCAATTTGCCTACACATTTCTTCTGAATCATGTATACCCTTTCCTTATGGTATGTAAGCCCTGGATTTGGAGGGTAATTAGGTGGGAATCCACCATCTTGTCTCACCACTGTGTGAGGCACAGACATAGCTTCTGTTTGTTAGTCCCTATTACATGTTTCTTCCTAAGAAACTGGATTTATCAGCCTCTTTCTTTGGCCTCTCAGCTTCCTTGGACTTTAGGGGGTAGGTTTGCATAGACCTGTCCACCACAGAACACGGTGTGTCTGTTTGAGCAAGTCTGAAAGAAAATACACATAACAAGGAGGCATATATGGCGGGTCCCACTGATGAGATGTGAACATGTATTTGTTCTCATAATTATTTTTTTCTTCTTTTCCATAAAGTAGGCATCTATAGATAAAATCATGCAACAAAAGAATATCATATTTTACTTTAGGAGTAACTATAAAGAAAAGTCTCAAAAATTAAAAAAAAAGAAACTGACCAAGATGGTGGAGTAGGAGATATCAGCCTTCATCCCCCAACAAAAACAAATACAAACATCTATTCACAAACCAAAATAGACCAGAAAGGGCTCAAGGGTCCAGTAAAAAATCTACAGCAGCACAATGGAGGAAAAAAAGGAGATTACCCACAGAGAAAGTATTTCTGGTGAGAACAGCATACTTGAGACACCAGGAGACAGCTATGAGCAAAGAAGAAAGGTGCCATGTCATCCATGCACAGGGAACTGTCGTGGTACCCAGAGGAGTGCTCCACAGAGGACACCAGTATCCCTTGCCACTGAGGTAACCAGCAGCCATTCCTACCAGGGAAATCCAGAGAGGGAGACACAGCTGCATACCTCTCCCTCTCCACAAGAAGTGGCCACCCCATTGAGCTGCTTCAGGAAAGGAACCACCACCTCTTCCAACCCTGAGCATTCCTTAACATAGAGCCATAACCTCTTTGCGAGTGATCAAACTCCAGACCCAGGCTCTGTGGCTACACTGGGCCCACTGATGACTCAGACACCAGAGCCATTGCCATAATGAGCTAGTCCACACTCCAGGCTCAAGAACCAAGTCCTCGCTATGCATGACCCAACCCAAGGTGCTAGCTCAGATGCCACAGAGAACGAGACCTTCCCCTAATGACAGAGTCTCTCTAACTTTGTGTGCATCTGTGCTCCCATTCTTGGCTCTCTAGCTACTTCATGAGAATTTTCACCTTACATATTGCCATAACACAACAGCAGGGGTGGCAGCACCCCAGACATCAGGTACATTACTGCACCGAATACCAGAGCCATAGTCCTTTCATGCATACCTGTGCTTTGTACCTCAGCAGAATATACATTCTTCTCAAGCACATATGGAGTATTCTGGAGGATAGATCATATGTTAGGCAACAAAAGAAGTCCTAACAAATTCAACATTAAAATAATACCAAGTGTATTTTTTTACCACAATAGTATAAAACTAGAAATCAATAGCAGAAGGAATTTCAGAAATTTTATAAAAATATGGAAATTAAACAACATTGTCCTAAACAACCAATGGGCCAGTAAAGAAATTAAAAGGGAAATTTTAAAATACCTTGAGACAAATAGAAATGGAAACACACCAAAATGGAAACATACCAAAACTTATGAGTTGTGGCAGTATCAGTTCTAAGGGAGAAGTTTATAGCAATTAATGTCTACATCAAAAGAGAAGAAGATTCCAAATAAACCACCTAATGTTATACATCAAGGAACTAGAAAAAAAAAAAAAAAAAAAAACTAAGCCCAAAGTTAGTAGAGGGAATGAAATCATAAAGACCAGATCAGAAATAACTGAAATAAGAGATGAGAAAAACGATAGAAAAGATCAACAGTAAGAGTGGGTTTTATGAAAAGATTAAACAAAATTCAACAAAACTTTAGCAAGACTAAAAAGTAAAAAAGACAGATGGCTCAGATAAATAAAATTAGAAATGGGCCCGGCATGGTGGTTCATGCCTGTAATCCCAGCACATAGGGAGGCTGAGGCGGGCATATAGCTTGAAGCCAGGAGTTCAAGATCAGCCTGCTCAACATGGCAAAATTCCGTCTCCATAAAAAATACAAAAATTAGCTGGCGTGATAGTGCACACCTGTAATCCCTTGAGAGGCTACTTGAGAGGCTGAGGCATGAGAATCACTTGAACCCGGGAGGTGGAGATTGCAGTGAGCCGAGATCGTGCCATTGCACTCCAGCCTGGGTGACAGAGCAAGACTCTGTCTCGAAAAAAAAAAAAAAATATATATATATATATATATATATATATATATGAAATGAAAGAGGAGATATTACAACTGACATCACAGAAATACAAAGGCTCATAAAAGACTACCTCAAAAGAGAAGAAGAACAGTGTGAAGAGAAGTGAACAGCTATATGGCAAAAAATTGGGTAACCTGGAAGAAGTGGATAAATTCCTAGATGCATACATCCTACCAAGACTAAACAATGAAAAAGTAGAAAATATGAAAATATGAACTGACCAACAAGGGGATTGAATCAGTAATAAAAAGTATCCCATCAAAGAACAGCCCAGGACCTGATGGTTCACTGCTAATTTTTACCAAACTTTTAAAGAACTAATGCCAATTCTTCTCAAACTCTTCCCAAAAATTAAAGAGGAGGGAATACTTCCAAATTCATTTTACAAGGCCAGTATCACCCTGGTAACAAAGCCAGACAAGGACACTACAAGAAAAGAAAATTGCAGGCCAATATTCTTGATGAACATAGATGCAAACATCCTCAACAAAATACTGGCAAACCAAATTAAATAGCACATTAAAAAGATCATTCAATATGATCACGTGGGATTCATACCTGGGATGCAAGGGTGACTCAATATATCCAAATCTATAAATGACATTAATGGAATTAACAACAAAAACCATATGTTCATCTCAATAGATGAATAAAAGGCATTCAGCAAAATTCAACATCCTTTCAGGATAAAAACTCTCAGCAAATTAGGTATATAAGAAATGAGCCTCAACATACAGACACAAAACCCATATCTGACAAGACCACAGCTAACATTATATTCAATGGTGAAAAGCTGAAAGCTTCTTTTAAGATCAGTAACAAGGTAAGGATGTCCACTCTCACCACTTCTATTCAACTTAACACTGGACATCCTAGCCAGAGAAATTAGGCAAGAGAATGAAATGAAAAGCATCTAAATCAGAAAAGAATAAGTTAAATGATCTGTTTGCACATGACATGATCTTCTACATATAAAACCCTAAAGACTCCACCAAAAACTGTTGGAATTGATGAATGAATTCAGTAAAACTGTGGATACAAAATGAACATACAAAAATCAGTTGTGTTTCTACACTCTAACAACAAACTATGTGAAAAAGAAGTCAATCCCATTTACAATAGAATCAGAAAGAATAAAATACTTAGGATTAAATCTAACCAAGTAGGTGAAAGATCTATTTCACATTGGATACATTTAACCAAGGAGGTGATGCAATCCCTATCAAAACCCCCATGACTTTTTTCATAGAAAAAGAAAATACAATCCTAAAATTTATAAGAAACCACAAAAGACCCTGAATAGCCAAAGCAACCTTGAGAAAGAAGAACAAAGCAGGAAGCATCACATTCCCTGATTGCAAACTATAGGACAAAGATATAGTAATCAAAACAGCATGGTACTGGCATAATAAAAACAGTCACATAGACTAATAGAACAGAGTATAGCCGAGAAATAAGTTCACACATACAGGGTCAACTAATCTTTGACAAGGGCATCAAGAATACACAATGATGAAAGGAACGTGTCTTCAATAAATAGTGTTGGGAAAACTGAATATCCACATGCAAAAAAAATGAAATTGGACCATTGTTTCACACCATATTCAAAAATTAATTCAAATGCATTAAAGACTTAAACATAAAATCTGAATCTGTAAACCTCCCAGAAGATGACATAGGGAAAAAGCTCCTTGACATGGGTCTTGGCAATTTTTTTTTATATTACTCCAAAAGCAAAGGCAACTAAAGCAAAAATAAACAAGTAGAATTACATCAAACTAAAAAATTTCTGCACGGCAAAGGAAACAACAAAATGAAAAGGCAACCTATGGGATGAGAGAGAATATCTGCAAACCACATAGCCGATAAAGAGTTAATATCCAAAACATGTAAGGAACTCACACCATGCAATAGGAAAAAAAAACCCAAACAACTCAATAAAAAACAGCAAAGGACCTGAATTGGTATTTTCCAAAGAAGATATAAAAATGGCCAACAGGTATAGTGTAGGAAAAGGTGCTCAGTATCACTAATCATAAGGAAATGCAAATCAAAATCACAAGGAGATATCACCACACAGCTGTAAGGATGGCTATTATCAAAAACACAAGAGGTAACAAGTGTTACCAAGTATGTAAAGACAAGGGAACTTTTGTACACTGTTGCTGGGAAAGTAACTTGGTACAGCCATTAAGGAAAACAGTATGGAGATTCTTCAAAAAATTAAAAATTGAACTACCATACAATACAGCAATCCCATTTCAAGGTATATATTCAAAGGAAATGAAATCAGTATCTTGAAGGAATATCTGCATTCCCATGTTCATTACAGCATTACTCAAAATAGCCAAAATATGGAATAAACCTAACTGTTTATCAGTGAATGAATGGATATAAAAAATGTGGTGTGTGTGTGTATATATACAATATATCATATGATATATATAATATATCATATTATATATATATCATATTATATATCATATTATATATATAATATATCATATATATCATATTATATATAATATATTATATATATCATATTATATATAATATATTATATATATATCATATTATATATAATATATCATATTATATATATCATATTATATATATCATATTATATATAACATATAATACATATATCATATGATATATAACATATAATATATATATCATATTATATATAATATATATAATATATATATCATATTATATATAATATATATAATATATATATCATATTATATATAATATATCATATTATATATAATATATCATATATAATATATCACATTATATATATATAATATATCACATTATATATATATAATATATCACATTATATATATATAATATATCACATTATATATATAATATATCACATTATATATATATAATATATCATATATCATATTATATATATCATATGTCATATTATATATATCATATGTCATATTATATATATCATATATCATATTATATATAATATATCATATGATATATATAATATATCATATGATATATATAATATGACATATGATATATATAATATGACATATTATATATAATATATCATATATTATATATATAATATATCATATATTATATATAATATATCATATTTTTTATATATATATATATTATTCGGCCATAAACAAGAAGGAAATACCGCCTATATCATATTATTATATGTAATATATCATTTTATATATATATAATATATCATATTATATATATAATATATCATATTATATATATATAATATATCATATTTTTTATATATATATATATATTATTCGGCCATAAACAAGAAGGAAATACCGCCATTTGCAGCAACATGGATGAACCTAGAAGACATTAGCAGTGAAATAAGTCAGACACAGAAAGAAAAATATTGCATGATCTCACTTATATGTAAAATCTTAAAAGGTCAAACTCATAGAAGCTGAATAGAGCAGTGGTTGCCAGAGGCTAGAAAGTCAGGGAAATAGGAAGGTGTTGATCAAAGGGCATAAATTTTCAGTTTTAAGATGAACAAGTTCTGGGAATCTAGAATAAAGCATGAGCGGTGATGGATGTGTTATAATTTGATTGTGATAATCATTACATAATGTATAGGTATGTCAAATCATCACACTGTACAACTTAAATATATAGAATCTTTGTTAATGAAATATTTTTAAAAAAATAAAGTTTAATAATATTATCACTGCTTGGTGTTACATTTCCAGATATTCTCTCTGGTAATCATGCTATTATGTTTTTGTTTTTGTTTTTGTTTTTGAGACAGAGTCTCATTCTGTCAACTAGCCTGGAGTACAGTAGCATGATATTGGCTCACTGCAACCTCTGCCTCCCAGGTTCAAGCAATCGTCCCACCTCAGCCTTCCAAGTAGCTTGGATTACAGGAGTGCACCATCATGTCTGGCTAACTGGATTTTGTTGTTGTTGTTGTTGTATTTTTAGTAGAGTTGGGGTTTCACCATGTTGGCCAGGCTGGTCTCGAACTCCTGACCTCAAGTGATCTACCCACCTGAGCCTCCCAAAGTGTTGGGATTACAGGCACGAGCCACTGTGCTACTATGTTAATGTCAGTAGCATTACAATGACAGAATGAAGGCAAGTGGGAATGGACAACTAAAATTTGTTTAAGGCCTACTAGATGCTACACATATGGTAGGTTGTAATTTTCAGACTTTCACTCTTCAAATCATCAGAGCAATGCTCCGAGGTTGGCATCCTTTTTACCTATGGGGAGATAGGCTTACATCCTTTTTACCTATGGAGAGATAAGCTCAGAGAGCAAAATACATGCTCCAGGAATTCTAGGAAGGCATCAAATGGACTGAGGTCAACTTGAGGGGCTTCTACTGGCCAATTCTGGAATAATTTGAGCATCAAATAAATATTTATAATAACAAATGTTATATCTTTGAGCAAAACAGGAATCTATGAATCACAGTAATATAAATAAATAGCTGAGTGTGGTGGCTCACGCCTGTAATCTCAGCATTTTGGGAGGCCGAGACAGGTGGATCACCTGCGGTCAGTAGTTTGAGACCAGCCTGGCCAACATGGGGAAACCCTGTCTCTACTAAACATACAAAAATTCGCCGGGCATGGTGGCGGATGCCTGTAATCCCAGCTACTCAGGAGGCTGAGGCAGGAGAATAATTTGAACCTAGGAGGCGGAGGTTGCACTGAGCCACGATCGCGCCATTGCACTCCAGCCTGCAAATATATATATATATTATATATATTATATATATTATATATATAATACATATTATATATATAATATATATATATCCAACAGTCAAATGTCAATTAATAAATCTAAACAAAGTGTCAGAATTATAAAAGCAACCCTGACAACTATCACAGTAGTAAATGATTCAAACAAGAATCGTAAATAGATTTTCATTCTGCACCAAATCCCATAGCAATCACTGAGTCACCATGGTAACCATGCTGGCCAAGGAAAGCTGGGAGGAAAAAACAAAACAAAACGAAAAACCAACCACCTCCTCGATCTTATTCCTAACATGTGCTAAGAACTGAATAGGACTGACATGATGCACAGTAATTAACCTCAATTTTTTCTCACAATAAACATTCCCGGCAGCTTCAGCAATATACACCTTCATACATACCTAGACACGCACATACATACATGCTCTCTCCCTCTTTTTCTCATCACCCAAGTATCCAAGAATTCATCAAGGTAGATTTGTTTGGGAATATAAAAAGAAAACTCCACAATTAAAATCTACCCACACACAGAAAGTCAAGAGCTACAAAACTATTTTATTTTAGTAATTCATTTTTCTGGAGATGATCTTCAGAAAAATGTCTCAGTGACATTTTTCTCCCTGGTTTCAGTATATTACCAATGACTTATAAAAGCTGATAGTGGAAATACTGGCAAATGTATGCTGTGATGACTAATTTTATGTGTCAACTTGGCTGGGTCACAATGCCCAGATATTTGGTCAAACGTTATTTTGGATGTTTCCGTGAGGGTGTTTTTGGATGAAATTTACATTTAAATTGGCAGACTAAGTAAAGCAGATTGCCCTCCCCAGTGTGGGTGGGCCTCATCCAGTCAGCTGGAGTCCTAAATAGAATAAAAAGCTGATATCCTCCAAAGAAGAGGGAATTCTGCCAGCTCACTCTTCAGATTTCATCTGTAATATTGGCTCTTCCTAGTTTATCAGTACACTGCCTTTGGACTTTAACTTCAACTCTTTCCTGAGTCTGAAGCCTGCTGGCCTCCCCCATCAAATTTTGGACTCACCAAGCATCCAGAATCACATACGCCAGTTCCTTAAAATAAATATCTTTATATATATATATATATATATCTTTATATATATATATATATATATCTTTATATATATGTATCTTTATATATATAAAGATACATATATATAAAGATATATGGATATATAGATATCTTATTGGTTCTATTTCTCTGGAGAACCTTGACTAATACAGACATTAAGTATTAAGCATCTTTTCTATCCTAGAGTAACCTGTGCTTTCAACCAAAGGTTCCCCACCAGCTAGTATTAAACACTCAGCTTCTGACAATTCAGTAAAAATATAATACATTGAAATTGCAATTGAAAACACTGCCATTAGGCCAGGCATGGTGGCTCATGCCTATAATCCCAGCACTTTGGGAGGCCAAGGTGGGAGGATTGCTTGGGACCAGGAGTTTGGGACCCATCTGGACAACAAAGCAAGACCCTACCTCTATTAAAAAATTAAAAAAAAAAATTTTAATTAGCCAGGCATGGTGGCATGCACTTGTGGTCCCACCTGCTCGGTAAGCTGAGATGGGTGGATCAGTTGAGCCCAGAAGCCCAAAGCTATAGTGAGCTGTGATCATACCACTGCACTCTAGCCTAAAAAAAGAAATACTGCCATTTATAATAGCATCAAAAAGTGTAAAATACATGAGGATAATCTGTCCACATGTGTGCAAGGCCTGTACATTGAACACCACAAAACATTGCTGAGAGAAGTTAAAGAAGACCTAAATAAATGGAGAGAAATACCATCATCATGAGTCAGAACACTCAGTATTGTTAAGATATCTACTCTCCTCAAACTGATGTATAGATTCTATGCAACTCCAATAGAAATGTTAGCATATATTTTTAAGAAGAAATCAATAAACTTATTCCAGAAATCATGTGGAAATGCAAATGACCCTAAACTATGAAAAACAACATTGTAAAAGAACAAAGTTGGAGGAAAAACACTACCTAATTTAAGCTTCATTATAAACTTACATTAACCAAAACAGTGCATTATTGCCTTCAAGGAAGAAATGTATATCAAACGAACAAAGTATAGAGTCCAGAAATAGACCCACAAATATAAGGACAACTGATTTTTGACAACAATGCAAAGACAATTCAGTGCAGAAAGATCATCCTTTCAACAACTTGTGCTGGAACAGGTAGATAACAAAAATAAACTTTTATCTATATATCACATCATAAAAAAACTCAAAGTGGATCTTAAAAGATTTAAATTTAAAAGCTAGAACTATAAATTTTCAAGAAGAAAACACAAGAGAAAACTGTTGCAGTCTTGGCTTAAGAGAAGATTTCTTAGATATGACACAAAGAGCAACATCCAAAGCATTAATGAACAAATTTGGAGCTATTCATATATACAACAATATGGATAAATCTAAAAATAATTAGGTCAAATACGTAAAATAACATGAAATCTCAGGATCCCCAAATTCATCACGCCAAGGGAAAAGTTAAGCCTGGGAAATGAATTGTGCAACATTACCAGCCTTTGTCCCCAGATAACTGTAATTTCACAACCCTGTGTCATAGCATAATACATAATCCAGATTCCCACAACAGTAAAAGGCATTATACCTTCCCAGATGACCTTCCTCAAATATTGCTCACGAGGAAATTCCTTGCTAGCCCCTAAATCTTTCAGGATACATATCCCCCTATAAAACCAACACATGCCAATTGTAACCTTAAGTCTGCAACCTAAGTTTAACTCCTAAAACTGAGTTCTGTTAAATCTTACACTGACAGTGTCAGTTACAAGCTTATCTTTCCAGAGCAAAGACAAGACAAGATCAATCACTCTTCCACCTACCCTGAAACAAATACATAATTGACTCTTTCCTCTCTCATTTCAAATCTTATCTTATGTAAAACTCAGATTTACTGAGCGCTAATTAGAGCCTCACAAGAATGTAACCATTTGCCTCACTGCATACCCTCTCTCCCTTTTTCCCTCTTGCTTGCTCTCTGCCCTTAAATACTGAGTTCCCAAAGCCCTCTTTGCAAAGCACAAGTCAGAGATGCTCCTGTGACTTGCAGTTTTCCCAGGCATGTCGTCAAACTTTGGCTCAATAAACCTCTAGTGATTGAGACACTTGCCTCAGTCACTTTTTTGGGGGTTAACAAATGAATTAGGTCAGACAAAAGAGAATAAGCATCCTATGATTCCATTTACTTAAAAGGGCAAGAAACAAAAACTAATCTATGGTAAGAGGAGACCAGTTATTGTCCAGGAATGGGACAGGTTGGCATGGAGAGGGAAGCTAGAGACAGATGGAGAGGATTACAAAGGAGCATAAGGAAGCTTTTTGAGGTGATGAATATGTTCATTATCTTGACTATAATATTGGATTCACCAGAGCATACATATGTTAAAACTTATCAAACTATATATTTTAAACATGTACAGTATATTGTATGTCAACATGGCTCAAAGAAAGTATTTGAAATACATTTGTATAAGTTTTTGATGCAATTAAATCATCCAAAAGATTCCAACTACTACACTCTTGTTATATTACCAGATCATTACTATGTCTGATCAAATTGTTCTGCACTACATATAACCATAATAATCACTTGCAGTGTTTAAATATTTTTGGAAAAGTGGATGTTCATTTCTTTTTGAAGTACAAAAATAAAAATATTACATTCTAAGAAAATAATGATGATGATACTTAAGAGTAACTGTTTACTTTAGGGAACATGGCTTAGTATCATTATAATAGAGCGAATTCTAGGGTAATTCTTATTTCTGAAACTATTAAGGTATAGTAACTGACATTTTAACTAACACTTGCAAAATTTCTGGCTTAAAAAATCATTATAGGATGGAAAAATACCATGGTCACCAGGAGATAATTTATATAATTTATATTAGAATCTCAAAATGCTAGAAAGACCTAACGACTGCATATTTCCATATCCATTTGAGAGATACATAGGAATCACTGATGATTATTTATATAGGCAGAAAAATATATGTAAATGTATTGCAAATGCATGTTAAACATCCAGTTGCTTCCCCAAATGAACTATTCATTGCTTTGTGACAATGAAAGGCATCTTTAACATGGGCCTCAAAAGCTACCACAAAGCACATAGCTGCTGATGGAAGCAAATTCCACCTGCTAAACCTCTTCTCCAATGATGAGATCAAAGGAATTTCTCTGCTTGTAGGCTATTTTATAAACCTCACAGAGCTATTCCACAACATGCTTCTGTCCAGATCTATGAGCTCACTTGAGCCAGGTGTCATATCCCACCAGGGATGGAAGTGTTGGGGGTCTCCTTAGTGCTGCTGCCCTTCAAATCTGGAGTAGAAGCTTCAGCAGCCATCACGACCCTGATCCTCAAAACCTGCCTTCTTCAGACACCTGATATGAGCTCAATCACCTGATGAATAGCTGCACAGGGACAGAGAGAATCCAGCAATCACTGTGCTTTCTTGGAGTAACTATGTGCCAGGCATTAAGCTAGGCACTGAGTCAGTGACCAGTGACAATGATACAATTGGGTAGTGATCATAACAACCAGAGACACAATGGGTTTCTCACCAGGGCCTTTTTCTTCTCCTTTTCCCATCTGTCTCCCAACAACAAATTTGAAAAGGAATAAGAGGCCTGAATTCATACAGACATTCACCATCCTGCAATAACCACAGGGCTACCTACCGGCTTGCACCTGTATCACTGAAGGTTCCAGCAATCCTGTGGGTGAGCATTTTTATCCCCATTTCACAGAGGAAAACGCTAGGCTCAGAGAGAGTGTTTACCTGTCTCATTTTTTGGCACCTTGCCTTTACTTGGAAAGTAGCTCCGGGACACCCCTGGAGCAGGACACCACATTCATTGGGGCCAAGAGAGTCCTACTTCTCCCTGCCTCATCAGACAGCGAGGGCAACTTGTCCCAAAGCGGGAACAAGGCAACTTGGATATGGGATCTCTTCCTCTCTCTACATCGCAGAGTACCCGCAGCCACAGTTGAGTCTAAACACCTGAAGACGAAACCCTGCTCTCCTCACCAGGCCAAGTCGGTCTCCATTAAAAAGTCGTCATGGTTGTCACAGTCGCCAAAATGACGTCAGGTTACTATGGTAACCGCGATGCGCAGGCTTGTCCTCCACACCGAAAATGCTTCTGCACAACCCTCCCCTTCAAGCCTTCGCCTTTCCCTGGAAGCGAAACACCTTCACTCTTCAGGCCACCACCTGAGAAAACTTAATAGTAATAATTAGAGGAACTAGGCTGGGACCCAGGCAATTGGAGGAATTTTGCAGGTTGTGGAAACAAAGCATGTCTCTGTTGTCAGGAATTTTACTTGCTTATAAGTGACAGTAGAGGAGTATCATCAGTACACAGAGACCCAGGGAGCTATCCTAAGGCTCTTGGTGATGAGATAGCCCTCTGAGGGGGAACATGTACAACTCACAGATCATGCTAAGCAGACATCTGTAGCAGAAAACTAAGAGACTGCCTATAATCATGTGACTGAATGACCTAGAGACACCAAAATATGTCATTTAAGAAATCTCAGAGTTATTTCAAGGAATCGGGACAAGAATATTATACTTACTTAGTAAGCAGAAACTTACTAAATTGAATCATATACAGATGCTCTTCAGCTTAGGATGGGGCTATATCCTGACAATCCTATCTTTAGGCTGAAAATATCATAATTCAAAAATGCATTTAATACATCACTAAACCTATTAGAAAGTAGAAAAATCGTAAGTTGAACCATCATAAGTCAGGGACCATTGGTATTGAGTTATCCTGGGAGATTCTTACCCTCCATTTCTGATATTTTCATCCATGTGGTGGGGCATCCATGACAAAAGCAATTCCATCCTCTCTGCACACTCACTCCTTCTCTATCACAGGAAGCAGTTACTGATTAGCAAGTTGAGAAGGAGAACCATGAGTTGCACAGCCAAGGCCCTTTCCCTTTAAAACTCTTGGTATGAAAGAAATAAGTTCTAATGTTCTATAGCAGAGAAGGGTGACTATAGTTAACAACAATGTATTACATATTTCAAAATAGTTAGAAGAAAGGACTTGAAATGTTCCCAACATATAGAAATGATAAATACTCGAGGTGATGGATACCCTAAATACCCTGACTTGATCATTACATATTCTATGCATGTAACAAAATATCACATGTACCCCATAAACATGTACAATATTATATATTAACTTTTTGAAAATGTGTTCTGCTCTGCCCTCAGGAGTGGGTCTTCCAATAGGCTCAAAGCTCTCCTTCCATTGTCTGGGTCTCACTGGCTTCCTAACTGTTTCTATGATCTTGCTCCAAAATGCTTGGGTCTTTAAGCGGCCTCCAAAATAACTCCCACTACAAGTTTGAGCTCTAAACCAACTAAGAGTTATGGCAAAAGCATAAGTAGAATAGTACATCAACTTTATTCCCTGTAAAGGTGAGATTGGAGAATGTGTCTTAGATGTGCTGGCATGTGGGCTTCCTATTAATGAGCTACAGAATTGGACAGACTTATCCACCCAGCAGGGCTACTCTGAGACAGCCACAAACGTCAAGAACTAAAATGCATATTCCATCTGCTATCTGCTGAAGCAGTCCTGCCTTTGTGTGCCCAAGGAAAGTGACTTCCTTGCTAAAGGCTATCTCTATAGGAGGAGAAAATATTCCAGGACACTTTCTTTGAGGAACATTTCTCAAAGTGAATAAACACCTCTCTGTTCTGATTGTATACTCACCAAGCAAACTTCTGAAGATATGGTTTTCCATATGGCCTGCAGAGCCATTTATGACAACATTTTCTTACTCCCTTAACAAGCATGATTACAGTGGAGGCTCACCTTATGGAAAAGGATTGGAATTGATTTCTAAATTCCAAGAGTAGAATGAAAATCATACATCAGAAAAATTTATCTTGGAAATCCTTTCAAGAAGGAATTGGTGGAATGTTCAGAAGTTTATACTCACACATTAACCCACAGACAGACTATATCTAAAATTATAACAAAGTCCTACCAAGGCTTCTAGAATAAGGGAATACCTGTATTATCCAATGATAGAAAGAGTACACTCAAATGGCATGTTTTGAATATCCATTTCTGCTTAACCAAACACCCCAAAACAATAGCTACTTATTATCTCTCAGGATTCTGTGTGTTGACTGAGCTCTGCTGGTTGTTTTTTGCTCCATGTGGTGTCTGTCACCTGGGCTGTGGTCATGGAGGCTACACTTGGCTGGGATATCTGAGAGTGCTTACTCACATGAATGACAACTTGCACAGGTGTGTGCTGGGAGCTCAGTGGGGGCTGTTGACTGGAGCCCTTTGGTTCTACTTCACGGAGTCCTCCATGTGTATGGTTGCCAGATTGAATTTATTCTAAGCCAGTTAAATTTGAATTCCAGATGAACAACAAATAATTTTTAGTCTGATGCAATATTGTTTTGTTTATCTGAAATTCAAATACAATTGGGTGTCCTGGATGTATGCTTATTTGTTAAATCTGGCAGCCCTAGGGGAGGAGAATGTTAATCTATAAGCTTAACGACCCTCTGGGATGACTCATGCAATGGGGCAGATCTGGGAAAAATGAGCAGATTACATTGGCAATAAAGAAAATACCTGGTGCTGATGGTATGAAGGGGAAACAATCACATACAGTGTCGGTATCAAATGGGCATATCAATTTTCTGAGGCCCATATTATTATGGATTAAAAACTTGAATGCCTTTTGATACAGAAGTCCTGTTTCCACCAACAAGTAACATGCAACTGAGGGTTTAGAAAAGGATACCACTGGGATTCTGACCTGCAATCTAGTTAAGGAGTCCTGGCTGAGGGAGCAGTTCAGGAGCCACATGAGTTTCCTGTTCCAGGGAGGAAAGACAGATACTTATGGAGCAGAGTGTTTAGAGGATCCAGCTTTAGGTTCTTCATGTTAGTGTCTGGATTTAATCTCATGACAGCCCTGCTAGTGAGGTGTCAGTATCCTGTCTTCATGGATGTCTGTGACTCCAAAGCATATGCTCCTAACCACAGAGCTAGATGGCAAAGAGGTTTCTCATCAGGCCTCTGCCAGAGCCAGAGATAGAACCTGGCAGCCTGAACCCCTTTATTGGCTAATTGCATAGCTTTAGCAAATATATCAGGACACGTATTGCTGAGGTGGTTAATCTCTATTCTCCCTGTGTTTATCCTCCTTGCATCAGGGAGTGCCCCTTCCCCTTGCCTCAAGAGAAGTTTATGGCAGAGATGGAAGCAGAAGCTATTTGAAATCAGTGTTTCTTCCATCCTTTATGAAAACTGAAATTTATAGAAATGATTGGGCTGTTTTTACCTGGTAGGGAAGAGAGGACCTCTGAAGACACAGTGAGGGCAAGGAAGGGAAATTTCTTCCAGACAGGGATGAGGTTAGAGGTCTACAGTCTCCTCCAGGAGTAGGGACCTGAGCACTGCTCCATATCAACACTTGAGGTATCTCTGTGGATGGTCTATTGAGGCTGAGCATCTGCTCATGATATATTTTCTAGAATGGACCAATAGATGGATGGAGGAGGAATAGGGTTCCAAATTTTGTCCTAATCACAATATACCATGCGTTCTCAATATATGTGGCATTATGCCCAAGGGGCCAAAAATTAGATTTTGGGGGTAGGGTTTTCATAGATATTACAATAATCTTTGACCCTCCAAAGGACCACAGTACATAAACATATATACACTACATCTGTGGTATTAAAAACCTTCTGCAGTTGAGAGGGGGTGATTAGGAAAAAAATGTTTGAAAAGTCTCCTGGAGTTAGGGGGAAGTAAGAATGAAAGAACATTGACAAACACTTCACATACATAACAACCTCTTATGTAGATGATGGGCTACAGGAACTTAGGGACTGATTATTTTATACTTCCTCATGGATACACACTCAGCAACCTCTTTTGGGGGTTGGTGGTGGTGGTGGTGATGATGATGATGATGACAATATAAATGAAATCCTGCCCCTGGAGCTAAGAGACCTGGATATGGTGATTATTTGAATTGACTGGTTTTTAAGGCGGTAGACAGAAAGTGCTCAGTCAGAAAAACTGGTATTTCCTCTGAGAAAAATGATCTTGATAGTGGAAAATTAATGTTTACAAAAGTAATGTAAATAAGTGGTACTCTAAATTTTATAATTATAAAATTTATATATATTCTTTAATCTTAACACTTATTCAAGTTGCCTGTTTAATTCTATAATTCAGATCAGGGTATAGAAAGCTAGGGCAGGTTAAGTACTTCAGGGAAACTGCTTTAAGTGCTTGCTCAGTAGTGGAACCTTGAATTATTCTAAAGCTTTTCCCATTGTGTCCTGAAATTGCCAGGGCTCTGAAATACTCTAATCTTTCTGGGCACTGGCATTTGATGCTGCCCAGGATACTGCTTAAATTTCTATTAATGACTTATATTGCTTTTAAATTATAATATTATTGATTATTTTTAAACACTGAATGGCAAATTTCTCATTCTTGCTAATTTCTGCCCCAATTTGGGACTCTAAGGAATTCTAAGGAGGAAGTAAATATTAAGATATAGCTGAATAGGTTTCCAAAAGCATGAGAAATGTTGGAAAACCACAGCAAAATATAATATTGACTGATGGGGTTCTAAATAATTTATACATAATAGATATTTATGTATGTTTCAACATAGATATAATATATAAGGAAACTATAGCATAAAGCAGGGAGGGTAAGGGGACTTTTTAAGGTGAGGTTTCTACATATTAATTGAAGTGGTAAAACGATAATTCTAAATAGGCTGTAAAAAGTTAAGTAGGTAGATTGTAATTTATAGAGTAACCACAAAAATGTTATGCAAAGAGATATATTCAAAATCACAATAGAAAAATTAAAATGGGGTACTAAAAAGTGTTCAAATCAAAGGAATGCAAGAAAGAGGAAACAAGGTAATGAAAATCAGACGGGGTATAAAGTAGTAGACCTAAATGGAAACATATCAATAATTACATTAAATGTTAATGGTAAAACACATATTAGATGAGGTTATCAGAATGGATTTTTTAAAAACAACAAAAATAAAAACAGCCCAACTACACACTGTCTACAAGAAACTCACTTCAAATATAAATGATATAGATAGTTTAAAAGTAATAGAATGATTGAAGAAATACCATGCAAACGTTGATCAAAAAGAAGCTGGTGCATCTATATTATCAAACAAAGTAGACTTGAAAATAAACAAAATTACTAGGAATAAAAAAGGCCAATTAAGCAAGAAGATATAACAATTCTAAGTGCATATATATAGATAGATAGATATATATCATCCGAGCCTCAAAATACATGAAGCAAAAGCTGACAGAACTGAAAGAGAAATAGATAAATTATAATGGGGGGTCTTCAACACTCTTCTCTCAGTAATAGATAGAATTAGTAAACCAAAAATCAGTAAAGTTATAGATGAACTGAACAACACCATCAACCAACTGCATCTAATTAATATTTACTGGACACTCCACCCCAAAACAGCAGAACACACTCTTTCCAAGTGCACACGAAACACTCAGCAAGACAGACTACATCCTAGATCATAAAACCAACTTTAACAAATTGAAACTGAATAGAATGTGTTATCTCACAATAGTGAATGAAACTAGAAATCAACAACAAAAGACAACAGAAAAGTCTCCAAGAACTTGGAAATTAAACACATGTCTAGTTAATTCATGAGTCAATGAGGAAGCCTCAAGGGAAATAAAAAATACGTAGAGTAGAATTAAAATGAAAATGCAAAATGAAAACCTACAGCTATCAAAATTGGAGGGTGAGAAAACAAATAGTTCATTGCCAGGGTTGGGGTGTGGAGAACAGGCTGATTGCAAAGGGGCACAGGATGCCCCTTTTTGGAGTGATGCAACTGTTGTATAGCTTGATTTTGGTAATACTTGCACAACTGTATGCACTTTTCAAGACTTGAAGAACTGTACATTAAAGAGAGTGAATTTTACTTTACCTAAATAATAGCTTAATGAAAATGATTTTTTAAAGTGTGCACCTTGTTATGTGAAGAACACAACTAGCACATCAGTGTTATTCTGTGATTGCAATTTGGTATCTTAAAAATAAATAAATCAGTGTAGCAGTGGTTACCTTTAGGGAGTAAGATGGGGGAATGTTGGTCAGGAAACAGAATTTCACTTTGTCTAGCTGTGGGGACATTTTAAGCCACATGTAAATTATTTATAATCTATTACAAACCAGTATCTATAGAAGATATTCTGATAAGCAGTAAGGGTACAGAGGAGAATAAAAGTGATTTTCAATATACACTTAAAACACCCTTGTCTCTTTGTTCCATTAAAATTAATTTAGGAATGATAAGTAGTTCCATATGATTTATGATGTAAAAACACAAAAATAAATTATGTTCAGTAGGATACAGCTAAAAGTTTAAATAAATGTGATCTATGCTCCTTCTGAATTATAATTCATTAAGTGAAATGGTTATGCTCTGGTGAATAATAATATCTTTTAAACAATATCAGAATGATCAAGAATTGTGGCTGGATATGATTATAATAGGGAAAATATAATGGAAGAATATGGGTCTTTTGTCACAAACAGAAGAATTTCTAGGTGTTTCAGCTTTTTAAAATTCTATACGAGGTGCCAGGTGTGGTGGCTTCAAGCCTGTAATCCCAGCACTTGGGGAGGCTGGGGCAGGAGAATCACTTTAGCCCAGGAGTTCAAGACCAGCCAGGGCAACATAGTAAGACCTTGTCTCTACAAAAAATAAAAAGGAAATTAGCTGGGCATGGTGGCATGCACTTGTGGTCCCAGCTACACAGGAGGCTGAGGTGGGAGGATTGCTCAAGTCTAGGAGCTGGAGCTATGATCGTCACTGCACTCCAGCCTGGGGGACAGAGTGAGACTCTGTCTCAAAATATATACATATATATTATATATATTATATTATATATAAATATATATATAATATAATATAATATATATTTTTATATAATATATAGTTATATATGTATAATATATATTTTTATATATTATATAAAATATTTATATATTTATATATATTTCTATATTTATATAAAATATTTAATATATTATATATTATATATGTTTATATATAATATATAACAATATATATTTATATATATATAAACATTTTTAAAGACCTATATGAAGGAAGTGGGACCATGTATCTCAGTGACCTTTGTCCTCTCTTAATATGGTTAGAGCCAGACCTAAATTCTGTGAGGGATCAACTGTCCTCCAACCTTCTTCACCTCGGGCAACACACTCACTGGAGTAGAGGAATGAGGAGAGTCCCACCGGCCAGCCCCACGTCCTGTCACATGTCCTCATTACCACTGTCACCAGCCCAATGTTAGGTTTCCACAGTAAACAGGACAGACTTCTGTCACTTCGGCAGCAGAGGCTCCATCCACAGGGTTACTCCTCATGGCTGCTCTGCTTCATTCAACTCTGAGAGCAGTATTTTTACCCTCAGCGTCCAACACCTTCCAGGCTGCCAAAAGCAAATGGGATCACATGTGTTTACAACTCTCCATGCCTTGCCAGAACTCAGCAGGTAAAATGCAGACTCTGTATTATATAGCCTGCAGAGACCTGTTCACTCTGCCCAGTGTTCCTTACTACCCTCATCTAAGGCCACTCCCCTCTCACACTCACTCTGCTACACAGGCCTCCCCCCAGCCCAAATGGGCCAAGCTACTTCCCACCTCAGGGCCTTTGCACATGCTGCTCCCACTGCCTGGGAGTCTCTCCCACCCTACCTTTCTCCTATTCACACTTCAGGCTGCCATTTAAAGGTAATTTCTCACAAGGGATTTCTATGCCCCCTCGCATCTAAATTAGATTCCCAATGTTGTTCTCTGGGATGCTGGAGTTTGCTTCATGAAGGCCACTTGAGTAAAAGTACTTGACTAAAAGAGAGAAATGCAAATAACGCAAAAGGTACAGTGCTTGGAACATAGCAAATCCTCAATCTAGGTACCAGACTCCCACTGACTTGGCTCCCTGGTGTTATCCTCTTTGGTAGCTGAGGAGAGGCGAGAGGAAATGACTCACCTGACGTCCTGTCAACAGTGAAGGCTCGGGCACTGAAATTCAGGCAGAGCTCCTGATTCTTGTTCCAGTGTCCCTCCCTGCAGATCCACAGTCACCAAATGCCTAGTGTTTCTGGAGCTCCAAGAAGATCCCAGACTCTTAAATCATGGGAACACCTGAATTGAAACTATTGGACCCACAAAGCCACAAAGACCACAGGGAAGGTACCACCATTCAATAGGAAAGTGTGCACTTTTTTCCTACCTGTTTTTATCAGACAACTCATTCTATAACATTCTGTCTCACAGAAATGGCCTTGAATCTGTTACATAAGTACATGAGCGTGTTTATTTTTTCTTCTCCTTTTAATTCCCAAAATGCTAAGACATAGAGATGATCTTGAGGTTAAAAATAAAATCTCTCTTTAAAAAAGATAGAATGGGAAGGAAACAGACAAATGCTGTCTTTCTATATGTTCTAGATATTCTATTTGGTATCAGGATTTCCTTTTACAGATTATGAGACTGAGTTTCAGAGAGGTTAAGTACAGGTTCCAGGGTAACACAGCTTCTAAGAGAAAGAGCTGCTATCTCAATCCCCATGTGCTTGACTAAAAGGCCTGTGTTTGGAACCAGGCACTCAACCTCCCCTTTAGATGAACAAGGTAGACCAATGAGACCTTCCATACACAATTGGTTAGATTGTGACCTGGCATACATATAGACTTTGCAGAACATTTTGGTCATATCTAGCAGACTGTACCTATTTGATAACACCTCAAATGGACCCACAGATACATATATATATATACATATATGGCAGATGTATACAAGGAGATTTGTACAAAATGACCTCTGTACCACTCTTTTTTAAAAACCTTTTTATTAGGTAAAATTTCAAATATATACAAAAGTAGAGAAAATAGTCTATTAAACACCCATTTCTCATCACCTAATTCCAAGAATTATCAATTCATAGTCATATACTCCACATTTTCCCACCTCCACCATTTTGAATCAAATAATATATTTTCATCCATAAGTATTTCAGTATGAATCTCTAAAAGATGAGAGCTCTTTTTAACATAAGCACAATACCATTGTCACACCTAGAAAAAATCTGATAGTAACTCATTAATATCAAATATCAATATCAATTGTTGCACAAATGCTTTTTGTACAGTTGGTTTGTTCCAATTATGGTCCAAACAAGGTCCCCATATTGCACTTGGTTGATATGTTTCTTAAGTGTCACAGACATGTTGAGCAAAAGAAAGTTGAACTCACGGAAATAGAGAGTAGAAGGATGGTTACCAGAGGCTGGAGAAGGTAGTGGAAGGATGAAGGGGAAGGAGGGATGGTTAACGGGCACAAAAAGTAGTCAGAATGAATAAGACCTAGTATTTGGTAGCACAACAGAGAGATTATAGTCAATAGTAATTTTATTATACATTTTAAAATAACTAAAAGTATAATTGGATTGTTTGTAATACAAGGGATAAATGCTTGAGGGAATGGATACTTCATGTTCTGTGATGTGATTATTTCACATTGCATAACTGTACCAAAACATCTCATGTACCCCATAAATATATACACCTACTAGGCACCCGCAGAAATTAAAAATTTTAAATTTAAAAAAACACAAAAGAAGCCAAGCACAAAAAAGGGAATACTGTATAATCCCACTGGTATGTTTAAAAACAGGTAAAATTAGTATTTGTGCACCACTCTTTTTAATAGCACAAATCTGAAAACAATTGAAATGTCCATCAACAGATTATTCTAGATAAATCATACTACAATCATACAATGGAATACAATATACCAGTAAAAATGAATGGACTAAAGCTACAGCAATTAGAATGTAGATAAATTTCAGAAACAATATTTGGTGAAAATTGCAAGTTACACAATGATACCTAGTTAAACCTGTGTACGTATACCCGTGAAATATTTCCTATGAGGCTTTATTAAATTATAGATGTTTAGGATCTACTCTGGACTTACTGAATCTCAATTTGATATTCTATTGGTATATATTACTACTGAATTCTTAATATACTTATGGTATATTATGTACATTGTGTGTTCCTGAATTATTAAATCCAAATATTTTTCCTTTATAAAAATTATATTCATCTGTTTTTTTGTAAATCAGACGTAATATTCACTGTCTTCATTGAAAATCTGTATAATGACTATCTTTATATACATTGTGTTTAAAACTTTGTGGATTAACTTTATTACCTTTGTGTCACAGAAATAACCAAATTTTCTGTCGATTGCATTATTCTTGTTATAGACATATCAGTTCTTTCACTTCCGAAAATTACCATCAAAAAATTAACCACAGCCCCATTTTAAGCCTCTGTCATCCACAAATAGTTTTTGTTTTATTCTGAAGCTTGCCAGAAGACTCTGCAATCAGTCACAGGCTGGAGTTTGTCTCCTCAAGAAAGGAGGACTGTCTCAGAGCCCTGTGGAAATGGATGTCAACACTAAGCAGGGTGATAGATTTGGTCAGTAAAGAAACAATTAGCCCTTATCCGATTCAGAGAGTTTATTACTTACATACATTTTTTTTAATGAGTAGCAAATTGTCCCCTGCATTGGGCAAAATAAAAGGGGCCAAATGACTGCAACATGCGTGAGAGGACATCCTGTTCCTAAGAAGTCAGTGCTGTACTACAGCCACAGTTTTTTAAATTTAATTTTTATTTATAATTGGCACATGATAATTGTATACATTTATGGGCTACAATGTGATGTTTCGGTGCATGTATAAATAGTATAATGATCAAATTGGGGTAGTCAGTTACAGTTAAGCAGGAAGAATAAGCTTGGTGTTCTATTAGACAGTAGGGTGACTTATAGCAAATACCAATGTATTGTATAGTTCAAGATTACTAACAGAGTAGGTTGTGAATGTTGCCACCACAAAAAAAAATGATAAATGCAGCTAAAAAGTTTTACAGCCTGCAGCTGTAATCCAAAGGAGTAGGGCAGAATGTCTCACACTTCATCAGAATCCAAGAGGCAATAAGAAACTCTCATGATAGTCTCCTGCTAGATACGGAGGCAAGTGAGAAATGGTGTGGTTAACAGCTGCTCAGAGACTTGCCATGCTCTCATGCTCAAGCAAGACCAAAAAGGGGTTCAAACTTTGCCTACATGGCCTATGTCAATACATGTAAAGATGTTAGGGTGCTGGAAAGGAGCTGTATCCCTCCCCCCAAAACTATGCTATGTATTTTAGTCTTTTGACACATGGAAGGTACTGGCTGCTGCTGCTTTTTTTTTTTTTTCTTTTTTTTGAGATGGGGGTCTCGCTCTGTCACCCAGGCTGGAGTGCAGTGTTGTGATTATAGCTCACTGCAGCCTCTAATTCCTGGGCTCAAGCAATCCTCCTGCCTCAGGCTCCCAAGTAGCTGGAACTGCAGGTGTGCACCACAATGCCGGGCTGAGGTGTTTTTGTCGTTGTTGTTGTCGTTGTTGGTTGGTTGTTTGTTTTTTGCAGAGATGGAGGTCTATTTTGGGCAGGCTGGTCTCTAATTCCTGGCCTCAAGCAATCCTCTCACCTGAGCCTCCCTAACTGCTGGGATTACAGGCATGAGCCACTGCGCCTGGCTAACTTCTGAAGTCACTGCTTCAGCAACTTAAAAACCATACCAACAGACTGAGGATTTCCAGAATTTTTTTTAATTGAGAAGCAGATGGATTCATGAGACGGCTAACCCCAAATCCATCAGAACAAGAGTTAATCATATATGACTGAATTATCTGATGAGGGATTATCGTAGTTTTTTTTTTAATATTGCTGATGTTGTTCTATGTTCTGGATATATAATGCAGCCTTGTCTTTCTTACATGTCTTTAACCCATAACAATTTAGTAGATTTGGCATTTGTAAACTGAAACAAAATATTTGCAAATTATCTTTTTCTCTCTGATACTCCCACCCTCTGTAGAATTCACAAATTCAAATTAGGTATTCTACTTTTCATGGTAATATAGTGATCTATACAGGTTCAATAAGAACTTGTCCTCCTTTTAATCAGGATATATTAATAATTGGCAAATTTGGTTATGCAAATAAGGCCTTGTCTGAAATATCATATTTGAGAATGATGCTCACTTAATCAAGTATAACCAGCTACAGTTAGAGAATTAAGATTTAAACTAGAGAGCCCACTGAGGAAAACCGACTTAGTACCTGGCTTTCAGGGTCCCAGCCTTATAGGTGACAAACAAAGGCCAGGACCTCTGAGATAGTTTGATAACCTCAAGAAGAAAGAATTGGCCCAAATTATATATAGTGCAGGTGAAATCCAGTGAGAAAAGTTTCTTGAGTTTCCTTCATAGCCCCAGGATGAGCAAATAATAAGAGGCTTTTAAAAATCCAATGTGAAAAACCTACAGCTAACATCAAATTCAATGGTGAAAGCCTGAAAGCCTTTCCTTTAAGATCAGGAACAAGACACCTGCATTCAAAATAATATTGGAAGTTCTAGACAAAGCAATTACATGAAGAAAAAGAAGCATTCAAATTATAAAGAAAGTAAAATTATTTCTGTTCACAGGTGACATTACCTAGTTTGTAGAAAAATTTAAGGATTCCACAAAAGAACTGTTTGAACTAATAAATTCAGCAATGTTGTAGGATACAAAACCAACACATAAAAATCAGTTGCATTTTTATACATTGACAGTGAACAACCCAAAAAGAAAATAAAGAAAACAATTCCATTTGCAATAGCATCAAAAAGAATATAATAATTAGGAATAAACTTAACTAAGGAGGCAAAAGACATCTGCACTGAGAACTACAAAATGTTGATGAAAGAAAATTTAAAAGACAGAAATAAATGGAAGTGCATTCTGTGTTCATGGATTGAAAGACTTAATATTGTTAAGATGTCAGTACTAACCAAAGTGATCTATAGATTCAATCCCTATCAAAATCTCAGTGATGCAATGATGTTTTTTGCAGGAATAGAAAAATGCATCCTAAAATTCATATGGAATCTCAAGGGATACTGAATAACTAAAACAATCTTGAGAAAGAAGAACCAAGTTGGAGGTCTCACACTACCAGATTTTAAAACTTACCAAAAATCTACAGTAATCAAAATAGTATGGTACTGGCATTAAAGACAGACAAATAAACTAATGAGACAGAATAGAGAGCCTAGAAATAAACTCTCACTTATATGAGAATTGATTTTTGACAAGGGTGCCAAGACCATTCCATGAGGGAAAGGACAGTCTCTTTAATGAATACGTGAGGAAAACTGAATATCAACATGCCAAAGAATGAAGTTAGGTACTTCCCTTACACCATATACAAAAATAAACTCAAAATAGATCAAAGCCCGAAATGTAAATCTAAAACTATCAAACTCTTAGAAGAAAACATAGGGGGGAACCTTCATGACATTAGTTTTGGCAATGATTTCTTGGATAACAAAAGCACAGGCAACAAAAAATAGATAAATTGGATTTTATCAAAATAAACTTATGTGCATCAAAGGACACTAACAACATGGTGAAAATGCTATCCATGCAATGGGAGAAAATATTTGCAAATCATGTATCTCATAAGGGACTAATATTTAGAATATATAAATAACTCCTACAACTCAACAATAAAAAAAATAATCGAATTAAAAACTCGGCAAAGGACCTGAATGACTATTACTCCAAAGGAGATATACAGATTGCCAATAAGTACATGAAAAGATGCTCAACATCACTAATTAGTAAGGAAATGCAAATCAAACCACACAATGAGATACCACTTCACATCCATTAGGATGGCTATTACACGAGAAAAAAAAAAAACAGAAAATAACAAGTATTGGCAAGGATACAGAGAAACTGGAACCCTTGTGCATTGTTGATGGAAATGTACAGCCACTGTGGAAAACAGCATGGCAATTCCTCAAAAAATTAAACATACAATTAATATATGATCCATCAATTCCACTTTGAGTACATACCCAAAAGAATTGAAAGCAGGAGCTTGAATAGATATTGTATGCCAATGGTCAATAACAGCATTATTCACAATAGCCAAAAGATGGAGACAACCAAAGTGTCCACCAAGGGATGAATAAATAAACAAAATGTGACATAGACATACAATGGAATATTATTCAACCTTAGAAAAGAATAAAATTCTGATACATGCTATAACATGAATGAACCTTGAAGACATTATGCTAAGTGATATAAGCCAGACACAAAAAACAAATATTGTATGATTCCATTTATATGGGGTACCTAGAGTAGTCAAATTCATAGAGACAGAAAGTAGAATGGTGGTTACCAGGGACTGGGTTTTGGGGGGAATGGGAGGTTGTTGTTTAATGGGTACAGCTTCAGTTTGGGAAGATGAAAAAGTCTGGAGACGGATGGTGATAATGGTTGCACAACAATGTGAATATATTTCATGTCACTAAACTGTACACCAAAAATGATTTATATGGTAAATTTTATGTTTTATATATATATAAATACAGTAAAAAAATCCAATGTCATCATTATGAAAACTCTTAGCAATGAATACTGAAGAAGGACTATATAGTAAATTAGGATTTCTGCTGTACCTGTGTAAATAAACAAGCCAAATCTAATGAGTTCAGCCTCATTTTGTGGTCAAGAATAACCATACTTTGAAATTAATGTTTATCAAAAATAGAAAAACTATAGGAAAAATGTTCTTCAAAGGAAAATTGTGTGTTATTTATAGTACACCCTTCTGGGTTGTTTAATTCTGATTCTGTGGGAGCAATTTTATAGCTCTGTACACTTTTAGTTACTTAAAGAAATGGAAATAATTCCAGCCTATAAATATGCAAATGAATTTTGTACGGTGAGGGTGTGGAAAAGGATGGCCTTCCTCTCTTGCGGCAAAGCCTGAGAAAGAGGCTATTTTCAGTTTAAAAATAATGAAGCTTTAAAATTTCATGTAGTCATATCTGTTAATATTTATTATATTAAATAGTAAAACAGAAATTTTTAATATATTTATATTAATTCATTTTAAACTTACAATAAAATATCCATTACATTCTGTAAACCTACATTGTAAATTTATATGAAAAATATGTTTTCTAAAACAAGTCATAAGGAGATGGACTTTTTATTTGAAAATCTCTTTAATATTTATTCTAACAGAAGTCTGTTGAATTCTTATATATGTTCCTGCAATTAATCTGTTGGATATAATATATAAGGTATCTCTGGAAAATTTCAGCATATATTTGTGAGGGAATAAGAATGAAAAATATAGATAACATCTTACAGGTCCCGTGAATGGCTGACCTACAAAAATAACTAAAAGAACTGATTCGTTAGTAAAGTGGTATAATGCAACATTATTAAGTATAACCCACTATTTTATTTTTTTAAACAAATTGGACCATAGATACATTAAACTAAAATTGATAATATCTAGTTTGTTGTAAAAAAAATGTTTTAAAATTAGCAGGACATCACACTTCAAGAACTAAAGTAGATTCAATGTTACTGGAACATGGTTCTTACCTTTTGTTTTGAATACAGTGTGCTTGTGGATATCCCCAGACAGCATCAGGCTCGGGTGGTCTGGATCTCTCTGGAGGTGATAGTGGAGCACTCAGTGTAGCAACCAGGCAGCCAGCCTCGGTGGTGATGTGCTCAAAGATGTTGATAAGAAAATCATTCATGATGCCCAAGAAATTTAATGTAGTGCTGATATCAGGATGAAATTGCTTCAGAACCCTGTAAACATAGATGTAAATATAGACAGTTACTCAACTGTCTCCATAGCATCTCTTTTCACATCTTCCCCTTCTGTGTTTTGGAAATGACTTTCTTAAAGCCCTTTTTGTTAAAGTCAGATTTAGAAGAATGCTCAGCCATGACGGACATTGTTTTCAGTACCTTGAAATGAAAAAGATAGTGGTTGGTGACAGGGTGGTGCCCATGTATAGGCCCTGTATTCAAATGAAGTACTGGGTACACACACAATTTCTAATTAGATGAAATGTAATTCGAGGAAACCCTGCCAATAAACCACACAATGGCAAATGTGATTGGATAGTTCTATGTGGCACAGTCCAATGAGAAGGCATGAAACGGTCAGGCTGACTGAAATCTTCCTGTAGGCTCCACCAAGAGCACTTTGAAGATACCATCTACAGCAGCTAAATTGTAGCAATTTCAGCTTCAACTTGTTGAGTGATTCTGATCTCCATAACCTGGTCCATGATGCCAGAGGAATGATGCTGGCCACGTTCGGGCCATTTGTCCACTAACCCAGAATCTAATGTCACTCTGGGCTAAGCCACTGTGGCTTGAGCAGGAATCCTCCCACATGGGAGAGGAGCTCGTGGAAAACAAGAGACCTGGCTAACAAACCACTGCCTCCAATTCTTCTCAAAAACCTCAGTGACTCAAGGAAAGATGACAAAACTATGGTCTCCAAACAACACACACACAAAACAGGAATATTTATTAAAATGTAAAATATTCATGAGCAATAAACAATATAAAAATAGTTTTCTTGATAATACTTAGGTCCTAGAAACATACTTTAAACTGTATAATTTGTGGATAAATATCAGGGTTCTTGGCTGAAAAAAGTTACTAAACTAAACATCTAACTAAACTCCTTAGGGAGAAAAGGGAAATAATGTAGGAAATATTATTCAATGGAAAGGATATCTGTTTCAAATATCTATGATAATACAACTGAAAATATTGAATGAATGTATAAATTTGTGGAAAATATAAATGACAGAAACTAAACCCACTCTCCTCCCCACAAAAGAGATTTAAGGACTAAGAAGAATGGAAGAAATCGAGGTCACCAGTGAGCTACCATTCCAAAAGGCCAGGCTTCCAAAAGTATTTCATGTCAAACCACTAAGGAACAGGTGTTTTTTTCTCCTAATGGAACGGTGTCAGATTATGAAGGGAAAAAATATCATTTTGATGTAAAGAAAATATGCTAAAAAGAGTTCTGACCAGTGACATTTATAAACAAGAATATAAAATCCTACATAAAATATTAGCAATTACATCTGGCATCATAGTTAATGATGAACAAAAAGGGACAAAGCAGGATTCATCCAAAAATACAAAGATGTTCCAGTAAAATACAAGTATGATTCACCTTATGATGTTAAAGGAAAAAAGGGTAATCTTCAGTTTATCTCAGTACATGATTTAACTTCCTTTGCTAATATAATGAGTTATACAATGTTTGTTTCATGGTAAAATACTAGCATTACCACCATTAGAGTCAGGATTCAGAAAAATTGAGCCCTCTCATCAAGACTACTATTTATCAAGATCTGGTGTATTTTTAAAAATCTTATAAAAGGACTTGAAAAAGGATTTTACTGCAAAGGAGACCTGGAAAAACTACAACAAAATCATCTGCAAGTAAACTGCCCAAAGAGGTACCACATGATTGACTTACACATTTGGGACAACATTTTGGGAAACGAAGGCTTTTTTCAGAGCCATGTGTGGCTTGAAAAAAAGGCTTTCTCTTTCAGAGAAAGAGCTGTGGACATATTTGTAAAAAAATATTTCATTAAGTCAGTTAATTTATATCATGCTGCTTCAAAATGCCAATGTCTGTCAGTATGCCATACAAATGTTTTACCAAAATTATTCTAGCATATTGGTCTCATACACATTGTATTATGGAAAAAGGCATTTTTAATATATCAAATCCATGAGGACAGTTATAGCTTTTTTGCCATTTTCCTCTTGTAAATTCAGAAAGTAAATAGAAACATTAGTGAAAGAACATTAAAAATGCGTTGTAATTTGGCTGAGAGTGCAGGGGTGATTGAGACAGATGAATCTGGTAAGTAGAGAAAAAAAAACAGGGCTTGATGCTGAAAGGCTAGATGGGGCAATGAGTACATCTGATTATTAACCTGGTGGGTGCATGACGAACAAGGAGACTGGGCAAGAGTGCTCTAATTCTGTGTTAAAAAAAAAAAAAAAGACTAAGAGAAACAGCTTTAACTGCTGTAAATAACGTACTATAAGCAGGACTCCTGGGGAAACAGTGTTACTGGAATAAAAATATCACAAGCTTTTTCTGAATTCATGTTAATACATAATGAAAACAAACAGAAAGCACAGAAATATATATCAAAAATTTCAAGAAACAATTCAATCCCCTTACCAAGCTCTCTGGACTCTGAAATTTGTATTCTATTTCATTGAGGTTTATTCAATTCTGTTCTTTCCCAGTCAAAAGTCTTTTTAAAAATCATAAATCTTAATGAGCTGCAATTATGCATGACTCGAATGATGTGAGCATTCAATGAGTGCAGCTCATACCCCACTCTCTGCTGGGTCAGCCAATGTAGGACCTGCAGCCCCTGAGCTATTGGCCCAGAGTGTGGGGAGGTGACCCTGCTGAACCAATAAGAGCCTTCCTGGGATGTTCAGCCTTGGGTGTTGAAGAGGAAACTGGTGTGGCTCTTTGCTTAGGTTTGGTAGCTTTATTGTCTAATCTTTTGCTTCCAATCATGGAGATTTAAGGATATACATTCAGGGCTAGTAGTTGTGGACATAATTCCTGCCTCATACATCATGTTAGTCCATTTGTGCTGCTAAATACCTGAGACTGGGTAATTTATAAGAACAGAAAGTTATTTCTCACAATTCAGGAGGCACCAGCAAGTTTGATATCTGGTTGAAGGATCAGGTTCTGCTTCCAAGAAAGCATCTTGTTGCTGCATCCTCATTTGGAGGAAAGTGTAGGGACAAAAGGGGCCTAGGCAGTTCCCTCCAGCCCTTTTATAAAGTCGTTTATCCTGTTCATGAGGGCAGAGCCCTCATAGCCTAATCACCTGCTAGGGCCCCCACCTCTTAATACCATTACATTGGATATTAAGTTTCAACATGAATTTTGGAGTAGACACAAACATTCGAACCATAGCACATGGCAACTGATTAAGAAAAATAATGTCACACACACACACACACACAAGCTAAATAAATGTTATTTTTTTCACTTCCAAGCACATATGCCTGAAAATAAAACCCACCACGTCAACTTAGAAGGATGAAATCCCAGCTCCCAGTGCAGTCACCAATACAATGGGTTTGGTCCTTATTCCTGGCCCCTTACTGCCCATCTCCTCTTTGATCCTGGCCTGTTACTACTGGATAAGAGGAGAATAAGGATGGTGTGAGGAGGAGAAAGTTTGAAAAAGTACCCACTCTTTCCCCTTATTTTGAGGGATTTTAAAAACAAATCTAGGGTCACAGGCAGGTTTTGCCCAGTCCCTGAGGAGGACATTAGGGGAACATGAGAGCACCCAGACTTCTTTTTAGTGGGTCATCAGTCCAGTCCTTGCATGCTGACCCGTGGTCCATCTGAGAGATGTGATAGGCCAGCCCTGCCCCTCATGGCTTCTACTATTACTAAGTAATACCAAAACCCATCCATAATTTAACTACCTCTGCTTCCAAGATCTTTCCACACAGAGGTAAGTGTGAACAACATCAGCCTTTGGAGGTTGAAACTAGGCAGGGACCATATGGCTTTGGGTGGACCTGATGCTTGATCGGATATTTTGTCATGCACTATAAGGAATCTTGTTTTAAGAATAAATAATATGCATAGTCATTGCACTTGTTAAAATAATTGTGAATAGTGAATTCTGTCCCCTCTAGTAACTGAGAATCCTTTCCCAGATGGAATCTTCTCACAGAACTGAAGGACCTTACCCATGGCCGGGTAGGTTTTGGGTTAGGTCTGACACCAGAACCCAGGACGATCTCCTGAATTTCACTCCAGCGTCTGCTCTATCAGACATGGCATTAGACTGAGTGTTTGAGCCTATCAGAGACTCATAGAAACTGTGCCTCTCTGCATTAACCTGCTTGCCAAGAAATACGTTAAAATAAAATCTAAATGCTATGTTGATTTGCTTGATCTCCCTCAATATTCACTTGGGTAATTAATTCAAATTAAAATGTGCAAGCACATTTTTCTCTTAACAAACTCCAAAAACTGGGGATATCAGCAATCATGCTGAATTCCAGGGGCTGCTTCTGCTTTTCACTGTCTTTGAATTTCTTCTTGTGGCCTCAAACCTGAACCCATTTTCAACTCCATAGGTATGTGGTTTTGTAGACAGGAGGGTGACAGAGGGATTACAATGGAAGTATCAGTGCTATATTTGTGTTTTTATCCCATGTTGTTTGAAGCTGTAATTTGTTCATTTTCATTTCTGTGTTGTAATGCATTATAGGACTATAACACTATTCTTCTGTTGATGAACATTTGCATTGCTTTATGTTTTGTACTTAATGATCAATCTTGTTCACATCTTTTGGTGGACATAAAAACTCATTTCTGTTGCATATATACCAGGAGTGCAACTGCTGAGTCAGAGCATACATGAATGTTTAACCTTAGTAAATACTAACAGTTTTCCAAAGTGCTTTTTCAATTCGTAGTTCCAGCCAGAATGTATATGTGGGTTCTAGTTACTCTGTATCCTTACCAACTCTCCACATTATTTGTCTTTCAACTATTAAACGCCCATTTCACAGATGGGCTAACTCCTGGGCCTAGAAGAGGTTACTTTTCTAAGGTAAATACCAAGTCTGAATTCTAGATTCTTTCCACTATGCCAGGTTTTCAACTTTTAGATTATGAGTTTCCAGTACTCAAGTATTGGTTGTTCCAAAATTGCACAGGATAATACTTTTGTAACTTTAAAATTATATGTATTTTGGCTGGGTACGGTGGCTCATACCTGTAATCCCAGCACTTTGGGAGGTCGAGTCAGGTGGATCACTTGAAGTCAAGTGTTCAAGACCCGCCTGTCCAACATAGGAAACCCCATCTGTACTAAAATACAAAAATTAGCCAGGCATGGTGGCACACGCCTGTGATCCCAGCTACTCAGGAGGCTGAGGCACAAGAATTGCTTGAACCCAGGAGGCAGAGGTGCAGTGAGCCGAGATGGTGCCACCGCACTCCAGCCTGGGTGACAGAGTGAGACTCTGTCTCAAAAATAAAAAATAAAAAATAATTACATGCATTTTGAGTTACCCCCCACAAATGAATAGAATGATACCTGTACCCTGATATGCATCTATATTAGTAGTCATTCAACATCACATCTCAATGATGACGATTGTTGTGGTGGTTGAGGTTAAATTGTTTCCTTTGGTCTAAGACATGGGCTGACAAACTTTTTCCATAAAGGGCCAGAAAGTAAATATTTTAGGCTTTGTGGGATATCTATTTATGATTTATTTTACTCCTAGTATTATTTCATCTTTTATACAGGTTATTAAGGTTAGTATTGCTGCATAACAAATTACTCCAAAATTTAACCATTTATATTCAAGAAGTGTTCAGCTGCTAGGTTCTTATTCTGGGACTCTCATGATGTTGAGGTCAAGATGTCAGCTGGAGGCCAGGCGCCGCAGCTCACGCCTGTAATCCCAGTGTTTTGGGAGGCCAGGGTAAGTAGATCACCTGAGGTCAGGAGTTTTAGACCAGCCTGGCCAACATGGTGAAATCCCGTCTCTACTAAAAATATAAAAATTAAAATTAGTCTGGTGTGGTGGCACGCACCTATAATCCCAGCTACTCAGGAGGCTGAGGCAGGAGAATCGTTTGAACCCAGGAGGTGGAGGTTGCAGTGAGCTGATATTGCACCACTGCACTCCAGCCTGGGTGACAGAGCGAGACTCTGTCTCAATCAATCAATCAATCAATAAAATATGTCATCTAGGACAGCAATCATCTTAAAGTTGGACTGGGATGGAAATCCAAGAGGGCTCACTAACAGGGATGGCAGTTATTGCTGGCTTTTGGATTACAACACAGCTGGAGCTGTCAATCAAAGAGCATATATATAGCCTTTTCAGCATGGTGGTTTCAGGGTAGGAAGAATTGTTACATGGCAGCTGCTTCTCCAAGAGTGAATATTCCAAAAATGCCAGGCAGATAACTTTGTGGGGTGTTTTGACCTAACCTCAAAAGTCACACAAAGTGATTTACACTGTATTATACTGATCAAAATAGTCGCAGGGCCTCCCAAATTCAAAAGGAAGAGACAAAGTCCACATCTGTCAATGGGAAGAATGGAAAGGTCACATATCATATGAGAGTGGGACATAACAACTTTGGAAATTAAATCTCTTTCCCAGGTAAATAAATGGATGCAATATGCATATAGACATTCAATAGATCAATGTTGTTAATAGTAAAAGTATGGAACATTTCTAATGCTAATCAATGGGGAATTGATTAAATAAACTTTGGTAACTCTAAAGCGTAGAATATTATGCAACCATTAAAATGTATAAGGTAGTCCTATGTAGACTGACATGGGAATGTTCTTAAGATATAGTTTTAAGTGAAAGAATCAAGTAGCAGAACAGTATATACAGTGCAATTTCATTAAATATACAAATTATATAAGAAATAAGCATAGAAAAATTTAATAAAATATAGCATACGACCCCACCCTCTACATTATATATATGTTTGATTTTCTGTAGTTTTTATAATTAACAACATAGTAAACATTTAGCTACATATATCAATAAATCTTAAAATTCTCATAACTTTTGATCCATTAATTCAAGTTCTTATAATAAATCCAAATAAAAAATCAAGGAAATGTACTAACATATAAATATTAAAACACGCATAATAGAGAAAAATTATGTGACTTTAATTCAATCCATTATAGTGAAAATCTGCATATATAATACTTTGAAATAATCAATATGACAGATTTTTATCACAGCTTTATTGAGGTATAATTCTCATGCCATATAATTCGCCTATTTAGGGTGCATAATCCAATGGTTTTTTAATATACTCACAGAGTTGTGCAACCATCATCACAATCAACCTTAGAACATTTTCATCACCTCAAAAAGAAATCTCACGCCCATTAGCAGTCACTACCATTTTCCCTTCAATTTCCCACCCCTAGCCCTATGCTACCACTAATTTACCTTCTGTCTCTATGGATATACCAATTCTAAATGTTGCATATTAATGGACTAATACAATATGTAATAATTTGTGACTGGATTATTTCACTTGGCACAAGGTTTTCAAGGTTCATTCATGTTTTAGCATGTATCAGCACTTTGTTCCATTTTTTTGCCAAATAATATTCCATTGTACAGACATATCATATTTTATATATCTATTCATTGAGTGATAGGTATTTAAGATATTTCTACTTCCTAACTATAATAAATAATGCTGCCAGGAACATACACATTCAAGTTTTGTGTAGGCATATTGTTTCATTTGCCTTGGGGATATACTTAGGAGTGGAATTCTTGAGTCATAAGGTAATGCCATGTTTAACATTTTGAGGAACTGCCCAACTGTTTTCCACAGTAGTGTGCCATTTGATGTTCTCACCTATAGTATGTGATGTTTCCAGTTTCTCTACATTTTTGCAAACACCTGTCATTATATTTCTTGTTTATTATATCCATCCTAGTGGGTATAAAGCGGTATCTCATTATGGCTTTGATTTGCATTTTCCTGATGGCTAATGATGTTGGGCACATTTTCATGTATTTATTGGCCATTTGTATATTTTCTTTGGAGAAATACCTATTCAGATCCTTTGCCCATTTTAAAATTGGGTTTTTAAAATTATTTAGTTGTAAGTATTCTCTATGTATTATAGATACAAGTCCCTTATCAGATACATTACTCGCAAAAATTTTTCCTATTCTGTTAGTTGTCTTCTCACTTTCCTGATGATGCCCTTTGAATCATAAAAATTGTGCATTTTGATGGAGCCTCATTTATCTATATTTCTTTTGTTTCTTGAGCTTTTGTTGTCATATCTAAAAACCATTGCCTAATCCAAGGTCATAAAGAATTACACCTAAGTTTTCTTCTAAGAATTTGATAGTTTTAGCTCTTACAATTAGGACTTTAATCTATTTTGAATTGTTTTGTAGATGGTGTGAGAAAGAGGCCCAAATTCATTTTTTTTGCAGGTAGATATCCATTTGTCTCAGCACCATTTGTTAAAAAGACTATTCTTTCATAGTTGAATTTTCTTGGCACAACTGTAGGTATGAGGGTTTATTTCTGGACTCTCAATTATATTCCATTGATCTATATGTCTTTATGCCAGTACCACACTGCCTTGATAGAAATCTGGAAGTGTGAGACCTCCAATGTTTTCCTTCTTTTTAAATATTGTTTTGTATATTCTGGGTTTCCTACATTTTCATGTGGATTTTGGGATCAGCTTACCAATTCTGCAAAGAAACCAGATGAGATTTTGATAGAGATTACATTGATTCTATGGATCAATTTTGGAAATACTAAGTCTTCCGATCTATGAATATAGAATGTTTTTCCATTTATTTAGGTATTCTTTTATTTCTTTCAACAATTTTTTTTAGTTTTTGGTGTACAAGTCTTGGACCTTTTATTGAATTTATTTCTAAGTGTTTTATTATCTTTATGCTATTTTAAGTGGAATTGTGTTCTTACTTTCCTCTTTGAATAGTTCATTGCTAGCACATAAAATACAATTAATTTTTGTATATCAATCATATATTCAGCCACATCGCTGAACTCATTTGTTAGTTCTTACAGTTCTTTAGTGAATTATTTGGGATGTTCTATATACAAGATCACATCACCTGCAAATAGATAGTTTTACTTCTTTCCTTTCAACCTGGATGCCTTTTATTTCATGTCTCTTGCCTACCCTGAAGATATCTGAATGTATGTCAGAAAGTAAAGCTCTTCATTTTCCCTCAAATATTTAACTAATTATACAAACATAGTTTCTATAATAGCCTATTTTTTACTACTAATCAGAAATGTTTCCCTATCACACACTAAAAACTTGTATATTTGGGTGTGTTAGTAGGCTTTCTTGTTTTATTTCTCTTACTGTGCTTATTTCAGTACTATATTGGTTAAAATTGTAGCCTTATAAGTCATTCTGCTTCCTTGAAGTGTGAATTGCTCCACCAGGGATAAATGAAATAGCACGCCCAATAAGACAAGGTAGCTAGCACAGTGCTGCTAACATAAGTGGCATCTCTAGAGGGCAATATCACATACTTGTGGCTGTCCTTTGTGTCCCACCACACATAGTAGTGTCACTATCAATTGGGTTGATGAACAGTTAATAAAGAATTATTTTTACTGTGTATTAAGTGCCCAATATATAAGGATTAATTATTTTTATAAACCAAACACCCAAAGATAACCAGATTAAGCGGGTATACTAAGAAGATTATGTAAATAAATCTGTAATGATGGACACTTGTGCTGTTCCATTTTTTTTTAATTATAAACTAAGCCAACGGAATCACTACTGTAGTTATAATACAAACAAAGAATAAGTGTTCAATAAATAATTGCTATGGGAATCTTTTTAACATAAATTTTTTGAGACAGGGTCTGGCTCTTTCACCGAGGCTGGAGTGCAGTGGCACAGTCTCAGCTCACTGCAGCCTCTACCTCCCGAGAGCAATAAATCAATTCTCCCACCTCAGCCTCCCAAGTAGCTGGGACTACCAGTGTGCACCACCACACTGGGCTAAATTTTGTAATTTTTGCAGAAACAGGGTTTTGCCATGTTGCCCAGGCTGGTCTCAAACTCCTGGGCTCAAGCAATCCACCCACCTTGGCTTCCCAAAGTGAAAATTTTAAATATAAGACTATTTTAGCACTGTATTAATTATCTCTGTGGGTACATCAAAAAGCTAGAAAGATATCAAGTTAACAACCTAACATCACAACTAAAAGAGCTAGAGAACCAAGAGCAAACAAACCCTAAAGCTAGCAGAAGACAAGAAATAGTCAAAATGATAGCTGAACTGAAGGAGATAGAGCTATGGAAAACCCTTCAAAAAATCAATGAATCCAGGAGCCGGTTTTTGGAAAAAATAAAATAGATAGACTGCTAGCGAGACTAATGAAGAAAAGAGAAAAAATCAAATAAACACAATCAGAAATGATAGGGGGATATCACCACTGACCCCACAGAAATATAAAAACCATCAGATAATACTACAGACACCTTTATGCATGTAAACTGGAAAACCTAAAAGAAATGGATAAATTCCTGGACACATACAGCCTCCCAAGACTGAACCAGGAAGAAGTTGAATCCCTGAATAGGCCAATAACAAGTTCTGAAATTGAGGCAGTAATAAATAGCCTACTAACAACAACAACAACAAAAAAGCCCAGGACCAGACATATTCACAGCTGAATTTTACCAGAGGTACAAAGAACAGCTGGCATAGTTTCTATTGAAACTATTCCAAAAAAATTGAAAAGGAAAGACTCCTCCCTAATTCATATTAAGAGGCCAGCATCCTCCTAATACCAAAACCTGGCAGAGATACAACAAAAAAAGAAAACTTCAGGCAAATATCTTTGAAGAACATTGATGCAAAAATCTTCTATAAAATACTGGCAAACCAAATCCAGCAGCACATCAAAAAGCTTATCCATCACGATCAAGTTGGCTTCATCCCCGAAATGCAAGGTTGGTTAAACATATGCAAATAAATAAATGTGATTAATCATATAAACAGCACTAAAAACAAAAACCACATGATTATCACAATATATGTAGAAAAGCCCTTTGATAAAATTCAATATCCCTTTATGTTAAAAACTCTCAATAAACTACATATTGAAGGAACATACCTCAAAATAATAACATCCATATATGACAAACCCACAGTCAATATCAGACTGAATGGGCAAAAGCTGGAGGCATTCCCCTTGAAAACCAGCACAAGACAAGGATGCTCTCTCTCACCACTCCTATTCAACATAGTATTGGAAGTTCTGGCCAGGACAATCAGGCAAAAGAAAGAAATAAAGGGTATTCTAATATGAAGAGAGGGAGTCAAATTATCTTTATTTGCAAATAAAATTCTCCTATATCTAGAAAACACCATTGTCTAAGCCCAAAAGCTTCTTAAGCTGATAAGCAACTTCAATGAAGTCTCAGGATATAAAATCAATGTGCAAATATTGCTAGCATTCCTATATACCAACAACAAGCAAGCTGACAGCCAAATAATAAATGAACTTCCATTCACAATTGCTACAAAAAGAATAAAATTCCTAGGAATATAGCTAACAAGGGAAATGAAGGACCTCTTCAAGGAGAACTACAAACCACTACTAAAAGAAATCAGAGAGGATTTCAGTGAGGACCCAAACAAATGGAAAACATTCCATTCTCATGGATAGGAAGAATCAGTATCATGAAAATGGCCATACTGCCCAAAGAAATTTATAGATTCAATGCTATTTCCATTAAACTACCATTGACATTCTTCACAGAATTGAAAAAAACTATTTTAAAACTTATATGGAACCAAAAAAGAGCCCAAATAGCCAAGACAATCCTAAGCAAATAGAACAAAGTTGGAGGCATCACACTACCTGACTTCTAACTATACTACAAGGCTACAGTAAACAAAACAGCATGGTACTGGTACAAGAACAGACGTATAGACTAATGGAACATAATAGAGAACTCATAAATAAGACCACACACCTACAACTATCTGATCTTCAACAAATCTGACAAAAACTAGCAATGGGGAAAGGATTCCCTATTTAATAAATAGTGCTGGGAGAAATGGCTAGCCATATGCAGAGAATTGAAACTGGACCCCTTCCTTATACCATATACAAATATTAACTCAAGATGGATTAAAGACTTAAATGTAAAACCCAAAACTACAAAAACCCTATTAGAAAATCTAGGCAATAGCATTCAGGACATAGGCACAGGCAATTGCCACAAAAGCAAAAATTGACAAATGAGATCTAATTAAACTAAAGAGCTTCTACACAGCAAACAAAACTCATCAGAGTGAACAGACAACCTACAGAATGGGATAAAATTTTTGCAATTTATCCACCTGACAAAGGTCTAATATCCAGAGTCTCCAAGAAGCTTAAACAAATTTACAAGAAAAAACAACCCATTAAAAAGTAGGCAAAGGACATGAACAGACACTTCTCAAAAGAAGACATACATGAGGACAAAAAACATAAGAAAAAAAGCTCAACATCACTGATAGAGAAATGCAAATCATAACCACAATGATATACCATCTTAAGCCAGTCAGAATGACTATTATTAAAAAGTCAAAAAACAACAGATGCTGGCGAGGCTGCAGAGAAAAAGAAACACTTTTACACTGTTGGTGGGAGTATAAATCAGCAACCATTGTGGAAGACTGTGGCGATTCCTCAAAGACCTAGAACCAGAAATACCATTTGACTGAGCAATCTCATTACTGGGTATATACCCAAAGGAATATAAATCATTCTGTTATAAGGATACATGCACCTGTATGTTCATTGCAGCGCTATTCGCAATAGCAAAGATATGGAATCAACTGAAATGCCCATCAATGATAGACTAGATAAAGAAAATGTGGTACATATACACCATGGAATACTATGCAGCCATAAAAAGGCATGAGATCATGTCTTTTGCAGGCACATGGATGGAGCTAGAAGCCATTATTCTCAGCAAACTAATGCAGGAACAGAAAACCAAACACCGTGTGTTCTCACTGGGAGAATGTGTTCTCACTGAATGATGAGAACACATGGACACATGTCAGGGAACACCACACACAGGGGCCTGCTGGGGGCAGGGAGGGAGAGCATAAGGAAGAATAGCTGGTGGCTGCCAGGCTTAATACCTGGGTGATGAGATGATCTATAAGCAAACCACCATGGCACATGTTTATCTACGTAACAAACCTTCACATCCTGCACATGTGCCCCTGAGCTTAAAATAAAAGTTGAAGAAAGAAAATTATCGTTGTGGGTAACTATTACAAGTAAAATTACTGGCACAAAAGATCAAATATTAATTTTTTTTTTGAGACGAAGTCTCACTCTGTCGCCCAGGCTGGAGTGCAATGGCGTGATCTCGGCTCACTGCAACCTCTGCCTCTCGGGTTCAAGCAATTCTCCTGCCTCAGCCTACCGAGTAGCTGGGATTACAGGCGCCTGCCACCACGCCCAGCTAGTTTTGGTATTTTTAGTAGAGATGGGGTTTCACCATCCTGGTCAGGCTGGTCTTGAACTCCTGACCTCAGGTGATCCACTCGCCTCAGCCTCCCAAAGCGCTGGGATTACAGGTGCAAGCCACCGTGCCTGGCCGATATTTTTATTTTTAAATAATTTACAAAGTTGATCTTCAGAAAAATTTCACCAATATATTCAATAAGAGCAAGGGAGAGTGCATGTGTCCCCAATCCTTCAACAAATCTGTTAAAAATTTTCATGTAATCTAATCTATCAGCATTTGTCTCTTTGTTATACAGTCACACTGCATATCGATTGGTCAACGACAACGGACAGCATAGAATACGATAGGCTATAGTATGTAGCCTAGGAGTGTAGTAGGCTATACCATATAGATTTGTATAACTACACTCTACGATGTTCGCACCACCACGAAATTGCCTGATGCATTTCTCAGAACATATCCCCGTTATTAAGTGGCACGTGACTATATTTAAAGGCCTTCCACACCAAAAGCTTATGTGGAGATAAACGGAGACTACCCATAAGAGAACAAACAAGTGCTACTTATTCACAGCTTTTTTATAGCAAGGAAGTCAAGCCACCATCATTTGAGTCTGGGAGAGATTCAAAGGCAGGCAGGGGAGTGGGAAAGCTTTATAGTGGAAAACAAAAACACAAAGACTTCAAGTATGCTCTGATTGGATGTTGTTGACGTGAGGAAGCTAGAGGCAGGCCAACTAGAGGCAAGCATCCTAAGTGATTGAGTATGGGTTCATATTTGGGTTTTTCTTGTTTGTCATCAGGTCAAAAAAATTAAAAAGGCCAGAAAGGCTAGCAAATTGATTAAAGTCCTGAACATTTCTGCAGATGCTATACTTCGGCTTTTTGAGCTGCTTGCAGCAAAGGTTGTGGGTCACAGTTCTATTTTCGTATGTGGTCTGGTCATTGTCTCTGTATATTCGGTTTCTCACTTAAGATAAATTAATCGTTCTTTTATTTTGTTTCAAATATAACTATTTTTTATTCATTTGAAAATTTATGTTTGTACATGTCAGGAAAAAGGGACAATTTCATTTATTTTGGAAAATTTTTCTTAAGTTTTTTCTAAAGTGCAATATTCTATTCTTTATACAGTACTTAAGTTCACATTCATACGATTTTATTGGGTGGGTCTACGTTATTTCAGTGGAATTTAAGAGCAACATTATCAAGACTCCTCCTCTGGACCGCCCAACTCATTTAAAAAAAAAAACTGTGATTTTCATTAAAATTCTTTCTTTGATTAATTTCTTAACAAGAAGAAAAGGACAAAAGGGCCCAGGGAGGTGAGAGGGTACCTGCTGGAGAGAGGTGGTGGGTGGC
Source organism: Pongo pygmaeus (assembly GCF_028885625.2). NCBI lineage: Eukaryota > Metazoa > Chordata > Mammalia > Primates > Hominidae > Pongo > Pongo pygmaeus. The sequence continues at coordinate 107,654,881 of NC_072396.2, forward strand.
TGGAAGCGGCTGGCTAGGAGGCGGGGCGTGGGGCGGTGGAACTCCTGTGCTGCGGCATTCACGTGATCTGCCCGGGCGCAGATGTAGGCACCAGTCCGAGTGCCTGCCCTCTGTCCCCGCGGCTGGGTCTCGTCTGCTCCGGTTCCTGGGCTCCTAATTCTTGGTCCAGCTTCTTCCAGGTCAGTGTGCGGGCCTTCCACGCTGCCAGCGGAACACTGGAATGGCGGAAGGGGAACGGGTACGGTAGGGGGAAAGGCTGGGGGTGGGGTCGGGTCGAGTCCAGGGAAGCTGGCCCGAGTGTGGACAGAGATGGCGGTGGGAAAACGGCTAGAGGTGGCTGAGGGGGAGCACGTAGGCAGTGGGCAGAGGGTGAGGAAGGTGAGCAAGTATCCATGCTCGCTTTCCAGGCACATCCTCTTCTCTGCCCTCCGTCCATTTTGGAGCCGGAGATGGTGGGCTGGGGACGCCCCAGTAGTGACACAGTGGAAGTAAACCCCATCTGCCTTTCCCGTGCGTAGAGAAAAATGTTGACCGCGAGGCTGGGGAGGAGAGTTGCCTCTGAGGAAGAAGGGCACAGAGAACCAAAATTAGTTTGGAAAGCATCCTGGTTTGGTGCCCGAGGCCTGGAAAGAAATGGCGGCTGGGGTGCGGAGGAGGTAGGGGAGGAGAACGATGGATGAGAAGGGCCTGGACTCAGGAAAGGGAACCGCGTCCCTGTGAGCCCGCTGAGCGCGCAGACCCTGCCCCTGTCTCCTGTCTGTCCGCAGGTCTGCGCGTCTGTTGTTCCCAGCGCTCTGCGAAGCCTGAAAAGGAGGAGCAACCTGTCCAGAATCCCCACAGGTCCGTGAAAGTACGGGGCTGCATGGACAGGGGCCCACAAGGGTTGAGAGTGTGGAGGGCCCGGCCAGGGCCGAATTGGGGCCCCTGCCCATTCCCCCACCCACATGAACACACACCTTACCAGGCTGAACCAGTGCAGAGAAAGTGGCAGAGCCTGCCAGGGAATGGCTGGCTCACGTGTGTGGGAGGAGTGGCGGGCTACGTGGTGGGCAGAAGGCCCTCTTGGAGGCCCGGCCAGCTTAGGGGAACCCTCATCAGGGGTGAGATGCAAGTACTATCCAGACCTGCATTCCACCCCATGCCCTCAGTCTCCCATGTCTCCTCTTTGTCTCCTCTTTCCTCCACCCCCATCCCCCAGGACAGAAAAAGGAGGGGAAATCTCGACATGGAAAAACTCTACAATGAAAATGAAGGAATGGCTTCAAACCAAGGAAAGATGGAAAATGAAGAACAGCCACAGGACGAGAGAAAGCCAGAAGTAGCTTGTACTCTGGAAGACAAGAAGTTAGAAAACGAGGGAAAGACAGAAAACAAGGGCAAAACAGGAGATGAGGAAATGTTAAAGGATAAAGGAAAGCCAGAGAGTGAGGGAAAGGCAAAAGAAGGAAAGTCAGAGAGGGAGGGAGAGTCAGAGATGGAGGGAGGATCAGAGAGAGAGGGAAAACCAGAGATAGAGGGAAAGCCAGAGAGTGAGGGAGAGCCAGGGAGTGAAACAAGGGCTGCAGGAAAGCGCCCAGCTGAGGATGATGTACCCAGGAAAGCCAAAAGAAAAACTAATAAGGGGCTGGCTCATTACCTCAAGGAGTATAAAGAGGCCATACACGATATGAATTTCAGCAATGAGGACATGATAAGAGAATTTGACAATATGGCTAAGGTGCAGGATGAGAAGAGAAAAAGCAAACAGAAATTGGGGGCGTTTTTGTGGATGCAAAGAAATTTACAGGACCCATTCTACCCTAGAGGTCCAAGGGAATTCAGGGGTGGCTGCAGGGCCCCACGAAGGGACATTGAAGACATTCCTTATGTGTAGTGTCCCTGGCAGGCATTTACCAGGCCATGTGCTTTAACCTTACGGTAATACTTTAGGCATCCCTCCTGTTGCTAGCAGCCTTTTGACCTATCTGCAACGCAGTGTTCTCAGTAGCAAATGTTCATCTGTTACATGGAAAAAATGTTGATGTTGCATTGTAAAATTAAAAAACACAACTTGCAGAACCAAATATATGGCATCAGTACATTTTTGTAAAACTACAAAGATACCTACTAATATAGTATAGAAAACAATTCTGAAAGCTGTGTCCACTAAAAGATTAACAGTGGTTATCTGTGGGTGATTTTTTCTGTTCTTTTTTGTTCATCTGTCCATTTTTCTCCTAAACACAGATTTCTTTAGTCACAAAAATAATAAAAGATAAAGTATTGGAAAACAGTGAATATTTGAATTTCATTCATTTGAATAAGCATTCAAATGAACTGCCCAGTGAACTTATAAAGACAGTGGATATACTTAAAATTCTTGTTGTCAGGACATAAAATGATAGGTAAAAGTTGCATTACCTCTGGGACTGGAAGCTGGAGGAGTCAACTCGATGGTTATTACAGCGCCATTGCTGTAAGGGACAGCCTTGACATCTGTGAAACGGGGATAAAATTAGCCTAGACATGTGGAGAAGATCAAATGAAGTATTGAGTGTGTGAGCTGTGTTAGGCTGGCTCCTACTCTCTCCCCTTGCACTAGCAGAACCAGTACCCAGTCAGATGCTTGGGAAGGGCTGAAGGAGGGTCTCACCTGTGCCCAGAAATAAGTCCAGGCAGCTGAGAGATGGGTGCCACTCTTCCTGGGTAATGCCATACTTGAAAGGTAGTGTGCCCCTTCTCATGGATCCTGCACCCTCCTAAGGCCCCAGCTGCTGCTGATGGGCTGGAGACCATGATGGACTAAGCAACACTGTCCCAACAGAAAAGTGGAGAATTCCTTCTCTACCTACAATAGAATTATCCTAACTCAGGTTGTTAGTACCCAATTGTCACTTGGGCCTTGATATTTTATAAAGTTTTTACAAAACACTGCTTTCCATGTTTTTTGTTGATTTGTGTATATTTTTGCATATAGCCGTTTCCACCGGATTTAGATAGTGGAGACTGAGCCAAGAGAAAAAGCTGAGTGATGAGATGCTGTGCTATTCTCATTTGTTAATCTCTAGTCTGCTAACACTTTTTTCTTAGGAATTGTCTCCCAGGAAATTTCTGTTAAGCCCTGCTTTTCTATTTCAACAGACCCATCTACCTATGTGGTTTTTCCCCCCGGCTCTTGAGTAGCTTTTTATTTCCTTACAGTATTTTTTTTTAATAAACTTTTAGGATGGTTTTAGATCTACACAATTATTACAAAGATAGTACAGAGTATCCCATATGCACTGTCCCCTATTATTAACATCTTACATTAGTATGGTGCATTTGTCACTGTTAACCAATATTGATACATTATTATTAACTAAAGTACATACTTTATTTGGATTTCCCTTAATGTCCTTTTTTTGTTCCAGGATCCCATTCAGGTTACATTTAGTCGTCATGTCTCCATAGGCTCCACTTAGCTGTGAGAGTTTTTCAGACTTTGCCTGTTTTTGATGACCTTGACACTTTTGAGAAGTATTGGTCAGGTATTTTGTATAATGTCCCAAAACTTGGGTTTGATTGTCTTGTGATTACACAGGCGTTATGTGTTTTGGGAAGAAGACCAGAGGTAAAATGCCATTCTCATCATATAAAGGGGATACCATCGATATATTTACCACTGTTCTTATCCTTGGTAACCTGACTGAAGTAGTGTTTGTCAGGTTTCTCCAAGGTTAAGTTTTATTTTTCCCTTTCCATACTGTATTCTTTGGAATAAAGTCACTATTGGCAGCCCACACTTAAGGAGTAGGGCATTATTACCTCCTTGAAGGCAGAGTATTGACAAAAATTATTTGGAATCCTTCTGCAGAGGATATTTGACTCTTATTCCCCACTTATTTATATATTCAGTTTATTTGTATCAATGTAGACTCATGACTATTTTATACTTTGGATTAACGCAATACTACTTTACATGTTTTTGCTGAAATTGTTCCAGCTTTGGTCATTGGGAGCTTTCAGTTGGCTACTGTATTCATTTGACACGCTTCCATTGTTACGTTGTCGAGGGTTTTTTTTTTTTAGTATTTACTTACATTCTGGCACTACAAGATGCTATAGCTTTATCTTTCATATTGCCCAAGTCCTAGAATCAGCCATTTCTCCAAGTAGCCCTGGTATCTTATGTTGGAGAATGGTGTTAGAAAAACAAGATCTGGGTGCTAGACATACTCATTGCTGCTGAAATATAATTGCTTCTAGGCCCTCTCAGTTGACATAGCAAAAAGATATATGTGTATATAATACCCATACATATATGAAGTATTTATGGAAATATAAATATTTTTGTATATAACCATCTGTATTTATATAAGGCTAAACATAAATTTATGCTAGTGTCTCCAACTACAGTCTATTACTGCATGGATCATTCTAGCCTCCCCTTGCTTATTTGTAAACTTCTACTCCAACTGTGAGAAACCTGTCTCCTACCATCTGCCATCCATTTTACTAATTGTTTATTAATTATATAAATATATAGTGGCTTCAAAATTGTAAACCTGTGCCCCTGTGGAAAACAACTTTATCAACTGGAGTAGAGTGCTATGTACAGTTCCTTTTGCCTTTAGTCTTACAGACTCCACTTATTTCCAAATTTACCTATGTCAATACCTTATTCCCCCATCCCTTTCAGTGAGGTTGTTTCATACATTTGTGATACATTAAACTTCTTTTCTCACATTCTGCATTTGGGGACTGCTATTGTAAATGGTACTTTTACATTTCAAGTTCTAATTGTTCATTGCTAGTATATAGGAAAGCAACTGACTTTTGTATATTAATCTTGTATGTTGGGACTTTGCACCAGGCAATTGTCAGTTCTTTGGCAGCCATGTCAACTGCAGATAAAGACAGTTTATTTCTTCCTTTCCAATCTGTATATGTTTTATTTCCCTTAAAAAATTTTATTTTGTAGAATTGGTACATTTCATCTATATTAACAAATTTGCAGGCATAGAGTTGTTCATATTAACTTCTTAATGTCCATGGGATCAATAATGATAACTCCACCTTCATTTCTTTTTTTAAATTTTTTTAGAGCTATGTTGCCCAGGCTGGTCTCAAACACCTGAGCCAAAGCGATCCTCCAGCCTCAGCCTCCCAAAGTGCTGAGATTAGAGGTATGAGCCACAACGCTTGGCCTCATTTCTGATATTGTTAATTTGTCTTCTTTCTTTGTCTTGGTTAGCTTGGCAAGTAATCTGTCAATTTTATTTACGCTTTTTAAAGAACCAGCTTGTGGTTTCATTGATTTCCTCTGTTGTTTTCCTGTTTTCAGGTTCATTTATTTATTCTCTAATTTTTATTATATCTTTTGTTTGCTCTAAGCTTAAATTACTCCTCTTTCTCTAGTTTCCTAATTTGAAAGCTTAGATTATTGATTGTAGATTTTTCCTTTCTCATATATGCGTCTAAGCTAGAAATTTTCCCCTAAGCACTGCTTTGGGGAATCCCACAAATTTAGTATGTTGTATTTTCATTTACTTCAAAATACTTTTACATTTCTCTTGAGGATTCTTCTTTGAATTGTGTTATTTAGAAGTATGTTTAACTTCCAGGCCGGGTGCGGTGGCTCACGCCTGTAATCCCAGCACTTTGGGAGGCCGAGGCGGGTGGATCACGAGGTCAGGAGATCGAGACCATCCTGGCTAACACGGTGAAACCTCGTCTCCACTAAAAATATAAAAAATTAGCCGGGTGTGGTGGCGGCCGCCTGTAGTCCCAGCTACTCGGGAGGCTGAGGCAGGAGAATGGTGTGAACCCGGGAGGCAGAGCTTGCAGTGAGCCGAGATCGTGCCACTGCACTCCAGCCTGGGCGACAGAGCGAGACTCTGTCTCAAAAAAAAAAAAAAAAAAAGAAGTATGTTTAATTTCCAGATATTTGAGTTTTCCATCTACCTTTCTGTTATTGATTTCCAGTTTAATTTTATTGAGAGCATACTTGTGATTTCTATCATTTGCTATATCATATTTTTCCACAAATTTGATATATTTTCATTTAGTTCAAAATATTTTTTCAAAGTAATTAAATGTTTATTAATAACAACTAGGTACAGATGAACCTATACTGAATCATAGCTTCCCTGTGGATTTTTTTTTTATGATTCTACAAAAAGAACATTTATATACTACAGCAAATTCTCCATTTCTCTCCTTTACACCTTTCTTGCACATTGTGGGTGCTTTTTCACTTCTCTAATTCTAAATTCTTGAAAAATTCCTTCTCTAATCTCCTGCTCTCATGGTTTTAACTCGTTCTATTTTTTCCTCCTCAGTATTAATAAACAGATTGGCAAATTATTTTGGTAAGTCACCGCCTTTCTCTATTACCGATCTGGTCCTGTTTTCCATCCATAACTATCAATTTTTCATTAGCCCAAAAGAACAAATCTGTCCAGAAAGGACCATCTTTGAAGAATGGGTAAGGGGAAGAAAATAAAGTAGCAAAGTAACAAGTCTCTTTAATGTTGGAGGGTAAGGTAAAAATTGGCAAAAATCCATACATTAACCATACCAGTCTGTTCAGGTTGCTATAATAAAATACCATAGTCTGGGTGGCTTATAAACAACAGCAATGTTTTTTTCCTCACAGTTCTGGAAGTCTGGAAGTCCAAGATCAGGTACCAGCATGGTTGGGTTCTTGTGAGGGTCCTCTTTCAAGTTGCAGACTGTGAGCTTCTTGCTGTGTCTTTTTTTTTTTTTTTTTTTTTTACTACTTTAAGTTCTGGGGTGCATATGCAGAACGTGCAGGTTTGTTACATAGGTATACACGTTCCATGGTGGTTTGCCGCACCCATCAACCCGTTACCTATATTAGGTATTTCTCCTAATGCTATCCCTCCCTTACCCCCCTACCTCCTGACAGGCCCTGGTGTGTGATGCTCCCCTCCCTGTGTCCATGTGTTCTCATTGATCAACTCCCACTTATGAGTGAGAACATGCAGTATTTGGTTTTCTGTTCTTGTGTTAGTTTGCTGAGAATGATGGTTTCAGGCGTCATCCATGTCCCTGCAAAGGACATGAACTCATCCTTTTTTATGGGTGCATAGTATTCCATGGTGTATATGTGTCACATTTTCTTAATCCAGTCTATCATTGATGGGCATTTGGGTTGGTTCATTTCTTTTGAGAGCTCTTTTTGAGCTGTGTTATTTAGAAGTATGTTTAATTTCCAGGTATTTGTTTTCCATCTATCTTTCTGTTACTGATTTTTAGTTTAATTTTATTGAGAGCATACTTGTGATTTCTCTTATTTTTAGTTTGTCATGGTATCTTTTATGGACCAGAATATGTTCTCTCTTGGTGAATTTTCTATGTGAGCTTGAAAAAAATGGTGTTCTGCTGTTGGGGTGTTCTGTAAATTAGATGAAGTGTCATTTAGCTAAAGTTGATTAGTATGCCTTTTGGATCAACTATATCCATAATGATTTTCTGCCTGCTTAATCTATCAATTACTGAGTGGCAGGAGGGGTTATTGAAGTCTGCAACTCTAATAATGGATTTTTGTCTATTTCTCCTTTCATTTCTATTAGGGTTTGCCTCACATATGTTGACACTCTATTGTTAGGTACATAACTAATTATAATTATTATGTGTTGGAGAATTGTTCCCTTTATTATTATTATGTGTTGGAGAATTGTTCCCTTTATTATTATGTAATGCCCCTTTTTATCTCTGATAATTGTCTTTGTTCTGAAGTCAGTTCTGTCTAAAATTATATAGCTACTCCAGCTTTCTTTTCATTAGTGTAGTATGATATATCTTTCTCTATTGCTTTATGTTTAACCTCTCACAGTTTTATGTTTAAAGTGGGCTTCTTGTAGACAACATGTAGTTGGGTTTTTTCTTTTTTTTTGAGATAGGGTCTCATTCTGTCACCTAGGCTGGAGTGCAGTGGCATGATCATGGCTCACTGCAGCTTTGGCCTCCTGGGCTCAATCGAGCCTCCTACCCTAGCCTCCTGAGTAGCAGTGACCATAGACACATGCCACCACACCTGGCAAATTTTTGTATTTTTTGTAGAGATGGGGTTTCGCCATGTTTCCTAGGCTGGTCTCAAACTCCTGGGCTCAAGTGATCTGCTCACCTCGGCCTCCCAGAGTGCTAGGATTACTGGCTTGAGCCACTGTGCTTGGCCTAGTTGGTTTTTTTTAAAATTCACTCTGACAAATTTTGTCTTCAATTGGTGTATTTTGACCACTCACATTTAGAGTGTTTCTTGATATATTTGGATTAATATCAACCATGTTTGTAACAGTTTTCTATTTGTTGTCCAAGGTTTCTTTTTCTACCTTCTCTGGTTTTAATTATTTTACATGGTTCCATTTTGTCTCCTCTCTTAGAGTATCAGTTATACTTTTTCAAACAACTTTTAGTGATTTCTCTTGAGTTTACTACATATTTTAGCCAATCTAAGTCCACTTTCTTTCTTTTTTTTTTTTTTTTTTTGAGACAGAGTCTCGCTCTGTTGCCCAGGCTGGAGGGCAATGGTGCGATCTTGGCTCACTGCAACCTCTGCCTCCTGGGTTCATGTGATTCTCCTGCTTCAGCCTCCCGAGTAGCTGGGACTACAGGCATGTGCCACCACGCCGGCTAATTTTTTTTTTTTTTTTTTGAGACAGAGTCTCACTCTGTCGCCCAGGCTGGAGTGCAGTGGCGCGATCTCGGCTCACTGCAAGCTCTGCCTCCTGGGTTCACACCATTCTCCTGCCTCAGCCTCCTGAGTAGCTGGGACTATAGGTGCCCACCACCTTGCCCAGCTAATTTTTTTTTTTTTTGTATATTTAGTAGAGACAGGGTTTCACTGTGTTAGCCAGGATGGTCTTGATCTCCTGACCTCGTGATCTGCCCGCCTCGGCCTCCCAAAGTGCTGGGATTATAGGCATGAGCCACCGCGCCTGGCCAAGTCCACTTTCAAATAACACTCTTATACTTAACTTGTATGTAGTGCACATACCTTAATGCAGAGCATTTGTCATTCATTTCAATTACTCATACACTATAATCACTCAGTATATTGTTGCTATTATTTCTTCAGTTATCTTTTAGATCAATTAAGAATAAGAAAAATAAACATTTTTCTTTACTTTCATTTATTTCATTTCTAATCCTCTTTCATTCTTTATGTAGATCTCAGCTGCCTGAAGAAAATCTTTTAACATTTCTTAAAGTGCAGGTTTGCTGGTGCTGAATTCCATCAGTTTTTGTTTGTCTGAGAAAGTATTTATTTCATTTCTCCTTCATTTTTGAAGGATAATTTTGCTGGATATAGAATTTTAGGCTGGACACAGTGGCACACAACTGTAATCCCAGCACTGTGGGAGGCCAAGGCAGGTGGATCACTCAGCTCAGCAGTTTGAGACCAGCCTGGGCAAAATGTAGAAACTCTGTATTTACAAAAAGATAAAAAATGAGCCTGGCATGGTGACATATGCCTGTAGTCCCAGCTACTCAGGAGGCTGAGGTGGGAGGATAGCTTGAGCCCAGGAGGTTGAGGCTGCAGGGGGCCATGATTGCACCACTGCTCTCTAGCCCAAGCCAGGGTGAGACCCTGTCTCAAAAAAAAAATAATAATAATAATTTTAGGTTGGTTGTTTTTTCTTTCAACAGTTTAAATATTTCACTTCACTCTCTTCTTGCTTACATGGTTTCTGGTGACAATTCCACTGCAGTTCTTATCCTTGTTCTTCCACAGGTAAGGTGTTTTTTTCCCCTCTGGTTTCTTTCATTATTTCCTGCTGGGGATAGGCCCCCAAATCTGGCCATAAACTGGCCATAAACAAAATCTCTGCAGCACTGTGACGTGTTCGTGATGGCCATGATGCCCACGCTGAAGGTTGTGGGTTTACCAGAATGAGGGCAAGGAACACCTGGCCCACCCGGGGTGGAAAACCGCTTAAAGGCATTCCTAAGCCACAAACAATAGCATGAGCGATCTGTGCCTTAAGGATATGTTCCTGCTGCAGATAACTAGCCAGAGCCCATCCCTTTGTTTCCACCCATCCCTTTATTTCCCATAAGGAATACTTTTACTAAATCTATAATCCATAGAACAATGCTTATCACTGGCTTGCTGTCAATAAATATGTGGGTAAATCTCTGTTTGGAGCTCTCAGCTCTGAAGGCTGTGAGACCCCTGATTTCCCACTCCACATGCCATATTTCTGTGTGTGTGTCTTTAATTCCTCTAGCGCCACTGGGCTAGGGTCTCCATGACCAAGCTGGTCTCGGCAATTTCCTCTTTGTTTTTGGTTTTATGCAGTTTGAATATTATAAGCCTAGGTGTAGTGGTGTTTTCTTTTGGTATTTATTCTGCCCATTGTCCACTGAACTTCTTGAATGTATTGTTTGGTGTCTATTAATTTTGGAAAGTTATCTGCCATTATTACTTCAAATATTTCTTCTGCTTCATTCTCTATTCCTTCTGCTGGTATTCCAATTTAGCATATGTTACTTGTGTTGAAATTGTCCCATAGTTCTTGGATATTCTGTTCTGTTTTATTTTTTAACTCTTTTTTTTCTATTTGCATTTCAGTTTGAGAGGTTTCTACTGACATATCTTTAGCTCATTGATCTTTTTCCTTAGCTGTGTCCAGTCCATTGATGAACCTATCAAAGGCATTCCTTGTTTCTGTTAGTTTTCTTTTTAATTTCTAGTATTTTCTTTTGAGTCTTTATTGGCATTTCCTTCTCTCTAGCTTCATTATCCATCTATTCTGGCATGTTGTCTACTTTTTCCATTAGTGCCCTTAATGTATTGATCATAGTTATTTTATTTATTATTATTTTTATTTTTTTAGAGACAAGATATTGCTCTGCTGCCCAGGCTGGCATGTGGTGGCATGATCACAGCTCACTGTAGCCTCAAACTCCTGGGCTCAAGCAATCCTTCTGCCTCAGCGTCCCAAGTAGCTAGGACTACAGGCAGGCACCACCATGCCAGCTAATTTTTTTTTTTTAAGAGACGAAGTCTTGCTCTGTTGCCCAGACTGGTCTTGAACTCCTGGCCTCAAGCAATCCTCCTACCTTGGCCTTCCGAAGTGCTAGAATTACAGGCATGAGCCACCACACCCGTTCTGATCATAGTTATTTTAAATTCCTTGTCTTACAATTTCAAAAACTGTATCATATCTGAGTCTGGTTCTGAAGCTTGCTTTGTTTCTTCAGAACTTTTTTTCCCCTTGCCTTTTGCTGTCTTGTAATTTTTTGTTAAAAACCAGACATGCTATATCAGGTATATAGGAACTGAGGTAAATAAGGTAAATAAGCCTCTAGTGTAAGGAGCTATGTTAATCTGGCTAGGAGTTGTGATTTGATTAATGTTTGCTATTGCTATAGGTGCTAGAGGCATCAAATTTCTCAGTGTTCCTGTTTTTGTCTCCCCTCTTGACTTTGGGCTTCCCAAACAGAGAGACTCTGGTTTTTGCAGCTCTTTCCATTGTAATTTACTATTATACTAGAGCCCTGATGGTGTAGTGATAAGACATTGGGGATAGGGAGTATTCTATAATCTTCCAATTAAATCTCCATCTTTTAGTGGACCTATGTCTCTGGCCTGTGACCTTCGCAAGTGTTTCTTTTTGTATAGCATCAATCCTCCCCTTAGATGACACAAGAAGTGTAGAGGGTGATGGAGCTAGGTAATCACTGTTACCCCACAGCTCTGAGACAGAGCTCTGGTAAAATCTTTCCCCCTAGAGAGTAGACATTTGTTATGAAAAAAGCTCTGAGATGTAGAGAGCAGAGCCTTCTTAAATTACACAGGCCAGTCATTGAGTTTACTGAGAATAGAGTCCACAGACTTAGGCTCCAGGACCAGCTGTCTTTTTGTCTTCAAAATGGAGCACAAAGTAGCTGACTCCTGCCCATCACCACACATACAACTCACAGGATATGAGAGATGCAGTCTAGCAGAGTATCTTAAGATCATGGACTATTGGGGTCATGAGTTTCAGTTACTACTGGAACTTACTATCAGCTCTTTGATCTCGGAACCATTTTTTGACCACTCCAAATATCAATTATCCCATATTTACAGTAGATTTGATGACTCTCCTTTCACTTGTAACCCCCACTAGTTATATTGGGCCAAAAAGTATGCCCCTCATAGAGCCTGAATTCTCTAACACCAAATCAAATTCTCTTAGTACAAAATGCCAGGAGGAATGATGTGAGAAAAGGGCAAAAATATTCCCAAATATGGAAATTTTCTAGTTTTCTTTTTGCTATTGATTATTGATTTCTGTATAAGTGTATTGAGGGTCAGAGAACATGTGTATAACTGCAATCCTTTTGTATTTATTGAGACATCTTTATGACCTAATAATCAATTTTTGTAAAAATGTTTCATGCCTACATTTACTGGGTTCAGAGTTCTGTGTATGTCCTTTAGAAAATTTTGTCAAATTGTTCCAAGCTTCTTTATCATTTCTGAATTTTTATCTGCTTGCTCTATCAGTTATTGATAACAATTGAAACTTAACATATTAAGTTTCTCATTATGGTTGTGAATTTGTTTCTCCTGTGGTTCTGCCATTTTAACATTTGATCATGAAAGATAGCACACATATAGAGTCACACACATACACAAGATGTAGAGTTAATTATTTATTACAAAATGAAAAACTGGATAATCACCATTCATGTCAAGAAGAATACTGTTAGCAGTCCAGAAATGCCATTGATGTCCCCTTCAGTCATCCCCCTTCCTTACCACTAGAGCTAATAATAATCCTGAAATTTATGGTAACCATTTCCTTGTTTTTCTTTATATTTTACATCCTAAGCAGTATAGTTTAGGATATTGCCTGTTTTGTGAACTGTATATAAATGGAACTATACAGCATGTATTTTTTATAGCTGGCATATTTTATTCAATACTATATACAATGAAACTGAATGTTTATGTCCCTCCCCCAAAAAATTATATGTTGAAATCCAAACTTCCAAGGTGATGGTATTAGGAGTTGGGGCCACTGGGAGGGATTAGTGCCCTTATGAAAGAGACCCCAGAGAGCTCCCTCACTCTTCTACCATGTGAGGTTACAGTGAAAAACAGCCATCTGTGAGGAAGAGGGCCCTCACCAGACACTGAATCTATCACCTTGATCCTGTACTTCCCAGCCTCCAGAAATATGAGAAATAAATTTGTTTTTTTATAAGCCATAGTATTTTGTTATAGCAGCCTGAACTAAAACATTATGTTTATGGTATGGATCCATGTTTCTATGTTTAGATTTAATTAATTTATTTGCATTGATATGTAGTACACTATTATTGAACATATCACAGTTTATGCTATTGTTTTGTTCTTTATATAAATTTAGGTTATTTCCAGCTTTTCAATATTATATATAATGCAGCTATGAAAATTCTTATATATACCTCTCAGTATACACGTACACAAATTTCTGTTGGGTAGCTATCTGTGAGGAGAATTGCATGTTCAACTGTAATATATGATGCCAAACTTCCAAATTGGTTGTATCAGTTTACACTTCCATCAGTAGTGATAAGAGTTCTTGGTGCTCTACATCACCACCATTGCTTGTTATTATCTGCCTTTTTCATTTCATTGATAACTAATGAAGCTGAGCACACTTTCATTTTTTTGGACAATTTAGATATCCTCTTTTATGAAGTGGTTGTATTATTCCCATTCTACTATTGGCTTATGTGTCTTTTTCACATTAATTTGTAGGATTTTAAAAATATATTCTGCATCTGAGCTCTTTGTCAGTGAAATGTATTGCAAGTAGCTCACCAACTTTGTGGCATGTCTTTTTACTCTCTTTGTGGTGTCATTTGACTAATGGAATGTCTTAATTTCAATGGAATGATAGTTATGATAAGTACTCTTGTGTCCAGTTTAAAAATTCTGTGCCTACATCATAGTTATAAAGATATTCTATATTATTTTCTAGAAGACAGATGTATAATTGACCACAAATTAGTTTTTGTGTATTGCATTAGGGTTTTTCAGAGAAACAGAACTAATCTATAGCAAATATATATAGCACATATATGTATATATATACAGAGAGAGAGAGAGAGAGAGAGAGATTACAAGGAATTGGCTCATGTGATTATGGAGGCTGAGAAGTCCCAAGATCTATAGTCAGCAAGTTCGAGACAGGCTCAAGACCCAAGGACAGTTGATTTTTCTGTTCAAGTTTGAAGTCAAGAAAAGACCAATGTCCCAGTTCAGACAATCAGACAGAAGTTCCCTCTTACTCAGCCTTTGTATTCTATTCAAGTCTTCAATTGGTTGGATGAGGCCCACCTATGTTAGGAAGGGCAATTTGTTTTATTCTGTCTACCAATTCAAATGTTAATCTCATCCAGAAATACCCCAGGATAACATTTGAACAAATGTCTGGGCATTCTGTGGCCCAGTTAACACATAAAATTAACCATCACATGTTTAATGTGAGGTAGGGGTCAAGATTTACATTTTCCATATTATATATTGCAGTTCATTCAGTGTCATTTGATGAAAGTTATCCTTTCCTCCAGTGCTTAACAATGCACGTTTATTGTAAATCAGCAATCCATAATGCATGGGTCTGTTTCTGGGATCTTTCTTTGATTCCATTGGTCTCTTTGGCTATCCTTGGATTAGTATCACACTAAATTACTATGACTTTATAACGTGTCAATATTTAGATTTTATAATAAGTTTTGGTATTTAGTAGACAGAGCAAAGTCCTCCAGATTGGTATTTTTTCAATAATGTGTAAGTTATTCTTGACTTTTTGTGTTTGTATATAATCTTTAGAATCAGCTTGTCAAGTTCCATGAAAGGAAGGAAGAAGGGAAGGAGAGAATGAAGGAGGAGTTTTGTTTAGGATTGCATTGTAATTATAGGTCAGTTAGAAGAGAATTGACATCTTCCTAACACTGAGTCTTCCAACCCATGACCATGGTATATATTCCATTTATTTATTTAAAGATCTCAGTAACATTCATCATGTATTGGATTTAAAACTTCCATTTTGTAACTGTTTTTTTGCTGATTAAGAAATGCAACTGAATTTTGTATATTGTCATATCCAGAACACTTGATGAACTCATTTATTCCTTCCAAAATTTTTATATATGGACTCTTTTAGATTTCCTAAATTACAGTCATGTTGTCTGTGCATGACAGTTTCATTTCTTCCTTTCCAATTCTCTACCTTTTCTTTCTTCTTCCCTTCGTTCCTTCCTTCCTTTTGCCTTCCTGCCTTCATCTTTTTATTTTCACTGGCCTGAGACCTACAGTCAAATTTTAAAAAGATCTGGGGCTTCCTAATCTCAGCTTCAGCTTCAAAGAGAAAGCTTTCTATACTCATCATTATATTTTATGTTTGCTATATGTTTTTTATAAACATATTCTAACAAATCAAGGAAGTCCCCTTCTGTCTCTTCCCATTTAATAAGGGCTTCTATTATAAATAATTTTTTTCTTCATCTATTAAAATAATCATATGATTGTTAGACTTTATTCTCTTAATGTGGTAAATTACATTAATTGATTTTCAAATATTATACCAATCTTTCATTTCTGGAATACCTTAACTTGTATGTAGTATATTATTATTCTCATATATGGTCAGGTTCTTTCTTCTTTAAATTTTTTTCAGTTATGTCAATGAGTTACATTGACCTATATTTTTCTTTTCCCATAATGACCTTGTCGGGTTTTGATATTAAGGTTATACCAAATCTTAAAATGACTTGCAGAGTATTCTCTCTTTTTTAATTCTCTGGAAGACTGTGTTGGATGGATATTATTTTCTTCACTAGTGAAGTTATCTGGGCCTAAAATTTTCTTGGTTGGAAACATTTTGGAAGATTTTAAATATGAATTTTATTTATTTATTTCTTATTTATTTATATTGAAATCTTCAAGATGAGGTTTTATCTGAATACAGTAAGTATTGTGGTTTAATAATCTGTACCTGATAAATCAAATAATTCAAATCATATTGATCTATTTGTGTTACCTGTTGTTTCTATTTCTTACTCATAACGTATTTTTTTCGTGCATCTGGTTATCTTTGTGTGTGGATATTGTATTTCAGCAATTGTTGTAATAATCTAAGGCCCAAAATGATAAAAATCTTACTCTAGAGAAGATTTTATTTGCATTGGTCAGGCCCATAAGAGTGCCTCCTGGCCAGGTACAGTGGCTCACGCCTGTAATCCCAGCACTTTGGGAGGCCAAGGCAGGTGGATCACGAGGTCAGGAGTTTGAGACCAGCCTGAACAACATGGTGAAACCCCGTCTCTACTAAAAATACAAAAATATTAGCCAGGCGTGGTGCTGCGTGCCTGTAATCCCAGCTACTCAAGAGGCTGAAGCATGAGAATCGCTTGATCCTGGGAGATGGAGGTTGCAGTGAGCTGAGATTGCGCCATTGCACTCCAGCCTTGGCAACAGAGTGAGACTCTGTCTCAAAAAAAAAAAAAAAAAAAAAAAAAAGTGCTTCCTGTCTGTTACCACCATAATATTTGTTCAGAGCTTACAGTTCACTAGTCCACCCAGATGATGCAAAGCCAAGCTACAAGACTTTGTAAGGGCCAGTATATTTTTCGATTACAATTACCCTGAAGGTATAAACATTTGAGGTTCCCAGCATACTATGGGTGATGGTTTGTCAGGAAACACTCCACCCCTTTTGATGGGCCTTGGGCTCTGATTTCTGTTACTATAGTGCCTTGAATGTGCCATAAGTTCCACGCAGTTTAGCACAGGCTTATTACTCAACCACAGATGCCTTCAATAAAAATATAGTTCTAAGTCCTAGGCTTACCTCTCTGGATGCTTCTGTTCTCTTGTAGTATAACCTAGTAATTCCTCACAATTGTATTAATTTTGTGGCCTTTCAGAGATCTGACTTTTTGTAGTTCTTTTCAATGGGTGGGTTGCTCTAAATCATCTAGTCCACCATTACCAGAAGCAGATACACACACACACACACACATATATATATACACACACACACACACATATATATACCTGTTTTCATCAATGGGATATTTGAATAATCATGCAAGAGGATGCAAAGATGAATATGGCAGTCTCCATCTTTAGGGGGCTTATAGGGGGATGCAGAAATGGAAAGAGCCAATTACAAAACCTAATGAGTGTTAACAATGGGGAAATAACGGTGCTAAAAGAACAGATAAGGGATCTAGACTTGAGAGTTCAGGGATGGCTCTTCTTTCAGAATATGATTAATTTCTTTTTATATCAAAAGCCCATTAAACAGAAGAGGAGTTAAATCTCTACTCCAACCTTTGTGAACACAGAAACCAGGTTCAGCTATGAGCCAATTGGAAAACAGCTTCTTTGGAGACTGAGATTTTCTGAGCAAATCACCATGTATCAGCATAGGGACCATAGAAGACAAGATCATATCTGATCTCCCACATCTGACCACCTCCCTGATGAGCTACCACTACTCTTTCTCCCAGTGCATGCGTGCACACACACACACACACACACACACACACAGACATGGAAAGGTACAAGGATATATGGTACAAAAACCTTTGTTAAGGGCAACATGAAGGGTAGAGACCCTGTGTGTAGCTGCAACAGGGGAGGGAAAGATCACTTCCAGCTAGGGTGGCTTCAGAGGCTGAGTGATGAGGGTTGGCCTCTAAGAATGAGCAGGACTAGGACCTCTAGGGGGAATAAGAAGGCAGTTGGCAGGAAGTAAATGACACATAAGGACAATGAGAGGGAAGAATAAGGCATACTTGGGGCACATTGAGTGAGGGCAGAGAAGTGCATGACTAGGTTGAGAATGTGTGTCCTGGGGCTCAATTCTGATGGATGCTGAATGTCAGGATGAAGAGTGCAGGATTTACTCTGTGGGTGGTAGGTTTACCGTCAGCGCCTTCAAGCAGGAGAATGGCAGTTAAAAGCAGGGAAGAGTAAAGTTTAATTTGATGGTAATGTACAAGATTTATCTGAAGGAAGGGGTGGGGCTAGAAGCAGGAAAACTAGAGAAGAGATTATTCTAAGAGTTCAAATGAGAAATGGTGAAGCTCTAAGGTAGTGACAGATTCAGGAGATACAGTGAAGCAGGAAGGAGAGCTTTGTCTGTGGGAGAGGGAGAAATCAGATGAGACCTTGATTTCAAGTTGGGGCAACCTGACCATTTAATAAAGATAGGCCAGTATAATTAATATAAGACCAGGAACTATAGTCAAACAGCTGAGTTTTCCCTCCCTACCTCCTTCTAGGTCCTGCCCATCATCTGAGGCCCAAGTCAAGGTCCTTTTCCTCCTTGAAGCTTTCTCTGTCTATTTCCAGCAAACCTGGCCATTGCCTTCTCTGAGCTCCTACTAGCCCATTGACAGTGGCCCAAAGTCACTGGCCTAGTGACTTTTCCTTTAGCTCTTTCTCCAAGTGGCCTCATGTGAAGAGGCTCTCTGCCTACCCAGAGAGCATATCATTCACCAAGGTGAAAGATCTTCCTCCTCTGATACCTAGCCCTTTTCTCTTAAAGAACACAGTAAAGTGCTAGACATCGGTAGGTCCCTGAGAAATAATTATTGACTCATCAGTGATCACACGGAAGGAAGTTGAGTAGAGAAAATGGGAGATAACATAGGGACACATTGAGATGGTAGTCCTCATTCTAAGACCTAGGTTGGTTCTCAGGCTTAGCAGTAACCAGCTTGTGTAACCTTGAACAGTTTACTTAAATCTCTCTGAGCGTTGGGTTTCTCATTCATCTAATGGGGCAAAGACTCTTTACTCACAGGCTGTTGAGAGGGTACTTGGGATATCCCACTGTCCTACATAAAGCAGCTATCCCGGTGTAGGGCACATGGCAGGCACTCAGTTAATAGTGAGGTTCCCAAAGGTCTCTAGAGGAAAGTATTGTTTCCTTGTGGTTGGCCTTTGTCTCCCTCATCCTGACATACCCCAGTAGATATACAAGAAATAATTATGATTGCCTTTTATTGAGTGCCCAAGATATGAAGATCTTGGTGTGTTACAGAGGTGATGTCAGCACATTAGGAGTGACTTACCCAAGGACACACAGTAGTGATGATTCTGTCTCTGGGGACTCAGAGAGGTCTCCTGACTCCAGTTTTCTGTCCAGACAGAAGAGGCATCCACAGTGCCTTGTGTTTCTGTGTCTCATATACCTGTGCTTCCCAGATGTTTATCTAGAAGATAAAATAATGGGGCAGAAGAGCAACTGATAGTGCAGTGTTTTTTTCCATCTCATAATCTATTGATCTGATATCACTGAAGCTCATATAGTATATATAGTTCCTCTTATTATATTTCCAAATGATGCCTCTAATAGCTATGCAATTTTTTTTTTTTTTTCTGAGATGTAGTCTCGCTCTGTCACCCAGGCTGGAGTGCAGTGGCGCGATCTCGGTTCACTGCAAGCTCCACCTCCTAAGTTCACGCCATTCTCCTGCCTCAGCCTCCAGAGTAGCTGGGACTACAGGTGCCCACCACCATGCCCGGCTAATTTTTTGTATTTTTAGTAGAGATGGGGTTTCACCATGTTAGCCAGGATGGTCTCGATCTCCTGACCTCATGATCTACCCGCCTCAGCCTCCCAAAGTGCTGGGATTACAGGCGTGAGCCACCGCGCCCAGCCAGCTATGCAAATTTTTATTGCAAAATCATGTCTTTTATGGGAAGTTGAAGGAACTATTTGTTGAAGGTCTACTATGTGCTAAACACTTTATATAGCAATTGTTATTTATAATTCACAATAATCCTGATAGAGAAAATCTTACTCCCATTTTCTAGAAGAGAAAACTAAAGCTCACAGAATTTTAGTAACTTTTCTAGGTTGACACAACTAAGAAGTGGCAAAGCTGGTATTTTAGCTCTTGATCTCCACAGTAAATAATTAGACTGGTTGCTATAGTATATGTTATATGGTGACCATGTGATGTCATGCATATAAAGGAATTCAACAACACCTGTTGATGAAGATGATGATAAACATGAAATAATCTCTCTTGGGTTTAGACACCTGGGTTGTGGTGTTCATATGAATTTAGTTAGAGCAAAAATTCAATGTATTGTACTCATTAAAGCCTAGCCCAGCTTTTGCACTACGTTGAAATGCCACCTAATCTGTATATTAAAAGCGCATTAAAACCTAGGTGTGTAGAAGAGCATTCTTGTCTTTTCTTTGCTAAATTTCTATTTTTGGACCTGTGCCATACTGCTTGGATTATTACGAGCTCTCATATGTTAAACAACTAGAACCCCTTTATCGTGACTGTTATTAATTTCTTGCCTATCCTTTTCCATTTGATTTTTTTCAAGAGACCTTTGAAGGAAAATCTACCAAACTTCCAAATGCCAGTGGGGTTGGGGGCAGGAGTGATAAAATTCACAGCTTTACAAGACTGAATCATCCCATCCAGGAATCTGGCATCCTAATTGTCTAATTATCCAACAGGCACATTTCTTTTCAATTATTTCAAAATTCAGAATTTACGTTAGATCTTCAATAACTGCTAAAAGGTGATCTGAAAATAATCAGGCTAAAGACCAAGGCCCTTTTTAACCTGGCCTGTGGAGTGGTTTCTATATAAGAGGTAATTAGTGATCTACCTACTTCAAGTACTATAATGAAGATGAAACAGAAAAAGGCAGTGGGACAATATGATATATATTAAGGAGAGCAAGACTTGAGGTAGCAAAACCAGAAAGGGATCTTCCACCATAGACCAGGAGTGGGGAGTTGTTTGCCTAAAAAAAAGTAGCAAGAGTGGAGATGGAAGAAAAGTGGGAAAATCCAGAGATATTTAGAAGAGAAGGTCAAGATTACTTGGTGGCAGGGAGGAAGAGGGAATGAGGGATGATTCCCAGATTTCTTGCTTGGGCAACAGTGTGGGTTCTGGAGCCATCTATTAAGATAAGAGAAATGAAGAGGAGGGAGTTTTGTGTGTGGAAAAGATCAAGGAAGGATGGTAAAATCACTTGGGACATATTGCATTTGAGGTCCTTTAGGGACATTCAGGTGGATATATCTAATCGTTAATTAAAACGGATCTGAATCAAATTTATACTGAAGTTCATGTAGAAAAATAAACATACAAGAATGTGTTGGAAAAAAGAGAATCTACTTAGGGGGCCTAGCTCTACCAGATATATGAAATTATATATCGTCTATAATTCAACTGGTATATGGATAGCAAGCAGACCAATGAAATAGAATAAAAAGCCCAGAAAGTTTTCCAAGTACATATGGAAATTTGATATGTAATAAAGGTGGTATCTCAAATCCCTAAAGCAAAGATGGACTTTCTGATGCCAGAACAACTGAGAAACCAATTGGAAAAAGAAAACAAAAGATCCATCAATACTTTATGCTATACACAAATATAAACTCTAAATGTAAAGAAAACCATATGAATACTAGAAGAAAACATGGGTGAATGCTTCTTGGACCTTATGTAGGAAAAGATTTCTTAACTACGAATCGAAATCTAGAGGCAATAAAAGTTAAATAAATTTGACTACTTTTTTTAATGCATGGCAGAAAAACACCATAAACAAAGCCAAAAAGCAACTGACAAACTGGAGAGAAAATTGCAACATATATAACAGTTAATGTATTAAGAAAACTTGAAAATTGAGGTGAGAAGGACCAACAACCCACTAGAAAAATGTGGAAAAGACATGAACCGACAATTCACAAAGAAAGAGATTTAAATTGTCCTTAAACAGAGATAAGGCAAAATAAAATGCCATTGAGATATTACTTCTCAACTATCATATTAGTGAACATTTAGAAGTATGTTATAGGTTATGTTGGGAAGGGCGCTGGGAAACAAAACACTCCCCTATATTTCTGATGGGAATGCAAAAATAGGTCTGAGATTCTGGGGAGGGAATAGCCTGGAGATGTAGATCTGGAAGTCATTGGTCTTTACTGGAAATGAATGAGATCAAACAGGGAGACAGAACTTGAGGACTGAGGAGAGAGGAGGCCCAGGACAGAACCCTAGGAACACCGCCACTCAAGGTGGCAGCTCAGCTTCCTGGCAGGCACCACCACCCTGGGCTCTGGAGTCAGGCAGAGAGTCTTGAAAGTGGGCTCTGGAGATCTGGGGCTGAGCGCTCTTGGCAAAGTCAGGTACCCTCTTTGATCAGCTGTCACACCTGGCGACAATGGGCATCAGACAGAGATACCCTGCGAGGATGCTGTGAGATGCGCCAGGTAAAGCACCTGGGGTCAGAAAGCCACCCCCTCCTCCTCTTCTCCGTGACCCCCCTTTGCTACACAAACACACCCCGACGCGACCGTCCCCAGCCTCCCGGTCCTTTGGGGATGGATGGTGAGGTGGGTCAGGCAAGGGGGGCCGAGCTCGGGTGACGCGGCGCTCACGTGACCCGCCGGGCGCCTACGTGGGCACCAGCCCCCGCGCCCGCCCGCCCGCCCTGCGGTCCGGTCCCGGCGCCCGCGCAGAACCAGCTGTCTGAGCTGCCCGGGCAGCGGGGGAGCAGCGAGCGGGCTTCCGCGAGCCGGAGGAGGCACAGGCCTGTCCCGGGTCCCGGCAGGTCAGTGTGAAGGTGGGCGCTGCCGGCGGACCCAGGGAAGGGGTGGAGGTGGCTGGCAGTAGGAGTAGGGAGGAGGCGGAGAAAGGATCCGGGAGACTGGTGAGGAGGGGGAAGCGGAGCGGGCCGGGCGGAGGCAAGGGCGGGGGAGCCTGGCCCGCCTTCTCGACGACCCCCTGCACTGACCCCTCCATCCATTTTAGTACTGGAAATGGGGTATGGGGGAGCAACCCCGCAGTGCAACAGTGAAACGTAGACATATTCTGGAAATAACCCCCTCTCACAATCTGCTCCCATGGAAACATCTGACCTCCACAAAAACGGGGTGGCGCTGGGACAGGTTGCCTCCAGGGGAAGGGGACACAGAGACAAACGCAGTTTGGAAAGCATCCTGGTTTGGTGCCCGAGGCCTGGAAAGAAATGGCGGCTGGGGTGCGGGGGATGTAGGGGAGGAAAACGTTGGGTAAGCAGGGCCTGGACTCAGGAAAGGGAACCGAGTCCCTGTGAGACCACTGACTGCGCAGCCCCTACCCCTGTCTCCTGTCTGTCCGCAGGTCTGCGCGTCTGTTCCGAGCGCTCTGTGAGGCCTAAAAAGGAGGAGCAACCTGTCCAGAATCCCCGCAGGTCTGTGAAGGTTGTTGTGGGGGAGCTCAATGGACAGGGCCCTATAAGGGCTGAGAGTGTGGAGGGCCCGGCCAGGGCCGAATTGGGGCCCCTGCCCATCCCCCACTCACATGAACACACACCTTACCAGGCTGAACCAGTGCAGAGAAGGTGGAAGGGACTGCCAGGGAATGGCTGGCTCACGTGTGTGGGAGGAGTGGCAGGCTACGTGGTGGGCAGAAGGCCCTCTTGGAGGCCCGGCCAGCTTAGGGGAACCTTCACCAGGGGTGAGATGCAAGTACTATCCAGACCTGCATTCCACCCCATGCCCTCAGTCTCCCATGTCTCTTATCTGTCTCCTCTTCCCTCCATTCCCATCCTCCAGGACAGGAAAAGGAGGGGAAATCTCGACATGGAAAAACCCTACAATAAAAATGAAGGAAACCTGGAAAACGAGGGAAAGCCAGAAGATGAAGTAGAGCCTGATGATGAAGGAAAGTCAGACGAGGAAGAAAAGCCAGACGTGGAGGGGAAGACAGAATGCGAGGGAAAGAGAGAGGATGAGGGAGAGCCAGGTGATGAGGGACAACTGGAAGATGAGGGAAGCCAGGAAAAGCAGGGCAGGTCCGAAGGTGAGGGCAAGCCACAAGGCGAGGGCAAGCCAGCCTCCCAGGCAAAGCCAGAGAGCCAGCCGCGGGCCGCCGAAAAGCGCCCGGCTGAAGATTATGTGCCCCGGAAAGCAAAAAGAAAAACGGACAGGGGGACGGACGATTCTCCCAAGGACTCTCAGGAGGACTTACAGGAAAGGCATCTGAGCAGTGAGGAGATGATGAGAGAATGTGGAGATGTGTCAAGGGCTCAAGAGGAGCTAAGGAAAAAACAGAAAATGGGTGGTTTTCATTGGATGCAAAGAGATGTACAGGATCCATTTGCCCCAAGGGGACAACGGGGTGTCAGGGGAGTGAGGGGTGGAGGTAGGGGCCAGAGGGGCTTACACGATATCCCATACCTTTAATGCCTTTGGCCTTCCATTCTGATTTCTCTGATGAGAATATTGCTGGCCCTGCTTTCCCTGGTAGGTATTTGCCAGGCCCAATGCTTTAACCTTAAGCTGATATTTTGCTTTAGATGTCAGTCTCGTTACCGGCAGCCTTTTGACCCAACTACAGCGCTCTATATTTTAGTAGAGGATTTTCACCCATGTGCATGGAAAAGATGTTCATGGTACATTGTAAAAAAATAAAAAATAAAAATAAAAAAAGTTTGCAGAACCGCATATACAGTATCAGCCTGTTTTTATAAAAATGTAAATGTTTGCATAATGCATTTGTGCACAAAGAAAACTCTGAAAGCATGTACACTAAAAAGCAGCCAATGGTTATTCCTGAATGGTATCCAAAAATGAGTTCAATCACCTGCTGGGTAGGTACCTCCATGCCATTCTGCTGTTGTTGTGCCCATCCTCATGTCTTCCCTAGGTGTAACTAGGTGAGTGGGCACTGCTACCCCTTCTCCTGGGTCCTTTACCATCCTATGGCTCCCCCATAGGATGTGATTCTTTTTCTTTTCTTTGCTCTCACTCATCTCTACCTTTTCTTAAAGGATATGTCCTTTTGTCATAACAATAATTTTAAAAACTAAATGAGAAAACAATACATAAACAATTGAACTGTTCAGTGAGCTTATGAGGGTAATAAAGACACTTAAAATTTCTGTTGCCAGAACATAAAATGATAAGTAAAATTCATATTGCCTCTGAGACTAACAGCTAGAGGTATCAACCTGGCCGTTATAACAAATCCATTGCTGTAAGGGTCAGTCTTGCCATCTGTGAAATGGGGATAATACTTATCTCACAGGACTGCCCAGTGGATCAAATGAGGTATTGAACATGTGAGCTGTCCTTACAGGAGCAGGACCCAGCACCCTGTCAGACACTTAAAAGAAGAGCTGAAGGTAGGTTTCACCTGTCCCCAGGAACAACTCCAAGCAGCTGAGTAGAGGGTGCCATCCTTCTCTGGATACTATCATATCTGCTGGGCACTTCTGTTCTGCTATGCCCTGTATATGTACTGTCTGCTGACAGCCACTGATATAATGGTGTACTCATGGTGACAAAGCCCTTCTGATTCCCTACAGTCCCCAAAGGGCCACAGTCCCAATTGCAGGTGGTTCTACTCTAGGGCTTCTTGGAGCCCACTGTATTACACAGTTCTTAGCAAAGTAGCCATTAACATTTTTAGTTCATTTTATATTTGCTTACAGCTTCATTTCTCTTCTTAGGATTTGAGACATTTTGGGTCTACTTGGGACTGTGTCCTGAGTCTAACCTATTGACTAGATAATGAACTGTGTTTGAACCAAACACCCTACCCCAGTACCACAGGTGAACCCTATCTAAATTTTTGTACCTTTCTAAGTGTGAGTTTTCTCTAAAAAGCCTCATTGACTGGCCTACTATACAAAATCAAGGGACTTATCCGTACATAATCACAGAGATAACCCTATGTGAAACATCCCTTCCCATTCTAAACCACTTGCAACTGAAAGAGGTACAGTGCTCTTAAAAATATTAAAAACTCTCAGGCATTTTTATTTAGCCCACCAGTATATTCCCTTATCAAAACAGACTTTTAAAAAATTCATCCTGATATCCGTTGCACTGTACTTGACACATATATTTAACAATTACTTGATTATGACTGAGTCAGGAACCCTGAGTTTTTGGCCCAGTGTATCCTTGGGCAAGTAATTTCACTTGTCAAAAATACAACTTGAAATTCAAAAATAAATAATACAGGAGAAGTGATTATTCTAAATCCAGCTCATGAACCATTTTAACAATGTATAAAAATGATTTTTTTTCAAAATACGTTCAAAATATGTTAAACGACTCCCTGGGAACCTCCCTGGTCCCTGGCACAAACCCAGAATTTCTAGGAATATGGCTCTAGAACCTGCAATTTCCACAAACTCCCCAGGTGATTCTGATGTACAGTGAAGTTTTACACGTTGCATGATCTCAATTACATTAAATATAAACCATAAAAAAGTAGGAGGAAGTATAAGGAAATGTTTATCTGAATTCAGCAGGCACAAAGCACATATGTACCAACATCTTTTAAAAAATCAAACTATGTGCTAGATTTGTACATTGACAACTACAAAACATTGATGAGAGAAATTAAGATTTAAATAAACGGAAAGATACATTGTTCATGGATTAGAATGGCTGCAAAGAAACAGTGGCACAGGACTCCCTCAAGGTGGATGCCCTAACCAAGGTTCTGCCTGTTTTTACCTTTTGGGAAGGACTTGAAATCTAAAGACTACCAGGCCACATTCCCTTCTAAATAGTCCATATCTGTTTATTCAGGTAGTGAGTGTACCCACTGGGGGCATCCACTGCAGAGGAAACTATCAATAATTGGGAGGAAAAAATGACCATCTCTGTAGATATCATGCAGCCTCCCCATTCCCCTGCCACTGCTATCCCAATGTTTGCTCAATGGGCCCTTGTACAAAGTGGCCACAGAAACAGAAATAGAACTATGTGAGAGCTCAACAATATTGACTTCCCATACCAATCTGATCTGACTTCTCTCATAGCTGAGAATGAAACCTGCCAACAGCAGAGGCCATTGCTGAGACCCTAATATGGTATCATTTCCAGAGGGAATGTTGATTACATTACTTTGTGCCCTATAAATATATACAATTATAAATTGTCAATTAACAATAATTATTTAAACGATGAGAAATAATACACAAGTACAATGTAGCAAGATACAATATCAATATACAGAATCAACTGTATTTCTTTATAGTAGAAATTAACAATCTGAAATGAACTTAAGAAAATGATTCCATTTACAATGGTATCAAAAAGAAAAACAATCTTGGGAATAAATTTAACAAAACAAATGCCAGACTTGTATATGGAAAAGTACAAAATGTTGTCAAAAGAAATTAAAGACAACCTAAATAAATGGAAATGAATTCAATGTTCATTGATTGAAAGACTTAATATTGTTCAGATGGCAATATTCCCTAATTGATCTACAGACTTAAGGCAATCGCTATCAAAATCTCACCTGGCTTCTTTGCAGATAATAACAAAGTGATCCTAAATTATAATGACCCAAAACAGACAAAACAATCTTGAAAAACAATAACAAATGGAGTTCTTACACTTTCTAACTTCAAATCTTATCACAAAACAATAGTAATCAAGACAGGGTGGTCCTACCATAAGGATAGATATATAAATCAATGGAATAGAATTGAGAATCCAGAAGTAAACTCTCACTTTTATGCTCAGTGGATTTTCAACAAGTCTGCCAAGACAATTCAAAGGGAAGATAATAGTTTTTAAACGAATTGTGATGAAACCATTCGATATCCACATGCCAAAGAATGAATTTAGAACATTATGTCACACCCTACATCAAAGTGAACTCAACATAGATCATAAATATAAATGAAAGAGCTAAAACTATACAGCTCTTAGAAGAAAACATAGGCATAAATATTCATGACCTTGAATTAGGCAATTTTACTTAGATACGACAATAAAATCATATATGACAAAAGATACATTCCACTTCATGAAAATGGAAACGTTTTGTGCTTCAAATGATAACATCAAGAAAATGAAAAGATGATCCATCAGATGGGAGAAAATAACTACAAATAATGTATCTGATAAGGAGCTAATTTCCAGAATATATAAAGAACTCTTACAACTCAACCATTAAAAAAAAAGAGAACCCAATTTTAAAATGGGCAAATTATTTGAATAGATATTTCTCCCAAGAAGATATACAAATGTCCAATAGGCATATAAAAGAAGCTCAACTTTATTAGTCACTAGGGAATGTAAACCAGAACCACAAAGTGATACCACTTCACACACAATAGGATGGCTAAAACGAAAGAGATAGAAAATAAGTTTTGGTGAGGATGGAGAGAAACAAGCCCTCATACATTGCTGATGGGAATGCACTCGCTTGGGATAACAAATTGGCAATTCTTTAAAATGTTAAACATAATGTGTCATATGACCCAGCAATTCCATTCCTAGGTATATACACAAGAGAAATGAAAACATACAGTCATGCAAAATGTATACACAAATGTTCATAGCAGTATTGTTCATAATAGCCAAAATATAGGAAAAAAATCCATGAACTGGTGAATAAACAAATATGGTATATTATACAATGTATTTGGCAATAAAAAGGAAGAAGTACTGATACATGGCATAGCATGGATGAACCTTGAAAACATTATGCTAAGTGAAAGTAGGCAGTCACAAAAGACCACATAGTTTATTATTCAATTTATAATAAATGGCCATATCAACAAATCTATAGAGAAAGTAGATTCGTGGTTGCATGGGGCTTGCAGAAGGGCAGGAATGAAAAATGGTAATAGGAAGAAGGTTTTCTTTAGGGGTGATGAAAATGTAATATTGGATAGTGGTGATGGTTGCCCACCTCCATAAATATTCTAAAAACCATTGAATTGTGCACTTTACATGGGTGAATTATAAGGCATATGAATTATATCTCAATAAAGCTGTTAAAGAGAAATAATTATCTACAATAAAAATAAGAACAATGTGTTACATGGCTTGTAACATATGTAGAAGTAAAATGTACAATGTGGTGGTTAATATTGATGTCAACTTGATTGGATTGAAGGATGCAAAATATTGTTCCTGGGTGTGTCTGTGAGGGTATTGCCTAAGGAGATTAACATTTCAGTCACCGAACTGGGAGACGCAGACCCACCCTCAATCTGGGTAGGCACCATCTAATCAGCTGCTAGCGTGACTAGGATAAAAGTAGGCAGAGGAACCTGGAAAGACTAGAATGGCTTAGTCTTCCGGCCTACATCTTTCTCCCGTGCTGGATGCTTCCTGCCCTCAAACATCAGACTCCAAGTTCTTCAGTTTTTGGACTCTTGGACCTTCGATCACAGACTAAAGGCTACACTGTCGGCTTCCCTACTTTTGAGGTTTTGGGACTCAGACTGGCTTCCTTGCTCTTCAACTTGCAGACGGCCTATTGTGGGACTTCACCTGGTGACTGTGTGAGTCAATACTCCTTAATAAATTCCCCTTTATATATACATCCATCCTATTAGTTCTGTCCCTCTAGAGAACCCTAATATGTACAACAATAGAAAAAAAGATTGGAGGGGGAATGCACAGTTGTAGGGTTCTTCCATTATCCATGAAATCATTTACAGTTGACCCTTGAACAACACAGGTTTGACCTGTGTTTTTTGATGTGGATTTTTCAAACCAAACAGAGATGGAAAATACTGTACTTGTGGGATGTGAAGCCTGCATATAGCGAGGGCTGACTTTTCACATAGGTGGGTTCTGCAGAGCCAACTCCAGGACTTGAGTAAACATAGATTTGTGTATCCTGGGAAGTGGGGGTCCTGGAACCAATCCCCTGAGTATACTGAGAGATAGCTGTAATATTATTTGAAGGCAGACTGTGATATCCTATGATACATATTACAAATACCAGAGCCACGGCTCAGAGATTTTGCCTGAGGGAAGGGAGGGAAGCAGGATGTAAAATGGAGAGTTCTAAATTTTTTCCCAAAGGAAAAGAATTCATTTGCAATTCTCCACAGAATATGGAGAAGTCCAAGTTCAAGGGAGCTCTCAAAAACAGTGGAGGCTCTGGTGCATGATATATTAAAAATATATAATACAGTATATATTTGGTCAATGTCCCCAGCTCCTGGCACAGAGCTCCTAAAACCTTTGGGATTTCCTGAATGATAGGAGTGTCTTTTGTTATTCATAATGAGCCCCTTTTGACTACTCCTGAATTTATGCTAATGAGGTGACTTAGGGTAAGACCCCTAGATAGCTTCAGGATGGGGACTGGACACCAGAAAGACCAAATACATGATTAGAGGATGGGAACTTTCTGCCTTGCTTCTGACCTCCAGGGATTGGAGAGGAGATAAAAATTGAGTTCAATTACCAGTGGCCAATGATTACATAAATCATTCCTATACGATAAAACCTCCATTAAAATCCCTAAATGATGGGGCTCAGGAGCTTCTGGGTTGGGAACACATTGATGTACTGATCAGATGGAGCACCCAGCAAAGGCATGGAAGCTCTGTGCTAAATATACCCCATATCTTACCTTATGTATGTCTTCCATTAGGCTCTTCCTGAGTTGTATCCTTTACAATAAACTGGTAATAGTAAGCAAAGCACTTTTCTAAGTTCTGTGAGTCATTCCAGTAAATTACTGAACTCAAGAAGGGAGTCATGAGAACTGTGAACAAAAAATAGACTCTCAGGACCCCAAACTCACTATGGCAAAAGGGAAATTAAGCTTGGGAACTGAGTCATCTAAAAGCTGCCTTCCTTTTGTTCCCAAATAGCTGTAATTTCACATGCTTACTTTATCTTATGTAAAATGTAGATTTACTGAGCATGAGACGAATGCATAATTGACTTTTCCTCTACTCCTTTCTTTTTACATGTAAAATGTAGATTCACTGAGTGCTAATCAGAGCCTCACAAGAATGTAACCACTTGCCTCATTGCCTACCCATCCTCCTTTTTTTCTTCCCCTCTTTCTTGCTCTTTCTCCTTTAAATACTGAAGTTCCCAAAGCCCTCTGTGGGAAAACCACAGGTCACCAATCCTACTGTGACTTGTGTTTCATTTTCCTAGGTGTGTCCTCAACATTGGCAAAATAAACCTCTAATCAATTGAGATCTGCCTCAGTCACTTTTTGGTTTACAGAACCGTCAAATTTGTACTAGCCCAGGCTGAAGTGTGGGCAGGTTGGGCACCCCATTTGCAGCTGCCATCGGAAGTGGAGGGCAGTCTTATACTTAAAAGCCCTTAAACTGTAGGGTCTGCACTAACTCTGAGGAATTAATATCAGAATTAAATTGAATTGTGGGACACCCAGTTGGTGCCAGAGAATCAGAGAATTGGTAGGTGTTGGAAAACACCACACATTTTATGTCAGAAATAGTGCCAGAACACTACACGTGGTGAAAGGCAATTGAGAGGACATTGGTAGATTCATTGGAGATGCAGACTAAGCTGTAGGCCTACTAGTTTGCTGGAGACAACCTGGGACAGAGAAAGCTGGGAGGAGACCTGGGATTAGAACAAATCTGTCTGTGGAATCATTTATGCCCCAGGGCATTGTTGAAAACAATAGGGCAATCAGCAGCCAATTAGTGGAGCTAAACAGCTGGGTATGGTCAGGGAAAAAAAAACAGTCAAGGAAAGCCCTGCCAAAGGTGACTGTGGGCACAACCAAGGCTGAGCCTTCTGGTGAGCAACATAACAGGATTCACATTGTGTGAGCACAGACTTTACTAAAATAATCTAGCTAATCACTAAATAAATAAATATGCAAATATCAGTAAAAAGCTCCAGATGGGGAAGAGGGAAATAGTACCCAGAGGTGCTACAATATATTATCCAAAATGCTCAGTTTCCAACAAAAAATTATGAGATATGCAGGGAAACAGGAAAGTATAACCCATATACCAGAAAAAGGCAGACACTAGGAGCTCCTTGTGAGAGTGGCCAGATGTCAGTTTGAACAAAGACTTCAAAGTAGCTATTATTAATATGTTCATAGAACTACAAGAAACCATGATTAAAGAAGTAAAGAAAGATATGATGATGTTGCATCAAATATAAAATATCAATAAAGACATAGAAATTATTTTTAAAACAAATCGAAATTCTGGGATTCAAAAGTACAATAACTAAAATGAAAAATTCAGTATTACATTTGAACTGCCAAAAGAATCAGTAAACTTGAAGGTAAATTGATAGAACTTATGCAATCTGAATAACCAAGAGAAGAAAAGACTAAATACAAATGTACAGTGCCTCAGAGAAATGTGGAACACCATTAAGTATTACATTAGCAAAGGAATTACTCCCAACAAGAAATCCATAGGAATCAACTGAAGAGATCTAAAAATGATATCTAAGAAGGTCAAAAGCTATTAACATATACTCATTCTCCTCTCTTCTCTCAGCTTCTTTAAAATACATAAGTTCATATAAAGCAATAATTATAATAATGTATTGTTGAGTTTGTCAGATGTATAGTTGTAACATACATAACAATAATGTGACAAAAATGGAGAAGGAAATAGAATGATATAGAAATAACATTTCTATACCTCACTGGAATTAAGTTAGTATAAATCTGAAGCTGATTCTGAGAAGCTAATATGTATATGGTAAGTCTAGAGCAACCACTAAGGAAATAACTAAAAAATATGGTTTAAAAATCATTTTAAAAATTAAAATGCTATATTAGAGAATATTCAGTTAATGCAAAAGAAAGTGGTAAAGGAAGATTCGAGGAAGACAGGAGACCTACAGAAAACAAAAAGTAAAATGGCAGGTATAAATCCAACTAAATCAATAATAACGTTAAGTCTGAATGGGTTAAACTATCCAATAAAAGGCAGTTGTTAAAATGGAAATTAAAAAACCATGATCAAACCATTTGCTGTCTATAGCAGACAAACTTCAGATTCAAAGATACAAATAGACTGAAAGTGAAAGGGTGAAAAAAGATACATCATTTTGTCTGATTTTACTATAGCCAGCTTTCTGGAGTGGCCACAGTAATATCAGACAAAACAGACTTTAAGAAAAAAAAAGTGTTAGTAGAGATAAAGAAGGACATTGTATAATGATAAAAGGGTTAATCCATCAGGCAGATATAACAATTATAAACATATATGCACCTAACAAAAGAGCACCAGAGGGCTGGGCGAGTGGCTCACACCTGTAATTCCAGCACTTTGGGAGGCCGAGGCAGGTGGATCACCTGAGGTCAGGAGTTTGAGACCAGCCTGACCAACATGGTGAAACCCCATCTCTACTAAAAATACAAAAATTAGCCGAGTGTGGTGGCACACACCTGTAATCCCAGCTACTTGGGAGGCTGAGGGAGGAGAATCATTTGAACCTGGGAGGTGGAGGTTGCAGTGAGCCAAGATTGTGCTGTTACACTCCAGCCTGGGCAATAAAAGCAAAACTCTGTCTAAAGAAAAAACAAAACAAAACAAAAACGAAGGAAAAAAACCACACCAGAATACCTGAAGCAATTTACAGAAATGAAGAGATAAATAGACCACTCAACAATAATAGCTGGGATAGTTGGGGACTTTCAACTTTTAATAATGGATAGAAGAAATAGGCAGAAGATCAACAAGGAAATAGAAGACTTGAAAAACACTATAAACCAACTAGACCAAACAGACATATATGGAACATTCCACCCAACAAAAGAATATACGTTCTTCTCAAATGCATATGGAACATACTCCAGAATAGACCATATGCTAGGCAATAAAACAAACCACAATAAATTTGAAAGATTAGAGATAATTCTAAGTATTTCCCCTAGCATAGAATGAAAGTAGAAAACAATAACAGAAATAAATTTGGGAAACTCACAAGTATGTGGAAATTAAACAACACACTCCTAAATCACTAACAGATCAAAGATAAAATAAAGAGGAAAATTAGAAAATATGTTAAGACTAATGAAAATGAAGATACAAAATACCAAACCTTACAGCATGCATCTAAACCAATGCTTAGAAAGACATTTATAGCTGTAAATGCCTACAGTAAAAAAGAAGGCTGGGCACAGCGACATGTGTCAGTAGTCCCAGCTACTTGGGAGGCTGAGGTGAGAGGATAACCTGAGCCCAGGAGTTTGAGACCAGCCTGGGTAACATAACAAGGCTCTATCTTCAAGAAAAAAAAGGAAGAAAGGTCTCATATCGATAACCTAACCTTCCACCTTAAGACACTGAAAAAGAAGAGCAAACTAAACCTAAAGCAAGCAGAAGGAAGGGAATAATAAAAACTAGAGCGGAAATTAATAAAATAAAGAATAGAAAAATAATAGGAAAATTCAATAAAAACAAAAGCTGGTTCTCTGTAAGGATCAACAAAATGAACAAACATTTAAATTGATTAGCCTGGAAAAAAAAAGAGAAGACTCAAACAACTAGAGTCAAAAACGAAAGAGGGTACATTACTATTGACTTTACAGAAATAAGAGGATTATGGAGGAACACTATGAATAACTGTATGCCAATAAATTACATAACTTAGATTAAATAAATGGATTCCTAGAAAGACACTATCAAAACTGACTCCTGGATAAATACAAAATCTGAATAGACCTATAACAAATAAAGAGAATGAACTACCAATGAAGAAACATCCAGGCCAAGATGGCTTCATTGGTGAATTCTACCAAACATGTAAATAAAAATTAATATTCGCTTTTCACAAACTTTTACAAAAAATAGAAGAGGAGAGAACGTTTCTCCACTCATTATATGAGGCCAGTGTTACTCTGTTACCAAAACTATACAAAGACACCACATGAAAACTACAAGGCAATATCTCTTATGCTGTAGATTTTTTTGAGGATGCAAAAGTCCTCAAAAAATATTTCAGACAAATCCAGCATCATATAGAAAGAATTATACAATATGACCAAGTGAGGTTTATCCCAGGAATGCAAAGTTGATTTAACATTCAAAAATCAATCAATGTAATACACCATATGAATAGAATAAAGCACAAAAACCACATGATAATCTCAAAAGATGCAGAAAAAAATGTTCAACAAAATTCAACACCATTTCATGATAAAAACACACAACAAATGAGGAATACAAGCAAAATTCCTTAACCTGACAAAGGGTATATATGAAAAAGACACAGTTAACAACATATTTAATGATGAAAGACTGGATGCTTTCCCCTTAAGATCAGGAACAAGACAAGAATGTCTGTTCTCTCCACTTCTATTCAACTTTGCACTAGAGGTTCTAGCCGCGGAGGTTAGATCATAAAAAAGAAAGAAAAGACATCCAGATTGGAAAGGAAGAGGTAAAACAACCTCTGTCTTAGTCCATTCAGGCTGCTATAACAAAATACCATACACTGGGTAGCTTATAAACAACAGAATTTTATTTCTCACAGCTCTGGAGGCTGGAAGTTCAAGATCATGGTGCCAGCAGATTTGGTGCCTGATTAGGGCTGAATCTCTGGTTCATAGATAGTACCTTCTAGCTGTGTACTCACATGGTAGAAGGGGCAAATAAGTTCCCTCAGGCCTCCTTATAAGAACACTAATCCCTTATAATGCTCTGCCCTCACAGAGTACTTCATCAGACTTGTAATTTACCAGAAATGAACAATCCAAATAACAACAAGTATTGGTGAGGATGAGGAGAAATGGAAACCCTCATACGCTGCTGGTAGAAATGTAAAATGACAGTTCCTCAAAATGTTAAACATGGAGTAACCATATGACCCAGCAATTCCAGACCTAGTTACATACCCAAGAGAAAAAAAACCCACAAATACATGTCCACACAAAAACTTACACGAATGTTTATAGCAGCATTATTCATAATAGCCAAAAGGTGAAAAGAATCTAAATGTCTATCAACTGATGAATGCATAAACAAAATGTGGTATATTTAGATGATGGAAAACTATTTGGTCATTAAAAATAAAGTTTTGATACATGCTACAATATGGATGGGCCTTGAAAACATTATGCTAAGTGAAAGAAGCCAATCACAAAAGACCATATATTGCATGATTCCATTTATATGAAATACAGAGAACAGGCAATTCCATAGAGACAAGGAGTAGATTAATGGTTAGCTAGGGTTGGGGAGGATGGAGGGTAGAGAGTCTTAACCAAAGGGTATAAACTTTCTTTATGAGGTGATGAAAATGTTCTAAAATTGATTGTAGTGATGGTTACACATATCTCTTAATATACTAAAAGCCACTGAACTGTACACTTTCAATGGGTGAACTCTATGTCATGTGAACAACAACTTAATAAAACTTTTTTTAAAAAAAAAAAAGAATGAAAAGGGGTCATTATTACAGATCCTCTAAGCATGTAAGGGACAGTATGGTAGTATTATGAATAACTTTATGCCAATAAATGCAATAATGTAGATAAAATGGTCAAATTTCTTGAAAGATACAAATTACCAAGCTCACTCAAAAAATAAATAGAAAACCTGAACAGAAGAGTGGTGTTTAACCACCAGGTCTCTGAAAGAAATTAAAAACCCTGATTCATAGAGTATCTGACTTCTAAAGTGTAAACTATGGCCGATTTTAATCAATCAATGTATCATCTCTGAATGTAGATTTGATAAGAGATAGTGACAATCAGCTCTCAATAGCTGGCACAGGCCAGTTCCAGTATACAACTGTCTATATCTTTTTTTTTTTTTTTTTTTTTTTGAGACGGAGTCTCACACTCTCGCCCAGGCTGGAGTGCAGTGGCGCGATCTCGGCTCACTGCAAGCTCCGCCTCCCGGGTTCATGTCATTCTCCTGCCTCAGCCTCCTGAGTAGCTGGGACTACAGGCGCCCGCCACCACGCCCCGCTAATTTTTTTGTATTTTTAGTAGAGACGGGGTTTCACCATGTTAGGCAGGATGGTCTCAATCTCCTGACCTCGTGATCCGCCCACCTCCGCCTCCCAGAGTGCTGGGATTACAGGCGTGAGCCACGGCGCCCGGCCCTACCACTGTCTATATCTATAAAATAAAATTAATTTGTTATTAAAAACTTTCCAAGAAAACTCCAGGCCCAGATGCCTTCACTAGTGAATTCTATCAAACATTTAAGGCTGAAATAACACAAATGTTAAACAGACTCTCAGAAAGTAAAGGA
Organism: Pongo pygmaeus; assembly: GCF_028885625.2. NCBI lineage: Eukaryota > Metazoa > Chordata > Mammalia > Primates > Hominidae > Pongo > Pongo pygmaeus. Next base: position 107,691,830 of record NC_072396.2, read on the forward strand.
AAAGGCCTCCTCTCTACATAATGAGGCCTGAATTACCCTGATGCCAATACAAAAACATTACAAGAAAACTATAGACATTATGTTTATAGATGCAAAAATTCTTAACAAAATTTTGGGAATTTGAATCCAGCAATAAATAAAAAGTACATATACATTTATCATGACCAAGTGAGGTTTATCACAAAAATGCAAAGTTGGTCAAGTACTTGGAAGTCAAATTAATTAAACATATTAACATAATAAGGAGAAAAATATGACCACCTCAATAGATACAGAAACAGCATTTGATAAAAGTCAATAAAATCTCTCAGGAAACAATTAGAAAGGAACTTCCTTAACCTGAAATAGGGTATCTATTAAAAAAAAAAATCACAGCTGACACCACACTTAATAGCGAAAGAATGATTTCCTCTTATGATACGGGATCATGCAAGGATGTCAGTTCTCACCACTGTTAATTCAACTATGTACTGGAAATCCTAGTTAGTGCAATAAGGCAAGGAGAAAAGGTATGCAGAGGCCGGGCACGGTGGCTCACGCCTGTAATACCAGCACTTTGGGAGGACAATGCCGAAGGATTACCTGAGGTCAGGAGTTCGAGACCAGCCTGGTCAACATGGTGAAACCCCATCTCTACTGAAAATATAAAAAATAGTTGTGCATGGTCGTGCGTGCCTGTAATCCCAGCTACTCGGGAAGCTGAGGCAGGAGAATCACTTGAGCCCAGGAGGCAGAGGTTGCAGTGAGCTGAGATCGTGCCATTGCACTCCAGCCTGGGCAACAAGAGCGAAACTCCATCTCAAAAAAAAAAAGAAAGAAAGAAAAGAAAAGAAATGTAGATAGGAAAGGAAGAAGTAAAAATGTATTCATAGAAGAATCATGATCATGTACATAGAATGCCTTAAGAATCTACAAAAAGTTATTGGAATTACTAAGTGAATTTAGCATGACCTAAAGATAAAAGGTCAATACACAAAAATCAAGTATATATTTTATATACTAGAAATAAACAATTAGAAGACAAAAAATTTAAAGTACCACTTGCAAAGGCATCAAAAAGCATGAAATAATTAGAAATAAAGTTTATTAAATATGTGAAGATTTTATATTGAAAATTATAATACATCACTGAGAGTAATTATGGAAGACCTAAATAAATGAAGTATAATACCATGTTCATGTATCAGAAGACTCAGTATTGTTAAAGTGGCAATTCTCCTCAGATTGATCCATTTATTCAGTGTAATTCCAGTTAAGACCACAGCCAAGAAAAGCCTAAGACAGCATACCAACTAAAAGTAATATAGTATTCTAGATGGCATCCTGGAACAGAAAAAAAGGATATCAGGTAAAAATGAAGAAAATGGGAACAAAGTATGGGCTTTAGTTAATGATAATATCTCAATATTGGTTTGTTAATTATAACAAATGCACCATAGTGTAAGATGTTAAAAATAGAGGAAACAGGGTTTGGGATATACAGACACTGTATTATTTTCTAGATTTTTTGGTAAATCTAAAACTATTCTAAAAAAGAATTATATTTTTAAAATAAAACACGACGTTAAAAAAAGGCAAGAGGAGAAAAAAAGCTTTATATTTTATTACCTACAATGGTACTTTTTTTTTCTTGCTTTTTGAATAGAGGCCTTGCATTGTCTTTTACACTGGGCCCTGCAAATTATGGAGCCAGCCCTGCCTCTGTCCCAGCCTCCTTCCCAGGCCTCAGGCTGAGGTTGTTCTGGGTGCTTGTAAAAGTCCCTGAAAGGCCAAGGCTAAGCTGTGGCTCTGCTGCAGCCCAGCAGGGAAGGCCAAAATAGAATGAGTTATGTGCTCTGAGCTTGTCTGGATTCTGGGAAATGCAGCAGCAGCCACAGTCTGCAGGTGGTCCCCACTCAGGCCAAATCGTGTTTCTAAGCAAAGGCCCTCCCACCTCAGTATGGTGGGCAGTATGGAATCATAGCTTCCTAGAGCTAGAAGGGACCTCATTCATGGTTCTACCACAGCCCTCGCCCCCACCATTTAGGGAGAAAAATGATACAAATAGAGGCAAGGAGAGGGGTGGGAGGCTGCCACACCTCCAGAGCCTCCAGGGAGTGAATGACAGCATAAGTCTTGCCCAGACCCAAGCCTGGTACTGTCTCTCTTCAGCCCAGGTCTGGACCCACCTTCCCTGTCCCTGTGCATTTCCAACAGCCTGAGTTGCTACTTAGCCTTTCCTCACAGCCCCTTCCTTGTTTCTCTGAGCATATACAGGATGTGTGTGTGTGTGTGTGTGCGTGTGTGTGTGTGTGTGTGTGTGTTTGGGCCCCAGTTAGGATGAGGCCACAAGCAGAAACAGAAAAGAGGAGGCTTCTGTCATTGCTTTTCCTACTTGGGAATTTCCCCTGGGGCAGGGGTAGGGGAGGAGCCCATGAGAGCCACAGGCTGGACAGGGCCTGCTGCAGTCAACAGCTGCAAGTCTGAGAGCAGGTACTGCCATTAGTGCTATTAGGAAAGAATGCAGAGGCAGCAGCCACAGAGGGAACGTCTGGGCTGGAGAGGGCAGAACTCCTCAAGTCCAGGCAGACAGGCTCTGCAAAGTGAAACCAAGGGGACTCGCAAAGAAGGAGAGTTCTGTTCCTGCCACAGAAGTGCAGCCTCCCCAGCAACAGGAATCCCTGGAGGAGAAACCCACCCTGGGCTTTTTCAGATCCCCCAGAGAAAGGCCACACCACTTGGAGACTGTTGTCATGGCAGCAGCTGCCCAGTGCTGTGTGTAAATGTGGGTGGAGCCCACTGCCCAGGAGCAGTTTTACATAGTGGTTAAAGGTACAATCTCTCATGCCACACTGCCTATGTTTTGTTTTTTTTTGTGTTTTCTTTTGTTTTCAGATGGAATCTCTTATTGGCCAGGCTGGAGTACAGTGGCACAATCACGGCTCACTGAAGCCTTGAGTTCCCAGGCCTCTAACCTCAGCCTCCCAAGGAACTGGGACCACCTGGGACCGCAGGTGTGCACCACCATGCCTGGCTAATTTTTATTGTTTCTAGAGACAGGGTCATGTTACCCAGGCTGGTCTTGAATTCCTGGGCTCAAGCTATTCTCCCACCATGGCCTCCCAAAGTGTTGGGATTATCAGCGTGAGCCACTGCACCTAGCCTTAGGTTTTAAATCCCATCTCAGCTACTTACTATCATCTGTGTTTCCATGGGAACAATTTGTCACCTCCCAGAGCTCAGTTATCACACTTTTGAAATGGATTTCAAAACACTTAAACACTCATTGGTAATAATGGACCAAGCAATACACCCTCATAGGACCCTAAATCAAGGGTATCAAATCAAATCCATCAGAAGGACAGCCCCACCCCAACCCCAACCCTACACAAACAAGTAGCAGACCACACTTCTTTGTAACAAATGATTGTCATTTGGTGGCAGAACCACCTTTACCTTATTCCCTCTTGAGAGTCCTTTCTCTTAAGGGAACCCGAGATCAGCTACTGCTGGGCAGACTTAGAGCCCACATGGAGACTCGGTCTTCATTCCTCCTCTCCTGCTTCTATTTCCTCACACCTCCTTATCTGCCCTCCATATTTACTAAGTTCTCATCACAGTTTAATTTATACCGGTTCAGGAGCTTTCAGGGACTATAGTGTCTTCTATTAGCAGCACTAGAAAGCAAGCAATCTGAGAAGCCACATGAGAGATGAAAGGAAGGGAACTAGCTCAGCAGGGCATACTCCTGGCTTCACATGCAATAAGGAAAAGAAATTTTTTCACTTAGAGTCAGAACTCTCTGCTGAGATACCTATAGATCTTTCCTGAGTTTGCTGACTTTATCATCCTATTTAGTACTAGTGGCATGCTTTAAATTAATGATTTGCAGCTAATATACAGAATGATAGAATCTGGATTCAAAGATTGAGGGAGTGAATCTAACGAGACAAAATTTAACCTAGAAAAAATTAGAAGCTTCTATACTTGAGTTAAAACTAAAAAGATTTACAGAAGTGGATTAATAGCTTGAAGTATGAAATAAGGGAGGGGTCTAGTTGACTGCAACTTAAACTGGATTCAATTGTGTGATATGGCATTCACAAAATCTACTATAATTTTAGGATGCATCCATAGATGTATAGCACCTATTCTAAAATGAAGGAGGTGATAAGATCACTCCATTCTGCACTAGGCAGAATATTCAGTGTTTTCAGAGACATTTACACATTCAGGAATGTGTAGAATAATGAATGACTTTGAAAAAATATGTCACATCAGAAATGGCTGAAATAACTGGGGAGATTAAACCCCCCAAAAAAGTCTTGGTGAGAACATAATTCTTTAAGGATTATGTGAGATGGCATATTGAAAATACTTAGTGCAATGCCTGGCATAAAGTGCACAATTAGTCTTAATATTAAAAGGATGTTAATTAGTAGTATTGTTAGCACTATGTCATACTATTATTATTACTATTATTATAGTTAATGCTTATAGAGTGTTTTCTATGTGCTAGGCTCTATTCCAGGTCCTTTACATAGGTTGACTCATTGACTCAGTTATTCCTCTTACCAATTCTATGAGGTAGGTACTATTATTGTCTCCAATGTTGTAGATGAGGAAGCTGAGTCACAGAAGATTGAGTAGATTGCCTAGTGTGTCTCACAGAATGGAAGGGGAAAGAACCAGAATAGAAGCTGTGGCAATTTTAAGCTGTCAAGGATGAAAGGTACTTTTATTATTTTATACCTGTTCTGTACCACTCCAAAGGGCGGAGCCAGGACCAATGTGTGTAAACTACTGGGAGGCAGATTTTAACTCAACAGAAGCAAAAGTCAATTAATTAATTAATTTTTAAACTCTGAATGATTAGAACGTTCTGAGATTTCAATGAGATATCTTATAAAGCAGTGAGTTCTCCATCACAGGGTGTAAGAAGAATAAGGATAGAAATGAATGAAATGGGACTTCTCTAGGAAAGAAACTATACAAATGAGAAACCAACCCTTGATGAAAAAATAAGGCATAGTGAAACTTGGTTTTAAAGACACATATCACAGAGAAATTGGAAAGTAAAACAGTTATAAAAAAGATATGAAGGTAAACTAATATTTGTCTAAATGCTATCTCAACACAAAGTTAATCAGATGTCAGAGAAAAGCAACAAACAGTTCTTAAAAGGGGAAATTTCACATGAATTTCTGTTCAGAAACTTACTAAACAGCCTGGCTTTAAAACAAAATCCCAGGATCCTCGCAGATCAGATGGTCATCTACCCTGAAAGTGTAAAACACGGAGGGAAGGGAAGTAGTATGCTCTGTGGAGGAAAGAGCATCTGCATAAGAAAGTAGCATCCAGGCTGATGTGAGTAGATGAGAGGCAGGCATAAGGTTAAAGATCATAAAATACTGTTAGATAAAAAAAAATACATATTGCAATGACAATTGAAAATACTAGCATAATTGTAGTCCTGCTATTCAGTATGTGGTCAACAGAATTATTGCATAGTTTAATATGGAATGCCCTCCCTGCTGCATCTATCTTTTGGGGTCCAGCAGTCCCAGAACTCAAATATTTGTTGATTTAGTGAATTAATATAAACTTCCTCAACCAGAAGCACCAAGAGGTGGCTGGTTAAGGATTGAGAGTCCCAGTAAAATCTATTTATTCTATTATGAATAACTACTGAATAATTTATATATATGTACACACGTATACAAATATATTTAATATATATTCAGTGTGTATACATGCATATATATGCGTGCATATATATACACACACATAGAGAGAATAATGCCAAGCTCTCCACCAAGGACTATCCCATTTCAGATAATAAGTGTTCTGGACTGTTTGTACTTAGATGGACAAATACGTATTTGATTTATAAAAATCAAAGTATTCATTCTTTTTAGATCTACAAACTTTACAAACTTAACTCTTTCTAGAGGTCTAGAACTGAATGATTACCAATTTAGATCTGGGAGCTCAAAAAAACAAAATGTGATGTCAAGAAAAAGTGAAAGATTGTCTCCCATGAAAGTAACAAGAGATGAAACATGCTGAATGAGCCTAAATGGACTTGATGGAGATATGGATGTGGATTAAACTGAGAGTGTTGGGATATAAGGATATAATACTGATTTATGAAGGTGAACAGTCAAACGTCAGTGCAGGATCTGAACTGCAGGGGAAATAAGGGGCCTTGGTGGCTAAGGAAGGGAGGAGGGGAGAAAGAGGTGGTACTAGGGGAAGTAGCACAGAGGAAGAGGCAATACTACCCGAGACTAGATGCGGACCGTCTCTGGCAACCAGGAAAAGGCAAATACAAAGAGAGGTGAGTGACAACGCCTGGTGTGTCTGGGGTCAGAGAACACTAGCAGGCAGTAGCAGGTGGCTGCGGCAGGGCCGCAGATCAAAGTGGTAACTGGGGATCTGAGTTCGGCAGTGACGCGCGTCCCTCACGTGACCAGGAGCCTCTATGTGCCCAAGTCCCTCTCGTCCCGGTCTTTTTTTTTGCCTGTCCACCATCTCCCTATTACCCTTTGGTCGAGAGGGAAAGCAGAAGAAGTAAGTTCCCTCTACCCTCTTAAATCCGTGTGGGTGTCGGCGCTGCGTAGTAACCCGGGGAATGGGGTTGACAGAATCGGGATGGCGGAGTCCAGGCCTTTCCCTAAGCTCCAGCCCCGCCCCCCGCGCCCACATTTCTGTGCAAAATATGGTGGTCTTGGGGGCGGGGTGGGGAGGCGAGTGCCTCCCCCGTCCCCCGGGAGGGGGGTACAGACACTTGGAAATAGTTTCTAAGAATGCTTCGCTTCCACTTCCCATCTGAAAAGAAATGGCAAGCTTTGCGGGGTGGGGAGGTGGGGGCACGGAGGACGAAGCTTGACGCAGGGTCTGAGACGAGAAGAGAACCCGAGGGGTGGGGGGCGTGCAGGCAGTGGCTGGTGCCCAGAAGGTAGGGGGTGGGGGGTGTCAGTCAGTCCGTCCCTCCTCCCCACTCCCCTCCCCCTACCCTGTCTTGCGTCTGTGTGCAGGTCTGCTGGTCACAGCGGGGCACCTCGAGGAGAGGACGACTAGGAGCACACGGCCCGGAAAGGTCCAGGTCAGGGAAGGGGTACGCAGCGGACCGGGACTGGGGCGCGAGGGTGAACGCCGAAAGGCATGGAGTCTGCAGGCCGCACTGTCCCGCCCCTGTCACTGCGGGCGAGGCCTGTAGCAAAGCCTGCTGGGAAAATGGTGGGCTTTCGGGAAGGAGGGGGCGACCGGGAAGCGGCGGAGTCGGGAGAGCCGGAGAGCCTCTGGGAAAGCGCAAGGTTGAGGACCTGGGCCCCGAATCAGGAAAAGGCAGGTATTGGAACCCACGGCCTGGGTGTTAGTCCAGCCGCTTAGTATTCTGACTTTATTCTGCCTTTCTTTTCTCCTAAGAATAACTGTGCTTGAGGAAGAAAATTCCCAACATGGACAAACCACGCAAAGAAAATGAAGAAGAGCCGCAGAGCGCGCCCAAGACCGATGAGGAGAGGCCTCCTCCGGTGGGGCACTTTCCCGAAAAGCAGTCCCCCGAGGAGCAGTCTTCGGAGGAGCAGTCCTCAGAGGAGGAGTTCTTTCCTGAGGAGCTCTTGCCTGAGCTCCTGCCTGAGATGCTCCTCTCGGAGGAGCGCCCTCCGCAGGAGGGTCTTTCCAGGAAGGACCTGTTTGAGGGGCGCCCTCCCATGGAGCAGCCTCCTTGTGGAGTAGGAAAACATAAGCTTGAAGAAGGAAGCTTTAAAGAAAGGTTGGCTCGTTCTCGCCCGCAATTTAGAGGGGACATACATGGCAGAAATTTAAGCAATGAGGAGATGATACAGGCAGCAGATGAGCTAGAAGAGATGAAAAGAGTAAGAAACAAACTGATGATAATGCACTGGAAGGCAAAACGGAGCCGTCCTTATCCTATTTAATGTGTTCGGCCTTTAATTCTGTTTTGCCTGCTAATAGTATTGCCATTGCCACCTGGACTTTGTGTTTGCATTTTCTTAATGCCTTTTCCCATATTCTGAATTTTAACTTTTTGTGAGGCTTTATTTTAGATGTTTAGCATGTAACTCGCTTAAAGTTGTAGTTTCCCCCTAAAATCTACAAGTTTCCCTCTTTCAGTCATGAGTCCTACATATTTGCATGAAAGATGTACATTATATATTGTGAAACGAAAAAAGCAATTTTCAAATGGTATATATTGTATCCCATTTTTGTAAAAAAATGTATATTTATATATTAATATGCAAAGAAAAAGCTAAAAGTATATACTTCAAAGGCATAACAGTGGTTGTGTGGTAAGATAATAGGTGATTTTTTAAATTTTTGTTTTATCTGAATTTCTCATTTTTTCAAGACAAACGTTTTACTTGTGTTGCAAAAATATATGATGAAAAAATCACACAATTTTGAAAAAAATGTCAATCAGCTTATAACGACAATGTGGCACTTAATAAATATTTGTCAGAACTTAAAAAAAAAGTGAATCCTATGTTTTTTTCTGAATCTCTTAGGCACAAATATTAGCCAGATATTGATTATATTTAATAGTAATTTTGTTCTCATTTAAATAGGAATAATACTTGCTTTACAGTGCTACTGTGGGACCAGATGAGAAAAAGATTGTGTGAGCTGTGTTTGGGGTCTTTATTCCACCTGTACAGGCAGGACCCCAACCCCTATAGATTCCCTGCAGACATAGGGAATGTACCCAAAGGAGATCTCACTTGTGCTCACAAACAATTCCGGTGAGATTCCAAGTGAGTGCCACATTCTATTCATGTCCTGCTGTACTCTCAGATACCTACCGTATCTGCTAGGCACAGCTGCTCCTTCTCCTGGGTCCTGATCCTTCCACTGGCTCTCATCCCTGCTGACGTGCTGGAGTGCTTAAGGTACAAAGCCTCACTGATTGCTCTGGAGTCCCTGGTGGGCCCAAGCTGAATTGCGTCTCCTGCAGATATATGAATGCCCTTCTTCCAGCTTTAATATTGCACTTAGCTAGGAGGCTGCCATCTCAATGCTGCTTAGACCTCAATGTCTTTAAAAGATGCTTAATAAGGCCGGGCGCGGTGGCTCACGCCTGTAATCCAGCACTTTGGGAGGCCGAGGCGGGCAGATCACGAGGTCAGGAGATCGAGACCATCCTGGTGAACACGGTGAAACCCCGTCTCTACTAAAAATACAAAAAAAAAAAATTAGCCGGGCGTGGTGGTGGGCGCCTGTAGTCCCAGCTACTCTGGAGGCTGAGGCAGGAGAATGGCTTGAACCCGTGGGGCGGAGCTTGTAGTGAGCCAAGATCGCGCCACTGCATTCCAGCCTGGGAGACAGCGAGACTCCGTCTCAAAAAAAAAAAAAAAAATGCTTAGTAAAATAGTTCTTCAATTTTTTTTTTCCATTTAGGACCTTCCTTTTCTCCACTGGACTCAAACATGAGTCCACCTTTTCTCCACCTGACTCAAACATGATTCCACTAGGTCCTGGGCTAGGAGACAAAATTATTGAGCCAGACACCATGCTGTGTACTCAGAATTGGAACTTCCCTCCCAAATATCCAAGGATAACTATCATTTTAATTGTTTAACTTGCCTTAAGGTGAGTTCTCTCTCGGTGGCTTCTGGCAAGCTTGCCTTGCCAATTCAGCTGACTTGCTCAACTTGTATAAATTAAAGAGGAAGATAATGCTTAGGCTCACTAGGACATTCCCCCTTCTACACTGCTCCATATCAGCAAGACACATGCAAAACTACTTTCTACAACATTAAAGTACTATATATGTATATGTACATAAACATATATATTAGATATGATTTCTCTATTAAGCTACCTTTATAAATCCTAAGATTTTGTTTTATTGATCCTGTTAGTGCTAGAGATACAGAGAGTGGTTAATAATGATTAAAAATCATGACCCAGTCATGAACTCTGAGATTCTCTTTGATTGACTATATAAGCTTTACTGTGTTGACTTCTCTAGAGCTATGATTTGCAATTCCAAAAGGAACATGGTGAAGGAGGGATTGTTAACTGAAATTCAACATTAAAATTATTTAAATATTTTATATATCAGTGTTTCCCTTATAAAAAATGCAGAAACCCGTTTTCTATGCCAGACCCAGTAAATCTGCTTTTTCATAAATTAGCACACTAAAAGTTGGACAGCCACTGGCATATACGGTATACTTCTGATTTTATTGAGAATAAACTATAATGTAAATGGAAGAAAATACAGATAATTGTGTCAGAATTAAAAGGGTGAAAGCCTCATCCAAGCATATTTTTAAGTAAGCAACTAAAGATAGTAATACAAATTTTATAACATAAAATTTAGATTTCTTACAGCAAAGCAAGACCTTACACAAAATTAAAACCTAAGAGACAACTTAATAGAAATGTATTTTCCATGACTGATGTTATATAATGCCTTACATTCCATACTTTCAATATGAGTAAAATGCATCAGAAGTAAATTCAAAGTTCTCCTTTAGTAATAATCTCAAAAAAATGGTTGAGCCAGCCCTGTACCCTTGGCTTTCTTTTGTTTTTATATTTTTACCATACAATGCCATTTGGGGGAGGTCTTCATGTCTCCAGAACACTCTTCAAGGCCAATGGCAGCCTGATGGGTGCTGGTAAAACTGGAATTCTGGCTGGAGTGAGATCAGGCTCCAGGCTCACTGGAATTAGTTTTATAAGAGAGGATAAATCCATCCCCCTAACAAGAGCGGTGGTGCTTAGGCAGGAGGTGGAAGGGCTCACTCAGGCCACATTCCCCCCTGGGGTGGGTCTGACTTTTGTTTCTCTGCTCCAGCCTACAGCAGGCACAGGGCCCTCTTAGGCTAATAGCCAAGCTGCCCTGCACAGACACAACTGGAGGAGGAGAACTGACTGCCCTATTGCAGGTCAGAGCACTTTGCCTTTCCCTCCTTTTCCCTCTCTCTTTTGGGGAACATTTTGTAGGGAAGGAGATAAAGCCCCAAAGTGTCCTGGCAGGAAACATTCATTGGGATAGTCTTTGAGCAAGCAGATGTCTGAACAGATCTGACCAGGTAACTTGGGGTTGAAGCAGAAGGGGCTGACCCTTCTCTCAGAGTCCAGTGAAGTCACCCCCAAGAAGACTGGGGCAAAAACAGAATTAGACAGCACACAAAACCTCACCCATCCCTCTCCCACCCACCTTGCTCAGACTCCCAGAAGGGCCTTGATGTGCCCTGGCCTGTTTGGTTGGTTCTGCAAAGACTTTAGCTCTGTGTCTGCCTGGTGCACTACATCTGATGTCTGAGTCAGCACAGACCCTGAAGTACAGGAGACCCCAGATAAAGGGAACTTGCAAAGACATGTGGTCCTACAACTCAGGAGAAAAGGGGTGTCACCTCCTATCTGAAAACCCCCATGCACTGCAGGCCCAGCTCACGATTTGGGAGCCAGGACAGTCAAGCTGTGAATTGGTGTGAAGATACTTTTTAAGGCATTGGTGGTGGAGGGTCAGCAGCATCCAGAGCCCCTGGGCCTCTGCTATGATTGAATGTGTTTCCCACAATTCATATGCTGGAAACTTAATCCTCAATGCAACAGGGGATGTGGGATATGGGGCTTAATGGGAGGTTTTTAGGTCATGAGGGCTGTACTCTCATGAGTGGATTAATGCCATCATAAAAAGGGCTTGCAGGAGTGGGTTCTCTCCCATTCTTCTGCCTCATGAAAACACAGAGTTCCTCTTTCTTGCCTTCTGCCTTCCTACATGTAAGAATGCAATAGGAAGGCCCATCCCAGATGCCAGTGCCTTGATCTTGGATTTCCCAGCCTCCAAAACTATAAGATAATAAGTTTCTATTCTTTATCAATTATCCTAGAGCTGGGCACGGTGGCTCATGCCTGTAATCCCAACACTTTAGGAGGCCAAGGCAGAAGGATCGCTTGAGCCCAGGAGGTCAATACCAGCCTAGGCAACATAGTGAGATGCCATCTCTACAAAAAATAGGAAAAAAAAGCTGGGCATGGTGGTGTGTGCCTGTAGTCCCACTCACTTGGGAGACTGAAGCGGGAAGATTGCTTGAGCCCAGGAAGTCGAGGCTGCAGTGAGCCATGACAGTGCCACTGTACTCCAGCCTGAGCAACAGAGACCCTGTCTCAAAAAAAAAAAAAAAAATTATCCAGTCTCAGGTATTCTGTTATAACAGCAGAAAATGGACTAAGACAGCCTCTCACCACCTTCCTGCCCACACAGAAGGCTGGTATCTCTATCACATGTCCAGGCAGCAGCTTGCCCGGCCAACTCCAGAGCAGAAAGCATTGAGGGTCCAGGACCATGGAGAGAGAGCCCTCTGCTAACCAGGGACCCCTGCTCTTAGGAAACAATGCATACGACTGGGAACTCCCAGGAGTGATGAAGCAGCATAGAAGGGATCAAGCTTAGGGTCCCTAGAAAAGGACCAGAGACAACTCCTTCCCCCATTAGGAAATACTAATCTAAACAAATAATTATTTTTACAAATGAAGGACAATATTTTACAGATAAATAGGAGGCAAATCCTGTGTTCTAACTCAGATTTGTTTGCATCAAATTCTGTGTTCTTCCCACTCTACCACACGGCCATCAATTTAGATGGTAGCTTTTCAGGGCTTAGGGAATCATTGATTTAGACTTGCTGAGTATGGTATTCTTGTTGGTTTGTGGATTTGAGTGAGTTTTCTCATTTTTATCTCAATCCAGGTAGAAATGTCTAGTAGGCAGTTAGATATGTGTTTGAAGTTTGGAAAAGAGATTAGAATGGAAATATCAATTTTGGCTTATGATACCAGGAACATAGCAAGTGGCCCAGGAGTATTTGTTGAATTAAATGAATGAATGAAGAATGCAATTGTATACTCTTCTATCCTTTTCTATGAATATGTATTTTTCAAACAGAAGTGGGATTCTGCTGAACACACTGGTTCATATCCTGTGCGTAAAAAAAATAAACTTTTTCTTTAAACTTTCTTTTTACCAAGATAATACCTGTTTCAGGAGAATGTTTACAAATCGAGGTAAGTGCCACCCGGTGATCAGAGTCAGGATTGTGGGTCAAACATAGCTAACGAAGGAGAGCAGGGAGGAGAGAAACTATGAGAGGAGAGCTGGTGGAGAGGCTTGATATTTGGGAAGGGAATGTCTCAACCCTTACTCACACTGGAACCAAACAAGTATCAGGCTCTTGTTGGGGATTGAGGTGGCCCAAGAAGCAACATATAGTTAAGTGGTTTTTCCTTGTCTCAAGTCAAGATAAGTATGTGCATCTATATGTGTGTGTATGTATGTGTGTTTAAACTGAATTGTCTTATACTATTTTCTCTGATTGTAGAAGTTATATGTTTCTACTAGAAAATATATGGAAATGCAGAAAAGTGTAAGAAGAAGATGCCTATACTTCCCAATATTGAGGAGCATGTACTTACATTGTGTGTGTATATCTCCTTTTATGATTCAATCCATTTACTTTGTTATAAAGTATACATATATATTATATTACATATATAATACATTTAAATGCCTTTATATATTCATTTTTATATATGTAATTATATCTTACAGAGCATATGTTTTCTTTTCTTTTTTTTTTTTTTTTTTTTTTTTTTGCTCTGTCACCCAGGCTGGAGTACAGTGGCACGATATCGGCTCACTGCAACCTCCACCTCCCGGGTGCAAGCGATTCTCCTGCCTCAGCCTCCCAAGTAGCTGGGACTACAGACACGTGCCACCATGCCCGGCTAATTTTTTTTTTCTTTTGTATTTTTAGTAGAGATGGGGTTTCACTGTGTTAGCCAGGATGGTCTTGATCTCCTGACCTCGTTATCCACCCGCCTCGGCCTCCCAAAGTGTTGGGATTACAGGCGTGAGCCACCGCGCCTGGCCTATTTTTTTTATTCTCTTACTTTTATTTACATATGTGCCATGACATTCATCTGTATGAGTACTCCATCAACCACACTCCTTGATGGTGATGTCAATGATGAAAATAAAATTGTGCTCTTTGGTCTCAGAGACCTATGTCTGAGGGCCACATGTATGGACGGGCTCCCCAAAAAGCATAAGGCAAGGGAAAGACCACTGGCTTTGTTTGGAGTTGAGGAAAGAAATTTAAAATGGTCAAGCACCTGCTTTGGGACAGATACTTCATACTTGGAGTTTCCTTTAATCCTTTTAACACTTTTAGGAAGGTATTGCTTATTACAGATGAGAAAACTGAAGCCCCGAAAAGTGTAGGTGGCTTACAAAGGGTGACACAGCCAGTCAATGGAGGAACTTTATTTGAACTCAAATTTGTCTGACTCTTAAGTCAGACCTCTTAACCATTATGCTGTGCTTTCTCCTAAAATTTCACACTTTCTCTCTCTTTGCCAAATCTAGTGGCATTCATCTTTTAGATGTCAGAAAATTTGTGAACACTCTGCTATTCTCATGCCCCACTGTTATAGGGTTTGAATTTTTATGCTACAAGCATGCTTCTGCAATCAGAAAAATTAATAAAGAATTATCTCTTTCAAAATATTTAAAGTAAAAAATGTATCTCAAAGAATATTAAATGGCACATGAGAAACTGTAATGAAATATTTAAACATATATTATAGATTTAGACATAATATCTTTTAAAAGTAAAAAACTCTGCTCACCCAATAGAAAATGGGCAAAGTACATGGAGCAGTAACTCACATAAGAAACTATATATATGTATATATATATATGTGTATATATACACATATACATATATGTATATATGTGTATATATGTATACACCCACACATATATACTTATATACTATATGTTATAAGAAAAACATATTAATAGATGCCATGTATACATATATAATATACTTACACATACATAAATATAAATACATATATATTCATAGGCTGTAAATGACATTATGTAAATGGCATCCTATCCTGCGTTTCATTCAGCAAAATGTTCTTTTTTTCATTCAATAGTATGTCCTGGAAATATATCCATATTATTACCTATAGATCTAGTTCATATGTAGCTGCTGCACCTATTGCAGACTCTGAACATACTGCAATGTATTCCCTAATTATAGAGATTTAGGTTTCCAGTGCTTTACTGTTATAAACACGCTGAAATGGCCTTTCTTGTTCATGCCTCCTTGTATATCTGTGTATTTCTTAGGATTGCTGACTAGAAGTGGAATTGTTGGGTCATGAGTTGCATTTAGGGGGCACTGCCAAAGTGACTTCTCTAATGGACATTTGTCATCTGAATTCTTGTGAGACTTTGACTAGTCTGGTCTAGTCAAGCCTTTGAGGCTAAGCCTCCATGCCTTTGCTGATGCTGCTACTTCTGTCTAGGCTGCCCTTCCCTTCTCTGTTCAGCAAAATTCTATTAAATCATTAAAACTCAACTAAAGTACCACTTACTCTCAGATGAGTTAAGTGTTCTTTCCTGGTTCTCCTGAAGTATCCGGTGACTTAGACTTCATTATCATGTACAAAAACTATGTTTAAGCATGTATATCCTTTATAAGTTAATGAACTGCTCAAGGACATTTGTGGCTTATTCATCAGCATATACAGGACAAAGGACAGAACACTCATTCAATATATGCTTGTTGAACCAAATATCAAGGACTGACTCATCTCCTCTGCTCCAACCTCTGTCACCCATACCTCAGACTGAGGTTGTTATTGGCCCTTTAAAGAGTACCTGAAGTGAAGACTAAGCTGTGACTGTGTTGGAGCACAGCAGGGAAGGCCAAAATAGAATGAGTTCTGTGCTCTGAGCTTGTCTGGATTCTGGGAAATGCAGCAGCAGCCACAGTCTGCAGGTGGTCCCCACTCAGGCCAAATGGTGTTCCTCCCTCCTCAGCATGGTGGGCACGGTGGAATCATAGCTTCCTAGAGCTAGAAGGGACCTCATTCATGGTTCTACCACAGCCCTCGCCCCCACCATTTAGGGAGAAAAATGATACAAATAGAGGCAAGGAGAGGGGTGGGAGGCTGCCACACCTCCAGAGCCTCCAGGGAGTGAATGACAGCATAAGTCTTGCCCAGACCCAAGCCTGGTACTGTCTCTCTTCAGCCCAGGTCTGGACGCGCCTTCCCTGTCCTTGTGCGTTTCCAACAGCTTGAGTTGCTACCTGGCCTTTCCTCAGAGCCCCATCCTTGTTACTCTGAGCATATACAGGGTGTGTCTGTGTGTGTGTGTGTGTGTGTGTGTGTTTGGGCCCCAGTTAGGATGAGGCCACAAGCAGAAACAGAAAAGAGGAGGCTCCAGTCATTGCTTTTCCTACTTGGGAATTTCCCCTGGGGCAGGGGTAGGGGAGGAGCCCATGAGAGCCACAGGTTGGACAGGGCCTGCTGCAGTCAACAGCTGCAAGTCTGAGAGCAGGTACTGCCATTAGTGCTATTAGGAAAGAATGCAGAGGCAGCAGCCACAGAGGGAACGTCTGGGCTGCAGAGGGCAGAACTCCCCAAGTCCAGGCAGACAGGGCCTGCAAAGTGAAACCAAGTGGACTCGCAAAGAAGGAGGGCTCTGTTCCTGCCACAGAAGTGCAGCCTCCCCAGCAACAGGAATCCCTGGAGAAGAAACCCACCCTGGGCTTTCTCAGATCCCCCAGAGAAAGGCCGCACCCCCTGGATACTGTTGTCATGGCAGCAGCTGCCCAGTGCTAACTCCCTTCTCCCTTTCCTGCATGGCTGTCCTGCCTGCGTTCTGATACTTTCAGCTCCTGCTTCCTGAAAAGATCTGTGCTGCCCACCCTGGCAGTATGCAAACGTGGCTGGAGCCCACTTTCCTGGGAGCAGCTTTCAACAGGGGCCGAACCTTGAAACACATTCTGAATAACTTTAGAAGGTGCAACATTGAGAGCAAGGCCCTCCTGAATTATACAGGCTCATTATGGAGTATAATAAGAACAGCTGGGAATCCATAGATGTGGGTTCCAAGGCCAATCTTTTTCCTGCTAGATGAATTTAGCAGTTTATTTCATCTCTTTTGTTTCTGTTTTCTCATCTGTAAATGAGTTCAACAGTAGATTTATAGAATTGTATCCTTAGAGCACTTATAAACATATATATATTTGTAAATTTTCAAAATCTATTCTGAATTCAGGATGTGCAAAAATGACAATTGACTTCATTCAAACTGGTGTTAGGTTAGTTATTACTAAGGTGGCAAATATGTGGCTGGGTGTAGTGGCTCATGCCTGTAATCCCAGCACTTTGGGAGGCCGAGGCAGGTGGATCGCTTGAGCTCATGAATTTGAGACCAGCCTGGGCAACATGGTGAAACCCTATTGCTACTAAGAATACAAAAATTAGCCTTGCATGGTAGTGTGTGCCTGTAGTCCCAGCTACTCAGGAGGCTGAGGTGGGAGGATGGCTTGAGCACGGGAGGCAGAGGTTGCAATGAGTCAAAATCACACCACTGCACTCCAGCCTGGGCAGTAGAGACAGACCTTGTCTCAAAAAATAAATAAATAAATAAATAAAAGTGGCAAATATGCAATGCAAAGAATATATAAGAGATGACGGTGCAAGTGACTGAATGCAGCAATTCATTGTGTATCTTGTATGTCATTATGGTCTTAACATTCTTTCTGTGACAGGACTGGGAATGTCTCTCCTCTGTGTTTATTCTACAGGGGAGACATTTTTTAATGCATGTCAACTTAGGAGCCTTTTGTGGACAAGGCTGGCTATAATCTTCTTCAGTAGGAAGGGAATTTTTCTACCTATGTTCAGTTTGGCAGAAGAAAAGTCCTAGTGTATTTATCCAAAGAACAAATGAAAAGAAATTGAGGAACTTATAGCATAAGAGGACGTGTAAGAAAGGACAGGAGAAGAGGTCAAAGATATTCAAAGTGAAGGAGATCTGTATGTACTATATCAAGTGATGAAACTAGACACAAACTACAAACAAATGGGTGCGTCATGTTCTGCAAGCATCCCTTTTTTACTAGCCTGAGCTATACTAGCTGGTTTTCTCGAGAAACATGATGATGTAAAGCCTGTGCTGTCATAGGGCTGGATACTAAAGGTTCTCAGAACCTGTGGTCTATTTTCTTGCTCCTGAAATAACCCAAGGAGCAAAGCCTTTATGTGATATAGACCTTTATACTACCAGGCCTAGCAGAATTACTCATTCTAGGAGAATGGCACAGCAAAGGCACAGAAGGAAGTGTAAAGTATGTTTGAGTCACACTGATGGTGGGGGTCTCTTTTAGCTGCAGCAGAGGAAAAATGAATGACAAAGCTTAGAATCTGTGATTCAGGCTGGATTCTGAAGAGCCCTAAATGCCAGGGCCTTTGAGAACAGGAGAATGACAAGGCAAAATCAGGAAATAAAGCAGACTAATTTGGTCATTTACTTGTTCTTTGATTTTTTTGTTGTTGTTGAGACAGGGTGTTATTCTGTCACCCAGACTGGAGTGCAGTGGTATGATCATGGTTCACTGCAGCCTCGACCTCCCAGGCTCAATCATCCTCTTGAGTAGCTGGGACTACAAGCACGTGCCACCATGCCCAGCTAATTTTTGTATTTTTTGTAGAGATGGAATTTCGCCATGTATCCCAGGCTGGTCTCAAATTCCTGGACTCAAGTGATCTGCTGGCCTTGGCTTCCCAAAGTGCTGGGATTACAGACTACAGACGTGAGCCACCACACTCAGTCTGTTCTTTGAATTTTTCTCTAATAACTCCAGACCACATTAGACATTATCTTCTCCAAATTCCTATTTACCTGGTAACAATCCCTACCTCACACACAGGTGAGGGGGCATAAGGGTTAGCCAGTCAGCCCACATAAAGCAGCTGTCCCCATGTGCGGCACATGGCAGATACTCAGTAATGGTGAGATTCCCAGAGGTTTCTAGAGAACAAGTACTCTTACCTTGCGGTTGGCCTATGTGTCTCTCCTAACCTGCCATACTTCAGTAGATATATGAGAAATCATTATGATTGCCTTTTATTGAGGGCCCAAGATGGGATTATCTATCATCTCCAATTTAGGTAAATGCTAAAAATCTTAGTAGCAAAAATAATGTCAGGAAATTAATCATGTAACTTCTGTTAGAATTATAAGCAGTAACTAATCCATGATTATATATGAGTGAGGTTAGGAGCTCATTAGCAGAATACGTTTGCATGAGAGAAATGAAAAAGTGAATGGGTGGAGGCAATACAGAGGCGAATTCACCTTGAAGCTAGTGACACTTAAGTTTCAAGTCCCCTTTATTTATATGGGCATCATCTAAGGCCTCTAAGAAAGGTTGTGGTAGTCAAAATTTTAAGATGATCCCCTATGATCTTCAAAGTTGTATAATTCCCTCTTCTTGTTTAAAGATGAAACCTATGAGTATGATGAGATGTCACTCCTATGATTATATTACATTTTTTGGCAAAAGGGATTTTGCAGATGCAATCGAAGTCTCAAATCATTGAGTTAATCTAAAGGGCAATTACTAGATGGGTCTGCTCTGATCATGTTAGTCCTTAAAGTGACTAGTTTTTCCTTAAGTCAGAGAGATTTGAAGCATAAAAGAGATTCAGTGTGAGGGAGATTTTCCATTCTGGCTTTGAAGATAAAGAGGCCATGTGTCAAGGAATGTGAGTGATATCTGGGGAATGAGAGTGGCATCTGGCAGATAGCCAGGAGGAACGTAGGAACTCAGTTCTACAACTACAAAAAAAAAAAAAAACCCTAAATTCTGCCACAACCATGTAAGCTTGGAAAAGGACCCCAAGCTCCAGATAAGACTGCAGCCTGCAGCCTGATTGACACCTTTTCAATTTTAGCCTTACAAGACCCTCAGCAGAGAACCCAGTCACACCATGCCTGGACTTCTAACTTACCCAACTGTGAGCCAAATACATGGGTTATTTTAAGCCACTGAGTTTGTGGCATTTTGTTACATGGAAACAGAAAACTAATGTAGAAGACATATGTCTCACATTTTTATTAGGTTAGTAAAAACAAGAATATTGATCAAAATTTGTCAACCTCAAATAATGAGATTTTTAAAATATGATTAAGTATAGAGTTTATTTGAGCCCAAAGCTTTAGGATGGCCACATTGGAGCATAGATTTAAGGTGTCCTGAATATACACTTCAATTAACGAGAATGACAAGAAGATTTTTAAGGAAAAAAGAGGCAGTTTGCAGAGAGCAAAGCAGTACAGGGCTCAGCTGGCATCTGCACGCAGAGGTAGCATTTGAACCAGTGCTAGCCAGAGGGGAATCACCTATCCCAGCAGTCAGAACTGAAGTTTTGGCAAGCCTCACCACCTTGGGCTAAAGTGCTCTAGGGTCCTAGGTAAATTTGAAAGGCAGTCTAGGACACAAGGATTATAATTTCTAGACAAGTCCTAGTGCTGCACTGGGCTTAGAGCCAGTGGACCAGGGCAACATAAGCCCTAAGGAGACACCAGCCAGAGCAGCTAAGGGAGTGTTTGCACCACCCCTCCCCTATCTCAGGTAGCTCAGCTTGCAGCAACGAAAGTGACTCCTTCTTTTCTGTTTGAATAAAAGAGAGTGAAAAGTAAAGAAGACTTTGTCTTCTGTATGGGATATCAGCTCACTCACAATAGGACAGGGCACTGGACAGAGTCATGAGGCACCTATTCCATGCCCTAGCTCCAAAATGACATTTCTAGACATATCCTTGGCCATAAAAGAACCTGCTGTCTTGAAGGGAAGGGCCCAGTCCTGGCAGAATCCACCACCTGCTGACTAAAGAGCCCTTGGGCCCTTAATAGCCAACAGCGATACTCAGGTTGTATGCTGTGGGTCTTGGGTGAGACTCTGAGATGTGCTGGCCTCAAATTAAACTCAGCACATTCCATGCTGTGGTGACTACCATGAAAGACTCCTTCTGCTTCAGAAAAGCCGAGGGAAATGTAAACAGGACTTTGCTTTGCACCTTACATACAAGCTCGGCCACAGTGGGATAGAGCACAAAGCAGGCTCTTGGGGTCCCCAAGTCCAGACCTAGGCTCTTGGGACAGCATTTATGGACCTGCCCTGGGCCAGAGTGGAGCATACTGCCCTGAAGGGTGAGTCACAGACCTGGCAGCATTCACCAGAAGCTAAATGAAGAGCCCTTGAACTTTAAGTGAACATTGGTGGTGGTCTAGCAGAATTCCCCATGGGCTGGTGGTGCTGGTGGCCACTGGGAGGGGGTCCTTTAGCTGCAGAAAGGGGAGAGAAGAGTGGTATGGACTTTGTCTTGTGGTTTGAAGGCAGGCTTGCCCACAGTAGAGTAGAGCACCAGGTAAATTTCTAAGGTTTTTTATTCCAACCCCTGGCTCCTAGACATCATCTCTGGACCTGCCTGGGGCCTGGAGGTAACTCATCACCCTGAAGGGAAGGACACAAACTTGGCTGGATTCTCCACCTGCTGATTGTAGATCCCTAAGGCCTTGAGTAAACATAGGCACTAGCCAGGTAGTGATCACAATGGGCCTTCAGTGAGACCCAGTGCTTCAGGTCTGACCCAGTACAGTCCCAGTGGTGGTGGCTACAGGTGAGCATGTATCACCCCACCCCCAGCTCTAGGTGGATCAGCACAAGGAGAAAGACTGTTTGTTTGGGACAAAGTAAGGGAAAAGAACAAGAGCCTCAGCATGGTAATCCAGAGAATTCTTCCAGATCTTATCCAGGATCACCAAGGTAATACCTGTAAAAGTCTGCAAAAACCACAGCATTATTGGGCTCGGGGCCCAAGTCCCTTCAAATACCTGGAAAGCCTTCCCAAGAAAGACAGGTACAAACAAGCCCAGACTGTGAAGACTACAACAAAAACCTATCTCTATGATTCTCAGACATCACCAAACAACCACAAGCACCAAGACCATCCAGGAAAACATGACCTTGCCCAACTAAATACGGCACCAAGGACCAATACTGGAGAAACAGAGATATGTGACCTCTCAGAAAGAGAATTCAAAATAGCTGTATTCAGGAAACTCAAAAAATTCAAGATAGCACAGAGAAGGAATTCAGAATTCTATCACATACATTTAACAAAGATACTAAAATAATTTAAAAGAATAAAGCAGACATTCTAGAGTTAAAAAATGCAATTGACATATTGAAGAATGCATCAGAGTATTTTAATAGCAGAATTGATCAAGCAGAAGAATTAGTGAGCTTCAGTACAGGCTATTTGAAAATACACAGAGGAGACAAAAGAAAAAAGAATAAAAAAAGAATGAAGAATGCCTTCAAGATCTAGAAAATAGAAATTTGCCCTCAAAATGGCAAATCTAAGAGTTATTGGCCTTAAAGAGGAGGTAGAGAAAGAGATAGGGGTAGAAAGCTTATTCAAAGGGATAATAACAGAGAAAATCCCAAACCTAGAGAAAGATATTAACATTCAAGTACAAGAAGGCTGTAGAACACCAATCAGATTTAACCTAAAGATGACTACTTCAAGGCATTTGATAATCAAACTCCCAAAGGTCAAGGATAAAGAAAGGATTTTAAAAGTAGCAAGAGAAAAGAAACAAATAACATCCAATGGAGCTTCTATACATCTAGTGCCAGACTTTTCAGTGGAAATCTTACAGGCCAGGAGAGATGCATAACATACTCAAAGTGCTGAAGGAAAAATCTTTTTACTCTAGAATAGTATATTCAGCAAAAATATCTTTCAAGTATGAAGGAGAAACAAAGACTTTCCCAGACAATCCAAAGCCGAGGGATGTCACCAACACCAGACCTGTTCTACAAGAAATGCTAAAGGGAGTTCTTCAATCTGAAAGAAAGGGATGTTAACAAGCAATAAGAAATAATCTGGGTTGGGTGCAGTGGCTCACACCTGTAATCCCAGCACTTTGGAAGGCCAAGGCAGGAGAATTGTTTGAGCCCAGGAACTTGAGACAAGCTTGTGCAACATAGCAAGACCCCATCTCTACAAAAAATTTAAAAATTAAGCAGGTATATTGGCACACGCCTATAGTTTTAGTTGGGAGGCTGAAGCAGGAGGATCACCTGAGCCCAGGAGGGCATGGCTGCAGTGAGCCATGATCAAACCACACTCCAGCCTGTGCGACAGAGCAAGACCTTGTCTTGAAAAAACATAATAAAGGAAAAGAAAATCAATAATCTGAAGGTACAAAACTCACTGGTAATAGTAAGCACATAGAAAAACACGGAATATTATAACACTGTAATTGTGATGTATAACCTACTCTTCTCTTAAGTACAAAGACTAAATGATGAACCAGTCAAAAATAATAATTAAAACAACTTTAAAAGGCATAGACAGTACAATAAGACATAAAGATAAATAATAAAAAGAGAAAAAGCAGGGAAATGAAGGAAGTTAAAGTGTAGAGTTTTTATTATTTTTCTTTTTGTTTCTTTGTTTGTTTCTTTGTTTATGCAACTGGTGTTAAGTTGTCATCAGTTTAAAATAATGGGTTATAAGATAGTATTGGCAAGTTTCATGGTAACCTCAAGTCAAAAATGGATACATAAAAAATAAAAAGCAAGAAATTAAACCATACCACCAGAGAAAACTACCTTCATTAAAACAAAGACAGGAAGGAAGGAAATAAGGAATAGAAGATGACAAAACAAGCAGAAAACAAATAACAAAATGGCAGGAGTAAATCCTTACTTATCAATAATAGCATTGAATGTAAATGGCTGAATGAATAAAAAATCAAGACCCAATGACCTGTTGCCTAGAAGAAACACACTTCACCTATGAAGATACACTTAGACTGAAAATAAAGAGATGTAAAAAGATATTTCATGCCAATGGAAACCAATAAAGAGGAGGAGTAGTTATATCAGACAAAATAGATTAAGACAAAAACAATAAGAGACAAACAATGCCATTATATAATGATAAATCAAACTCCCAAAGGCCCCCATAATGATAAAGGAGTCGATTCAGCAAAAGGATATAACAAGTGTAAATATATATGCACCCAACACAGGAATACCCAGATATATAAAGCAAATATTATTAGAGCTAAAGACAGATATAGACCTCAATACAATAATAGTTGGAGACTACAAACCCCACTTTCAGCATTGGACAGATCATCCAGACAGAAAATCAACAAAGAAACATTGGACTTAATCTGCAGTATAGAATAAATGGATCTAATAGATATTTACAGAAAATTTCATGCAACAACTGTAGACTACGCTTTCTTTTTTTCAGTGCATAGATCATTCTCCAGGATAGGCCATATGTTAGGTCACAAAATAAGCCATAGAATATTCAAAAAAATTCAAATAACATCAAGCATCTTCTCTGAACAAAATAGAATAAAACTAGAAATAAATAACAATAGGAATTTTAGAAACCATACAAACATGGAAATTAAACAATAGGCTCCTGATGACCAGAAGAAATTAATAAGGAAATTGAAAAATGTCTTTAAATAAATGATTCTGGAAACACAACATACCATAACCTATGGGATACAGTAAAACAGTACTAAGAAAGGAATTTATATCTCTAAGTGTCTACATCAAAAAAGAAGAAAAACTTCAAATAAACAACCTAATGATGCATCTTAAAGAATTAGAAAAGCAAGAGCAAACCAAACCCAAAATTAGTATAAGAAATAATAAACATCAGAGCAGAAATAAATGAAATTGAAATGAAGAATCTACAAAAGATCAATAAAAAAGTTGTGTTTTTTTGAAAAGATAAATAAAATTGACATACCTTTAGCCCAACCAAGAAAAAAAGAAAGAAGATCCAAATGAATAAAATCAGAGATGAAAAAGGAAACATTATAACTGATACCACAGAAATTCAAGGGATCATTTGTGGCTACTATGAGCAATTATATGACAATAAATTGGAAAATCCAGAGGAAATGGATAAATTCCTAGGAACACAAAACTTACCAAGAATGTACAAGGAAGAAATCCAAAACCTGAACAGACCAATAACAAACAATGAGATTGAAGCCATAATAAAAATTTTCCCAGTAAACAAAAGCCCAGGACCTCGTAGCTTCACTGCTGAATTCCTACCAAACATTTAAAGAAGAACTAACATCAATTCTACTTGAACTATTTCAAAAAACAGAGGAGGGGGCAGTACTCACAAATTCATTTCACAAGGCCAGCATTACCCTGATACCAAAACCAGACAAACACAGATCCAAAAAAAAAAGCTAGAGGCCAATATCTGTGATGAATATCGATGCAAAGATCCTCAACAAAACACCAGTAAAATGAATTCAACAACAGATTAAAAAATGATTCATCATGACCAAGTGAGATTTATCTCACAGATGCAAGCATGGTTCAACATATGTGAATTAATCAATGTGATGCATCATATCAACAGGATGAAGGATAAAAACCATATGATCATTTCAGCTGGTGCTGAAAAAGCATTTGATATAATCAACATCTCTTCATGATAAAAACCTTCAAAAAACTGAGTATAGAAGAAACATACCTCGATATAATTAAAGCCATATATGACAGACCTACAGCTAGTATCATACTGAATGGGAAAAACTGGAAAGCCTTCCCTCTAAGATCTGGAACAAGAAAAGGATGCCCACTTTCACCACTGTTATTCAGCATAGTACTGTAAGTTTGAGCTAGAGCAATCAGAAAAGATAAAGAAATTAGCAGCATCCAAATTGGGAAGGAAGAAGTCAAATTATCCTTGTTTGCAGATATGATCTTATATTTGGAAAAACCTAAAGACACAACCAAAAAACTATAAAAACTGATAAATTAAATAAACTTGTAGGATATAAAATAAACACACAAAAATCAGAAGCATTTCTGTATGCCAACAGTGAACAATCTGAAAAAGAAATAAAAGAGTAATCCTGTTTACAGTACCCACAAATAAAATTAAATACATAGGAATAAACTTAACCAAAGAAATGAAAGATCTCTAAAATGAAAACTATAAAACACTGGTGAAAGAAATTAAAGAGGACACCAAAAATGGACAGACATTCCATGTACATGGATTGGAAGAATCATGTCTATACCACTCAAATCCATCTACAGATTCCATGCAACCCCTATCAAAATACCAATGGCATTCTTCACAGAAATGGAAAGAACAATCCTAAAATTTAGATGGAACCACAAAAGACCCAGAATAGTCAAAGCTATCCTAAGCAAAAATAAATAAATAAATAAAATTGGAGGAATCACATTACCTGACTTCAAATTATACTACAGAGCTATAGTAACCAAAACAGCATGGTACTGGCATAAAGGCAAACACATAGACCAATGGAGCAGAATAGAGATCCCAAAAACAAATACATACATCTATAGTGAACTCATTTTTGACAAAGGTGAAGAGAATATACATTGTGGAAAAAACAGTCTCTTCAATAAATGGTGCTGGGAAAATCGGATATCCATATGTAGAAGAATAAAACTAGACCCCTATCGCTTGTCATATATAAAAATCAAATCAAAATGAATTAAAGACTTAATTCTAAGACCTCAAGCTATGAAACTACTACAAGAACACATTGGGGAAATTCTCCAGGACATTGGCCTGGGCAAAAATTTCCTGAATAATACCCCATAATCACAAGCAACCAAAGCAAAAATGGACAAATGGGATCACATCAAGATGAAAAATCTTTTGCACAGCAAAGGAAACAATCAACTACTACTTCATTCCCCCCTCAGACAGTAGATATTCATCCTTAATCTTAATGGGGCTGCAGAAGGGCAGAAGTCCATCTTCTGCAACTGCTTCCTGCTGAGTTTATGGGAGTAGGCAGTGCCTAGCACCAGATGACTAAAAAATCTCTGGACAGCTGATCTAAGTGGCCCAAGTCAGTATGACTTGGAGAATGAAAGCATCCTGCCTCTAGGCCCCTTATATCAGAGGGATGGGTTGGAAGCCTTGTGCCAGCATTGTCTTTACTTAGAACTGTTTTAACCTAGAAGACACAAACTTTACTAGGAGGTTAAACAAGCAAGGGCCAAAAAAATATAGTAACAACAGGACAGACGGGGTTTCTACTAAAAATGAAGAAAGTGAAGAGACAACCCACAGAATAGGAGAAAATATTTTGCAAACTACCCATCTGATAAAGCATCAATAACCAGAGTATATAAGGAGCTCAAACAACTCTATAGGAAAAAATCTAATAATCTGATTAAAAATAAGCAAAAGCTATTAATAGACATTTCTCAAAACAAGACATAGAAATGGCAAACAGGCATATGCAAAGGTGCTCAACATCAGTGAATATCAGAGAAATGTAAATTAAAACTACATTATCATCTCATCCCGGTTAAAATGGCTTCTATTCAAAATATAGGCAATAACAAATGCTGACGAGGATGTGGAGAAAAGGGCACACTCATACACCATTGGTGGGAATGTAAATTAATACAACCACTATGAGGAACAGTTCGGAGTTTCCTCAAAAAACTAAAAATTGAGCTACCATACAATCTAGCAATCCCACTGTTGAGTATATACCCAAAAGAATGGAAATCCATGTATCAAAGAGGTATCTGCACTCCCATGTTTGTTATGGCATTGTTCACAATAGCCAAGATTTGAAAGCAACCTAAGTGTCCATCAATAGATGAATGGATAAAGAAAATGTAGTGCATATACACAATGGAGTACTATTCAGCCACAAAACAGAATGAGATCCTGTCATTTGCTACAACATGGATGACACTGGATGTCATTTTGTTAAGTGAAATTAGCCAAGCACAGAAAGACAAACTTCACATGTTCTCACTTATTTGTGGGATATAAAAATCAAAACAATTGAATTCATGGAAATAGAGAGTAGAAGGATGCTTACTACAGGCTGCAGATGGTAGTGGGGGAGGTGGAGAGTGGGGATGGTTAAAGAGTACAAAAAGTAGTTAGAATGTTATTCTTTTTTATATAAAGTATTTATTTTTATGCACATATTTACCTACAAAATTTATAGAAAATAAAACAAAGCAGAATATATAGAATACCCTCTTCAGACTTCTTACAGCAAAGCTGTATCACTTATTTGTTTTATTGCTACAGTTCAAAGAATAAAATTTTATCCATGTGAAAGCTAAGATCAACACATTTACGTGAAAGCCTTAAGCCTTTTTACAAAGTTTTTTATCCTGTTATTGAATTTTCAGTTTTACGTTAAATGAAATTTAAAAGATTGCTCATGAAATAATTTAAACCTTTTCAAAATCTTCTAATAAACAGGTAAAAGCACTTCCAGTACTTTAAAGTATTTATAGCAATCCCAATAGCTTAATTTTAAGGATTATTATAGTACATGTGGTTATTATGCATACATGGCATGTCATTAACACTCTCTAAACAGTGAGAATTGTAGACTCTAGTTTG
Source organism: Pongo pygmaeus (assembly GCF_028885625.2). Lineage (NCBI taxonomy): Eukaryota > Metazoa > Chordata > Mammalia > Primates > Hominidae > Pongo > Pongo pygmaeus. The sequence goes on from NC_072396.2 coordinate 107,720,153, forward strand.
TGGCACCACTCCCATGTTATTCTGGTGATGGCGTAGGATGATCAATTACACCTGTGCAACACTAACGTCACAGTCTGTCTACCACAGCGTAAAATCCAGTTATCTAAAACAATGACTATCAAAGTCCCAGACAATACATAATTTATAAGTAGACTTGTATATTCACAAGCCTTTGGGGTATGTAAAAAATTATTTTAAAATATTAAGGATATTTAGCACTCAATGAAAACAATGAACTGAAAAATATAACCACAATAGTTGCTGGAGTTCAATATCTGGTTTAACAAAAAGTGTTTATCAAAACACCTATAATTTCTTACAACATTATGGAGAGGAGTTTTCCTCAGTCTAAGCTGAATCCAATGTTTTTCCTACAGTGTCATTAAAAGTGTAAGAATGAAAGGCACACATAATAGCCAGTTTTAAAGAGCTGTGGGGATGGCAAGCAGATGTTCCTGAAATACTGGTGCAGGAGAACAAAGACTACACAACATTTTCCTATTTGTTTACCATTGGCATTGATTTGCTATTTACAGTAGTTTGCAAAAATGAATTATAAAAACTGAATGAGGTTCTATTTTTAAGTTGAGCTTCATAACATATATACACACTTCATCTGCAAAAATCTTTGAAGGATCTGAAGTACTAAAGTGACACTAATACTGAAACACAGGTAATAAAATGTACCAAAGCACTGATAATGTGAATCATCATCATCAAGATAATCTAGGTAAATATTGCACACATCTTGTCAGTTGTTGCTATGACCTTTACATATCCAACTGGAAAAGGAATCCTTTATGGCTTTTTGCTGTATCACTTATTCGAAGAAGGGCTGTTTTACATCCAATAGCAATTAGTGAAGATTGGCATTGAACATGAGGCCTAGGTTTCAAAATTAGTTTTCCTGTATCATCACAAGACATATTGTATTCTGCTAATATCGTTTGACGTTGAGCAGCTATAATTGATGGTGCAACTACTCTCTTGTGTATTCCAGCAAAGAACAAGCCTATTAGAGTGATATAGCTAATGGTGAAAAATGGATGATTCCATATGATGTGAAGAAGGACACCTTTTCTGTCTCTGGATCTATCAACCAGTTCCAGGCACCAGTAGCGTACAGACCGATACCACTAGAAGAAGCATTCTCCACATCTAGTAGCAGGTTGCAAACAATGAATATATTCAGTAAGTCTCCTCTCAAAAGCCTTGAGCAAGAGCCTGCTCCAGCAAATTCATGTCAGGTGGCAGCTCAGGTCACCGCCATGGCCCTGTCCACCAGAAAGAATGTTATTCTTATTGACCTAGTATTTGGTAGCACAATAGCATGACTATAGTCAATAATAATTTGATTATATATTTTAAAATAACTAAGAGTATAATTGGATTGTTTCTAACACAACAGATTTAAGGGATGCATACCACATTTGATGTGATGTGATTATTATGTATTGTGTGACTATATCAAAGTATCTAGTGTATATATATGTATATATATGTGTATATATATGTATATATATATACCTACTATGTACCCAAATATTTTTTTTTTGAGAAGGAGTCTTGCTCTGTTGCCCAGGCTGGAGTGCAGTGGCATGATCTCAGCTCACTGCAAGACCCACCTCCCCAGTTCATGCCATTCTCCTGCCTCAGCCTCCCAAGTAGCTGAGACTACAGGTGCTCGCCACCACGCCTGGCTAATTTTTTGTATTTTTAGTAGAGACGGGGTTTCACCATAGCCAGGATGGTCTCGATCTCCTGACCTTGTGATCTGCCCTCCTCAGCCTCTCAAAGTCCTGGGATTACAGGCGTGAGCTACTGTGCCCGGCCCCAAACATTTTTTAAGTGGACAAAAGACATAAACAGATACTTCTGAGAAAAAGGCATACACATAGCCAACAAGTGATGCAGGGCAGGCAAGACCCAAAATTGGGGCTTAGCCTGGGAGGGCTCTTGGCTTAGCCCAGGAAATAATTAAAGGGTAAGCCAGTGGTAAAAGTAAAAGTAGACAGCAACTTTTATTGAAGCAGCAGTGTACACCAGCAGCAGATGTACTGCTCCTTGTGGAGCAGGGCTACCCTATAGGCAATGTACCCAGAGTAGCAGCTCAGAGGCAACTCTGCGGTCATATTTATATTGACTTTTACTTATATGCAAATTAAGTGGTGGATTATGCAGAAATTTCTAGAAAGACCGTAGTAACTTCTGGGTCACTGGGTCATTGCCATGGAAAGGGGCGGTAACTTTCAGGTGTTGCCATGGCAAAGATAAACTGACATGGCAGACTGGTGGGCATGTCTTATGGAAAGCTACTTCTGCCCCATCCCTGTTTTAGCCAGTCCTCAATTTGGTCCAGTGTCTGAGCCCGACCTCTGGAGTCAAGTCCTGCCTACTACTTCATTCCCCCCTCAGACAGTAGATATTCATCCTTAATCTTAATGGGGCTGCAGAAGGGCAGAAGTCCATCTTCTGTAACTGCTTCCTGCTGAGTTTATGGGAGTAGGCAGTGCCTAGCACCAGATGACTAAAAAATCTCTGGACACCTGATCTAAGTGGCCCAAGTCAGTATGACTTGGAGAATGAAAGCATCCTGCCTCTAGGCCCCTTATATCAGAGGGATGGGTTGGAAGCCTTGTGCCAGCATTGTCTTTACTTAGAACTGTTTTAACCTAGAAGACACAAACTTTACTAGGAGGTTAAACAAGCAAGGGCCAAAAAAATATAGTAACAACAGGACAGCTATCCAAGGTCCTAGGAGAGGTAAAAACCAGATGAAACTTGGGAAGGCACTTTTGATAGTCGACCTGATATAGTGGGGTCAGTGCCCTGGTTATATCTGTGTAACCCGGTAGCTTGCTCATAGATTTTTTTGAATGTAACCTCAACTTGTCCAGAGTTGTTAATATATGTACAGCAGGTTTTATTAATAACTGCACATATTCCACCTTGTTCAGCTAGTAAATAATTCAATGCTAGTCTATTATCAACAGCCACATTTGCAAAAGAGTCCAGTGACTCTTGAATTATCTTTAATGACTGACCTCTGTTGGCAACTAAGAATTCAAGTTCTTTAGGGTTGACTTATGGTAAGCAAAGCTGCCGCAGGGTGACACTAGTCCTATTGCTGCCTCGATTTCCACCAGAATTAATCCTATTGCTCACTTATTTCTAGTGTTTGGGGGTCCTATGCAGTTATAGACTGTGACCCCTGGAGGGGCAAGGGTGGCCAAGATACTTTCACCTCCGTCCCAAGTTATTGATATACAAGGGAAAGCTACTTCTAAAAGAACAGATGGCTGCCTGGGGAGTCAGGAATGGTTATGGGACATACCTTTTCTCCATTCGTGGCCACAGAAAAATGAGCCAAGTTGGGGCACAAATAGAGACACTATGGGGTGTGATGTGTATCCATTGCTGCCAAATTGGGCCTATAGAGATATTCTTTCCCTGTTGCAATGGGGGTGGCCAAACAATCTTTGTTTTCCAGAAGGGAATGGTACTCCCCGCTTCCAAGATTAGATAATTGTTTTTCCCTGTATGTTCTGATATAGGAAAAGGCATCATATATGCTCTCCTCACTTACAAATGGAATCCCATTTACCTCACTGCAGCCTCAAGAATTTGACAACTAAAGTCGCATCAGAGCATTGCAGGGAAACTTCTACTTCTGTGTCATTAACACAACAGTGAGTGCAAACGGTAGAAACATTAGTGCACTGGAGATAAAAATACCCAGCTTCCCAGGTCTACATAATAGTGGTGGTGAGGGGTTCATGTGGAATCTGTTAACTGGAGGAGAGTTCCAGTTAACAAATAGGGGTTTGGGTACTTTGGGATCACCATGATTAGTCAGAAGGTCTGGAGAGATGGCCATGAGATTTTCTGGATAGGCCAGAGGACAGAACTGTCTATCCTGGAGATGTTAATGACAAATCCAGCAACCATAAAGATGATTCCCTGATGCTATAATTTTGAAATATTTACTATATAGTTTTGTTCCCATCCATACTGGATCAGGGTAATTGGGAGAGCAAAGAGGATTAACAGTGGCAGCATAGTGTACAGTTGGGCCTTAGATTGGCTGAACACCCAACAAGGACCGAAGAGATATTTCCCAGGAGGAGGCAGCTGGCTAAAGTGATAGAAAAGAAGTATTACAGTAAAAAAAAAAAAAGGTAAAAATTAATGCTCTTATTCCCACCCACAGCATTAAGTTATCACTTCTGGCTGAGTGTTGATTCTTTTAAATGGGTAGGAGAGGTTTATAGATGTAGTGTATTAGTCCATTTTCATGCTGCTGATAAAGACATACCTGAGACTGGATAATTTTTAAAGAAAAAGAGGTTTAATGGACTCACAGTTCTATGTGGCTGGGGAGGCCTCACAATCATGGCAGAAGGTGAAAGGCATGTATTACGTGGCAGCAAGCAAGACAGAATGAGAACCAATTGAAAGGGGTTTCCCCTTATAAAACCATCAGATACCATGAGAATTATTCACTACCATGAGAACAGTATGGGGGAACCACCCCCACGATTCAATTATCTCCCACCGGGTTCCTCCCACAACATGTGGGAATTACGGGAGCTATAATTCAAGATGAGATTTGGGTGGAGACACAGCCAAACCATATCATGTAGGTTGTGCTATCCTCCCTTTGTGCCTGTGACTCATAAGGAACATATTTAATCCCAAATAGGTGTACCCAAATAGTTATTCCCTGAAGTTTAATGGTGGTGGGGGTATTTAACAGTATCTGATACGGGCCTCATATGGTTTGGATCTGTGCCCCCATCCAAATTTCATGTTGAATTGTAATCCCCAATGTTGGAGGTGGGGCCTTGTGGGAGATGATTGGAGCATGGAGTTATATTTCTTGTGAATGGTTTTGTATCATCCCCTTGGTATTGTACTCATAACAGTGAGTGAGTTCTCACGAGATCTGGTCATTTAAAAGTGTGTGGAACTGGCCAGGTGCAGTGGTTCATGCCTGTAATCCCAACACTTTGGGAGGCTGAGATGGGCGGATCATGAGGTCAGGAGTTCGAGACCAGCCTGACCAACATGGTGAAACCCTGTCTCTACAAAAAATACAAAAATTAGCCAGGCGTGGTGGCATGCACTTGTAATCCCAGCTACTCAGGAGGCTGAGGCAGGAGAATCACTTGAACCCGGGAGGCAGAGGTTGCAGTGAGGCAAGATCTCGCCATTGCACCCCGGTCTGGTGACAGAGTGAGATTCCATCTCAAAAAAAAAAAAAGTGTGTGGAACCTCCATATCTTGCTCCTGCTCTGGCTATGTGAAGTGCCTGCTCTCTCCCTTTGCCTTCCACCATGACTGTAAATTTCCTGAGGCCTCCGCAGAAGCCAAACAGGTGCCAGCATCGCTTCCTCTATAGCCCACAGAACCATAAACCAGTTAAACCTCCTTTCTTTATAAATTACCCAGTCTCAGGTATTTCTCTATAGCTATGTGAGAACAGCCTGATATTGGACCTTTTCATTTGGGTTGTAATTGATCTTCAGGGGATCCTTCTTTTTAGTAAGACTAAGTCTCCTGGTTAGAGGTGATACTTTATTTCTATATTATTGAAGGGCCTTGTGAACAAAGCCTAAATTTCAAAGAGGGCCTAGTGAGGTGTGTCCAACCTCCTGTTTCCCATCATGGCCTGAATTCCTTGTTTGTTTGTTTTAGACTTCTTTGGAATTTCCTTTGGCCAAGAGACTTAGAGTCAAAAAACTGCCATTGTGGGAAGCTGTCCATTGGGCCAAGGGTCCAACATTCCGAATAAACTTACTTGAGGAGGCAGCTCACTGGGACTAGTAAAAGAAGGTTAGCTCTAGTAGTGATGGGGAGCTTTTTTCTGTGTCACCAGGGGCAGTTACTACATTCTCATTGCCAATGACCCTTTTGTTTATACTGGGCACGCTGATTCTGGCCTAGTGAATCAGTGGGCCAGTGAGTCAGGGCTCTTATCTGGGCATATTAGATGCCAATCTCGTGATGCTTTCTTGGGATGGGTAATTCTGATGTGGCAGGGGACTTAAAGCAACTGTTAATGATTGCACTTTTTGGCTATTTTTGTTTTTGTTTTTGTTTTCTCACCTATTTTGCCCTGTCCCTATTGTTGTAAACTTTAAAGTCCTCATCTAAGATCTGGGTCTTAGGGGCTGGGTGTGGTAGCTCATGCCTATAATCCCAGCATTTTGGGAGGCTGAGGTGGGTGGATCACTTGAGGCCAGGAATTTGAGACTAGCCTGGTCAACATGCTGAAACCCTGTCTCCACTAAAAATGCAAAACTTAGCCAGGCGTGGTGGCGGGTGCCTGTAGTCCCAGCTACTCGGGAGGCTGAGGCATGAGAGTAGCTTGAACCCGGGAGGTGGAGGTTGCAGTGAGTCAAGATGGCATCACTGCACTCCAGCCAGGACAACAGAGCAAGATTCTGTCTCAAAAAAATAAATAAATAAAAAGAGTTAGCTCATTGGGATTTGAGGTCTCATTGCTGCTTTTTGTATCTTCCTCCTAATGTCAGGTGCAGGATGAGTAATAAAATGTACACCCAGGAAAGCTTGCCCTTCTGGGGGGTCTGGGTCTGCACTGGTATATTTCCTGAGTCCCTCTATCAAACGACACAGAAACAGAACAGGATTTTCATCTTTTACCTGAGTTATATTTCTAGCTCTGTCATAATTGACTGGCTTAACCACAGATACTTCCCTCCACTTTTTTCCCACAGCACAGTGAACAGATGACAATATTTCTAAGTCATGACAAGTTAAATCAAAGAACATGGTCAAAATAACACATGCCTGTATAAACTTTTCTGGATTTTCTGAAAACTGGCCAAATTTTTCCTCATATAAATCCAAATTAGATGTAGAAAATGGCACATGTACCCCCATTTCCATTAGCTACCTCCTGCAATGGAAACAGATTTTACTTTAGGGGCTAATATGAGGCTCCACTCCTGGTGGTATTGATTGGGCTTATTTTGGGGGAAATGGGGGTATAAGCTGGGGCTAGTTGGATGAGGGGGAGGAGTGTCTGATGACCTTGAGCTAGAATCCTTTGTTACAGTACTGGCAGGACCCCCCTCAGAACTGGGGGACTGAGGAGACTCTGGGAAAGGCATAGGCCTTCTAGGAGAACCAGCAAGGAGGGGATCCTCAGATGGAGCTGTCTGGTGCCTGGAAGTAACATGAGCCAGTAAAGGGTCATAAAAGCCTGTACATAAAAGGGACCTCTTCCCATTTTCCTTCTTTTTTACAGAATAAGTCTGGTTGTAAATTATCATTACAATATATAGAACCATGTTTACGCCAAATTTGGTTTTCTAATTTGTACAGAACCCAAACCGTGTTGCAATAGAAAATGAGTTTCTTTTTCATTAAACCAAATTTGAATTTGCTCCAATAGCCTAAAAGACATCCTAGTGGTGAGCCCTCTGAGATGCTCGTCATTGTCCCCATGGATACAGAAGTTTTAGAGGACACAGAAGTCTTCCTAAGTCTAGCAAAAGGGAAAGCAACTGAGTCATTATTTTTCACTTTTAGATTCTCTCACTTCCTGCAGAGAAGGTGTAAGTATACATAGCAAGGCATTACAAAAGTGGATTACAAGCTACAAATGGGCAGTAGAATGTTGAGCCTAAAATCCACAGACAGTGAGGGTTAAGCAGAGAGGAGGGCTAAACAAATGGTGTATGGGAAGGGAGGAGGGGAAGGGGGAAAGAGTTTTACCCAAGGGGAGACCTCAGAGGTATTGACTTGCTGGAGAACCTATCCAGCAGCGGAGACACCAAAATAAATGTTCAGGCAACCACTTTTCTACCGTTGTAGGTGGTTGTCTGTCAGGCCAGGAGCCTAGGAACTCCCTGTTCCTTCAGCTTAGAGAGCTTTGAGCAAGACAGTTATAAGTCAGCACACAAGAAGGAGTCTGTGACTGTCTATTAGGGAAATAATAACTTCTAACTTCAGGGCAGAAAAAGGCAAGACCACTATTCCCCTAGGGCGAGGGATTATAACCCACAATCCTAGAGGGAATGTCAATGCTGAAAATCCCAGAGCATCTGGAAGGCAGCTGAAAATGCCAATGCTGAAAACCCAGAGTACCGGAGTTTCAGCCAGTGAGGGTCCCATCACCAAATGCTAGGGGCATCCATCCAGGCGGTGGCCAACAGTGAACCCAAATCCAAGTTGGTGTCACAGAACAATGTGACTCTGGTTTCCCAGAGTCAACACAATAGGTAGCCTCTCACAACCAAGTGTCCTGCCTTAAACAAATGCCCATATACAGTTATCAGAAAATCAAAGCAAACATTAAGACTGCAAACAAAACATACATTTTAGAACTGAAAATAAAACAACTGGTGGAGCAACAAAATGAAGTCATAAGAGAAAAGACTAGGGGAAGGGGTGACAAGGATGTGTTTCAGGGCAATCAAACAATGGGCGACTTTTAACTGAACACGTAGCCAAAGGCTTTTATTCCCCAGCTTACCTAATATTGTGGGAGAGGGTGGAGGGAACACTCATTCATGCACAGTAGCCAAAATCATGATGACCAATGTTCTATGTGGGACCCAGGTGAAGCTCTCTCCAGATTTCCTCAGCTTGGATGGTGATATGATTTGGCTCTGTGTCACCACCCAAATCTCATGTTGAATTATAATCCTCAATGTTGGGGGAGGGTCCTGGTGGGAGGTGACTGGATGATGTCATGATAGTGAGTGAGTTCTCATGAGATCTGGTTGTTTGAAAGTGTGTAGCTCTTTCTTTCTTTCTTTCTTTCTCTCTCTCTCTTTCTCTTTCTCTCTCTTTCTCTCTCTCTCTCTCTCTCTCTCTCTCCTCCTGGCCATGTGAAGATGTGCTTTTTTCCCCTTTGCCTTCTGCCATGATTGTAAGTGTCCAGAGGCCTCCCCAGCCATGGTTCCTGTACAACCTGTGGAACTGTGAGTCAATTAATCCTCTTTTCTTTATAAATTACTGAGTCTCAGGTAGTTCTTTATAGCAATGTGAGAACAGACTAATACAGGTGGGCTTGGCTGCCACATGGGGGCTGGCATGGACCAGTAACCCACCAGCCTGCTGGTCAGAATGGTGGGTCTCACATGAGACAGCAGCACTATGACCACTGGCTCATCTGCTCAGGTCCACCACCTGCCAGGGAAAATGATGTCTCTGAAAAGAACCTTTGGTTAGTGTTATAGCTCTGTAGTGTTAGCAGCTCTTTATTGTTACAGCTTTAGTGTTATAGCTCTTGCAGCTTCGCCATCTCTCGCCATCTCTCCACTTGTCTCACTGACTGCCATCTCTCGTCATTGTCTCTCACCAATTACTGCCTCTCAGCTGATCACTGATTGCCACCAACTCTGTTGTCTTGCCATCTCACCTCTCCATCGATTGCTGCCATTTTCACTGTCTTTATCCCTTCGTTGGTTGCCAAATGATGCAGGGCAGTTGAGCCCCAAAACTGGGGCTTAGCCAGGGAAAGTTCTTGGTGAGCCAGTGGTGTTAGACAGCAACTTTTATTGAAGTGGCATCATACAGGAGCAGCATAGGTACTACTCCTTGTAGAGCAGGAATACTCCATAGGCAGTGTGCCCACAGTAGCAGCTCAGTAATTTTTACAGTAATGTTTACACTCACTTTTAATTATATGCAAATTGAGGGGCAGATTATGCAGATATTTCTAGAAAAAGGATAGTAACTTCCAGGTGTTGCCATGGCAATGGTAAACTGACATGGCACATTGGTGGGCAACTCTTATGGAAAGCTACTTCCACCCTGTCCCTGTTTTAGCTAGTCCTCAATTTGGTCCGGTGTCTGAGTCCCACCTCCAGAGTCAAATCCTACCTCCTAGCTAAGGATGCTTAGGATAATGGCCTCTAGCTCTATCCGTGTTGCTGCAAAGGACATGAGCTTCTCAACATCACTAATCATGAGGGAAATGCAAATGAAAAAGACAATGAGATACCATCTTATACCAGTCAGAATAGTTATAATTAAAAAATCAAAAAATAACATGCTGGCAAGGTTGCTGAGAAAAGGGAACACTCATACACTGCTTGTGGGAATGTAAATTAGTTCAGCCATTGTTGAAAGCCGTTTGGAGATTTCTCAAAGAACTTAAACAACACTACCATTCGACCCAGCAATCCCATTACTGGATATATACCCAAAGGAATATAAATCATTCTACCATAAAGACATATGTATGCGTATGTTTATCATAGCACTGTTCACAATAGCAAAGATATGGAATCAACCTAGGTGCTCATTAGAGGTGACTGAATAAAAAAAAAGTGAGACATATACACTATGGAATACTATGCAGCCATAAAAAAGAAGTTCACGTCCTTTGCAGCAATATGGATAGAGCTAGAGGCCATTATCCTAAGCAAATTAGAAAACCAAATAATGCATGTTCTCACTTATAAGTGGGAGCTAAACAATGAGTATACATGGACACAAAGAAGGAAACAATAGACACCAGGGCCTACTTGAGGGTGGGGTGTGGAAGGAGGGAGAGGATTTAAAAACTGCCTATCAGGTACTAAACTCATTACCTGAGTGATGACATAATCTGTACACCAAACCCTCATGACATGCAATTTACCCATGTAACAAATGTGTACATGTACCCCTTAAACCTAAAATAAAAGTTGGAAAGAAAAATAATTACTCCTCAGAGGATGGCAAGAATAGAATTTATAAAGTCTGTTATACAGTTCATTACAAGGTATGCTTAGCAGAATCATCTGTGCCTGTTTTTGAAAATATAGTACTCGAGTCCCTAGCAACAAAGATTCTGACATAGTACAGAATAGGTACTACTACTTGTAGAGCAGGAATACTCCATAGGCAGTGTGCCCACAGTAGCAGCTCAGTAATTTTTACAGTAATGTTTATACTCACTTTTAATTATATGCAAATTGAGGGGCAGATTATGCAGATATTTCTAAAAAAAGGGTGGTAACTTCCAGGTGTTGCTATGGCAATGGTAAACTGAGATGGCACATTGGTGGGCATCACAGGTCTAGGATGACATTTGTGTTTTAAAAACCGTCTAAGGCAAGACGCTCAAAGTAAATAAAATTCTTGGAGCTCCTACAAGAAGGTTTTTCTAATCTGATTGAAATAAAAAAGAAAAAAGACTACTGTTTCTTTCTACTCCAATTACCCCTCCTCTTCTTGGTGATGAGATGGATGCCAGCATGTTAGAGAGCAAGCTAAGAGGAAAGTTGATTGGAATTACATTTAGTTTGATTTTAGTTGGATAATTTACTCATTTGTTTCTTAATCTCATGTACAATTAAGCAATTACCAGTGAGATTTCTCAAGGTAGCAAGTGGAAGCTCTAAGATTCAAACGAGGGTTGTCAGACTCTAATGATAACGAGCCTAACACTATACTCTATTGTCTTTCATATGCTTAGTAAACCATTGAAAAATCTTAGACCTCACTTTAAAAGCATGGTGGTCTGTCATCGGCCTCCTGGCAGCATTTGATACTATTTCCTATTTCCTACCTGATTTTTTTTTAGTCTTAGTTCCCACTGCTGCCCAATAAGTAAGTATCATATGATTAATCAAAAATTGACTATTGGCCTTTTTTTTACACCAACCATGCCTGTGGCTTTGTCCGATCACATCTACATTAGTTCATATTAATTTCTTGAATGAATTGGCATGAAATATTGACACTGACTAAAATACCATAAAACACAAAATATACTACTACAATGAGGACATTAACATTACGCTGATTTGTGTATGCATTGAGTATACTTAAGATTAGTATCTGCACAAGAAAACTTGAAATGTTCTGAATTCTTAAACTTGTCAGAGGTTGACAGCAGTTTCCTCAAATTTGACAAAACTAAAAATTTACCCATCGCCAATGATAAGTTGTAAAGCTGAAACTTTTATCAATAATAATTTCAAAATTGATTGACTATGCCAAAGGAAAGATTGGAGTATCTTTTTTTTTCTGGAAAATATGTTATTACAAAAAAAAAAGAAAATATGTTATTACAAAAATGTCATAGGAAGAAAAGATCAAAGAATTCATAGCCAAAAATTGTAGGGGAAAAAAAAAATCACTGTAGAGGTATGCCAGGCAGTTAATTAAGACAATGTTATCTTTCTGGAAATTTTTAAAAAATATGTCAGCTGTTTAATTTTGTAATTTGTTGTGATTTCTCATAATAAGTAAATGTTAACTTTTGTACATAGTCGCTTGAAATGCTCATACTTTTTAATATTCCTTTTCTTAGAGTCCTCCAAATTATAAATGTCAGTACCCACAACCCGGATCTGTCCCTGAGGTCATAAAAAGTAGGAGCTTTTGAGTTGCAATTGCAAAGGGTTAATAGGGATGTGGATGTGGTTGAGAACTGGGAAATATAGCAATTGTGGAAGTTGAATTAATATAATTTGTAAAGACCACAACATTATGACCAGGTACTGAAATCTGAAAATCCAAGGTGTCCTCAGTACTATGGGATTATGGGACCTCAGTGTCTGACTTCATGGAAAAGCGTCACACAACATAGTGGCCCCTCATAAGGGGAGCCTCCAGCTGCTCTGTACATTTCAAACATCCAAAATAGTGGCACCTAGAGTATCTATATTTGTATTATCATTGAGCAGCAAAAACAGTTGGCTGGGTTATTTACCCACATGCATACTTGAATCTACCTCCTGTTCCCATCTGAAAATAAATAGCTCTTTTCTATTTTCTAGTGACAAACAGGATGTAGGCTGTTAGTAATAACAGTAAAGATAATAACTATAAGGAACAGAACATACAAATATTGAAAAGAATTGGTGAAAACCTCTCTCACTCTCACTCCCAGTCTTGTTTCCTGAGCCCCATTTCAGCGTCTGGACAGAACTGCCAGGGAACTGCTAGACTTTAGGGTCTTGGGGGAGGGGAGTTGGAGAATTTAGAGACAAGAGAGGAAAAAAGAAGACAGGATCGATTAACTCTAAAAGGCTGATCCTCCCTGATAATCTGAGAAAGGCGAATAAATACTCCAGGAAGACGATACCCTTTCAGATTGCTAGGTTGGGCTGGGGATGGGCAACCCGGCTTCTGCTGAAGTGCTGTTGGGAGGATTAATTAGGGATCCGAGCTCACTGTTAACACACGGGCCTCACTGGACAAAGGGCTGACGTGAATTGAAGTCAGTATGTAGTCTGAGTTCTCTTTCCATCCTGAGCACCATCTCCCTATTGCCTTAGAGGCAGGAGGGAGCGCTTCTTGCTGCTAAACAGAAAAGGAGGAGACTACTGTTGGCTGCGGATCTGAAAAGGTTTGAATGATTAAAGGCTATCTGAAGGCGAAGGAGAAGATCATAGTGCATCCAAGACTACGTTGCCTATACCCCTTTCCGGCCCCTACTCCGATTTATTTTAGGGGGAAAAAAATGGTGGGCTTGGGGGAGGGATCTGGGATGGGGATGGCGGTCAGGTTTGGGTACCGTGCCCCTATTGTATTGAAAGCAAGCTGGCTTCTCGCTCAGGGAAAGGAGAGGAGAAAAATGTCCTGGCTCCCCGCCAAGTCGGTGTGAGGGTAGAAATCACCTGCAAACCTCTGGAATGGAAAACGGACACCGCAGCGGGTCTTGCACTGCAGTTCCCACAGCCACGCCCCCTGCCCATTTTGATTCAGAAAATGGTGGGCAGTGGGGAATGCTGGGGAGATGAGCAGAAACCCTGCGTGGGTGTTAGCTTCCTATTGCAGAGGATGTGGGAGTTTTGAGCGAAACATAGAAAAAGAGGTATGCACCCCGGATCCCTGAAGGTGGGCGTGAGAGTGGTGGGTGGGGGCGGGTGCCCTTCCGAAACTGCATTCCCTACACTCCTGCCCTGCCTCCTCATTCCCTTTTGGGGAAAAAAAATCTCAGCAGCTTAACACAGCAAACGTTTATTTCTAGCTCACAATAAATGCCCAACATGTGTTGGTGAAGGTGTGGGGTGAAAGGGCCCTGGTCCCCAGTCTCTCAGGACCTCAGGCTGACAGAAGCTCTACAGCCTGGAACATCACTGATCACTATGGCAGGGGGAGAGAGTAATGGAAATCTCTCATCCCACTATAGGTTAGTCCAGAACAAACATGTTACTGCAGTTCACAGCTGATTAGCCAAAACTATCATATGGTCTCACCTCATAGCAAGGGGATAGAGGGGACAGGGGATTAGAAAGTATAGTTTTCTGTGTAGGGTGGGTGTAAAGTGAGAAAAAGAAACTATAATAAAATATTCATAAGAATTCAAGGGGAGAATGCCTTTCTAAAGTACTAAAGCGAAACAAAAAATTAAAAGTTCTGAAGAAAAAGTAGCAAATGTAATATAAGAAAATTAAGCTTCTATGGAGCAAAGCAAGAATAAATGTGACCTTTGCTTTTGGTTTTCTCTGTGATGCCGTTTTGGGAGCTCTTCATGTCTCCAGACCATTCTTCAAGGCCAATGGCAGCGTGATGGGTGTTAGTCAAACTGGAATTCTGTCTGGAGTGAGATCAGGCTCCAGGCTCACTGGAATTAGTTTTATAAGAGAGGATAAATCCATCCCCCTAACGCTAAGAGTGGTGGTGCTTAGGCAGGAGGTGGAAGGGCTCACTCAGGCCACATTCCCCTCTGGGGTGGGTCTGATTTTGTTTCTCTGTCTGCAGCAGGCACAGGGCCCTCTTAGGCTAATGGCCAAGCTGCCCTGCACAGACACACCTGGAGGAGGAGAACTGACTGCCCTATTGCAGGTCAGAGCACTTTGCCTTTCCCTCCTTTTCCCTCTCTCTTTTGGGGAACATTTTGTTGGGGAGGAGATAAAGCCCCAAAGTGTCCTGGCAGGAAACATTCACTGGGATAGTCTTTGAGCAACAGATGTCTGAACAGATCTGCCCAGGTAACTTGGGGTTGAAGCAGAAGGGGCTGACCCTTCTCTGAGTCCAGTTAGCCCCCAAGAAGACTGGGGCAAAAACAGTTAGACAGCACACAAAACCTCACCCATCCCTCTCCCATCCACTTTGCTCAGACTCCCAGAAGGGCTTTGATGTGCCCTGGCCTGTTTGGTTGGTTCTGCAAGGACTTTAGCTCTGTGTCTGCCTGGTGCAGTGCATCTGATGCCTCAGTCATCCCAAGCCCAGAAATACAGAAGACCCCAGATAAAGGGAATTTGCAAAGACATGTGGTCCTACAACTCAGGGGAAAGGGGGTGTCACTTTCTATCTGAAAATCCCCATGCACTGCAGGCCCAGCTCACGACTTGGGAGCCAGGACAGTCAAGCTGTGAACTGGTATGAAGATGCTTTTTAAGGCATTGGTGGTGGAGGGTCAGCAGCATCCAGAGCCTGCTTCTGTGGGCCCCTCACCACCTCCCTACCCACACAGAAGGCTGGTATGTCAATCACATATCCAAGCAGTGACTTATCTGGCCAATTCCAGAGCAGAAAGCACGGAACATCCAGAACCTTGGAGAGAGAACTCTGTGCTAACCAGGATCCCCCTGCTCTTAGGAGACAGTGCAAAAGAGTGTGAGCCCCTCTGGTGGGGCAGCATAGAAGGGATCAGGCTCAGGGTCTTTGCAAAATGTTCAGGGTTCAGTCAGCAGAAGGTAAGTGGACAGCAAGGAAGCAGTCACTGAGTCTACCCTTACATTCATGATTCGTGCTAAGGACACACTTTTCCCAGACTGCTCCCACACCATGACTTAGCACAGCTGAGCCACTAGAGCCATGCCATTTCTGCTCAATGGGAGACTTTTAATCTTTGCTTGTACTCCCCATTGGCCTGGTCCATAGCTTCTCAAATGAACTGAAGTCTGAGACTCTTTCTACGTAATTCTTCTTCCTTCCCTCTGCTTTCACAGATGTGACATGTGGATCACAGTCTAAAGGCTCTCCCCATCTTCTCTTGCTCTTTCTCCCTTTATCTATCGTGTTTCCCCTGTAAATCTATTTATGTCTAATCTTGTTTTGACATCAGCTTTTAGGTAGGCCTGTTATACAATCATGGTGCTTTCACAAATGAGATCTCATGTTTCATATTTCTCAAAACCTGCTCCTTTTCAGAGAGCCAGGATAGTACAGTAGCTAACAGCTGTCAAGAGTAGTCACTAACTGGGTTCAAATCCCAGATCCGCCACTCTTAGCTGTGTGTCCTTGGCCTCTATGCCTCTTGTAAAATGGGGATAATTCCATTACTTCCTCTTAGGGTTGTTGTGAGGTTTACATAAATTATTACATAGTCCATTTAATGTCAACACATAGTAAGTAATAAATATCAGCTGTTTTTTGTTGTTGTTGTTGTTGTTGTGGTTTTTTTTTCCATCTCTGATAGGTGAAGTCAGAGAAGGGGGAAAGATCTTACCAGGTCCAGTAGCTATTGAAGGGTTTGGCACTGGCACTCTCATTCTAAAGTTCTGGAGCTCTAAGTACATATGCTTTATTGATTTTTAACCTATAAGCTAAAATTAAGTTTCAGGAAAACACATGAAACAGTTAAATAGCTTGATTATTGTTGCCCCCTACTTTCAACTTCACTGGATGTGTAACTCCCAAAATGAAAATGGTATAATGATATTGTTCCTTTTCCTGTAGGATCCATCAGACAGCTCATTCTGGAATACAGAAATGGCACTGAAGATCATACCTGTGTTTTCCCCTTCTTGTTATTACATTTGCAAATGTTCTTTATAAAGTAAAGAATGTCAAAGGCATAACTTTCAAGGAAGGGAGGAAGCAGAGTAGGAAGGGAACTAATATTTGTTTGAGTGTCCACTATGGGCCAGATGAAGTGTTTCATGTTTTAAGTTGGTTCTCTCTTTAATTCTCATAATTCTGTAGGTAGGCAGAATTGTTTTCTACCAAGGTAGGCAGCCGTATCTTCCCTAAATGAAGAAGTAAATGGAACTCAGAGGTTGAGTATATATTCCAAGGCCCTAAATCTAGTAAGTTTGAGAGCTTGGATTCAAACCCAGGTTTGTCACACTCCAAAACCCACACTCTCCCCCACTCTACCTTAAAAAAAAAAAAAATTCTAACGTTATACTGTGACCTTCCAGGACTCAGGGACTGGTTGGTTTAAATTTCCATGACAAGATGTTAAATTAAAAGTTTCCTCTTAGGCATTAAGATATAACAGATATGAAATCAAAGCCAGGTTTCCAAAGGAAATAACCAAGTGGCTCTAAAACCCACAAGGAGGATTAAAAGGGTCAAGAGAGGAGATATGAAAAAGGAAATTTTGTGAGGAAGATTTCTTTGGGATGAGCTTCCAAGTTGGAAGAGTTGAGGTGCTTTCCTTTTCACTCCATGGATTCAACTGGACCCCCTAAAGCTTGACATGTGTCTCCTGGAGTTGGAAGGCACAGTGGAATGTGATCTACCTCCAGATTGAAAAATCTTACTGGATAGAGAATGTGGCTGTGGTGATGGTGGGAGTGGTAACTGTATTGTGATCTGTCTGCATTTCCAGTTTGTTGGGGTCAAAAGATAGATAGGTGTTTCCCATGTACAAGAAGTGGGCCATGACGGACAGCAAGCTGCTCTCAAAGAGAGCTGTTTGGGGGTGCTACAGATTCCAGCTGAAAACCCCTATGGAATGGACAGCTGAAAAACTCAGAGCTGAAGGAGAAACAGCAATAGCATGTTTCCTTTTTTTTATTTGAGACGGAATCTCGCACTCTCACCCAGGCTAGAGTGTAGTGGCGTGATCTTGGCAACCTCCGCCTCCCAGGTTCATGCCATTCTCCTGCCTCAGCCTCCCGAGTAGCTGGGACTACAGGTGCCCGCCACCACGCCCGGTTAATTTTTTTTTTTTTTTTTTTTTGTATTTTTAGTAGAGATGGGGTTTCACTGTGTTAGCCAGGATGGTCTCGATCTCCTGACCTTGTGATCCGCCCACCTCAGCCTCCCAAAGTGCTGGGATTACAGGCATGTGCCACCGCGCCCGGCTGCATGTTTCATTTTTGATACAGAGGTAGCAGTAAGGGAGCCTCTGATGAGATTCCCCTTTAAACAGCTAGATCCGTAGAGAGTAAAGCCAACTTACTATATAACCAGACAAGAATTTTCTGCTCCTTTCCCCCTTACCCTTTCCCTTCACTCTAACCCCGGACAGGCCTGAAGTCAAAATTAGCAAGCTGGGGAAGGAAGATGGGCAAAGAGAAGAAACTCAGTGCATCCCTTTGCTCAAATATGGGAGGTCACCTAAAGTTGGTGCTAGGTGAGCAGAGAAGGTTTAACTCTAAATCAAGTTCAGTGGCCCTTTATTATTTGGAACTTGGTGTTCTAATCACTGAATTCAGGCTCAATTTGTGATTTAAAGTGACTGTAAGGTGGCAGGAAAGCCATGGGGCCTGAGAAAAATGTGATTTTAAAAGTACAATATTAGAGACAAAAGTAAAGTTGCATTTTGATTGTATCTCACCAGTAGTTCTTGTTCAATATACTGACTACATTTGCTTGGTGCGTTGTTTGTGATGTGCCATATTCCTGTGGATGAATACTACTACTGTTTTTGCATTAATTTTGCTACACCAGCTTTGTTTTGCTTAGTATTTGCCTGGTATATTTTTTCCATCCTTTTATTTTGAACTTTTCTGGATAATTCTAAGTGTGCCTCTGAGAAAAGGCATGAAACTAGATTCTGTGTCTTATAAAAAAAAAAAATCTGAGGTTTTCTTTTAATATGTGAGTTTAATCCACATATGTTTATTATTACTGATCTACTGTAGATGATATATTTCTACCTTTTTACTTTGTGTTTTCTATTTACCATGTATTTTTATTTGCATGTTCCCCTCCCCTCCTTTCCTGCCTTGTTAGACCAATGGAGTTTTCTTTGGAGTTTTGGAATTTACACACTGTCATGGCTTTAATGTGTCCCCCAAAGCTCATGTGTTGGAAACTTAATCCCCAATGCAAGAATGTTGAGAGGTGGGACCTTTAAGAGGTGATTAGGTCATGGGGCTCTTCCCTCATGAATGGATTCACGCTGTTACTGTGGGAGTAGGTTTGTTATCTCAAGAGTGGGTTCCTGATAAAAGGATGAGTTCTGCTGCCTTCTTCCCCACCCCCTACTCTTTTGACTTTCTGTTTTCCACCATGGGATGAAGGCCCTCACCAGATGATAGCACCTTGATATTGGACCTCCCAGCCTCCAGAAACATAAGAAATAAATCTCTATTTATGAATTATCCAGTCTGTGGTATTCTGTTATAGTAGCACAAAATGGCTTAAGACACATGTTCCATTTTTAATCTTGTAGTGCTTATCCTAAGATTCTTTTCTTTTCTTTTCTTTTTTTGATGGAGTCTTGCTGTGTTGCCCAGGGTGGAGTGCAGTGGTGTGATCTCAGCTCACTGCAACCTCCACCTCCTGGGTTCCAGCAATTCTCCTGCCTCAGCCTCCCTAGTAGCTGGAATTACAAGCACATGCCACCATACCGGGCTAGTTTTTGTATTTTTAGTAGAGATAGGGTTTTGCCATGTTGGCCAGGCTGGTCTCGAATTCCTGACCTCAGGTGATCCACCCTCCTTGGCCTCCCAAAGTGCTGGGGTTACAGGCGTGAGCCATCGCGCCTGGCCTCTTTTTTTTTTCTTTTTTTTTAAGTTGTGGTTTTGCTATGTTGCCGTGGCTGTACTCAAACTGGTGGGCTCAAGAGAGCCTCCTGCCTCAGCCTCCCAAGCAGCTGGGATCACAGGTGCACACCACCACATCTGGCAGATTTTTCTAAATTATTTATCTAACTTTATATTTTTTAAACAAAATTTAGAGCATCTCCAACTTCTATCCTCTTCCTTATACACATTTTTTACATTTTGGAGATATATATATATATATATACATACACACACACACACACAACTTATATACAAAAATATATATACAACTTATATACATATATATATACAACTTCTGATTATTGGCATTTGTATAAGCAAGCTATTAATCATTATTATTACAATTCATAGTTAATAATACACTTTTAAATATATTATCTCATTTGATTCTAGAAAAAGTTCAGCTAAGTATTACCTCCATAATGAATTAGGAAGAAAAAAAGGAAGAAAGAAAGAAGAGACAAGATGGAAAGAGAAGAGAGCTCCTCAATTCTTAATGGTATCTTCTGGGGACCTCAGGCTGAGAACTACAGATCTTGGGAATATATTCGTTACCCTTTCCTTTTGGAAAGGGAGGAAGGAAAGAGAATTGTAATTTTTGAACATTTATTCTGTGTCAAAAACTTGCTGTAAGCAAGACAAACCTTACATTCACTAACTACTTTCCTTTTCAGGTGTTTTATGAGTGTCATGCAATTTATTTCACAACATGCTTCCGTACCAGTCCACATACATTCTCCTGAATGAAAATAGGCTTATTTATGTTGATGATGAAGACATTGATAACAATAATAAATAACAGTTATAATAGCTATTTGTTATGGACCCACCTTGTTAGCTAGGCACTGAATGTCATGGGGGTAAATATACTCTTTAAATTGCCCTTCAGTTTTAGAAGGGAAGCCATCTAGATGTCTGGATAGATAAAGCGACATCATCTCTATAGTGTTAAAATAGAGAAACTTGCAAAATCAACAGAGTCCATGTGTGAATTTGGGTCCACTTATTATAACTGCCCCCTTTTTTAAATCAATAGGACGGCCCAGTTTTGGATCTAATAAAGTACTTTATGACTTTCCTGAATATTCCTAAGATTTTTTTTAATGAAACAATTAACAAGAAGAAATCATCCAAAATAAAAGAAACTACCTATATGTTTAACTGGGACATATTAAATTATCAGTTTTTGAAATATTACCAGCTACGTAGGAGGCTGAAGTGGATCGCTTGAAGTCAGGAGTTTGAGATCAGCCTGGGCAACATAGTGAGACCCCCATCTACAAAACAACAACAAAAAAATTAGCCAGCCTTGGTGGCATACATCTTTAGCTCCAGCTACTTGAGAGGCTGAGGCAGGAGGATCCCTTGATCCCAGGAGTTCGACGTTGCAGGGAGCTATAGTGGCACCACTGCACTCTAGCCTGGGTGACAGAGTGAGACCCCACTGTCTCTAAAAAAAGAAAGAGAAATATATATTAACATGCATATTGTGTTCTTATATTTTTCTCTCCTCTCATTTCCAGCAGAGATCCAAGAGAGGGAGATTTGTGGCAGATCTGGAAGTAGAAGCTGCTTGAAGCCGGTGATTTTTTTTTTCTTCTTTAGACAGGGTCTTACTCTGTCACTCAGGTTGGACTACAGTGGTACAATCATGGCTCACTGCAGGCTCAAACTCCTGGGCTCAAGGGATCCTCCCACCTCAGCCTCCCAAGTAGCTGGGACTACAGGCGCACATCAGCTATTTTTTTTTTTTTTTTTTTTAGAAATTGGGTCTTGCTATGTTGTTCAGGCTTGTCTTGAAATCCTAGCCTCAAGCAATCCTCCTGTGACTTCCCAAAGTGCTGGGATTACAGGCATGAGCTACTGTGCCCAGCCCATATATTCTGAAAAGGATTATATTCATTGATGAAATCAAGCCAGATGTCCCTGGTTGGGAATGGAGGGCATTTTAGGGCAGCAAGAGAATAGAGGTCAGGGTCTATACTTCCTTTCAGTGGCAGAGACGTGAGCATTTCTCCGTATCAGGACCCAAAGAAGACTCTGTGATGGGCGGGGGGAAGCTGGTTGCCTGGTCTTGGCAAACATTCCACTACCCAGAGGGTTGGATAGAAGCAGTAGGGACAAGGGATCTGAAGATACCATGCCAGTTCAGTAAATGAGCACCTCAT
Source organism: Pongo pygmaeus (assembly GCF_028885625.2). Taxonomy (NCBI): domain Eukaryota; kingdom Metazoa; phylum Chordata; class Mammalia; order Primates; family Hominidae; genus Pongo; species Pongo pygmaeus. The sequence goes on from NC_072396.2 coordinate 107,741,949, forward strand.
ACCTAACCAGTGTGGACAGACAGCTGAAGACAGCAGGGATCTCCTCAGGCTTTGGTGCTAGATAAGACCATAGAAGGCCTGTACAACTAATGGAGATGAGGAATCCCCATAATAAGTGATGTGGATTTCCCACTAGCATGCTAGGGTTTGGATATCAGAGTCATATTTATGTTCATTTAAAGGCGCTTTGAAAATGTGACATTTCTTATATTCTCAAGGGTGTGAACTAAGATCCATATCTGTTTGGTAGGCCTCCTATTCAAAATTTCATTAACAAATCCTTATTTTCTTTTGGAATGTTTTCATGAATATCGTGGGCTGTTTTACAACTGTCTTCTTAATGGGATAGGAGTCAAGAATTCAATTAGTTGGCTAGGCCCTGGCTTCCACAGAGGACATGAGGATGAGAGGCCCCAAGCCTGCCCATCTGGTCACCCATCATTCACTAATGCAAAATTTGAATCATTTCAGCCATCTGACACCAGGGATTTGCCTACTTAAATGAAGTATTCACTAAGACGCAAAGTCTAAGTAGTCTTCATTGAATACACATTTAATGAGCAACTTCTATGTGCTAAGTACCAGTGTTAGAGAGATCTGATAATTAGGTTCAGTAATCAATGGGCTGCATATAATTATCAAACCTCCTTTCTTCTTTACATTGATCCTTTCTCCTGCCACTCTCCCAGTACAGAATTTGCGGAAGAATAATTGACACCTGATGGGTCTAGTCATCACATGATGGTGTGATGGTCACAATGCAGCCAGCCTACAACGTAGCCTGGTTTCTACTACTCTGACAATATATTGACTAGACACCTAAAAGCATGTTCAATAACTTACTAGCACCTATTGCAAGGAGGATGACAACAGTGGTAGAAAATACTTCATTATTTTAAGTATTTATGTCTAAGGAAAATGAACCTGTTTATTTGCAATTTGCAGTTCTTTTCAAAATTAGCCTATGTGCATCTATGGCCTATCTCGTCTCTTTTTAAATTTTAAAGATATTAACAATTTGTGTTTATGTGTTGTGACTATTCTATTCTTCTGTGTTGCATGCCTAATAATTCCCTTCATGTTGTTTTATAATAAAGTTATTTAAAGTATTTATGTATTAAAATCTATCCACCTTTTCCTGTAGGCATCCTGTCAATAATCTAATATTTAGAAAGGTCGTCTGAGCCAAGTTGATAAAATATCCTTCATTTTAAGCAAACAATCTATGGTTTCACTTATCAAATGTAAATCTTTAATTCATTTGGAATGTACTTTGGAATAAAGTGTAATGCAAAAGATCTAACATTCCCCTCAAATATTTTGACTATCCCATTCTTTCACTACTAATTCAAATATTACCTCTAACATAACTAACAAGTTAAACACACATACACAGACACAGATATTTCCATTCTGTTACCCTGATCTGTTTTGGTGCCCCAAATACACTTTTAGAGTACCATTTTATAACAAATTTTTCTATGTGGCAACTTCTCTTTAGTTTTCTTTCTCAGAACTTTTCCATTTTCATGTTTTATTTTCATTAAGTCATCTAAAAATAAACTAGTTTTATTAGCCTTGAACTTCTTGTATATCAATTTGGGGAGAAAAAAACCATACATATGATCTGATCCCAATTTGTTTAAAAAAAAGTTGTATGATCTTTATTACAAATATTTACATATACACATAATTCCAAGAATATATGGTAAAGCATTAACTATTTCAGGTGTGTGCTAGGTATCTCCCATTTGTCCTCCTCCCACTCACCACCCGCAACCACCCTCCTCCGCCCCCCTCCCCACCGTCTACTTTCCTTCCTGCTCTGTGTCCCCCACACTTACCAACACAGACTATACAAAAGATCTTCCTTGCCCTCTGGCTTCCAGTTTGGACAAAGGGAAATACCCAGCAGGCGATGTTCGGAAGAGAGCAAAGTCAAGCATTTATGCCCTCTCATTGCATTATCTCTTTTCAGGGTCGCTGTGAGCTGACTGCATCCTGAAGATTACAGCTACTGTCAGGTGGACCTTTCCACACAGCTGTATACCATTCTGGTAACCCCTCCCTTCCTTCCCTCTGCTCCGCCCGTCCCCTCCCCGCTTCGTCTCCTTTGCAGAGGGGTAGTAACACTGTTATGCCCTGAATTGTGCACCCACCCCTCCCCACACCCGCCAAATTCATGTTGAAGTCCTAATCCCCAATACCTCAGAATGTGACTGTAGTTGGAAATAGGGTCTTTACAGATAACTAAATTAAATGTCACTGGGGTGTGTCCTAATCCAATGAATAGTGTCCTTACAAGAGATTAGGATACAGATACAGAGAAAAAGGCCATGTGATGACAAGGAGGATGGCCGTGTAGAAGCCAAAGAGGCCTCAAAAAAAATCCTCTGGCAACACCTTGATCTGACTTCCAATATCCAGAACTGTGAGAAAATAAACTTATTGTGTAAGCCACTCAGTCTGAGGTACTTATGGCAGCCTGAGCCAGCTAATATACACCACAACCCTACCCCTCTGGTGGCAACTCAGGGAAAAAATTATTGAACTCTCCTCAAATCACCCATTTTTGAGTCCCATTTATTTGCTGGGACCTTGAATGATCCAGTAGAATTACATGATTCTTATTTGCATTTGTTCTTACTATGTTTTCTAAAATTTCTACAATAACCACAGAATACCAACCTTATTTCTACAATAACTAGAATACCAACCAGTAACATGAAAGGCACACTGCAAATTACTTGCTTTGAAATTTAGAAACAAATTTTATTTAAGATCTGAAATACAATTCCTAAAATATCAACTTTTCCAGAAAACCGTGGCTACACAATAATGCATTGCCTCTATCATGTTAGAACGTGCATTAGACTCAAATACAAAAACCATGAAACAAATCACCATCCTTCAACAATTTGAGCAAAGATAGAATGCCTAAGAACAACATAGATGGACTTGCAGAGGATGGGCTGTTTTACTTCAAGCACCATAAAAAAAAAAAGAGCACAAATGCATGGGTTTTCAGGTATATACATTAAGTTGAACCTTTGGCACTAGGAATCAGGGCGTTTTGTCACATAGCATTAACACATATTAGAAAATTGTGTAGTGTCAAAGGGATAGGAACCACCAGCATTCAAGCAATGTTGTCAACTAGGCAATAAAATGTTCTACTGAATGTTTCTTCTTTGTTCTAATTACTGCATACACTGGTAGCAACTTTGAAATGAGAAAAGGAGCTTACACTCCTTTTATTTTCTGTTTAAAACAGAACAGAAAACAAACTGAAACATAAGCCCTGTTACATTAACGATTTTAAAGAACATCAATTTTACAAGAAAAAGACTAAGAACAAAAAGTGTTTACAGATACAGGACAAAAATGGTGAGCTGTCTGTAGACGCTCACAGGGCTTTGCGGTGGTACTCAGCAGAAGCCACTTTGTAATCACTGGCAGTAAAGAGAGATGCAGAATTCTTTGCCAGATATTTTAGGAAATCATGCAAATAGCCCAACAATAATGCAAGGCTTTTCTCATCAAGGGGTGTATAGGCCAACATTGCTCCAATTCTTACAAATAATCTCAGTAGGTGTGGTGCTCCATAAACCTGGGACATTGGAGCATCAGGGTGAGCCAAGAGGATTTCAGCATACTGGGGCCTCTCAAATTTGTAGAGCAGCTGAGTGCCCAACATCACATTGAAATATTCTTTTATTCCTGCCACAACTTCATTAACCGCATATTCCTTATTATCAACATTTCCCTGCGATTTCTTGCAATTTGCATACTCCTCCAGAATTGCATCTACATTTTTCTTAGCAGGGAGTTGAAACAGCTGCTTCTGCCTGGTAACTAAGTCCCAGTCCTCAACGAGCCATGGTTTTAATTCTTCAGGAATCTTCACTTTAACCTCCATTCTATTCTTAAACGCCTCCTCACTTTCAACAGTGGGGTCTGCCCGGGCCCTTTTCTTCCGAGGGGGCTGAGGTGCTTCGCTGGTACTGCCACCATCTCCGTTTCCAGGAGTCTTCTGCTTGTTCTTTCTGGTCTTCCTCACGGATCCTGAAGGGGGGTTCTCTGCAGAGCGACCCCCCCATCTTCCTGGGAGAGCTGGTTCAAGATTTTTCTGCTGTGGACCAGCTGTCTTCTTTCCTGAGGAGGCCCCTCTCATTTTACTTCTCTGCATGTTGCTTCTAGTTGGTTTTTTGAAGTTCTCTTCTTCTGCAGATTGCTGTCCACGAGGTTGAGAACCCTGCTTTCTGGAACTCATTCAACCCTGTTTTTATTCCAACCACTGTAATATATAAAATATTTTACTTGGTTGTTTTCTATGGCAACCTTTAACTATGTTTCATAAAGGCCCATCAGAGAATAACACATTCTAACTCCCTTAAAATCTGGATTTCAAATCCTATTTCAGGACCCTTTGTAAGTGACTTTTTATTTTTTTACCTCCTTTCCCTCTCTCTGATCCTCACTACCAGCCACTACTCTCATCTCACCCAAATACTCATCACAACTACCCATAAATTACTCTGTTGATGCCACTCACAAGATAGGAAAGCAATTTTAAAGAAAGAAGGAATTAAATGAAAAACTATAAAAGGCACTGGAGTCGAAATTTAAGACTTTTGAACAGGAGAAATATATGGAATAGGGAAGGTTATATTTAATTGACTAAGGGCAAAATGAGTAACAGTAGAGGTTCTTGTATAAGTCCAGAAAGGCCTGAACTAGGATGATGACAGAGTCAAGAGAAACTAAAGAGTACAGAAATCATGAAGAATATAGTAACCAAAGGAGGGAGGAATCTGCAATTTCAAGCCTGGGTAATTAATGAACTTAATAAAAGCACTGAATTTAGGGTTTAGTTTAGAATCAGAAATAAAATGACAGAACATAGGTAATTCATCCATTCATTAATCTATTCAGTTTGTCATTATACATTACTGCATATCTGCTTTGGGACAAGTACTATGGTAGTTGCTAGAGATCCAAATATCTAAAGTGACAATTATAAAACAATAAGGTTAGTATAATGACAGTTATAGGCACAAAACAGTTTGGGAGCAGACACAAGAAATGGAACATGACACCACCGTCAGTGATTGTTTAAGAAGGTAAAAAAAAGATTGGCGAGGGAGGAGTCAGTGATGACTCCCAGGTATGGGTGATTAGGTCATTAGTATTATCACCAAATGATAATACTCCTCCATTTATAGGTGGAGAAAATGGATTGAAGGAAAAGTTGTGTTGGGCCTATTGTGTGTGAGGTGTACAGTTAAACATAAAATTGTAAAGCTCAGTTTTGTCCAGCTAACTGGGTACCCGCCCCGCAACCCCCCCCCCAAAAAAAAAAAAAAAATTAAAGCTCGGGTGAGAAGTAAAAGCCAGAAATGGAGATCTGAGAGTAAACATCACATAGCTGGTAGTGGACATTACGAGGGCCAGTGAAATCAGGGAGAAGAGAGGAAGAACTTCAAGTATGGAATTCTGGAAAACCTAAGGACGAAAGGCATTTAAGGGATGCGCAGAGAGACCACAAATGAAACAAAAATGTTAAAGAGTAGCCATAACATAATTAGAAGAATGTTATTTTGGATGCCAAAGAAGATGAGCGTTCCAAGAAGAAAAAGGTATAATCTACAGTGTAAAGTGCAGCAGGGAGTGCTAGTAAGATAAGGATGCAAAAAATAGTCTTCCATTATTCTTATGGTGTGACAGAGGAAACAACTCCTTTGACTTACACAATCTTCCTTCTTTCCCTTCCAAGAACTCCTAGTGATTTCCCAGATGAAATCTTATAGATCTTCTGGGATGGTCTAGAAGGGTGAAGTGGGAGATACAACCTAGAAAGAAAGGCAGGTATCTGCAATGAAGATGAACTTTTGTGAAATCATCTAAGAAAAAGAAAAAAAATGAGTAATTTATAAACATGTGGTTTATATGTTTACATTTAAACACATATATGAATCATATACCACAATTGTAAATCGTGGTATCAGAGAAAATACTTGAGTTCTGCTGTCGGACAGATCTTTACTTCCATTAGGCTCCGTCATTTATGAGTTGTGAGACCTCAGGCAAGACATGTAAGCTCTCTCAGCCTCTTTTTCTCATCTGTGGAATGTGGCAAATTACCTATAGCCTTCACAGGCTCCTGTGAGAATTTCATAAAGGTGATGTGGCTGAACAGCTAGCACAGCACGTTGAGGGAATATTTGCACATGGATACAAAGATGTTCAATGCAGTGGTGTTTGCAATACTGAAGAACTGGAAAACACCTACCTATTCTTCAATAGGAAAATGATAACATAAATTATGTATGAATACTACAGAAAAACATTCAAATGAATTAAGCAGAGATCTGTGTACTGACATGATGTTCAATATATATTATTAGGTAAATAGGCAGGTGGCATAATACTATAGGATCCCAAATGCAATAGGATCTTAAAGAGACAGATAAGGCCGGGAGCAGTGGCTCACACCTGTGATCCCAGCACTTCGGGAGGCTAAGGCAGGCAGATCACGAGATCAGGAGTTTGAGACCAGCCTGGCCAACGTAGTGAAACCCTGTCTCTACTAAAAACACACACACAAAAAGTAGCAGGGCATGGTGGTGCACACCTGTAGTCTCAGCTACTCAGGAGACTGAGGCAGGAGAATCGCTTGAACCCGAGAGGCAGAGGTTGCAGTGAGCTGAGATTGAGATCGCACCACTGCACTCTAGCCTGGGCGACAGAGACTCCATCTCCAAAAAAAAAAAAAAAAAAGATAGTACAGGTAGAGAAATAAGCATCAGTGTAAAATAGTTTTTAGGAAGAGTGTGCTGTCATTTGTGTGTGTGTTTTTAAACAGATGTCTATAAATGTGCATGGAAATATCTAGACAGATAAATACCAGCCTGTTAAAATCAGGGTAACCTCTGAGAAAGGGATGATGGTAGACTAGCCTTAAACCAGGTTTCTCTAGTAACTACAACTTTCACCCACAGAAAAAGCCCATCAGCCATTCTGTAGCCATTAACACTGTGTAGGCAGATGTCAGGGAGGCTCTGAGAAAATCAGAGACAAGAAATGTTTGTTAGTAGCACCTGTGGGCAAAAAAAAAAGAAAAGAAAAAAAAAGAAAAGGCCGGGCACGGTGGCTCACGCCTATAATCCCAGCATTTTGGGTGGTCGAGGTGGCCAGATCTCTTGAGGTCAGGAGTTCAAGACCAGCCTGGCCAACATGGTGAAACCCCGTCCCTACTAAAAATACAAAAATTTGCCAGGCATAGTGGTGCACACCTATAACCCCAGCTACTTGGGATGCTGAGGCAGGAGAATCGCTTGAACCTGGTAGGTGGAGGTTGCAGTGAGCCAGGAGATCGTGCCACTGCACTCCAGCCTGGGTGACGGTGAGACTCTGTCAAACAAACAAATAAATATGCATGCATGCATGCTTGAAGACTAGATCCCTGAACCAGGAAAGCCAGTTATTGGGAAGAAAGGCCTGGATGCTAGTGCTTTCACTAAGCAAACAATATCCTCTAACTGAAAGAGCACAAAGCTTTGAGCAGAAATTCAAGGGTAAAGTCAGTCTTCAGAAAGCATCAAAATTTGTAAATATGGAGACTGATCCCTGTGGGAATCAGAAACCTTCTGGCTGAGAGGGACACGGAGACACACCCTGTGAAGGATCAGACAGTGGTGATAGTGGCCAGTGTATCATGGCATTAAATTGTAAGCTATCATGCTTCCAGAATAATGTTTCTAAAAGAATTGCTTTGTGACCAGGACAGAGCAGATACAGTATCTGAAGACTTCAGAGAATTGTTAATACAGGTTGAGTATTCCTTATCCAAAATGCTTGCGATGAGAAGTGTTTCAGATATTGGAATATTTGGAATATTTGCATATGCGTGAGAATATCTTGGGGATGGGACCCCAGTCTAAACAGGAAATTCATTTATGTTTCATATACACCTTATACACATAATCTTGAAGGTAATTTTATACAGTATTTTAAACATTTCTTTGCACCTGTCACATGAGGTCAGATGTGGAATCATCTACTAGTGGCATGTTGGCACTCAGAAAGTTTCAGATTTTTGAGCATTTCAGGTTACTGAACCTGCATGAGTAAATCCAGAAAGCCCATCTTGGGGCTCATAGTGCAGAGGTTCCATAAAACAAAGGGATGATAGTGAAAATACCACCTAAAGAAAGCAACATGACCTAGTGCCAACCAGACTGTGTAAAACACATTAAGTAGACCCAAGCTGGACAAAAACCATGCTGGAAGTCACATTGGTCCCTGGTGGGTATAAATTGTGAATTGGGGTGGAGGGGCTGTAACTCAACACATGGAGAAAATGGGGGCACAAATTAGGGACAACAGTTACCAACTATTTTGCCACCTGTTCCCTACAGGTCAGCTCTAGGGTAAGCCAGAAATTCAGAAAACACATTTGTACTTATGTTTGTCTTAGTTTTCTATCTTTAATTTTATACCAGTTTAATCTCTGTATAAATAATACATTTAAACAGAGGTGAGCTCATAAGGGCTATCAAATCTTAGATTTTTCCTTTTAAAAAATTTACTATGATAACCAATAATCTTCCCATGTTAAGGTTATTATATGCATCCATTTTGAGTCATATAATAGATATTCTGTCAAATGAGCATACCTTAATTTACTTAGCCACTGCTTCCCTGGAAATATCCAGTGCACACCTCCCACCAATCTATTCCTTAATAATCAACGAAAACATTTTGTGTAAACATTTTTTTGCTCTCGCTTCCTATTGCTCCTTTAAGACTCTCAGAAGCGGGCTTAGTGAGTCAAGAGATAGAACACTCTCAATACACTGCCAAATTACTCCCTCTGCACAAGTTCTGCCAATTTCTAATCCCACAAGCAGTGTGTAAAAATATTTACTATGCCTCATGCTCTGGCCAGTACTGGGGATCATTTAAAAAGTTTTTTTCCTTTCATTTTTTAAGTTTAAAAATTAAGAACAAATATTTTGATAGATTTCTTTTATATTTTAACTCCTTAATCCATCCAGTTTGCAAGTTATGAACTGACAATCTTCGTTCACCTCAAGTAATTAGATCTTGTGGTACCATTTATATTTCCTTTATGTAACTATAGATAACAAATTATATAAAGATATGAACATTCTTCCCTTATCACCTCCCCCTCTCCCACCCCAATCCTAGGAGTATCCTGAGTGAGCATGTATGCCTTCAAATCTTTTCATGTACACATTCACATAAAACATAACTTTAAAGACTCAATGTGTATATTATACACATAGGTATGTGAATATATAGCATGCATTTATTTAATTTGTTTTGACAAAGGTGAGATCCATACTGCTCTGCACCTTGCTTTGCTCACTTATCATGGGCATCTTTCCATGTCAGTACATACCTACCTCTTCTTTTTAATATTCATAACACATTCCATAATCTGTTATGTACCATAACCAGTCTCTGAACATTTAGGTTGTTCCCAATATTTCATTCTTAGAAAAATACTGCAATGCACATCAGTGTATACAAATATTAGAGCATCAGTTAAGTACCTCTGAAGGATATATTCCAAGAGGAACTATTTAGCGAAAGGATTTGCTTATTTATAACTTTAATGAGATAGAGCCAAATTCACCTCACAAAGAAATGTTTTAATTTGTACTCCTAACAAAAATATAAAAGTTCATTTTTTCATGACTTCAAGAACACTGGAAAAACAACTTTTTGAAAAAAAAAGAGAGGGGCTTTTCTTGAGCCAATCTAACATGTAGTAAGATAATTTCATTTGAATTTGTGTGATATCATCCTTTCATATATTCAATGGTCACATGTTATAAGAATATTTTTGTTCTCTCTTCTACCAGGTTGTTTGCTATTATTTTCTAATAATTAAATATTAGTTTTATTTTATGTTGGAAATTTTTTTCCAAACCATCACTTTGTCTAATGGTGTCTTACTATGACTGTTGTATGTATATGTGCATACATCTCTCAATATCACAGACAAATCTATCAGTTTTTTCCCTTGTGACCTCTGGCTTTTATGTCATGCTTAAGGAAAATGCTCCAAAAATACTGCAGAAGTGATTTCCTACTCATTACTGGTACTTTTATAGTTTTCCTCAAATGTATAACTAACTTTTTCTAATATTCATCACTGAAGAGTTTATCCTTTCCCCATTGGTATGAAATACCATTTTATAACATTCTAAATTCTCAGAGGTATATGGGTCTTTTAAGGTACTCTCTTCCGAATGATTTTTGATTATTTAACTTTTTTTTTTTCTTTTTTTGAGACGGAGTCTCGCTGTCACCTAGGCTGGAGTGCAGTGGCGTGATCTTGGCTCACTGCAACCTCCGCCTCCTGGGTTCAAGCAATTCTCTGCCTCAGCCTCCTGAGTAGCTGGGATTACAGGCGCCCACCTGTATTTTTAGTAGAGACAGGTTTCACCATCTTGGCCAGGCTGGTCTTGAACTCCTGACCTTGTGATCCACACGCCTTGGCCTCCCAAAGTGCTGGGATTACAGGCGTGAGCCACCGCACTCAGCAATTATTTAACTTTTAAAGGTATCACTGTCTCTAGGCCATCTGTTCTGTCACAGTGGTATATCTGATAGTTCTCACCAGTATTATTTAATTATCACAGTTTAAAGGCATAAGTGTTGCTCTTGAAAATAACACTTCTAAATGGATGGCTACACTAAGAATATTTGATGCAGTATTATTTTAAATAGCAAAACACCAGGACCAATAGAAAAGGTTATCAATAGTGACTTCACATATTACGTGATTAACATTTTATAATAAAATATATATATTTAAAACTCACACTGACTTTCTGATCTACTCTTATTCATGGATCTCACAAATGGCCAGCCCAGTTTTTCAGTTAATCATCATTGCATACTGTATACTTTGTAGACGTATCATTCAGACTGGGCTCATTCCCTCCTTCTAAGTTCTACCCATCCTCTGCGGCCCAGGTCAAGGTCCTCTTCCTCTGTGAGGCTTTTTTTCTCTATTTCAGGTCATCCTGACCCTTGCTTTCTCTGAGTCTCTGTTGACTCAACAGTCCACCCCCTACCTTTGGCTCCTAATCATTCTCTAAATTGTCTCATGTAAAGGTATTCTGTGCCTACCGATCTAATGCATCTCTTCCACGAGGGCAGTGCCCTCCTCCGAAACCTACTTTTCAGAAGGGAGAAAAAAAAGGAAATTACAGTGACTCCATATGTAGCTGTCAAAAGGCTGAAAAACCTTCAAACCCTACTTCATCTCTCCATACAAGCAATGGGCCATTTGGGAATCAGACTGCAAATGCTAACATCTTCTGTGTATGCATGTGTCAGAAAAGAGTGTGAGTAACATTTTGTTGGAATAAACCTTTAAATGCACATATACCATATCAGTTACATTCGTATCAATTTTCTCTTCTGGATCTTGAAACATTTCCATTACATGTAATAAATTTTTTTTTTTTTTAAGTCTGAGACAAAGGAGGAATCATATAAAAGCTGTTAGCAGACTGAATATTCAGTGAAAAGATTTGCTTATTTATAAATTTGGTTTGAACTGCTAGCTAAAATTATAGCTCCTGGAAATTCCCTCATAAATAAATATGATCAATATACTTAAAACCTTTCTAGATTGTTAAGACAAGCCAGAAGTCATAATTTCGGAATTCAGTTCTAGTGGTAACTGCTGCTTCTGGAAAATGAGAGAATCAACAGTATTAATTATTATTATTTTTTTTACACAATTCCAAAAAGAAATATATCCACTGCTTTTAGAAGTAGGTGTAAATGTGTAGATAAAACATGAGATTATCAGGACTGACAAAACCATAATTATTATTAAAGCAAATACTTACATGTGCCATGCACTGTCCTGGTACTTTACATGTAATCCTCTCAACAATCCTATGAAGTGGGAACTATTATTATCATCTCTGTTTCATATACGAGGAACTTAGGTATAAAGTGAGTAAATATCTTGCCCAAGATCACATAGTTAAGTGGCAGAGCCAGGATTTAAATTCAGGAAGTATTTGCTCTTAACCACTAAACTATGCTGCATATAGGATGCTCCAAGGAAAAATGTAATATATGGAACTGTGGAACTACTACAGGTGATTGACTAGTATCTTTTATCAAGGGATGTAAGATTACAAAGCCCTCTGTTGCTTATGCACTTTCTATACTGGAACTACCAATGGACTTAGCTCCATCCTTCCCTTCTCAGAATTTAGACTACTTTCCCAGATAGGAGCTTATTAATTTTCAAAATATTCCTGGACAGTTAGGAAGGTTATGTGGTATTATCCTGTTTGAGAACTGAGGCCAGAAGGAGGCACTTACCCAAGATTCTGTAATCAGGGAAGATTCTGCAATCAGGATCAGATCTCCTGATCCTCACTATACAGCAAACTTAGCTTTTCTGATGGTGACCTAGAAGGTCAAACAAAAGGACAAGAAAGAACATAAAATAAAAAGATATGAGATATGGCTTTCTTCTACATCAGCCAATGCAATTTCATCACACACAAAGGACACCAAAGCTGATAAATAATGTACAAGTGTTTCTTTTTCCTTTCTTGTGGCCATATTTTCAAATTTAATTTATTGTACATTTGTATAATTTCTGACAAATTTGTTTTTTTAACTTTTCCTTAAATATAATTTCAAATGGATGAAATAAAAGAAATAGTATTATAAACCTACACGAATCCATCATCCAGCTTTCAACAATTACCAACTGAAGGCCATCTTGTTTCATCTATAACCCCACCCACTGCTCCCCCCCACCCCCGACTTTTTCAAGCTCACTGGAATATCTGACTTCTGTATTTTATTATAGAAAAATTTAAACGTATACCAAGGAAAGCAGATTAATATACGGAACCCACTGCCTATCACTCAGCAAAAAACTATTATTAATTTAGGGCCAATTTTGTTTCATCTATACCCCTCCCCATTTCCCCCTACCGCTGAGATTATTTTGAAGCAAATCCTAGTCATTAATGTATTTAGAAGCCAATCCCAGACATTATAGTATTTAATCCGTAAATATTTTCGTATGTCTCTACAAAAAAGGACAATTTGAAAACATAATCACAATACTATTGTGACGCCTAAAAAAATTGAGATCAATTCCCTAAAAAACATCAAATATCGAATCCGTGTTCCAATTTTCCCGATGCGTCTTAAACATATTTTTACAGTTGGTGTGTTCGATTCAGGATCCAAACAAGGCCTACTCATCGCATGTGGTTCATCTCCAGCTCGCTCTCGTTCTCCATCTCTTTCTTTCTTGCACTTCCCCCCCCCCCACCTTTTATTTAACTTTTCAATATGGGCAAATTACAATCTCTGCTATTTTGAGGCAATTCCCAAATAACAAATTATTTCATTGGTAAACACTGATATATCTATTTTATCTTTAATTTATTCTAGGAAAGAAGTTGATGGCAGAAAGGGCACTACAATTAGCGAATTTATATAATTTATAATTTTTCTCATTCTATTACGCGTATTATTTATCTCCATAACAATAGCTAATATCTTCAGGGGCCAGGCTTCATATTACGTGCCTTATACGCACTATTATACAGTACACGTCTCTGAGGTAGATACTATTATTATCACCATTTTACAAACATGGAAACCGAGACACAGAAAGAACAGGAGCCTTGCCCAAGCTGGGCGTTGGCGAGCAGGAATCTAAATCCAGCTCTGACCGATTGTGAAGGCACTAGGTAATCCCGTCTATACCCGACGAAAAGAGGAAATCATCGACCCTTTCTCCCCACCCCCACCCCGAAACCTGAAACGAGAATCCAGATCTTCCCAGCAGCCGACGTGTGATCACTGCCGTTCCTCCAACCGCCATAGTAAAGCCAGGTTTCTCTGGCAACTGATATCCATAGGCAGACACGTCACCCTGGAGGAGGGCGTATGCCCTTCAGCCAATCACAATCGTCTTGTCTAAGTTTTAGAATGTTCCATAACCAAATGATTGGACAACCACCCCCACGTCAGCAATGACACTTCGCCGCAGTAAAGGCGGGTGCTAGCAACCTGCTTCTTCACTGTTAAGGCCTACAGCAAACCAATCCTCTTCTTCCGTTAGTGCCAGTTCCGGCCAATGACGTTTGCCCTCTTAGGTTTTTTTTTTAGCCCGCCCTCCAAAAGCGTGACAGCCGTTGGGTCATAAGTCTATAGGGCAGAATGTTCACGTGGCCTATTTCACGACCCAGAGTTCCTCTGACCAGAGGGTTTTTTTTTTTTCCTTTTCCTTTTTTTTTTTCCTGCAGGGAGGCATTATGGGTTTGTGTCCCCCCCCCCCCCACTGGGAGAGGAAGTGTCTACGTGGCCTGCGGAAATAGGATAGGCGGAAATGAGCTAAGGTTCCCGCGAGTGGGGAAGCGCGAGGTCAAATCTGGGGCCACGCCCCCAGTCCTGTGGCGCAACTCCCCGAACACGGAAAAAAAAGGCGCAGTGGGCATTCTGCTGTGTTTGCGAGTGAGGGTCGTGAGTGCAACGGACGCAAGGCATTAAGGCCAGTGTGTTAGTGTGCGGGAAGGCTCATGTGGCCCTGGGGTTGCTGTGTGAGCGGCCCTCGTGGCGCGGGAGGTGATGTGTTTGCGCAGGCGTGCGCCCCTGGCGTTGGGACTGGTGAGAGCCACGGCGGGCGCGCGCGCGCGCGTGCGTGATGGTGGGGGCGGTGCAGGGAGGGGTTAGCTACTGCGCGCAGGTTGTTACCTATTTCTGTATTATATTTGAAAATGTTCTAATGAAAAGGAAAGGAAATAAGGCAAGGCGACAATAACAGATAAAGGGGCACTGTCAGAAATATTTTGGCTTTCCCTACTGATTTAATTAAATACTTTAAAAATACACTTCCTACGTTTTCCTCTGTGCCAAAATCCTGTCGTAAACCACAGCCCTCCAATGATTCAGAGCCAAACCCTTCCATCACCACATTAGCAACTCCAAAGGGAGGCTTCTTTCAAGTTCTCTAGTATCCTCCTCCCTCCCCTCCTCCACACCTCCCCCCTCCCTTCAAGGTTGCGTGCAGTTCTCTTGGCACAAATACAATTTTCCTATAAGAGTATCTATCTACGACAGCCTTCCCCTCCGTTAGGGACTCCGGATTTCTGTGGCGACTGAGGCGCTCTTACCTTTGCGTCCTGATCTCCAAGCAAGCACACTGACCTTCTTCAGGCAAATACGCACTGTTAATTTTCCAGAAAGTTCTGTGGGTAAGGTTTATACCTCTCGAGTCTGCCACTAGATGCCGCCAAATCCCAGCAAAGGATTGGCTGTTTGGTCCCTGGGATTCTGGGATTTTGTTTCCCTCCCACCTCCTCTTTCTGATTTGCTGAACGATAGTATCTATAGGCATCATGGATATCGTTCATTCCTAGGAAAAAATAAAATCAACTTCTGTAGATAGCACTAGTAAGCAGGGGACTGTGGCCCAAGATCCAAATAATTTTGCTCATTTCTTTCCTTTTCTCCTTGGATTAAAAAAAAAAAAAGGCCCCTCTCCATCCCTCTCTTCTTTTTTCCTTGCCTTGTTTAATCAAAGAGTTAATGAATGACCCAAGCACTGATGCTGAAGATCCTAACCCTTTTTCCTCACCTTTTCAAATGCTCGCAACTCACCCAAACTGAAAATACAGATAGCTGTTCCATCAGTAAAGATAGATAAGAACTCATCAGTAAAACTTGGACCCTGGTATTGAAAACTGATTTTCCTTTTCTCTTGAAATTTGTATCAGATATGTGTTTTTGCACCCTATTTTCTGTAGTGGTATTGGTAAACTTTATTGTGTCTTTGGAGTAAGATAAAGAGACCTAATTGTAAACCTCATTCCACCACTTACTAGTCTCAGTACCCTGGGCAAATGATTTATGTTCTGTGATCCTCAGTTTTTTGTATGCTTTCTGTATTTTAGATGCTGTGTTATATCGTTCACGTCGATTTTTTTATTCATCACCAAGTCCTTATTAGATGAGCACTACTAGATCAAAGTCAAACAACAAAAATCATACCCCTTTCAATTATCTATCTTATATACTTGTACACCACACAGGAGGGATTTTTTTAGAGCAGTGGTTCCCAAGGTGTGTTTCCTGGATGTACCAGAAACATCAGCGTCACCTGAAAAGTTGTCAGAAATTCGGATTCTCAGGTCCCACCTCAAACTTAATGAATCAGAAGTTCGCAGGGTGGGGTTTGGTAATCTGTGTTATTACAAACTATCCCAGTGATTCCAGCACACACTGAAGTTTGAGAGCCACTGCTTTGGAGAGTAGAAATGCAATGCATATTTTTGTACACACCACTAGAGGGTGCTACAGAATGTAAAGCAAAATAATAAATGATGCACAGTATATGTTTTCAGACACCCTCCATATTATCAGTCCTATTTTACAGATTAAAAACTAATGTGTGGAGATGTCAAATTATTTTCTTAGTGTACGCAACAAGTATGGGAACCAGGATTTGAACTTCACCTGCCTCTAGCCCAAGCCCCTAATAGTACTCTGTTGTTTAACCGTGATGACTTGTCTTTCCAAGCCTCAAAATACATTAGAAATATCTTGTTCCCTGCTTTGGCTAATGTTGACTGGAGTGTCAAGAAGAGTGCAGGAAAGCAAACCAAGTAAGTGGAAATATTTCGATGTTTCATTCTCATACCCTTCCTCATCTCCATTCTATAATAGGATATCACATCAAGGCTTCTAAATGTTTTCTTTCTTGTTTTTTAATTCCCCAAATAATGTTCTCTTTACTCTGCAGTTGCCTTTTTTATTTATGTCTAAATCTCTTTTTTTTTTTTTTTTAACGGAATTTCTCTCTGTCGCCCAGGCTGGAGTGAAGTGGCGCGATCTCAGCTCACTGCAATCTCAGCTCACTGCAATCTCCGCCCTCCCCTCCCCCCAACCCCAACCCTGGTTCAAGCAATTCTCCCGCCTCAGCCTCCCGAGTAGCTGGGATTACAGGCATGTGCCACCACGCCCGGCTAATATTTCTATTTTTAGTACAGATGGGGTTTCACCGTGTTGGCCAGGCTGGTCTCAAACTCCTGACCTCAGGTGATCCACCCGCCTCGCCTCCCAAAGTGCTGGGATTACAGGCGTGAGCCACTGCACCCAGCCATATGTCTGAATCTCTTCTATGTGTGTTGAAGTTATCAAGGTGGTGAGGAAACAGTTGTTGAAAACCTGTTATGGGCCACACACTCTATACACCCATTAATCTCAACAATAGGCCTGCAAATTGGGTGAAATCATCATTATTTTATAGAGAATGAAAGTGAATTCTGCAGTGTGTAGTTATTTATCTTTGGTCATATAACTTGTAAATAGTGGAGCCCGGATAATTCCTGGCATATCTGCCCATATTATTTTACTAAGCTTTCTACTTTTTGGCTTTGAATCTGGTTTAGTTATTTACTTGTTAAGTGACTTTAAGTTATTTAACTTTTCTAAGCCTCAGTGTCACATATTAAATAGGAACAAATATTTCTATTTCATAATCTTAGAGCCACACTATCCAATACTGTAGCCATTAGTCATATGTGACTGTTTAAATTTAAATGCAGTAAAATTTAAAAATGTAGATCCTCAGTTGCACTAGTCTCATTCCAGGGCCTCGATAGCTACTTACAGTTAGTGGCTACCATATTAGACAGTGCAGATACAGAACATTTCCACCACCACAGAAAGTTCTACTGGACAGTGCTGATTTAGAGGATATAAGGTATACAAAAGGGCCTAACACGGTGCATATCTCATGGCAGATGCCCGAGAAAAGTGATCTCGTCTGCTTTTTTCTTTCAGCATCAGAGCTAGGGGTGTTCTCCTGTTTTATTGATGGGGTTGGGAGAGGGAAGTAACTTACCCAAGGTAGTGTGATAGGGGATATGTCTGGCACTGGGACCCACATCTCCTGACTCTTGCTCTAACATTCTGTCTAGTATACCCATCCTTATGCTTTACTCTTATGCTTTACTCTTACATCCTTATGCTTTATGCATGTGAACAGTGTGAATTAACTTTGGAGTCAGGGTGGTAGCAGAAAAAGGCATAGGAACTGAATGCCTCCTGTGTGCCACACAGCACTGTGCCCAGCTTTTTACATCTGTTATCTTAGCAAATCCTCAGTGAAGCCCAGAGAATAAATACCCCAAGTTGCTCAGCAAGTAAATGGCAGACCAAGCCCAGGCTTTTTCCCATTATGTCATGCTACTCCCTCAAATGTGAATACTCCCCTCCCACCTCCACTTACTAGTGGGTCCTCAGAAAATGGGAATTACTCCTCTTTTGAATGTATAGCTGAACTGCTGTCTTCACAGTCTGTTTCAACTGGAATGGAAAAATAGCTTAGGTCAATGTTTGTTTGGCTCCAAGGCCCAAGGCCAGACAGAGAATATTTATGGTCCCAGCCTTCAAAGGACAGGCAATGGCTCTGAGAACCCTGTGTTAATTTTCAAGGCCACCATTAGCTCATACATTGCTTTTGTGCTAATTAGAAAAGCATGCCACCTGGGGGGCAGACAAATTGTAGAGAAGGGCCCATTCCAGTGGAACAATGAGAAAAATAACTTTTCTTTCTGTAGGCTGTTGCAACCTCATCAGAGCAGCTGAAGAATGAATTTCAGCCTGGACTCTACCTTATTAGTTGGGCACCCTTGGGGAGGGTGTAACCTGCCCAACATTTTCTGCTGGCCCTGTCTTACCTCATGACTAAGAGAGCCTTCCTAGGTCTGGAAGGTAGCAGTCAGTCTGTTCTGGAGGGTGGAGAGAGACACCAGTGTTTTCCCATGGTTTCTGGGTAGTAGATAAAATTGGTCTATTCTAAGGTTAATTTGGTATTTTAAAATTTTGATTCTGACGAGCTTATTGGATTTTTTTGAATAACGTTTGATTAATGTAAAGGTTAAAAATAAAACCTAATATTTCAGCTAAGCAAATGGTATTTCTTTAATAAGGATGTTTTTCCATCTATTTATACCTGCCTCATTCCATAGGAATTTTGTAAAGCCAGTCCAGGAATGTAGTCTGAATCAATCTAGTTTGCTAGCCTGTGAGACCAGGGCAAAGATGAAAATAGTCACGGGAAAGTTTTATCCTTTTAGGGGTATCTGTCTTCTTCTAGTTCCTCTCTCCTCCTTTGACAAATCCCCACCCCGACACTGACCTACCCATTTGACAGAAAGAGATTACTTCTTCAAATGACCCAAAACACTGAGATCCTGAACCTAATCAATAATGTCCTTGGATGACCTTGGGATGCCAGACTCTCACATAATTCCTTGTTGTCCCCTTCCTGAGTTAATAGTTTAGCATACAATTTACCAGAATTTGTGGTTTCCTGAGCCACAGACTTCACTTGGAATGATCATATAAAGTCATCCATGCTACATACCAACCCACAGAAATGAGGACCGCTTTCCTCCAGTGTATGCTGAGTCCTACAATCTGAGCACTGCTTCAAGAGGATGCCTTGAGTCATTTTTCCAGAGTTAAGTTTGCTTATGCTTCTAACCTCCACCTACAGTCCCCGTTACACTGGGAATGATAAAAACTATGCCTTTTGAAAATATAAGCTGTCATATTATTAAAGATGACAAACCAGTAGTAGTTAAAGTGCTGCATCTAAATTGTTGAAGCTTAATGCTTGTTACGTGGGAGTTTATTATACTGTTTTTCCTACTTTTGTGTATTTTTGAAGTTTTCCATAATAAAACATTTAAAAAGACAAAAAATGTTTTAAAGTGCTTCATCAGTCCTGAGTAAGAGAATGCACATGGGTTTCTCTTTAGAAGAGTACTTATTAACCAAGGGGTTGGGTAGAATGTACACCCTTTAGTAGATACATACCCTGTAAAAATCTAGGGAGGGGGGCATTTTAGATTGAAAAAGCGTCTTTGCCAAAAATTCTGATTAGGTCTTCTAGAAGGGAAATATCCTTCTGCCTGTAGTCCCCCTCCACCAAACCCCACAAGTAAGTCTTGCTGTAATGAACCACTATTGGTGAAAGAAGTATATCATATCCCTTGGGCGACTGAGAGTGGAGGGAGCTTGAAAACCATGGAAACAGACCTCAGCTAATTGGCAAAAACTGTTAGCCAGCAGGAAGAGAAGCACAGGCAAAGGGAATATTGGGGCAGGAGATGGAACTTGGAGTGTAATGGGGCTTCATTCTCACCCCAGGTGAGTGCTGGAGAAGACAAAGCTGCTAATGACAGAGGACACCAGGGAGCAGAATATGTGGCAAAGAGGCCCTCACTCAGGACCTCAGGGTATTCTTGGAAGGCTCTGGGCCCCATCTGACTTGCAGGTTTTTGTTTTGTTTCTTTGTTTTTTGTTTTTGAGACGGAGTTTCACTCTTATCGCCCAGGCTAGAGTGCAGTGGTGTATCTCAGCTAACTGCAACCTCCGCCTCCTGGGTTCAAGCGATTCTCCTTCGTCAGCCTCCCGAGTAGCTGGGATTACAGGCGCCCGCCACCACGCCCAGCTAACTTTTTGTATTTTTAGTAGAGACAGGGTTTCGCCATGTTGGGCAGGCTGGTCTTGAACTCCTGACTTCAGGTGATCCGCCCGCCTTGGCCTCTCAAAGTGCTGGGATTACAGGTGTGAGCCATCACGCCCAGCTGACCTGCAGTTTTTAAAACAGTGGAGTGGATCCCTGTCTCTCACCATACACAAAAATCAACAACAAAAACAACAACAATAAAACAATGGGAAAGCTGCCTGAAGGCAAAGATCACACACACACACACACACACACACACAGCCTGAAGGCAAAGATCACACACACACACACACACACACACACACACACACACACACACACACACTTTCAAGGACTTGGAACCTGACTGTTCCAGGTCCAGCCTGAACCTGCTTGGAAAGGCGGGTTCCATAGAGTACCCATTGAAAACTATGTGGTTTTGTTCATTCTTTGTTGTGTTTTCACTGTGTAACTAAGCAAATGACGGAGTTTGTACACTGCTGGGAGTGAGCAGATATGGTTGGAGAGGTGGGGCACTGTTTAGGGCATGGGGAACTCAGAGCACATGTTCTCTCAAGGTTCTGAGGTTGAGATAAAATGGTTTGAAACTGGGGACAGAGAAGGGAGCAAGGGCAGTTCCTAAAAGGTACAAAGCTGAGATTCACCCCGCTGCTCCCAGGCCAGAGTTCTGGGTGGGACGTCAATGAGACCCAGGCCGGTACAGCCAGCTTTCAATAGAGCTGGTCTGTGAAACTTGGCCGAGAGGACAGAGGAAGATTGATGTTTGCTCCAGAGTGGGGCTGTCAGCTGTGCTCACCACCTCACCATGCTCCCAGCTGTAAACAAAAGTCCTGGCCCTTCATGGCACTGCAGAGCAGTCCAGGCTGGCGTAAGTCTCTGAGGACAGCTAGACCATTTTCTCATCCTGGCTGAGAACCAGAAGACAGAAGAAACAATAGAAGGTGGTGGGTAGGGGTGGGCAGGATTGCAAGGGGGTGAGAATCAGTGACCAGAGGGAAGGAGTTGTCAATTTCAGATCTTGGGTCTGTATATCCAAGTACTTAGTACAAATCTTATAGGGAAAGCAGACCCCTTTCATTGTCAGCTTCACAGATAATAGTGAACTACCAAAGGAGGCTTGCAGGGACTCTAGTGCCTCATTCATTCATTCATTCTTTCATTGAATACCTCATGTGCCTATCACTGGGCTAGGTACTCTGGGTGATGCCAAAGTAATACAAGACAGCTTGTAAATTGAAGGAACTTACAAGAAGTTTGTAAACGTGTAACCTTAAGTCACAATACCAAATAGTATGACTTTAAATCCTAAGTGACAGACATAGAATAAGAGTTTAGAAACAAGAGTAGTCATATCTGGTCATCATCAGAGAAAATGGAGTTTGAGAGGGCTATAGAAAGATAGACACAATTTGGCTAGGGAAAAAAAGATACCAGGCATTCCAGGCTAGAACCAAATTGTTAGTAAAAATGAGGCCTGCCTTCGTGAAGGCAGAAAGTTGTATGACATAGACTCTCTTCAGTCTTCACCCCGTCATGTTCCTCACCACAGCTAACCCAGTCTTCAAAACTCACTTAAATGTCACTTCCTCAGGGAGGCCTTCCCTGATCTCCAGGCCAGATTAAGTACTCTTGCTTTATGTTCCCATAGCACCCATTACTTTCCCCTTTCTAAGACACCACTATTTTCACCTGATGACCTACTCATGTCTCCCTACAATTTATTCTCCACTCTGCAGCCAGAATTTTTTTGCAAATGCAAATCTGTTACATCACTCCCCTCTTGGAAACTCTCCTACCTCTAACATCTTCCTTCTCCTTTGCCTTCCTGGTCCTTCTTGCTTCTTTCCATCTTACTTTTCCTTCTGGTCACTTCTTAAATGTCTCTATCTAAGTTTGTTTCCCCTGCCAGAATATCAGCCCTCTGAGGGCAGGAGTTATGTTTCTTCTTCACCATCTATCTGTGTATTTAGCACAGTGCCTGGCATATTGTGTTAGGCACTCCACAAACATTTGTGAATAAATCCAAGGGAGATAAGGCAATATTAGTAGCCAACTGAAGGATTAATCTTACACTTCTGTGCAAAGGGAAATCTTTAAAAGTTTTTAATTAGGGATATAAAAAAAATCATGAGAGAACCCTGCCTTCTGACAAAACAAACAGAAGAAAGCAAAAAATGATCAAACAAAACCCAGAGAACTCCAACCTCAGCTTACCCTAAACCCGGCCTCCCAGTGATCTTGTAGACTCATGTTCTCTTCCTTTCTGTTTCCTCCACCACTCCCTCCTCCAAAAACACAAGAAAACTTACTCATTGATCCTTCCAACCAGAGAAATTTGGCAGTATGGCCAAATACACTTACTTCGACATTTGTAGTTGTTCCTTGGGCTAGCATTTATTGCCCACCTCCATTGTTCCAAGTGCTGTGCTCATAGCTACAGATGGAGACTTTTTTCTTACCTTGATGGTGCTCACAACTGAGTGAACCCCTTACACTTATCACTCACTTTGTGACTTCAAATTTCTAGTGAAGGGCTTTGCTTTACCTGGGCTCTGTGATGGAGACTTTTCAGGGTACTGGAGCCTGCAAAAGACCTCAATTTCAGGACCATGTGTAAAACTGGGGACTCAGTGAGACTCAGAGGATGGATAATTACATCAGTTTACACTAGACTGTTACCTTTCTGTGAGGAGGCTAAATGGCAGGGTGGTGAATATCTGGAAGGGTGTTTAGGCATCAGCCATTCCTTAACCCTATTAGGTTGGGCTTACTAAGGCAAACAGGCCACCAAGGTGCACCTCTTGAGTGAAGCAGCATGGAAAAACTCAAGGAATGACAGGAGAAACAATTGGATTTCTCATTAAAAATAGAGGCACTGCCTTGCACTTTGAGGGGGGCTGAAATAAGAATGCAACTCCAAGAAACCTTCCAAAGATAATCAGAGGACACCCACTCACCCTGGGGTAGCCCTTAATGCCAGGGTATGGTTTTTTCATCTCAGATTCAGTTCCCAGCTAATTAGGGGGTAGCAAATTAAGACATCAGAGAGCCAGTGCATGTTCACCCCTTCACACCCCCCACTCCCAAAGAAGGGTGAAGGAAAGAAATGGATACTATTTTGTAGCTGAAGTCCTAACTGGATATCTCTTGGCTGAAGAGTAACATCATACATGGTATCAGTGACACTTTAAAGATATAGTCATCAGTTTTGACCCTCTCTTTCCCCCTTGAATCCTTTACCCTAAACATGAATCCACCACCAGGATGTTAGGGAGAGAGACTATATGTAGCAGATGGAGACAAATGAGATTAACTTCCATGATTCATTATTTGTGCCTGTTAGGTAGCCTTGGGTGAAGACAGTTCATACACCTGGAATTTGACATCCTAATGAGATGGGACAGGAAGGGTTAACTCCAAAATCAGTGAAGTATATTTCATAGAAGAATAACAACACATTCACGAGAAACTATATTGTCTCCTTCCTTAATAGACCAACCTGAAGCTTAGGCCAATTAAATGATGATAACAGGTTGTGTTTCTGCTAGGCAAAGACTAAAAGAAGTATAAGTCTAAGGGATTAACAAATTCACAAAGAAACCCTGGTGAAGGAAATCCTGAATTTCTGCTATTTGGAGCTTGGCATGACCATGTCACACCTGTAATAGTATTGTAACTGTTGCCAAGATTTTTGCTATATCCCGTTTCTGTGGGGACTGTGAATATCTAATATGAGTGTCGTCAACAGATGAACAGGGCAGAGGTTGGGAACTGAATGTTCATCACGGAAACAGTTTTCTCCCATGCAGATTACCTTTGGCCTTCAATCTGTTGCTGTCTATAAGTCAGAGCCATCCCAGAAGTGAGCCTCTGGAGCTAATAAATGATGACACACTCTAATCTTTTGCTTCCTGTTCTATTCTTTCCTTTCACAGCTTCAACTAAGTTGAGAAAAAAGGGGGACTACACTGAGGGCCTGAGCTTTGCCCAGTCAAGCCCACAGTATCCCCATGTTGTCTGATGAGCAGACTAGACTAAATGATCTGGGAAGGCCCTTCTAGCTCTGCTGTGCCAGGTTCTAAAATTCTTTTTTTTTTTTTTTTTTTTTTTTTTTGAGACAGAGTCTTGCTCTGTCACCCAGGCTGGAGTGCAGTGGCGCGATCTCGGCTCACTGCAAGCTCCGCCTCCCAGGTTCATGCCATTCTCCTGCCTCAGCCTCCCAAGTACCTGGGACTACAGGTGCCCGCCACCACGCCCAGCTAATTTTTTATATTTTTAGTAGAGATGGGGTTTCACCGTGTTAGCCAGGATGGTCTCGATCTCCTGACCTCGTGATCTGCCTGCTTCGGCCTTCCAAAGTGTTGGGATTACAGGCGTGAGCCACTGCGCTCAGCCGCCAGGTTCTAAAATTCTAAGACATTGTTATCTGTTGAGCCAGTTGTCTTATGGGAAATCCCATGAGACATTTGTTTTCTAAAAGAGCCAACTGTTTATTTCTCTGCATGGGCATATTGGTGAGAGTTAAATACAGTCAAGATAGCAAATGTGTTGCTGTGGCCAATTGTCTTAAGCATTCTTGCCCTTCTGATGGTCAGGGCTGTCTTTGTAACAATGATTCTCATTGTCTGAAGTAGTTAAGAATTAGCATTAAACTGAGGACTGATAAGACTGAGGTCATTAGCCAGGCATTGTTAGTAAGTATAAGGGGAGGGAGGGTGACAAGTATTCAGGACTTCTGTAGGTTGATAACTTGAAGAGGGGCTTAGAGTCAGAAAGATGCCCAGTTGTTAGATTCCTTTATCATCATAGCCCTTGACTTTAGCCTATTCTCAAAAAATGATCTTTCTATAATATTGCCAAATAATACAGATGAAACATCCCTTGACCTGTTAAATGGCTTAAACTGAAAGTTACAGATGATGCAGTTTTGATTTTCAAATTTTTTAAAGAAGCAGTAAACTCTTCTCATCCTCTCGCCTCACTCCAAAGAAAATATTATGGTAAAGCAAGTATATAAACTGAGAGTGGAGTTATGCAGATTGAAACCTCTGTATATGTGTGTGGGGGATGGGTATGGCTGCCTGTCCTTCTTTCCCTTCCCATGAAACCCTAGGACTCCTTGAAAATGACTTTGAAAATCCTTTGCCAAATAGATAAATTATTGTACTGTACTGAGAAATAGGTAACTTTGGGTAAGTCCCTTAAGGTCTCTGAGCCTCATTTCCTCACCTCTTACATGGATACCTGGTTATCTTACCTCAAGTTTGCTTTGAGGATGACATGGCACTTAAGAGCTTTGAAAAGGGGGGAAAAAAAAAACACAAAGATACTTGTTACCTTGATAGTGTAGTACTTCATGACACGACCCTTGCAAAGAAAGTATAGTTAGTGAGAACTAGCACAGCAATTGGGTGGTTAAAAATTTTTTTGAACGACAGTACTCATTACTTTTAAAAACTTACATAGTAAACACTAATTCATTTCTTGCTATAAGCTTGGTATGGGGAATACAAAGATAAATACCTTATAATCCCTGACCTCAAACTCATTTATCTGTGAGGGAAATAGACAAAAGAACAGTAATCTTACAAGTACAAATATAGAGCTATGTACAGGGCATTATCAGATAACCTAAATCTATCTGGATGTTAGGGTCATAGCAGTTTGAGAATGCCTCACAGAAAACATGATATCTGGCGAGAGCCTTGACAGATGAGTAGAAGTACCTCAGGTGGTCAAGGGAAGGCGTTGAAAGGCTAAGGAACAGCATGTGCAAAGGCACAGAGCGTTAGACAGGATCCGGGTTGCTGGGTTCAGGGATCTGTGGGTGGATCAGCATGGCCAAATTAAGGGTGCATTTAGTGGAGTGAGGGGAGTGATGAGAGAAGAGGCTGGAGTCACTGGCAGGACCCAGAGAAGAAAATTTCTGGTAGGCCAACTTAAGCTACTTGGGCTTTTTCCTGAGGCAATAGGGAGCCGTTGAAGGATTCAAAGCAAGGAAGTGTCATAAATAGACTGTTTTAGAAAGGTCAAATTGGCAATAGTGTGGAGGATAGGAAACCACACTGGAGTCAAAGACTGAACCAAGATGAAGTCAGGGAGTATAGAGAAGGAGGCAGGAAATTCAGAAATATTTGAACGGTAAACACAGCAGGACTTGGTAACTGATTTTATCTGAGGGCTGTGGAAGAACTAGTTTTCAAGGACGACTCCCAAGTTTCTGGCTTAGATGATTCATCAAGATTAGGAAGATTGAAGGACAGAGTGGCAGAGAAAGTTTGAAGGAGGTTGTGAGTTTTTTGGCTTTTCTTTTTTTTTTTTTTGAGATGAAGTTGCGATCTTGTCCCCCACACTGGAGTGCGATGGAGCGATCTCGGCTCACTGCAACCTCCGCCTCCCGGGTTCAAGTGAGTCTCCTGCCTCGGCCCCCTGAGTAGCTGGGATTACAGGCGCCTGCCACCACGCCCGGCTAATTTTTGTATTTTAAGTAGAGACGGGGTTTTACCATGTTGGCCAGGCTGGTTTAGAACTCCTGACCTCAGGTGATCCGCCTGCCTCGGCCTCCCAAAGTGCTGGGATTACAGGCGTGAGCCACCACGCCCAGCCATTTTTTGGCTCTTGAGGTACCCGTGGGATGAAGTCAGAAATGTAAGAATCATCAGCACATAGGTTATCACAACCATGGAAACAGTGAAGAACAACCAAGCAGTAGGCGTGTGGTGAGGAGAAGTGAGATCGGGAGATTAAATCCTGGAGAATAAGAACACATAAGAAGGTATGGCAGAGGGTCAAGAGAGGAAATTAGAGAATGAAATCCATGGGAGAAGAGAATCTCAAAGAAGGTGTGACAACTCTGACAAATGTTACAGAGAAATCACGGAAGATTAGGGCAGAAAAGTGTGACTTGACATGGCGATTAAGAAGGTAGTATGAGGAGGCCGGGCATGGTGGCTCACGCCTGTAATCCCAGTACTTTGGGAGGCCGAGGCAGATGGATCACAAGGTCAGGAGATCGAGACCGTCCTGGCTAATATGGTGAAACCCTGTCTCTACTAAAAAATACAAAACATTAGCCAGGCGTGGTGGCAGGCGCCTGTAGTCCCAGCTACTCTGGAGGCTGAGGCAGGAGAATGGCGTGAACCCAGGAGGTGGAGCTTGCAGTGAGCTGAGATCGGGCCACTGCACTCCAGCCTGGGCAACAGAGCAAGACTCCGTCTCAAAAAAAAAAAAAAAAAAAAAGAAGGTAGTATGAGGAACATGGGAAAAGCATTTGAGGGGTGGGTAGGGGGAAGAAGGCAGAAGATAGATTACAGTGTGTGAAGAAGTAAATGGTAGAAGTGACAATGTGGAAATGGCTAGTAAGGACATTTCTTTTAAGAAACTTGGGCCGGGTGTGGTGGCTCACACTTGTAATCCCAGCACTTTGGGAGGCAGAGGCAGGTAGATCACTTGAGGTCAGGAGTTCGAGACCAGCCTGATCAACATGGCAAAACCTCGTTTCTACTAAAAATACAAAAATTAGGCGGGCATGGTGGCACACACCTGTAGTCCCAGCTACTTGGGAGGCTGAGGCAGGAGAATCTCTTGAACCTGGGAGGCACAGGCTGCAGTGAGCTGAGATCACGCCACTGCATTCCAGCCTGGGCAACAGAGAGAGACTCCATCTCAAAAAAAAAAAAAAGAAAAAGAAAAAAGAAAAAAGAAACTTGGTGGTGAATAAAAGGATGGCAATAGGTCAATTAGGTCAATGGAGAGAAATTCAAGGTCCAATGGAGAGTAGTTTGTCTCATTTTTTCTTTTGGATGGGAGACTCACTTCTTCCTCTTTTTCTTTTTCTCCTCCCCCTCTCCCTCCTCCTTTTCCTTCTTCCTCTTCTTCCCTGAACCTGAAAAAGCTGAGGCTAAGAGAGATTAAGCCATTTTCCGTGGTTGTATAGTTTTTAAACACGTTTTATGCCAGCAGGAAGAACCTAGTGTCAGTTGAGAAACAAAATATAAAGAGAAGTGATTTTAGCTTGACCCTTTTTGTGGGCTTAGCAAGTGAGACTCACAGCATGGAATTTGAAGAGAGATTATGATGATGTAGTCTGGTCATGTAAAATCTAATTTTAATTGAGCACTTACTATTTGCCAAGCACTGATTTAAGCACTTTACCAGCCGGGCGCAGTGGCTCACGCCTGTAATCCCAGCACTTTGGGAGGCTGAGGCGGGCGGATCACGAGGTCAGGAGATCGAGACCATCCTGGCTAACACGGTGAAACCCCATCTCTACTAAAAATACAAAAAAATTAGCTGGGCGTGGTGGCAGGTGCCTGTAGTCCCAGCTACTCAGGAGGCTGAGGCAGGAGAATGGCGTGAACCCAGGAGGCAGAGCTTGTAGTGAGCCGAGATCACGCCACTGCACTCCAGCCTGGGCGACAGAGCGAGACTCCGTCTCAAAAAAACAAAACAAAACAAAACAAAACAAACAAACAAACAAAAAAGCACTTTACCTGCATTATCTCTTGCTTTCTCTCTTTTTTTTTTTTTTTTTTTTGAGTCAGGGTCTCGCTCTGTCACTCAGGCTAGAGTATAGTGGTGCAATCACAGCTCACTGTAACCTCAAACTCCTGGGCTCAAGCAATCCTCCCACCTCAGCCTCCCACGTAGCTAGGACTACAGATGTGCACCACCATGCCCAGCTAATTTTTACATTTTTTTTGTAGAGACAGGATCTCGCTATGTTCCCCAGGCTGGTATTGAACTCCTAGCCTCAAGCAATTCTCCTGCATCAGTCTCTCAAAGTGCTGGGACTACAGGCGTGCTGCATTATCTCATTTAATTCCCACAACAACCCTATGAGGTGGGTATTGTTATTGCTTTCATTTAACAGATGCAAAAACTGAAGCACAGAAAAATTTGATGATTTACTCAAGGCCACATAGTTACTGCATGCTGGATATTTCAGAGCCTTCAAATGTCCCTTTAGAGGAGGAAACTGAGACTGAGGGAGGTGAAGTCATTTGTCCAAGAACCCATATTTAGTAAGTGCTGGAATTGTAATTCAAACCCAGGCTCTGTCTGGTACCAAAGCCACCAGTAATCACTACACTGTCATGAATAGAAGCTATTAAAATAGAGAATATGTGTGCATTTTTCTCGATCCAGCTCTGTAAGGCTAAATGTTCCCTGAATTTAGATGATGGTACGAATTTGCCCTATTCCATAAAATTGATAGTGAGAGCATGTACTTCCTTGGTAATGCCCCATACGGTATAGTGCAACCAGGATATTTGTAGAAAGCCTCATGGTGAAAGCAGAGACTAAGAAAAACAGAGCTACACAGGCAGAGTGACAATAGCTGAGTTCTCATGTGACTTCTTCAGGTGGCTCCCTGATATAAGATTTACTTCATCATCCTTCCATGAAGAGAATGCTTTGTGAGGGAGAAAGCCCCTGGCTCAGATGCCCTTCTAGGATTTCCTAACAAGCTGTTCTGATACCACCAGCCCAAGTTCATAGACTGTACACATTATCCTAGTTGTGAAGTCTCATCATGTAGCGAAGAGTGTGAGCTGAGAAGACCAGCTTAATTGCTATCCCCTCAGAGATGACTGGCTTTCCAGTGAGAACAATGTGTGGAGCATGCAGAGGCCCAAATCCCTGCTACTGTACTCACTAGTCACTGCCAGGGCTTTTATCGGGTGATTGGTTTTTGAAATATAGCTTGATACTAGTCTTCAGATTTGGAATATTACTAATGTTTAATCAGAACATTACCATTTTTTTTCAGAGCAGGAGTGGAAGTTTATTAAAAAGCTTTAGAGCAGGAAATAAAGGAAAGTGCACTTTGAAGAGATCCAAGTGGGCGACTTGAAGAACAAGTGCCCCGTTTAACCATGATCCTAGGACTTTATAGGCTGGCGCACCTCCGGTGTCTTGTGCCCCTTTCCCGTGATTCTTCCCTTAGGGTGGGCTGCCTGCATGCACAGTGCCCTCCTTACCCTCGGGAAGTGAGCATGTGCAGTGTGTTTAGGAAGTTGTATGCTTGAGAACATTGTCATTCTTAATTCAGGGATACAATTTACAAGGTTCTGCTGTCTTCTTAGTTTTGGTTCTGTTGTCTTCTTAGCTTTGGTTCTGTTGTCTTCTTAGCTTTGGTTCTGTTACACCCAAAGAGCAGTTTGTGTGTGTGGTATGTATGCATGCATGTGTGTGTGTGTGAACTCTATCTGGTTTTATAAAATCTCTTCTTGGTCTATTTTTTCTGTGACCAATAAGTTCACAGAAAGAGAATGAATGTAGTATACAGCAAACAGAATAGGAAGTCACACTATCATTCTACATGTACCTACTGAGTGTTGCTAGGTACCAGGAGCTATGTGAGCTAAAAAGTTGTATAATTGTCAGGCATGGTGGCTCACCCATGTAATCCCAGCACTTTGGAAGGCCAAGGGGGAAGGATCCCTTGAGCTCAGGGGTTCAAGACCAGCCTGGGCAACAGAGTGAGACCCTGTCTCTACAAAAAAAAAAAAAAAAGAAGTTGTATAAGACACAGTCCTTGCCGTCAAAGAGCTTATTCTACATTTCCTCCATTGAGCAGATGATAATGCTACCTGGCTTCCTAATTCCCTGGTGGTTCCCATGCTTGGTTGATTTGTCTTTCATTAGCAGCACAGCCTAGGAAGACCATTAATCCTAACATAGTGAAATGAAATTTAAGATTTTGATAGCAAGAAATGATAAGATAATAATATTCCATTGAGAGTGCAGAGAGGCAAGTGGGAACACACAGGAAGATTCCCAGGAGGTGATATGTTCTGGACAAAGTTGAGATAGTTGCATGGCCCAGTGAAAAGAGAAAATAACTTCAAGAGTCAAGTTAACCTTTCAACTAGAAGCATGCCCATTCTTTGGTGACAGGTAGGGAAAAATGCTTATGGGAGAAAGCTAAAGGAATAAATTTTCTTCACTACCTTTCTTCCATGTAGAAAGCTCTTTTTGCTTTGCCTGTGAATTCTGGGAGAACAAGAGGCTGTGGTTGTAGAATGAGGCAATAAAAGATGACAGACCACTGGTTTTCCAGAGAGCAGAGCAAACCGAAGGGAAGATGGAGGCACTGATAGCCTTAACAACAACTGAATACATAAAGCTGTTTCCCTGGAAAAATATATGTATAAAATATTTAGGTGGCATTAAATATTAAAAATGAATTAATGAAAACACCCAAAATACTTTATTTATGTAGGAAGTTTTTCCTCTTTAAAAAATGCTGTTTTAAATCTCAACATCACTTCAGATGTGATCTAGGCAGAAGGTAGTGTGGTCTCTGGAGGGATAAGTACTATAAGAATGATGATAAATGGAAGCAACCTCCAAGTGAGCCTCCTGTGACCTCCTGCCGATTCACTGTGGTAAGAAGGGTTCAATTTTTATTGTATGATTGAGAGATTGCTAGGTGACAGATGCTCCCAGTGAGATCCAGTATTTCCCAGCTCCTGTGCATATGTGGGAAGGGTGAGGAAAATGAAAGTCATCTGCACCTGATTCTGACACCATGCATCTCCCTTCCCTTCTTGGGGGCTCCAATGGGGAGGAATAATACCTTCCACCTGGCATTGCCTCTGAGTGGCTTTGTGTGCTCCTGTGGGCTATTATGTTGGTTGGTACTTTGGCTTCTTTGGCTCCCAGCACCAGCTGATGCCCTGATCTGAGTCCCAGTTGGGCAGGCTCTATTGCTCAGTGCTGTAGCTGTCTCCAGGGCATTGTTCTTGAGACTTCCAACAGGGCAGATTTGTGCAGTTGGCCCATCTGGACAAGATCTATAACAAGTAGAGCTCTGTGCAATAAGCTCATCTCCATAGTCCACCCTCCCCGCTACCCCCGCCTTCGGGCTGCAGCAGCCTGACACCCCAGCCCCTCCATGGAGAGTATCAAAGAGATGCTCTCTGCTCCTTTCAAAGGAGTATTGCTTGTGGCCTCTCATTGATTGGCACTACCTGGGCAGAAATAGGAAAACAGGGGTTTTCTGCCCTTCTCAATTCAATCTGCTCCCTTATGCCAGTTATTTTGTTTTAAATCTCCTTGGCACCAGAGTTATAATATTGCCAATAAAAATAATTTCTGGACCAGCTACCCTGGTCAGCTCAGAATGCTCTCCTCAAAACTAAGAGACAGACAAGAGGAGTAGCTCAGTGAACAGGAAAGAGCAGACAAGCGCAATAGGAAAAGGGATAAAGACAAAGTCAAGCTCTTGGTTTGATTATAGGATTAGCTTTGGCCACTGGATTTATTGACTTTCAATTTGGATCACCATATGGAGGGAGGGAGGGAAGGAGGAAGAGAGAAAAAGAGAGAGAGAAAGAGAGAAGCAGAGAGAGAGACTGGACTTATGTGCTTAATTATTCTAGGTCCAGAGAAAAGGACAAGATGTCTAAGAGATCATTTGATCACTTCTTTCTTCCAGTGTCAGTCCCACACTTTAATCTCTCCTATTTCAGTTGCTCACAGTTGGTCACTTCAAAGGTTTCAGTGTGCCAGGCACATGCTTCCCCATGTCCCAGTGGTATGTCAGGCCTGAAGTGGGCTCTTCCACACCAACTCTCTCTATTTGGACATTTCTGGTAGCTTCAACTGACTGCTACACCTGCTCACTGCTTCTCCTTATGGAGCAAGAAGAGTGAAGAAACAACTCTGAATTATGGCTCTTTAACTTCTACAACTGGTACCCTGATGTTGGTCAAATCAATGTTGATCTAGTATAGGGGTCTTCTACATGCCTAGTTCCTCCCCAGCAAACTTGAAGCACATTCTATCCTTACCAAGGTTGCAGTGGCACCTTTATTTGCTCACCAAAAGGAGGTGAAAGACCAGGTTGGAAATGAAGGGCCCTGGAAAATAGAGACTTTGGTGAGAAAGAAGAAACAAATGAAAGCCCAGCCAACAAAAGACACTCTGCAAATAGTTTCTCTATTCTACTCCTCCTGGGTTCCACTACCTTGGATCTCACCTTTCTCAAAAGTTTTCTAGCATCATAAAGTAAGTTTCTTAAAGAACAAGTATTTTTCTCTTTTTACACTCCCCAGCTGTCCAACAGATCCTGCCACCATGCTAGTTAATTAGGGAACGGAACGAATATTTCTGAGACCAGAATGCTCAGGTGGATCTGGAAGGTTAGTCTTTTTGAGAACCCAAAGTCTCTGCCCCAATTCTGACAGTAATTTCTGAACCAGCTACCCTGGTCAGCTCAGAACGCTCTCCTCAAAACTAAGAGACAGACAAGTGGAGTATCTCAGTGAACAGGAAAGAGCAGACAAGCGCAATAGGAAAAGGGATAAAGACAAAGTGTGGGGCTTCCCAAGAGACTTGAACACCTCTCTGTTGGGCCATATAGTCGCTAGCCCAGTGCAGCCTATGACTGTTCCAACCCTCTCGAGAGGTGGGGAACTTGCGGCTTTGCCTTCCTCTCACTTCAAGGAAACCTGACTAGGCCCCACAGGGCAGCACTTGTGGATAGGAGAAACTCACCATTTGAATCTGCAGCAGGAGGGACAGAGGACAGAGTAATGGCCAGGCTCTGGGTGGGAGGTGGCAGGGGGAGAAGTGGTGCAGATTAAGATGACAAATGCTGGAATCTAGCAGCAGTGTTCTGAATACTCTCCACTGGAGTATGGGAAAACAGGGAGGCTCCAGCAAGGGCAGAAGGTCATCCTGGCCCCAGGAATGTGGCCAAACCTTAGTCTCATGAGAAATGGGAAAGTATGGAGAAAATATGGACTAGGGTAGATAAGCCATCTTTATAAGTACAGCCACCATTGGCACCATGCAGTATAGGCCCACATAGCTTTGGGACTGGTATTTGAAGTTCTGAGTGGGAGATCAGGAAGGAACTGTCCAAGCCCCTAATGGAGTCTAATTGAGGGAGAAAGCCCACCCAGGAGGAAGCAGGAGGCCAGCAGCAGGACTCTATAGCTCCCACCCTATTTACAGAGCCTGGTGGATATCTTCTGACCGTAGCACTTTATAGACAACCCAGTAGAAGATATTGAAGATGAGGAAAGTGAAAGGGAAGACAGCCCGGGAGATGGTGTCAATTCTCTTGGCTTGCTCCACGTAGAGTTTCCGCGTGGTTTCTCCTTCCCTTAGAAGAGGGGCTGGAGGTTGGGGACTATAAATGCCAGAACCTTCCATTGGACCTCCATCTCTTGCCTGCAGGCAGTGGCCCAAGCCATAGCCACGGAAATAGAAACGACTTTCTTGGATGATATCTTCCTCCTGGAATTACAAGGAAGAAAAGGCAGAATTTGAGGTCAAAGCTCAAAGGCAGAGGGATAGAGAACAGACCACCCACCAATATCTCATAGGGGATGTTATGCAGACAAGGTGCCTTGGGTACACAGGCCCACTGCATGCTTTTTATGGTCACAACACTACTCATGAGATAGATGTATGCTAAGCAGCTATACGTGCTATATATAGTGTATGTTATGAGTCCATGGCAGATAGGCTCTAAGCTACCCATGTAAAATGCAAAACATCATTTAGAGCTATCTAAAATCCAGTGAAGTGCCAGCCACTGTGAGAGGACATCTCAATGTCAAGTTATCTCTGACTGGTAATAAACAAAACAACAAAACTATTAGATAGTGAAGCTGAGATATTCAGTCTTAGTAAACTTGACTTTAATGACTTTCAAAAGCTTCGGAATTCATTCCCCTTTTGTATCGTATCTTTGAAAATGTATCTCAACTTAAAACTGAAAATTCAAAAAGTTTTAAATAACCCAATGAGTTATCCAAATTAGGATAAAGCTGATCACTCTATTGCAGATACGTGTGCTACTCTGCAAATCAGCAGATTTGACATAGGGGTCAGTATATCCAGAGTAATTTTTATTACCCAAGGCATATTTCATTCATATATAAAGCATGCAGTATGATAAACACATGCCCAGTGAGGGGTAAATTTTATATAAGCACTAAGTGACGCAGCAGACTGCCGAAAGTCCATTTTCCAATAGTTAGCTGACAACCTTTAGTAGCTAAACGCAGCTGGGAGCCAGGAAGTAGGGACAGAAAGATAAAGTTGAGAGAGAGAGAGAGAGAAAACCAAAACCTCTGAGTGTCAATAGAGAGAGCTTTACTTATATGAGGCCCTCAGGCCCCCATTCACAGCCTATTTAGTCTTATTTTATATGCAACCCTAACAAGCCTAATTTTATTTACTTCTAAAGGACAGAGTTGAGAAATGCTTCCTTCAAAGATGGTGGTAATTTCTTAAAGTATTCATGGTTTTAGAGTCAAAGTTTCAGGTATCTAAGAAATCACCTGAAGTGCAATGGCCTCTTGGAGGACGATGCAAACTGTCATCTCGGTTTGTACAGAACGGAAGGGGTTCCTAAGACTTGGGTCTTTCAGGGCTGAAACTGGGGAAGTACAAGGAAAATCAGGAAGAGTCGGTCGTTCTGTGGCTACCTGAGGTATTTACTAAAAATTATAAGAGAAAGATATGTGTGTATTGTATAGGTATGACATAGATATATACAAAATGTGGATAAAGTAGATTTTAAACACTCTGTCCCTCTCAGTTAGAGGGACACCACGGGGTCTTTATGATGGGACCTCTGCAGCTATGGCAACACACTGAAAAGTGGCTTTGCCAGGCACGGTGGCTCACACCTGTAATCCCAACACTTTGAGAGGCTGATGCGGGCGGATCACGAAGTCAGGTGTTCGAGACCAGCCTGACCAATATGGTGAAACCCCTTCTCTACTAAAAATACAAAAATTAGCCAGGCGTGGTGGCGGGCACCTGTAATCCCAGCTACTCAGTAGGCTGAGGCAGAAGAATCACTTGAACCCGGGAGGTGGAGGTTGCAGTGAGCAGAGATTGCGCTGTTGCACTCTAGCCTGGGTGACAGAGCGAGACTCCGCCTCAAAAAAAAAAAAAAGAAAAAAAGAAAAAGAAAAGTGGCTTTGTGTATGAGATGTTGGTGGTGTAGGTCCTAGTAACCCTCGATAATGACATGTCTAGAAACTGACCTGTCATTATAAAGACAGGCCTTGATTCACCTCACATGTACTCTGTAATTCATTTTTACACTATTCTGACAAGGGAGGTTGTGCTGGACCCATATTCGAGGTGAAGAACCAGAGGCAAACAAAATATTTTGCAATAATTTTAAAATGAGGGGAGTAAGTAAAATGGTTTTCTCCCTTGATTTCCAGTTCAGGGTCCCTCAGATAACCCTGTTCCCCAGTACTCACCCTGATCCCCTGAGCCCTACCCCGGCTAAAGGATGTAAGCAAAGGATGTTGGCAAAAAAGCTCTGAAGGGGAAAGTTGGATCCAACTGCTATTTCTGTTTCTATAGATCTAATTATTTTCCCTTTTCTCCAATCATAGTAAATCTAAAGGGAGTTGTTTGGACACATTTCCCAGGCTGGAAAAAGCCATTTCACACGGGAGAGAAAATATGACCAATAGAGTAAGCTGCTCTTGGCTTTTTGTGACTTTAACATATTGCACCTGTTGTAGCTGGAGGAGCAAAGATGAGTGGCTTGAAATCCAGGGGTGGGGCATCCTGCATTTGGTTATTCTCTATTTAGGCCAAATTCTGAGGGGTGTTTGTGTGTGTGTGGGGTGTGTGTGTGTGTGCTGGAAAGGAACATTGGAGCCTTAAATACCACTTTGTGGCTTACGTGCCTATTAAAATAGAACTTTTTTTTTCCCTGGCTATCTATAGGGGAGAAGGACTGAGAAGCTAGAGAGGGAAGATATCTCAAAACCACGCTAAGGAGGGAATGCACAGTGTAGGAGGTAAAGTGTGGAGATGGGAAAGAGTGATTTGTATTGAAGTGAGAGGGGCTAGAAAAAAAGAGATTAGAGAATGGGGAATGAAGAAGGTGCTGGAGGATGAAGAGAGGTGGGCAGGGTTCTGGGACCAAGCCCTTGAGAGGACTGGGCAGTATTTTGAAATTTCTTCCAGTTATCAAGTTATTCTATTGATCATGGCAAAGCTTTTGCTCTGTCCAGTTTGAAAAACAGTCCTCTCCAATCAGCCTGTAAAAGTTGGTGAGCTGGGTTACATGACTGCTGTGGCCAGAGCCTGGTGCTAAGGCCTGCTGAGGAGATGAAAAAGAGCTTCCCTTTCCTGGGGAAGCTTATGGACTAGCCGGGAAGACAGTGTAGGATCGCATGGGTAAAAAGTAAACCACTTTAGGCAGTGACATGAAAGGGGGCCACCATGCTATGGAGTTGTTGGTTGAGGAGAGAGTTGGGAAGAAAAGACGTGAATGGCTGGCTGGTTTCTAGAACACTCCTAACTGACTCTTGGCTAAGGGTTCCCTGGAGATCACATGGATTTTCTCCCTGCCCTCTCAGACTGAAGAATTCTTTTTCCCTAGCTGGAACAGTGGGGCCCGGACAGAGGTTCTAGAAATGGATGAACTCTCCATCAATTTTTTCAGCCTGCTTGGTGCCTCCAAAATACCTGCTACAGGTCCTGGGATAACAGTGACTTTAGAAGACTCAAAAAAGGACATGACGAATGGCACGGGTTTGATTTTCAGTTTTATTCACGTTAATAATAAGCCTCAGCCCACTTTTAGGCAGGCCCCAGAGTCCTAAGCAAGGCCCAGGCTGCTGTTGTAACTTTGTAATAATTGAGCACTGGTCATGACAGACTCCATTATGAGCTCAGGATCAGCCTATATGTATGAGCAGGAGGGGACAGGCTGCAGGCAGTTGCGGGTTGCAGGAGTTCAGGAAAGGAGGTGGGACTAGAGTCAACCTGGAATAGCTCTACAGTAACAATGGCAGCCTTTTTGTTGCTGGGACATCCATACAGGCAACTTAGCTGGTGAAAGGACTCTGGATTGGTTGGCAGTCTGCTTTTTTTTTTCCAAGGTAGGCATTGAGAAGGCACCAAGATCAAAACTCCTATAAAGATAAGATTTTGTTACCTGCAGGCAGATTTGTTCGACACAGCTAAAGAGGGGGTGGGGACAGTTAGCTTAGAAAATGGAGTGTCCTGGCCGGGTGCGGTGGCTCACACCTGTAATCTCAGCACTTTGCGAGGCCAAGGCGGGCGGATCACGAGGTCAGGAGATCGAGACCATCCTGGCTAACACGGTGAAACCCCGTCTCTACTAAAAATACAGAAAATTAGCCGGGCGTGGTGGCGGGCGCCTGTAGTCCCAGCTACTCAGGAGGCTGAGGCAGGAGAATGGCGTGAACCCGGGAGGCGGAGCTTGCAGTGAGCCCAGATCGCGCCACTGCACTCCAGCCTGGGCGACAGAGAGAGACTCCGTCTCAAAAAAAGAAAAAAGAAAATGGAGTGTCCTTTTTTCTTGCCCTTCTGCTAGGTGTATACATATATTTTTCTAACCCTTGGTATGGGTTAGGAAATGCTTTAAGGTTTCTTGAAGAATGAGTCCTACTCGAGGACATGTAGTTGTGGATTAGTCCACTAGAGGGCGTACTGCCCAGGGATCAACTAAAGGACTAAAGGGTAGGGACTGATAAATTCAAACCACTAGATGAGACAGGAGCCCTGCCCTCAGCAGAAAGGGACCTTAGCAAGGGACATGAAACCAAAGAGGCAGTTTGTGAGATATTTTTAGTGCGGACATATGGTAGGGGTGCCCCTGGAGCAGCTGAGGTGGGAGGTGGTGTGTTAGGAGGAGAGAACATTCCTTGTGCTAGTGTGGCCCAGACAAGCTAGAGTCAGGATTTTAACAGTGGGTTCACAGCATTGTTTCCCATCCCCCAGAGGTCATTATGCTCTTGCCTCTCTGGCTTTAGAGCCTCCAGATTAGACAGAAAACATGGAGTCAGAGCTGAAGACAGACCAGAACTCTGTGTCTCTAATGGTTAAGCAACCACTATGTAGCTCAGCAAGCCTTTCAGCTTTGCTCATAATTGGACACTTGCATCTGTGAGGCTGGCCCAGGCACCTCTGTTGTCATGACAACTTACCTAGCACCTATTGTCTGGGCAATTGGGGGTAAACTGCCTCTGTTGTCATGACGACAAGATTCTTTTATATTTCCCCAGGTGATCACTTTACTGTAGAAGAAATGAGGTTAACAGAAAAGAGTGAGGGAGAACAACAACTGAAGCCCAACAACTCTAATGCACCCAATGAAGATCAAGAAGAAGAAATCCAACAGTCAGAACAGGCAAGTGGTGGTTTCTCAATTCCAACTTAGTTATGGGGGTCCTTTTATAATGCTCCCCTAGAAAGGCACCAATGCCTGACTGTTGAATTCTTAACCACCAATTAGTGTATGATAACCTGGGCTACCTTTCTCCCGGTTGTGGGGGAGCAATTACTACTTCTCAAAGCAATCTTTTTTTATGTATTTATTTATTTATTTACTTATTTTTTGAGACGGAGTCTCACTCTGTTGCCCAGGCTGGAGTGCAGTGCTGTGATCTCAGCTCACTGCAACCTCCACCTCCCAGGTTCAAGCGATTCTCCTGCCTCAGCCTCCTGAGTAGCTGGGATTACAGGTGCCCGCCACCACACCCGGCTAATTTTTGTATTTTTAGTAGAGACAGGGTTTCACCATGTTGGTCAGGCTGGTCTCGAACTCCTAACCTTGTGATCCACCCGCGTTGGCCTCCCAAAGTGCTGGGATTACAGGCGTGAGCCACCGTGCCTGGCAAAGCAATCTCTTATTAGCTAACTTGGTAAGGTTCTACTACTAGCTAACATCTTCAGTGCTTATTCTATGTCAAGCACTGTGCCCATGCCCTTAATCAGTCTACTATACTGACTTACAGATGTCCCATTGGACAAATAAGGAAACAGAATCAAAGAGATTAAAGTACTTAGCTTAACAGTGACCAGCTTAGTACTAGAATCCAGGGTTTCTTTCTTTCTTTTTTTATTTTTTTCTGAGAAGGAGTTTTGCTCTTGTTGACCAGGCTGGAGTGCAATGGTTCAATCTTGGCTCACCGCAAACTCCGCCTCCTGGGTTCAAGTGATTCTCCTGCCTCAGCCTCCCGAGTAGCTGGGATTACAGGCATGCTGGGATTACAGGCATGCACTACCACACCCGGCTAATTTTGTCTTTTTAGTAGAGACAGGGCTTCTCCATGTTGATCAGGCTGGTCTCAAACTCCCGACCACAGATGATCCACCCACCTGGGCCTCCCAAAGTGCTGGGATTACAGGCGTGAGCCACTGCGCCCGTATGAATCCAGGGTTTCTGATTGCCTATCTAGTCCTTGCAGCCCTGGGGTGGGTCTCGGTTTGTGGGGAGGAGGAGTAGGGAGGAAGGAGTCCAAAGGAGAAAGGCAGTGGGCCCCTCCCTAGTTGTACTCACCATGCGTTGGCGCCTCTGCCTTCTTCTTCGAAGTCGTATGAATTCTTTATGCTGACGAGAAACAAAATTTACAGCAGCATACTCCAGCAAGGCAGCGAACACAAAGAGCAGACACACAGCCATCCAGATGTCGATTGCCTTCACGTAGGACACCTACAACATCCAGCGACAGAACTATCAACCTTCTTAGAGTCCTTCCGTGGCCTACTGAGTGGATTTTCAACCCCTATCGATTGCCTGCTCTTTTTGAGCTTTATCCTGAATTTCTTCTGGTGTTTAAAGAAGCTTTCCACGACATATCCCATTGTCTGAAAGCCCAGATGGAAAAGATCGGACTGCCCATCATACTCCACCTCTTCGCACTCTCCACCCTCTACTTCTACAAGTTTTTCCTTCCTACAATTCTTTCCCTTTCTTTCTTTATTCTTCTTGTACTTCTGCTTCTGCTTTTTATTATTGTCTTCATTCTGATCTTCTTCTGATTCTTTTGTTTCAATAAACAGCAATGAGCATGAACACTGCATTTGTCTTCCCTCTGTTATCTCCTAGGGTCCTCACAGCCTCAGTGGTAATTGGTCAGGCAGGGTTCACAATTCCGATGTGAGACACATGAGGACACTTAAGGCCCAGAGCAGATGGTCTTAGCCAAGATTACCCAGTGAGAAGGTGGCACTAGGACCTGAGGGTTCTGGGCTTTCAATTCAGTGGCATTGCCATTTACTTAGGCTGCGGTCTCACTGACAGACTAGGAGTTCCTTCTTTTCCCACCTCCACCCCTGTTCTTCCCTTGGTCCTGTGGTTTTCCTTATTGCTCTTTTGGAAAGGCTCTGCTGATGAATTTAGCTCAGTAGTGAGCTGGGGCCTCATCTCTCACCCTGGAGAGAACAGGGCAGGGATACTGAGGGAACACCACCCATCCCTTTAAGGATTCTTTGCTAGTTGCAAGATGTGGTTGGCATCCACCTATCCAGTCCCTTGTACTCTCCTCTCACTGCTTTCCTTGGCAGCCTCTAAGTACTTTTGTCTCCCACTTTCTGGCCTCTTCCAGGCATTGCAGCTGGATGGGGCCAGGAGTAGGGGACAGAGCTCAGGTTTAGACCTTTTCATCTTCTCGACCAAATTACCTGCTACTTAGTTTTGAGCTGCTGAGCTCACCACATAGGGCACCCCAGCAAGAACAGAATTTCGGACAGGCCACTTCTTTCATCAGCTGCTGCTATGATGGGAAAGGAGGGTGCTGCAGACCCCAGGTAAGGAGCAAGTTTCACTGGATAAATAAATCCTCTGCTTCAGTGATTCTTAACTGGGGACAACTCCGTCCCCCACCAGGGACATTGGGTAATATTTGGAGACATTTTTGATGGCACAATTTTGCGGGAGGTGGTGGCTACAAGCATCTAATGGTACAGGCCAGGGATGCTGCTAAACATCCTACAGTACACAGCTCCCTGCCTGGCCTTCAACACACAGACATGCACAGACACAGACACACATACAGACACGCACACACACAGACACACATACAGACACACACAGACACACATACAGACACGCACACACACACACACGTGCACGCACACAACAAAGAATTATCTGGCCCCCAATGGCAAGAGTGCTAAGGGTGAAAAACCCTGCTCTAACTCTTTTAGGGCAATGTCACTGAGATGGTGGCAGTGGATTACTAGGCAACCCTGATGAAGCATCCTTTGGTGTCTCCACTTTGCCACTTACTAAGAGGGCATTCTATTTCATTCACCATCCCTCAGTCCCACAGTGCTCCCAAGGATATCAAATACCTGCTATCAAGATCAAAAATGAGGTAATTACTCATTATTATAAAGAGATGGCCATGAAGGTCCTTAGACCATCAAAGAAAAAGACACTTTAAGCACTAGGAAGAAAGTCCTGTTAATGATGAGTGTGTCAATCATACATCTTAAAAATCTCGGCCTGGCGCGGTGGCTCACGCCTGTAATCCCAGCACTTTGGGAGTCCAAGAGGCAGATCACTTGAGCCCAGGCGTTCGAGATCAGCCTGGCCAACATAGCCAAACCCCATCTCTACTAAAAACAAAAAAAATTAGCTGGGTGTGGTGGCGCATGCTTGTAATCCCAGCTACTAGGGAGGCTGAGGTGGGAGAATTGCTTGAACCTGGGAGGCAGAGGTTGCAATGAGCTGAGATTGTGCCACTGCACTCCAGCCTGGGTGACAGAGCAAGACTCTGTCTAAACAAAACAAAACAAAACAAACAAAAAAAACAAAAACAAAAACAAAAACTCAGGAATCTATCCACTCACTATCCTAGCACATCTGAAGGGTTGCAAGTTTTCTGAATGGTCTCCTTGCATCTACTCTTGCCACCTCCTATCTGTTCTCCAAACAGCAGCCAGAGTTGTTTTCAAAATGTAAATCTGATTATATCACTCCCCTTTATGATCCTTCAGTGGTTCTCCATTACCCTTACGATACAGTCTTTGCTCCCCTTATCATGATATCTAGCCTTTGCCTACCTGTTCAGTTTCATTACACCCCTTGTAATCTGCTGTGGTGAACTATTTCAGTAGTTTCCCAAAGAACCAGTCTCCTCTAACCTTTCTCTCATTTACCTAGATAACTTTTACTTATCCTTCAGCTCTCACTTTAGATACCACATCCCCTGGGAAGCCTTCCCTAATCATCCCAGTCTGTGTTGGTTGTCCTGCTGTATGTGCTCAGGTTACCTACAACTTCTTAGCATCCATCACATACCTGGCCATTCCCTCCACTAGACTGTGAGCTCTTCGATGGCACAGACTGTTTCTATCTCGATCACTGTTCCGCTTCCAATGCCTAGCTGAGTTTCTGGCCTATAGTAAATATTTTTTTTAATGAATGAACAGCTAGATGGTTTAGCAACATGTGATGTGTATATCTGCTGGCTTCTGCTTGCTCTCTACCCTCCTTACCACTACCTGCCCCAATAGCTGTAGGCCATTTAGATGATAGGATCTAGATAGAAGTGGCTCCTTCCCTGCTGCAACTTTAGGTCTAATCTCCTAGCCTCTGGAATAAACTTCCATTTAGTCCTTCCATTCTGCTTTGTGCTCCCTGCAGTTGAGGGGATCAAAGTCCTGGCAAAGAGGTGGTAATCAGTGCCTTTGGTGGCACCATAAAGGCAAAGTAACAGTTGTTTCCTGGGAACATGAGGAATGGCCACTCCAACCGAGTTCCCTTACGAAGTAAGCCTCTACCACTCTCATTCTGGACACTAGAGTTGTATTAGGGGTGTGAGGTTGGTGTGACTTTTGGAAGCCCCTGGCCTGACCTCATGGGCCCCCACCAAACTTAATGTTGCACAAACTCAAGAGTGAGCAGACAGTCCCTGGCTTACTGAGCCCCTTGCTCTGAGGGGCTGGCTAATGAGGCTATTTAGTTCAGGGTGCAGGCCTGGATATTTTGCTTACTGGCCAATGAGGCCATGAAGAAGTCATTAAAATCTGACAAGAAGGTACCAAATGCTGCAAACAACCCTCCAACAAACTTTTTTTTTTCCAAATAAGGAAACTAAGTGATTCCTGGGAGCAGATGGATTATGTTCACTCACAGGAGGGAACCAGAAAAGGAAGTTCTCTTGGCAAGAATAAGGCATAAATTGCAGTACCTCTCTGCTTTAGAGATGAATCACCTCGCATGGCAGAAGCAATAAACTAGGGCAGGGTTCTTAGGTCTGAACTACTTTTCTGCTTCTGGTCTCCTTACAACATCATTATCAAAACACGACCATCACAGCCTGGTCTGGCCGTGTAGCCCTTGCCTAAGTCCAGCCTGCCTCTCAGAGCCTTGTCAATATCCCTGTCCATCTAGAAAACACATTTACAGAAAATGATCTCTAACAACGTTTCCTGGGACATGTGATTCTGATCTGAGTTTTGTCACCATTTATCGCTATAGGGCTTTGGATCACCTCAAAGGGTTTCTGACAACTCAAAAATAATTAGGGACAACACCAGCTGCTTTAGCCCCAGATTCATCACTCAGTTTTATCAACCTTGACACCTGATAATTACAACAATAGTTAACATTTATTGAGCGGTTATTATGTGCCAAACACTGTCCT
Organism: Pongo pygmaeus; assembly: GCF_028885625.2. Lineage (NCBI taxonomy): Eukaryota > Metazoa > Chordata > Mammalia > Primates > Hominidae > Pongo > Pongo pygmaeus. The sequence goes on from NC_072396.2 coordinate 107,786,934, forward strand.
GTGTGTTAATACATTATATTTTGCAATAACCCTATGGAACTGGTAATATTCTTTTTTTTTTTTTTTGTCTCGAGACAGAGTCTTGCTCTGTTGCCCAGGCTGGAGTGCAGTGGTGAGATCTCGGCTCACTGCAACCTCTGCCTCCCAGGTTCAAGCGATTCTTCTGTCTCAGCCTCCCGAGAGCTGGGATTATAGGCACACGCCACCATACCCAGCTAATTTTTTTGTATTCTTAGTAGAGATGGGGTTTCACCATGTTGGCCAGGCTGGTCTCGAACTCTTGGCCTCGTGATCCACCTGCCTTGGCCTCCCAAAGTGCTGGGATCACAGGCCTGAGCCACTGCGCCCAGCCGGAACTGGTAATATTCTTATTCCCATGTTACAGGCAAGATGATTGAGAGGTCAAGGAATTTACCTAAGGTAAATTATTAGTAGATGATGAGCCTGGGAGACAAACCCAAATCTGTCTGACCCCAATCTCCTACTCCTAATCACTAGCCCCCCAACCCCTGCCATGTAGCAAATTCATAAATTCACCATGGATGCCTGAAATTACCTGCTGTGTAAGCCCCCAGTAAAAAGTCTTCTTAGGAACTAGCACTGAGAGATGGGAGATCACAGGGCCTGGTTCCCAACAAATCAGTGCAAGAGGGAATATGTTCATTGTAAGATCCACAAGGAACTGTGTTGCTTTTGCTTCCTGTTATTTCTCCATGACAAAGTTCAGTGGCTGGTACATAGTACATGCTCAATAAATATTTATTGAATGAATAAATGTTCTTGTTCCCTGATTTGTTCAGAGCCTTGCTGACTGTAAGGACTTTGAGGTGACCTCTAAATTCCCTACATGAAGACATGAGGCAGGGAGAATCTGTGCCCAGTCCCATCAGCACAAATCTTCCTGCGTAATCAAAACATCACCGGGCCCAGACAACTGGAGTCCACTGACTTTAATTGCTGCTTTCTACCTCAATTTTCTCATCCCAAAAGAATGGATACTGTCTCTAGAGCGCTTTGTGATAGTTTCTAATTTCTGATACAGTAAGATGACAGAAATTGGTTCAAAACTCAGATATTCTTTTGGTTGTTTCTTATAAGGCATGATCTTAAGAAGGTTATTTTACCACTCTGGGCTGTATTCTCCTCATCTGTATTATGAGGGAGTAGGACTTTCTACTTGCTGAGGATCTTTTGACCTTGGACATGCTAGTATTTCCTGAAGAGAGTCAAAGTAAAGCACTGTCTCTCCTCATTCCCTAGCCAGATAGTATCCCTAACCCCAGCCTCCACATTGTCAACAATGTTATTAGCAGTATATTACAGGGAGAGAGAATGCAGGACATCAGCTTTTGCCCAGTGGGTCTTCTGAACCTTAAATCCAAGGTAAATGGTGAGCAGGAGGGCACATTGGGATGAATGGGAAATGGGGTACTCTATGGCAAGCAAGTTCCCTTGCATGTCTCTTCACCTTAGGCAAAGAGGCCCGGGAGCCAGAGCTCTGGGTGGTCATGGTGAGCACAGTGGTGATGCCCAGGCCCACACGGGCAGGGGCAGCATCCATGTTGATCCAGAAGGAGACCCAGGACAGGATGACGATGAGTAGGCTGGGGATGTACATCTGAATCAGATAGTAGCCCATCTGCCGCTCCAGGTGAAACTTTACCTCGATGCAGGTGAATTTCCCTGCAAGGAGAGAGGTGAGGTGTCAGGCCCCAGGTACCCAGCCTGTAGCTGAGCCTGAGGGGATTAGGACAGGATTAGGGCAGCCCTCTACTGACCAGCCTCTGGGTACCTCAGCTGGGCCAATGAATGAGCCTTTCATAATGGCCCCAGGTAGTGCCAGATGTATGTACTAAGGAAGCTCTCAGAGCGACCATCAAAGACTTGGCCTTTGGCTCCCAGCACTTTCATTTCCAGCAGAAGGCCTTTCACGTGACCGCACAGCAAGAGGATAAGGAGCAGGAGGGCTCCAGAGTCAGACTGCCTGGGTTTGAATCCTGAACCTTCCACTGTGTGACTTTGGGCAAAACACCCAAGCTTTTTGAGCTTCAGTTTACTTGCCTGTAAAACAGAGTAGTGATACCAACTGCATCACTGGGCTATTGGAAAAATTAAACAAGATAATGTATTTGAGGTGTTTGACACATAGGTAGCTGTTACTATTGTTATCATTATTAACAAAGCAATTAGCTTAGACTCCACTTAGATCTCAGGGGCCATGCTTGTGCTTGCTAGTGCCCCAGAAGCTCTCTAGCAACAACAATTCACTGGGATAAACACTGCTTGTGTCTTAAGCAAGTGAGAAGAGCCGGATAGCAAACATCTGAAAACAGTGCCCAACAGAGAGACCAGCTCCAGACAGCAGGGAGCGGGTTCCCATAGAGCATCAGGCTGCAGCATTCTATTCCACCAACAAAAAGTGCATTGGCCCAGGCACACCGACCAATGCTCCACCTCCTTTGCCAGCCTTCACTTTACTCTGCTTTCCGGGGCCCTAGGGCTGAGAAAATACTAACTCAGAGCTTCTCTTGGAAGCAGAGGCTCAGGATAATCCAAACAAAAAGGAGAAGATGCATATATTGTTATTTTATTCTGGCCTAGGTGTAGTCTTATCAGGCCTACTTGATTCTTCAAAGTCAGTGATTTTGTCAATGACTGATTATGGCTTTGACACATTGTATGATGCTGTGACCTCTTACTGTTCCCTGAATCCACCTCACTTCATCCCACCCTGGGATTCTTGCCGTGACATGCCTTTATTAGGTACCTATATTTTCTTTCCTTTCTTTCCTTCTTCTTCTTTCTTTTTGGCAATAGCAGTTTTGTTTTTAATTCCAAAATTAAAACTTGTTTAGTATAGAGAAAATGAGAAGTAGAGAAGGAATAATAATATTTGTAAGCTTACATTTATCAAACCCTTACTAAGGGACCTGACTCTATATACTTTATCTCATTTAATCCTATAGCAACTCTTTGGGGCAAGTAAAATTATTATCTCTCATATTACAGGTAGGAATACGGAGGCATGAAGAGATTAAATTATGTTTCTCAAGGGCACTCAACTAGTAAATGATGGAGCCAGAATCTAAACTCAGCTCCATCTGCCTCCAAAGTTCTTGCTCTTATCTGTTGTATCACATTACTTTAGAGACACTTAGTGCTATTTCCACTCAAGGTTTTTAAATGTATGCTTTTGGTTTGTTTCTTTTACCATAATATAATCATTCTGTATTTATACCTCTGAATCTTAGCTTTTTTCACTTGTACTTTCCCACATTGATATAAGCACCTTGTAACCATCCCTTTTAACGTCTGCATACTAGTCCACCAAGCAGACGCACATGTAATTGTAATTTACTTAACCTCTGCCCTATCGGTGGATATTTAAAACAGTTCCAAGTTTTTGCTAATATAAACAGCCACCCAGGAGCCCCCTTGGGGTCTAAGGCCAATGCAGTATTTTGGAATATTTCCATATAAGACATTTCAAGGAGTAGGATTCCTGGATAAATAAGTAGAAAAACAATTTTAGCTTCTAGACTAAAGTTTCTCAAAGCATGTTTGCTGAACCACCTGCACCACAATCTTCAGGATGCTTGTTAAAATGCAGATTTCTAGGCATCACTCCAAGTATAGGTAACCATAATCAGAATCTCTGAGAGGTAGAGCCCAGGAGTCAACATTTTAATAGACTCCCCAGGGGAATATAATGCACACCAAAGTTTGAAAACCACTGATCTATATACAAATTGCCAACTTTTTTACTTCAAAAAGTTTATATCAATTTTCATTCCCCCTTGCATTTTCTAAATTCAATGGCCTTTTCCTCTTCCCACTCCCCACACCCCCACATACATGCACACACATATTCATGGGGCAGCACCCAAAACATATCAGTCCACCATGGAAGGGACCCGGGATCTCCCCTCTTCAGGCTGCTGCCTCTACTTCAGGGTCAGAGCTCTGCGCAGACAAATTGTCAGGGAAAATGTGGAGCCAGCAACTCTTAGAGAAGCTGCAGGGGGGCAGATGCTCAGCCTGGGAAAGCAGCCCTTCTCCACTTCTTAGCTGACATTTCACACTTGGGAAGTTCCTGAGAGCTGGCAGTGGTAGCGACAGTGGGAGGTGTGGACTGTAAGCTGGCCACTGCCCTCAGGCCTGTTCCCTCTGGGTTCAGCATAGTCACTCCCTATTACCAGATGTGGATTCCCCGCTTCCATACAAAGTTGACCCCAGGAAAAGTGGGAAACTGTCCACCCACTGTCATTTGCTCTGCAGCATGAGACAGGAAAAAGAACACGGACTTTGGAGTTAGAAGGCTTGGATTTAAATTCTAAATCTGCCATTTACTAGCTGTGTGACTTGGACACTTGATTTAACTAACTTCTTAGAACCTCAGTTTTCCCTTTCTGAAAAATGGTGTTTATAATTGTTATCACAAATAGATAAGTTATATGAAGCACCTGGCCCCATATCTGACATAGATTGAACCTTCGATAGAGGCCAGCTGCCTTGTCCCCTTGCCTCACATCTGAAGGTTCTCCTGTGGCTCACAGCCAATAAAGATCCTGGTTTTTACCTGTGTTGTAGTGCTTGGTACAACAGCCTAGATCCTTCTCATCCCGCAAGATAAACTGGGGCAGAGTCAGCCCCTCAGCCACTTGGACAGCAGGAGCATCTTCCAGCCACTCAAACACGAGGTCATTCATGGTGTAGCCAACTGAAAGTGACAGAGATGGCAGAGGGCTGCAGAGTGTGGGTGCTGGGTGGGGGTAGGGGTAGGATCAGAACAGGCAGGAGAGAACAGGTGAGGAGTAAGGTCTGGGGTTTAGGAGCTTCATGCTCATCATGGAAAGGAAAACTTTTCTGGAGAGGACACTTGGTCAGTTGTCTCATGGGCCCATCCTGAGTGGGCAGGTAAATCAGGAAGATTACAGACTCCTCTCCTACCCTGTTCTCAAGCTTGAGAAAAGCCCAAAGAGAAATTATTCTGGCAGACCTGGAAAGCAGGTCAAGAGGGTTGGAAAGATGTCAAGGAACACAGCTGGGAGCCTCCTGCCATATCTCAAGCCGAGGGGAGTAAGCATGTGTACCGAACACATGTCTTAAGCTGAGCTAGCCTCAGAGCCAGGGCTTCTGCCACATCACCTCAGGGAGGAGACAGCTATTTATATCCTGCCAGTCATGCATGGGACAATGTGCATACCATAGATCCTAGCCAGGGCCTTGAGTTGGGGCAAATTTGAAGCTAATGTCTGAACATGTCAAGTTATTCACACATACATAGCAGTTCATGAGGGCTCATGCCACGTATATGACCATATTTGCACATGTCAGGTAGAGATGGGAGCAGAAACACCAAGGCTCACAGACATCCAGTGTTGGGCCTTGACCCAGAGTAGCTCTGTGACTTTGGGTAAGTCGCTTCCCCTTCTGAAAAATGGGAATTATAGTAGCTGCTCTCCCCACTTTTCAGCGTTGCTGTGAAGGGATATTGAGAGCCTGGATGTGAAAGTGGTTTAAGAACTCTAAAGAGCTGACCACATAGGACACATTCTATGCATCACAGTTATTTTATGCTGGAAACAGCCTTATAAGCCTTCTTCTGTGAACATCCAGTGGATCACTCCAGATCTAACAGTGTCCCCCAACCCAGGAGATGAGGAGGGAGTGGAAATAAGTGATGGCCCAACCTTGTCATCCTTGGTTCCTCTGCGCTTTGGGCAGCCCCTCCAGGCTGGCAGCCCTGCCACAGAGGAGCCCTTGGCTGACCTCTTCATTCTAGGCACTGTCTTCTGCCTAGAACTGTCATCTCCTACCTCTCTACAAAGGTTATCTGTGTTTGTGGGGAATCAGGGCTCCACGAGTGCCCCCACCCTGCCCACTCTGGCATTTTTATAAGCATCTTCAATGTCTTAATTCAAGAGAAGTAAAGGAGGAACTACTTCAGGCACTGTGAGAGGGAACATACGTTTGGGCAGAGAAGATGTCGCTCAAATCGCCCCCCAAAACAGCACAAACACATTTGTGCATAAGGCTGATGCCTTCCTGTTCCCCAGCCCCATGGAACAGCCAGATCAGCAAATAATGTGGGGATGAAAAACACACTGGGATAGGGGTTAGGGAGCCCTGGTTTCTAGTCTCATCTGTGCCAAGAATTGGCTGGGTGTGCTTGAGTAAGTTCCTCCCAACTGTGAGTGGCCCTTTTCCTGTCTGTGATGTCATGAGGTCGGGTTAACTGACCGTTATTCCAGGCTCTCTGTGACTCTATATAGACACTTACAGCTCTCCAGCTGCATCGCGCAGGTCTGGATGTCCATGGGGAAGTTCTTGAGGTCCATCGGGCAGGACAAAATGAGGGTCAACCTAGTGGGGACAGTAAGAAAGAAGGGACATTGGCTTACTAGGGCCCATCACAGTGCAAGGGAACCCTCCTCCCACCCCTCAGTCTTCATCCAAATTCTTCCCCTTAACGCAAACTCTCCTGGCTATCCACCCGGTGCACCTGATGCTGTAGAGCACATTCCCATTCTTGAAGATGCGCAGTAACTTGTTGTCTGTGGTCACCTCATGGAAGTTGGCCCCTTTCTCATTGGCAAAGAACAGGTCTGGCTTCCAGATAGAGTCCAGCATGGAGGGATCGAGGTCCAGAGAGTCGTCAGGATATTCTCGGTAGGAGAGGCGTGGGTCATTCCACTGTTGCCGCAAGAAGACATTCACCCGGTAGTCCTAGGAGGGTGCAGATATGGGCCCTTCAGAAACATTGCCATTCCCAGGGGCCCAGCAAGCCTGTAGGGGCAGGAGAGCCATGAGGAGGAATGTTGGGAACACATCTCGGGGCAGTAGGCATTTTTCACTGGAGAAGGAGTCTTCCTTGGGCTGATATGGCAAAAGACGCCAGCTTGCTATCTGGTGAGCTCCTCCCACTCACACTAGGCTGGAAGTAGGGAGCAGGGAGATCCCTTACCATTGTGGTCTCGGTGACGGAGCTGAAACTGTTGATGAAGATGTTGCAGGTCACGTTCACGGGTGGGCCTGAGGGTAGCAAAGCACAGGCTATTGGCAGGGCATTCCAGGAGGCTGGGAGCAGCTTCCAGAACTTCTTCCCTGAGCTGCAGGCCAGGGCACTGCTGGGAGAAATCAGTGCCAGATACACAGGCCCATGGGCAGTGGGGTGAGGAGGCTCCTTCTGAGCTGTTAGAACCAGCCCCAGCCCTGGACCTCCAGCCTCCTTTCCTTAGGGGAGGCAATAGGGGCTGGCTGGCTAGTGTGCTGCCAAAGGTGATGGGGAGGGAGGGGTTTTTATCGGATGAAGATTTCTTACCTTTAAAATTGGGCCGAATCCTGGCATCATATCCAGATGTTCGCCCCATAAGTTTGTCTAGGAAATCAGAGGGGGACATGGGCTGGGACCCCTTGGTTCCAGATTTGACTTCCTCTTTTGCCAAGGCCACCCTGGACAGGAGAGGTAAAAAAGTCTGAGGCCAGTTGTGTGCTGCACTTATCACAGACTCTCAGTTTCCATACCCCTCAGGCAGGAGGATAGAAGATGATGGGTATCTGGGTGCCATTTGCAAAATGAGAACAAAAACGCCATAAGTCAACACGGCAGCCTGCCAGTTAGTACCAGTAAAGTGTTTTCACAGACAGTAGGTCTTCTTACCCTCCGAATTCTCAGTGAGATGGGAGTGAGGACTGTTATTCCCATTTTACAGATGAGAAAACTGAGGCTTCAAAAGGAGGAATGACTTGTTCAAAGTCTCAGAGCTAGTGACAGGGTCAGGACTCAAACCCTAGGCTGAGGCCTCATCCAGTGTTCTCTTTCTGAAGGTACTTGGAAAACACTCAGTGAGTGATGTCTTGTGGGAAATGATGTGGCTACTACAAAGTTTTGCCCGTCTAGCCTAGTCAAGGATGGGAAGGGCTCAAGGACAACTTGTATTTCTGAGAGCTGGCTTCAGTTGCTTGGGCTTTATGCTGGGCTGCTCAGGAAGTAGGACCCAGCTTCTGAAGAGGGAGTTTTGGCTTCTGGCGTGTGCTCCAACAGGAAGCTATGTTTGAGCTACGTTTTAGTTAAGGGCCATGCCACTGCAGGCAGGTGAACTAGTTTTGGCAACTATGGTGGGGAAGCAGGACTCTAGGGACGGGGAAAAGCCTCCCAGTAGGGTAGACATGCTGAGGTCAACTCCCGTATTTTCCCCGCTAACAGCTTGATTTTGGGGAAGGAGCCAGTGTGCTTTGGCATAGCTTAGAAGCCAGCCCTCTTTTCCCCTAACAGGTTTCCCTCTAACAGCAGCAAAGCCCCTTTCATATGCCTACTTACCAACTTGCCAGCTAACAGATAAACTAGGGACTAGGAGCTCAGCAAAGCCTTGGGGACAGGAGCAGTGCTCAGGGCTGAGCTCAGCTGGACTTCAGGCTGGGCCAGGCACCTCCTACTCCCTCCTGCCTGCTGTCATTGCTCTATAGCCGACTCCACCACTGTCACTGCCGCTGCCGCACTGTGGGACTGGGCAGCAGAGTAACTGCTGTCCTGCTGGGGACTAGTCTTCTTTGAGCCATTGGGCTCCTCTTTCCCAGTAGATCCATGTACTATCCAGTGACCAATAGAATAATAAAAATAGCTAAGGCACCATGCTAAATGCTTTACACACTCTGTCTAGTTTAGTTCTCACATTAGTCCTCTCAACTAAGTATTATGATTACCCCCATTACATAAATGAGAAGACTGAGGATCAGCAACGTGAGGTGAATTCTTCAGGATCATGCAGCCAGTGAGTGGTAAAGCCAGGATTCAAATCCAGAGCTACTGACTTTAAAACTAGCTCTATCTATCACAATACTATGGTGCAGGCAGCCCAGAGTGGGCTGCCAAGGAGCCAAAGTAGGGGAAGGTCAGTGGCAGCCCCACCTTGACCGTCTGTAGTCCTGCCTCCTTGAATCTTCTAAGCAAGAGGAAGCCCTTACCCTGGGGACAGAGGCAGGCTCTGAAAATCCAAAGAGGCTGGTAGTGTTGCTGGAGCAAGCAGAAGTCTGTGACTTCACCACAGGTTGTCCACGCTAGCCAGGTGCTGCTGCTGCTTCTGGCCACCTGCCACCTGCCTGCTGGGAGGCCACATGGTCCTGCACATGGAGAAACTGGACCCTCACCGCCGTCCTCAGCCCCACTCTCAGGTCACCTCTCCTGCTAATCGTAGACCTAGTATCCTGGGACAGGCTATGGGCTTAGCAGTCTTGGGCCCCAGCCCCTGTTGCAGTACCCTCTTCTGGGGCTAACTTATCTGAGGACCTGAGAGCAGAGTCACTGTGTGCAGCCACTCCTTCCTCTCTTTCATTCCTGGAAAGTCCTAAACACCTTCAGGACCTAGGAGGATCCAGAGCTGACAGTCTTTCTCATGTAAAGTCTTGGGGTGGTGCAGGGAGAGAACTCTAACTCTGGTGCTAGGTAGCTGAGCCACCCTGGGCAGGTCACTCCCCATCTCTAGGCCTCAGTTTCCGTATGTACAATGAAGGGCTTGGACTCCAGACTCTCTAAGGGTCTGTTTTGCTCTAACTGCCTCTGCTTTCCAAGCCCCAGTGGGAATGCTGCTACTGGAGCTTGAGCTTTGAGGCAGCCTCCCCTCCTGGAGCGCCTGCAAGGCCCAGTGTGGTGCCCCCTTCTGCCTACATCCTCCTGTCAACTCCAGCTGTGCTGCCATTCCACTTTGAGCTGCTTTTCACTCTTTAGAAGTTTATTGCCCTGCTCTGCATCCCTGCCTGCCTGCCAGCCAATGTGTCTGCAAACAGTGGGGCAGGAGGCTTCACAGAGGCAAGCAGCCCTGCGATGTTTCTTGGATTAAGAGGAGGAGGAGGAGGAGTATGCTGCAGTGGCACTGACCCCCTCCACCTTGGGAGGCACTCCTCTTATGATCAGGTCAGCCCAGGCTACAGCCATCTTTCCTGTTCAGCTCACCCTGCCAACCTAGGCTGGCTCCTGGTCTAATGAGAAAGGGGCAATTGGTGGGGGAACATTTACAGGGAGCCCAAAGCATGTCTTTCCTGCAAGCCCAGGAAGTGACTGCTACTTTTTCCCCCTCAAGGAATAGGGAGCAACCAAGTGAGCACAGGCAGGGTGACTGCAGAAGGCCAAAGAACGTCTAGCCCAGCTCCATCCTGATGTGGTCTTGGGGCAAATCCCTGCTACTTGAAGCCTCTTGGGCTGGCAGTTGACAGATGTTGCTGTCATTTTTAGTGATCTGAGCAGTGTGTGGCCCAGATGATAGGGAAACAGGGTTAGGTGGCTGGACAGACACCCTCCATTCTGGGGCTTAGTTGCCTAGCCCCTACCCAGGCCTAGGAAGCTTCCACCTGTGCAGAAACATTCTCAGCATGACCGGTGCCTTGACATCTCTAATAAAAAGCTCTTGGGGTCCTAACTGGGAGAGGGTGTGTCCTCCCCTGAAGCCCTCCAGACTGCGGGCTTTGTGCAAACTTAGAGGAAAGTGTGCCAGATGCCCAGGTTGCCCATCCCCCTTGGCTAGTGTTTGCATGCACCTCCTTCTCACCCCCACTCAGCTCACCTGAGGAGGACCTGCCCTGGCAGGGTCCAGAGAAGAAGGAAGGAGAGGGTTGCAGGAACAAGAGTTGTCATTCTGCGGGGATCTTGAAGCCTTTTCTCAGCCTGGCTGCCAACGTGAGAGAGGATATCCCTGCAGGAACACCAAAAGTACAGAGCCTTTCTCCAACTTGGGCTGCTCGCAAAGAGCCTGCTCTCTCTCCTCTTCTGCCTCTTCTCCTCTGGCCAGTCTTTACCTGCCAGGGGCCAGAACTATTCCCCTGGAAATGATCCTGACACAGATAACCCTACTGGCTTCTGCTTGGGCTCCCCTTGGGCTCCGGAGGGCCTTAGCCTGCCAGCTGGGAGCTGGAAAAGATTCTCTCTGGGCAGCAATCACTCTCCAAATCCTGAAGAGTCTTGGAGGGGAGGGAAGAGGGAGACCGGTAGGAAGATGTTTTCCTGCCTCCCACCTCCCCCTAGATGCACCCTCCGAAAGCAGTAATTTAAAGGCACAGTCGGCAGCAGCTGGAGTGGGGTTCAGAGCCTGCCTGTGTGCTAGGGAGGAGCTTGGGCTGCCGTGGCTGCCTGGGGAGGGCCAGAGGTGTTCTGTCCAACCTCTAACTCCCCAGCTGCAGGAGGGCATGTAAGTGGCCCTGCTCCCCCCGCCCCCCACCTCCCACTCCCGACCAGCTTTCCTTTCATCCTGGAGCCAAGCTGGAGCCCAACAGTAAAGTCCTAATGATTTTTACCAGGGGGAAAAAGACCTGAGAGGGTTTAGGCAGCACCACCAGGTATTCTCAAGCTGACAGCTTCAGGTTAGAGAAAAGGTGAAGAGGCTGAGGGCAGGAATAGCTTTCCCCCAACTCTCTGGACAGAGACACAGAAGATGTATGATACAGAGGAACTTGGGAACCCTCCTCAGGTGCGGTCTGCCTGCTTAGTCTGTCTGTCCCTTTGTGTGTCTACCTGCCCCCATCCCACCTCGCCCTTGTAGTTGTGCAGACATTCCCCTGCCTGCTTTCCTCCCTCACGTCGTCTCTTGGGGTCCTCTATAGCTCTCAGAATTCCTCCTCCCAGACACTCCTTCCCCAGCCTGGCTCATGGGAAGGGACAGAGATGCAGAGCAAGGCTGGGACACAGTAGGCCTTGCTGGCTTCAGAGGAATCGCAGCGGGTCAAGAGCAGTGACCTAGTGGCCCTCAGCCCTGGATGGAGGACAGAGGCAGAGGGGTGGGCTGGCCTCCTCCCTTGCCTCCTGCACATTTGCTTATAGCAACAAGGTGCTTTGGCAGCTCCATTTTCTCCTGCCTGACTCTTCCTCAAAGGTTCCAGTGTGTTATCTAAACACCTCTGAGACTTCTCCCCTCCCCCATTTCCTCTTGCTCTCTCTTCTTTTTTTTCACTCTACTCCTCTCTTCCTCCCCCCTCCCTGAAATTTTCCTTCATGGACCTTCTGTCCATCTCCATCTCCAATCTTCCTCGCTGTTTCTTCTCTGCATCTCACTTTCTGTGCCTGTCTCCCTTTCTTCTTTCTTCCTCACTTTCTCTCCATCCCCAGTTTTCTCTTTCCACCTCCCCTGTATCTTCACTCTTTTACACTCTCCTCCAAAACGACAACAGTGAGAAGCCAAGCGTTTTCATTTCTCCCTCAGGGGGAACTCTCCCACCAGCTCTGCGGAGTTCTGATTGCATGCTGTGGGGAGGGGTCTGTGCCACCTTCTGAGGTTCAATCCTGGAGCTGACTGTGGCCTCCTCAACCTTGCCAGAGAGGGTTTGAGGGGATTGGAAGCTCCTCCACGTGGCCTATTGGCTATATGGAAGGATTAATAATGAGGCAGCCATGAGTGGAACCTGTACTGCAGCTCCCTTTTGGCTGTGTTATTATTAAGGAAGAGAAATTTTCAAACCATAAATGAAAGGGTAAGAAGAGAATTTTGAATACACACTAAAATATAGAGAGGGGAGCTGGGCTTTTGGAGTTGGGACTGAGAACATTACAAGTCTCAAATAATGCCTATTTGGTCAGTAAATGTAAAATATCCTAAAACATCTTTAGCTGCCCTTTCACCTGCTCACCCTCCCTCCTTGTTTCCTTTAAGCATCATGACCCCCACTCCACAGGCAGGAACTGAGCCTTACAGAACCTCCCAGGGCAGAGCTCCTTGCTGGGGGTCTGGCGGGGAGGGGTGTGGCTCTTGTCTCCTCTGTGCAACTCACTTCCTGTAGCAAAACTCATCATGTCACTTCTCCTGCTTCAACAGTTCCCCATTGCTCTCAGGCTGCAGCCCAAGGTTGGTCACTCTGCTTGTCCCACTGATGCATCTAGAGTTTCGTGTTCTGTCTCTCCAGCTTCCTGGTGTTTTTGTATGTTGTTCCCTTTATCCAAAGTACTCTTCCTTCCACTCTTACCCTTCTGGAATGAGTCTTGTTGTCATTTTGTAAGGAACACTTCTGGAGCTGCCCCCATGTCCCTTGGGTATAGGATAGGAGACTGTCCAATGTGTTCCCACAGGACCCTCACCTTTGCAGCACTCTGTCACACTGTCACATTACCAGATTACTTGCCTGTCTCCCCTACTATCGCGAGCTCCCTGATGAGCAGAGACACATCATCCACCAAATCCCCAGCACACTATAGGCAATTAGTGAACATTTGTTAAAAGATGCATCCTGGGCAGGAATATTTCCTCAAGCTCAGTGCCTCTGCATCTCTCTCTGTCAAACAAGAAGTTTGACACACAGAGAGAGGCCAGCATGACGTAATGATAATAAGGAAAAATAAGAAAGCAGTTTTTATTCCCTTGTCCCTTAGGTCTGCGGCCTCACACTTGGTCATCTGGAATTCTTAGCTAATGGAAGACATAGGCCCCTGGGGACCTGTCTATTGTCTCGGTCCCACCTCCTGTGTGCCAGATTGGATCTCTGAGTGCTGAGATCATAGCAGGGTCAGCTTCATGAGAGGAAAGATCCCTTCTTGTGAGAGGCTGTAGCTATGACCAAATGTCTGGCTGACATGGTGAAGAGATACAGCTTTCCTAGGGTGCTGGAAGCAGGCTCTTGGGGTATAGAAGGGAGATAGGAAGGTAAAGAACTGGGTAAGCTGCACTAGGCATTCACAAACAGCAGGAGAGGTGTGAATTGGACGAGTTCCCTGTAACAACAGGAAGCAACACTTTCCAAAGATGACCTCAGCATTTTCTGCTGTGGGAAGGGTACAAAGTTGTGTTGAGCCTTGCCCCATAACCTTTTTCTCTTCTCATCACTAAGCTATGGAGTATATGCATCATCATGTTCCAAAATATATCGCACCCTTTTCCTGTTTTGCAACTGGCTGCCATACTCACCCGAGAACTGGCTTTATTGCAGTGCTGAAGTTGTATAGAAGCTACAATAGGCAAAGTGTTTTTCAGAATGAAAGATATTATTTTGTCGTGAAAAAACTACCAAGCTGCTAAAAATGGATGAAGCACATTTTCGTAAGTGTTTCATTCCAGAAAAGAGTCTGTCACATTTCAACCCTATGCAGGGAAAATTGCAACTGTGCCCTGCTGACAAGCAGGCTTCCTGAAACCTCAGTCTGAGGAGCAGCAGGTCTGCATTGGGATGGGTATTGTTTGGTAAATTCAGTGACTTCCAGGGCTACATTTTGGGGGGCAAAGTTGGAGAACCATTTGGCATAACTTTCTGGACTCAATTCCAATTACCCAGATGGTATGGCCCCCAGATTGCCTATCTCACTTATTGAAGTAGAGAGTGAGCTGAGGGGTAGCTTGAAAGGCAGGCTGTGTTCCCCAATCTAAGGAAACTCTCAGAGCTTTAGCTACTCTTCAGAAGCACTAGGGTAAGAAATTGGAGGGGGGTTGAAAAAAAGACAGACGCCTTTTTAAAAATCTGCTGACAATGACCGTGGCGTTTCAGTTGGATCTCTAAGGAGCAAGGCTGCATCTTTTTGCTGCGTGTGAATTTTTCTTTTCAGGGTTATTTTCAACTACCAAGGATATGACAATTTACTTGAAAGTGGAGGCTCAACCTCTGGTGCTGAGGAGCACTGGCATCAGAGGCAGGAAGCTCTTTCACCCTTGGGAGTTAAGGGGATTGTGCCCAGTGTGTGGGGGCAGTAGTGGTGGTGGAGGTTTCACAGTCCTAGACTCAGGTGGAGTAAGGAAGAACAAAACTGCAGATATGATAGACACATTCAGTGCTCTCTTGACTTTTGGACAGTGACTGGTTCAAGTCTGATGCTTCAAAGATTTGGCTTCATCCTTTTGTTTAATAGAATATTTCAGGCATGAGTTTTGCAGACAAAAACGTGAAGTATGTGAACTTGGGGAGGCCAGTGGAGAGGTTAACCGAATTCCTCTCAGTCTCCAAAGACAAACCAGATGTCAGCATCAGGATGGCACCAGTGAACAATGGCCCTGCCTCTGTTGCTGGGCTCTCTGTTAAGGATCCAGGGAGCAACAGAGTGGTGAAGCTCCAGCTAGGGAAGGTGTAGTGACTAGCATCCAGATATGCATCATTTCTCTCCTTCTGAATGGATCTTCAGAATCGTTACTCATCACATCAGCCACTTGAGAGCAATTCACTAGCTGTGCAGAAGAGTTTCATTAAGGTTTCCACAGAGTTTGCATTGACTTTCCTTGTCTCTTGGCTCTTGTAACTCTGCAACATTCTTATTCGGGGATGATAGGACCATGTCATGCCTCTCCTCAAAGGTAAATTGGTTTTTGCTTGTGATCATGTTCATGAATATCTTATTTTACTCATTTGGGGATTGTGATAATGCATGCTATGTAAGGCATGAAGCCCTTACATAACATAAAAGCAACAGAACTTGGAAAAATGAATATTTACTGTGTGGAATGGATCACACTCCCACTAATTCATGCATGCATTCAACAAATATTTATTGAGTGCAAATCATATGCCAGATGCCAGATATTCTAGGCTCTGGAGATACAACAGTGAAAAAAGCAGGTGGAGTCCATGCCCTCATGTAGCTTACATTCTAGTGGGTCACTAATGTAATTCCTTCCCAAAGAAGCCTTCTGCCTGAGTCATCAGCTATGCCCCAGGGCCTGAGTGCTTCTCACAGCATATGAGTAGGGCATTTATTATATGGCCTAGAAAATAGACTATTTTTTTCAACAGGCAGTAATGAGCTTCATTTTTATCTATCCCAGAATCTTTCTGCTAGTCACATCACACAGGTCACCACCTGCTAGACACCCTTTCAAGAAGCTTATCCTTCAATAATCCAACCCTACAGAATACGCATACCGAAGAATCCTGAAAAGATAATCTCATGATTATCTCTGATGATGCATACATATTTGTCTGCAACTGTTAACAAGCACCTTCCTCACTAGAAGAGTTAGGTGAGATTAACAGCATCCTTAGCTGTGGTGCTTCTCTGAGTGGTTTCCAATTATTTAGGATCCTTCCTTCCTTCTTCCACCTTCAATCTTTTCACTTTATCTTTCCTTCAGTCTATCTTTCTGTCTGTTCTCCTGTCTTTTCTTCTGTTTTTCTTTTTTGGTTTTACTATGAATAAATCCAATGTTTGTTGTAATAGGACACTGGACACTAAAGTAAAGAACAGTTTGGTTGATAGCTGCATAGAATTGTGCAGAAATCTGAATTTGCATTACTAACACCAATCATATAGTTATAGCTGGCAAATGTTATACGCCAAAATTATAAATTTAACATTACAAATGATGTACTAGCCTAAACTTGCACTTCTGTAGTGTTCATTATCTGAGTATACACGTGTGCATGCAGACACACACACACACAGACACACACACACAGAACTCTCCTTGATAATCTGAAGATGATATCCCTGTTGCTAACAATTATTATCCAAGAGTGTGTGGCCAAAGAAAATGGAGTGTGACGACTAGTCCATTTTATCCTGAGTGCAGGTAGATCTTGTCTTTGTTTTGTGGCTGAGGTCTCTACATTTACTGTGCTAATGAAGTGCTTCTAGCCAGTCACTTGCCCAGAATAATTGGAATCCCTAGGTAAGATGCCAAATTGAGCCATTTCTCTTTCTACAAGGTAGGGGAGGTATTCATTTTGCAGAGTTATGTTGCATATGGCCCCAAATCACAGATTCTAATCAATGACAGGCACTCCTAAAGAGTCACCTCAGATACTAATCAGACAATAGGCAACTCCAAACCACACAGCAGATCACATACATGAGCTTTTGCTGCCACCCACTCCTGCACTGTCAGCAACATCATCGTCAGACACTGAGAGAGTGTTGCTTTGAGAACTCTGACTTTTCTTTCCTGCCCATTGTCAGTTTCTTTCTGTAACCTTCACATTGCCTTTCTAACCATGCATTAAATCCCACGTGTTCTATAATCCCCTCACTTTCCACAGCAGTGTGCCCACTGCTGAGTCAAAGGCAGGTGCTGTTTCACAACTGCAAATCCAGTACAATCAGCCTTAATTATGGTCCAGTTTCGGGAAAGACAAATAGGATGCTGAGGACTTGACATTTTCAGACAAGCCATGGCATAGATCCAGGAAGTCTGCTCAGTTGCATCACCTTAAGCAAAAGCACTTGGGAGACCAAATTATTTTCCATGTACAGAACCAGGTATATGAAATGGTAGGATAAAGTAGAAGAGGACTATTTAGAAAGTTCACTGAGTAGGGATGAACATTTTAGCACTGCAGAGAAACACCCAGGAGGAAACTGGAAGTGAGGGCCAGGGAGCTCAGCTTATCCTGAGCTCTGGAGGTAGAGAATTTGAAGTGGCTCTTTTCTGATGGCTCCGATTGTGGCTAAATGTTTGCTGAGATTCTGTTCAAGATAAAGTAGCAAACAGCAGCAGTCAGAAGATTCCCAGAGAAGGCTAAACTAAAGAGATAAGCCTCAGACCAGAGACCAAATCCTGGAGCAGCTGTTAATCAGTGCTAAGAAGACCAGGGCCTGGGGAGTCTTAGCTCATGTTAATTGCATTAATTAAATCCTGGTGTAGGCCGGGCGCGGTGGCTCACGCCTGTAATCCCAGCACTTTGGGAGGTCGAGGCAGGCGGATCATCTGAGGTCAGGAGTTCGAGACCAGCTGGTCAGCATTGCGAAACCCCTGTCTCTACTAAAAATACAAAAATTAGCTGGGCATGGTGGCTGGCATCTGTAATCCCAGCTACTCGGGAGACTGAGGGAGGAGAATCGCTTGAACCCGGGAGGTGGAGGTTGAAGTGAGCTGAGATCGCACCATTGCACTGCAGACTGGTTGATAAGAGCAAGATTCTGTCTCAAAATAATAATAATCATCATCACCATAATCATCATCCTAGTGTAGAGCTCAGTTCACCATAGATTCTAATGGTTCCATAGGTCCCTCCCCATTTCTTTACCCCAAAAAGATTCTCTTGACCCTATGAAGACTGGAAAGTCATTCTAGTTACTATGAAGGAGAAGTTTCTGGCCCGCATGTGTGTCCAAATTATCAGAGATCAGGAAAATCCTTTGTTTCAAGTTGATGGAATACATATCAATTATTCGATAAATTTCAGTATCTTTAACTCCTAGTTTGAATGTGATCTGCTATTATCGGTCTTTCTTAGATTCATTTTACAGATGGGAAAAAGAAGACTAAAAACTATACATCTCTATCTTCTCTGCCTCACATTTTATACTTCCACTCTCATTCCAACTCCACTTTCCCAAACATAACTATACCATGTTTGCAAGTTGGTGAAAATCAAGCCAACCAAAAAGATAGACTGGAGCAGAAATAATGCAAGGCTTCTTTTTGTAGTTAGTGTTCAGAAAATATTTAGATGTCTGTCTCATGTCCAGTTTCATATTCAGTCTTTGGCCTCTCCACTGCTCTGCATCTACTCAGACCTCTACTCACCTGCAGGTTCAGAGTATCATCTTCCAGAGTTCAACTGAAGTCTCCTGATACCCAGTAGGAATCAAGGTCATTCTCTTCATCTGAAGAATGGGGCAATAGGAAGTATAGAATGATCCGTTCACGAGCCTTGATTCTGCCATGCAGCTCCCTTTGGGCTCAGCAGATGAGTAGAGAGTAGAGAAAGGACAAGCATCCTGCTTTCCTAGGAATCAAAGGCCCCCCTGGAGACTCTTTTTTTTTTTTTTTTTGAGACAGGGTCTCACTCTGTCACCCAGGCTGGAGCACAGTGGTACAGCCACAGGCTCACTGTAGTCTTGACCTTCCGGACTCAAGCAATCCTCCCACTTCGGCTTCAAGAGTAGCTGGGACTACAGGTGCATTCCACCATACCTAACTAAGTTTTTATTGTGTAGAGATGGGGGTCTCACTTTGTTGCCTAGGCTGGTCTCGAAACTTGGGTTCAAGTGAACCTCCTGCCTCAGCCTCCCAAAATGCTGGGATTACAGATGTGAGCCACTGTGCCCGACCTCCTGGAGACTTTTGTAGGAAGAAACTAAACTTTCTCCAGCCTGCATTCCACAGAGCTTGGTGATGGCATAGGCCTTTTTCCCAAAGTCAAACAAGTTCATCATCAAGTCAAGAGACAAAGCCACGTAGGCCTATCCCCCAACTGGCTGCTCCAGTCAAGTAAGAAGAAACTGGATCCTTAAATATTAAGTAACAGTGAGTAGTTGTGATCAATACTTCCTCCCAAATGAAACTTTGCTGTGACTTATGGTAAAGTTGTCTCCATCCTAGTAAGGAGATCATTTCAGCCACTAGACAAATCATGGATGAAATGAATATGGTGTTTTTTTTTTAAGGGGTTAAATCTTCTTTGCTCCACCACCTCCTGACTCTTGCCACCAACCCTCTTCAACCCTGCCCTATAGCTTGGCCTAGCACTACCATGAGCAGAGATGGAAGTAGCCTTGACTGTAATTTTCGACAATTTAGAAGTGTCTTGTGCCTTCTATTTGGTGCCTGAAACATATTGATTTGGTGAGGAAAGGGAAAAGGACTGAAATTCAAGTGGAGATTCTTGCATGGGGCAAAGGAACAAGAAGGTCTAGAATCCCCCATACTCCCCAACATCTCATGCTAAACCACCAAGTTATATAACGTTAGAAATGACCAGATATTAAAGATCTAATTCGGTCTCCTCTTTTTGAAGGCCACAGAAGCGTGAAATGACAGGCTCAAGGTGATCTGTGATTTAGTGCAGGGTTTAGATTAGATCTCAGAAACTTTGGCTTCCAGGCCAGCTGCCCCCATCACATTACTGCTTTCCCCCAAAAGCTCAAAACTGTCCTCTGCTTTGTGCTTTGTGCTTTGTGCTTTGTGACATTTCCCCTTGGCCTCTCTCCACAAGGCGCCCATGTGCACTCCTATACACTGTGCACTGCACCTTGTAGCCATGAACTCTCCCTGACAGGCACAGGCCCAGGCAATCTGGCCTTCCCAAGTTGCAGAAAATGTTCAGCAGTGGGGCCAAGGGAGTCATTTAATATTAAGCCAAAAGTCAGCTAAAGTATCCACACACAAACTACTTCCTCCACTATTTACTCAGTAACTCATTCTCCTTCTTAAATCAGAGCTGGGAGAATAAAGAGAATAAGAGAGGAGAAGAAAGCAAGAGAGAGAAATGGAAATGGCCAGATTTCCTTAAAATTGTACTCTCCTCCCTTACCCAAATAATTTATTTAATGTCTGTTCTGTGGAACCACCTTCCCTTGCAACCCTGGGCATACACTGTCTCAATATAATAATAATAATAATAATGTTGCCTCAGCAGTGTCTGTCTGTATCTAGAGACTTTGTCAGCACAGAAGATTGGTTTTGTAATAAAATGTTTGCTTTGCAGAGGGCTGGGTCTCTTTTTCTACCACAAGAAGTAAACCATCTGGAAAGAGGAAGCTGCTTACTCTAAGAGATAAGTAGGGTCATGCCATGGGCAGCCTTGGGTTTCCCTGCTTTGAGAGAGCCAACCCTGAGAGTTGGTAGGAGCCAAGCACCTTCAGGCCCATCTCACCTCTGGGAAAATTCAGCACCACCCTGCTTTGTTTCCGGTACAACTTTCCCATGTAGAAGTGATTCTGCCTCTAGAAAATTAACCCCTCTATGTCAGGCATCATGTTAGGTGTTTCCATAGCCATGATTTTTGCCAACTCGTAGCATCATTGTCCCCAGAAACAAGCTCAGAAATGGCAAGTGGAGAGACAGACTTCATAGACAGGATTCCTGACACTCAGTGGTCTCTCCATAACACAGTTGCCTATGGATAGGCTGGGCAGAGCCTAACTCATGGGAAATACTTGCTGAACGTGTGTTGCATGAAGGAACAAATGAGAGAATGTGTGAACGAACTGAAGAGAGAAGAGAATCATGGTGAGAGCTCCTCCACTCCCTTGCTGCTTCACTGCTCCCATGGACCTAAGCAGAAGGACATGTGTTTTTTTTACACGACAGTTTTATTGACCAGGGACACCCTTCAAATAATGCTGATGAAAGGGTTTGCCAGGACCACATTCCCATTCAATGAATGCAGACAGGATCTTCTTTTGAAACCTCTTCATGAAAGGGGGCAGACTTGGCTGTCAGACTGCCTAGGTTTAAATCCTGACACTACCACTTACTAGCTCCATGACCTTTTCCAAGTGTCATAACCAGTCTAAGTCTCTGTTTCCCTATGTGCGAAGTGAAGTCATAAATAATACCTACAAGGCCGAGGCAGGAGGATCACTTGAGATCGGGAGATCGAGACCAGCGTGGCCAACATGGTGAAACCCCATCTCTACTAAAAATACAAAAATTAGCAGGATGTGGCGGCGGGTGCCTGTAGTCTCAGCTACTCGGGAGGCTGAAGCAGGAGAATCGCTTGAACCCGGGAGGCAGAGGTTGTAGTGAGCCAAGATCGGGCCACTGCACTCCAGCCTGGGTGATGGATCGAGAGTCTGTCTCAATCAATCAATCAATCAATCAAACCTATGCCATCAGAATTGTCATGAAGATTAAATGTGATAATAGATATAAAGCTCTAAAGTAGGGTCAGGCACATGATCAACACTCAAAAAACCCCAACTGTTACTATTCTCCACCCTGCAGCCTTTGTTTCCCTTCATCTGCTCTGTGGGCTAAAATGGTTTTACTAAACTGTCCCCTAGCTCAGGGAGATGGGATGGTGGTGGTGTGGCGGGACACCAGAAGAGAGGGCGTGGGATTTCAAGAAAACACCATAGAGAACTCACCCAATGCAAAGACCAACACTTACTAGGCCATCAGAACCGCAGCTGATAAAATATCCTGGAAGAGGGCTTAGCTCTGGGAGAAGAGAGGTGGTTGGAAATATTTGTCTAGGGAAGCAGGGACAGGAATTGTGGGGACAGAAAAAAACAGAGATCGAAGGGAAAGGAAGGATGGGAGACAGGAGAAGAAAAGGTTTGGGAGAGACAGGGAGGGGCTAGGAAAGCCCAGAAGGAGCTAAATTGCTACTGGAACATTAAGCACAAATGAGGGGGAATAAAATTAACATCTTTATTGAAAAGAAAAACAAAGAAGTAAGAAATATCCCTGTTTGGGGAAATCCTGTTTGGGGAAATCTTGTGTAGAATGGAGCAGGTGCTGGGGGCCTTTGGAGGCTGGTTGCCATGGCGATGCTATATGTCATGTTTTCTATTACCCTGTGAATATGTTAGCTGATAGTTTCTTTCTGCTCCAGTTTCTAAGACCAGGGCTTAGCCCTTGGTAAAGCTTTGATCATTCCCATCTCAAGCACATTGGTTATGCTGTGGGACCTACTGGCTTATTGTCATGTCTCCTTTTTGATATGACACAGTCCAGAAAGAAACAGGAGAAAGCATGCATGCTGGGGAGTTGGAGGGAGAAGACTTTTCTGTGCACCTCTTGTCACACGGATGAGAAGGCAAGTTTAGCAGGTGGGAGCACCTTGGCCATAGGAAGACTGGGGAGACTTTTAGTGACTCCTCCCTTTTCTAGGTGAATCCAGCTAGGCACTTCTCTAGGACACTAGGTTAACCAGTCATCCTCATTTGTCAAAGATATTAAGGATCCAATTAATATCAAGACTGAGGATTTCCTGGGATACAGAATTTTCAATGCTAAAACTGGGAGAGTACCAGGCAACCCAGGAGGGTTGGTCTCCTTAAGAAAAAATCCACTCAGAAATTCCAAGGTGGCTGGGCGCGGTGGCTTACGCCTGTAATCCCAGCACTTTGGGAGGCCGAGGCGGGTGGATCACCTGAGGTCAGGAGTTCGAGACCAGCTTGACCAACATGGAGAAACCCCTTCTCTACTAAAAATACAAACAAACAAACAAACAAACAAAATTAGCCGGACGTGGTGGCGCATGGCAGTAATCCCAGCTACTTGGGAGGCTGAGGCAGGAGAATCTCTTGAACCTGGGAGGAGGAGGTTGCAGTGAGCCAAGATTGCACCGTTGCACTCCAGCCTGGGCAACAGGAGTGAAACTCTGTCTAAAAAAAAGAAATTCCAAGCTAAAGAGAGCCTACACTCTTCCGAGCCTGATATTAGAAAAAACGACATGCAGAGACCAGAGATAGCTTTTGAGAAAAAGTCACTATTAAACCCAGGCTTGTAAACATGGGCGGTGGTTTACTAGCTCAGTTTTTGCCACCAACCCATTTTCCTCATACTATGTAGTATGTCAAGAGATTCCTGGCTAGGCGCGGTGGCTCATGCCTGCAGTCCCAGCACTTTGGGAGGCCAAGGCAGGTGGATCACCTAACGTCAGGAGTTTGAGACCAGCCTGGCCAACATGGTGAAACCCCGTCCCCACTAAAAATACAAAAATTAGCTGGGCATGGTGGTGCATGCCTGTAGTCCCAGCTACTCGGGAGGCTGAGGCAGGAGAATCGCTTGAACCCAGTGGGGCAGAGGTTGCAGTGAGTCGAAATTGCACCACTGCACTCCAGCCTGGGTGACAGATGAGACTCTGCCTCAAAAAAAAAAAAAAAAAAAAAAAAAGAAATTCTCCAAATTCGAGCAACCTCTTGGGGTCCTTGTTAAAATGCATTCTTGGGCCCCACCATTACTGCTTGGGCCCCACCATTCTTGGGCCCCACCATGACTGCTCACTAAAATGCTCTCAGGCGAGTGCAGCCTAGGTATCTGTATCTTATCAAGTTTTCCTGGTGACTCTGATACACATAGTCTGTGGGCTAGGCTTTGGGAAAGCCCACGTGGTGGTAGTCAGAGTTTGACAAGTGGAAGCCAATAAGCATCCAGACCTCAGAGAGCCTCACTCCTCTAAGACAAAACTGTTTGGAAATGACCCGGGCCGGGGAAAGGAACTCACCTCGCCCTTCCACCTGCACCAACTTCTCCTTCACTCTTTGCCTGTTTGATGCCTTCTCTTTCTTTCTCAGTGTCCAGATTTAAACATCATCTCCTTGGAGTTTTTATTTATTTATTTGTTTTTTGACATGGAGTCTCCTTATGTCACCCAGGCTGGAGTGCAGTGGTGCACCTTGGCTCACTGCAACCTCTGCCTCCCGGGCTCAAGCGATTCTCCTGCCTCAGGCTCCCGAGTAGCTGGGTTTACAGGCGCCTGCCACCAGGCCTAGCAAATTTTTGTATTTTTTTAGTAGAGACGGGATTTTGCCATGTTGGCCAGGCTGGTCTCCAACTCCTGACCTCATGTGATCCACCCACCTCAGGCTCCCAAAATGCTGGGATTACAGGCATCAGCGACCTCACCCAGCTGCCTTGGAGTTTTTTCCTGGCCCCTTACCCAATCTTATTGGTGCTCACAACATCTTGGGTTTTTAAAAAACTCTATTGTGTGTGATTCTTCAGAGATGCTCCTCCTTAGTAGCCTCTAAGCTCCACGAGGGTGAGGCCTGGGCCTAATTTTCTCATTGCTGTGCACCCTACAGCACCTAGTTTAGGGCCAGGCACAGGGTAGGTGCCAGCTAAATATTTGTAAATGAATACATGAATGAATAAATACAAGAATGGATGAGGAGGCACTGGTGCCTGCCCTAGCTTGGACAACAGTGCTGAGTGTCAGTTGCTCCATGGGGGCTCATCTTAGCTGCTCTGGTGGCAAGGTTTCTTGCAGCATCATTGTCTTAGTCAGCTAGGGATGCCATAAAAAAATACCACTGACTGGGTGACTAAAAAATAAGCGAAATTTAGTTCTCACAGTTCTGGAGGTTGGAAATCCAAGACCAGGGTGCCAAGATGGTCAGGTTCTGCTGAGGGCCCTCTTTCTAGTGAAGGAAATCAAAATATTTTACCCCAAAATATAATTTTTTGACACATTTTGAAATGACTGCTCAGAGGGCCTGCAAACTCAAGTAGCCTTGCAAAGCTGTCTTCTGTAGGGGAGATTTGCATTTGTAGAGAAAACCTGCATCGCTGCAGCCAGACTTTCCAAAGGCCTTTCCTTTTCGGGATCTAGGAACAATTAACTGAGATTCTGACAACTTTAAAGGTCTGAAAGGAACATTTACCACCTATTCTCTGTGAGAGCTGCTACCTGTGAGGTTTCATTTACATAACAAGACTGCATTTGCTGGCCAGGCCTCCTCTTCTTTCTCGCATTAACCTGTTTTGCCACTCCAGGCCCCCATTCTTTCTGTAAGAGAGAGAGCGCGTGCACCCTAGTCTCTTCCTCTTACTTTTATTTTATTATTTCTTTGAGATAGTGTCTCATTCTGTCGCCCAGGCTGGAGTGCCGTGGTGTGATCACAGCCCACTGCAGTCTCGACCTTCCTGGCTCAAGCGATCCTCCCACCTCAGCCTCCTGAGTAGCTGAGACTACAGGCACTTGCCACCACACCCGGCTAATTAAATTTTTTGTTTTGTTTTGTTTTGTTTTAGGGCTGGGGTGTCACTATGTTGCCCAGGCTGCTCTGGAACTCCTGGGCTCAAGTGATCCTCCTGCCTCTGCCTCCCAAAGTGTTGGGATTACAGGCATGAGCCGCCATGGCTAGTTTAAATGGTTTTTCAGGGTCACATATCTCGGAAGATATGTGGGATGTAAACCCAGCAGCCTGGCCCCAGAGCCCATGGTCTTCATGGCAGCAGCATGTGTGCTGCCTCTCATGTGTACAAGTGAATGAAGAATGAAAGGTAAGCAGCGCACCGTGGTCATCCCCGCAGCCAGGAGCCTCCAGAGGTGCCATTCTGTCTCTCAAGTCCCTGGGTTTTGGGGACTCCCTGTCACAACCCCTTTGGGGTAGCCTCCCACCCCTGCCACTGCATCTCTTCCTCCCCTTGTCTTCTCTCTGTCTAATTGTGAGCGCGCTGCGCTAAGTAGGTCACTCCCACCGAGGGCTTTTTTTTTTTTTTTTTTTTTTTTTTTTTTTTGAGACAGTCTTGCTCTGTCGCTCAGGCTGGAGTGCAGTGGCCCGAACTCACTGCAACCTCCGCCTCCTGGAGTCAAGTGATTTTCCTGCCTCAGCCTTCTGGGTAGCTGGGACTACAGGCACCTGCCATCACATCCTGCTAATTTTTGTATTTTTAGTAGAAACAGGGTTTCACCGTATTGGCCAGGCTGGTCTCAAACGCCTGACCTTGTGATCCGCCTGCTTTGGGCTCCCAAAGTGCTGGGATTACAGGCGTGAGCCACCGCGCCTGGCCTCACCCAGGGCTTTTAATGAGAAGTTTTGCCATACCAAGGCAGCAAAGATGAATAATTCAGTGAAGAAGGAATGTTATTCTTTTTTTTTTTTTGAGTTGGAGTTTTACTCTTGCTGCCCAGGCTGGAGTGCAATGGTGCAATCTTGGCTCGCCGCAGCCTCTGCTCCCAGGTTCAAGCGATTCTCTTGCCTCAGCCTCCCGAGTAGCTGGGATTACAGGCATGAGCCTCCATGCCTGGCTAATTTTGTATTTTTAGTAGAGGTCGGGTTTCTCCAAGTTGGTCAGGCTGGTCTCGAACTCCTGACCTCAGGTGGTCCGCCCGCCTCGGCCTCCCAAACTGGTGGGATTACTGGCATGAGCCACCACGCCCTGCCTTTTTCTTTTCTTTTTTTTTTTTTTTTTGAGACGGAGTCTTGCTCTGTCACCCAGGCTGGAGTGCAGTGGCACAATCTCAGCTCACTGCAACCTCCACCTCGCGGATTCAAGTGATTCTCCTGCCTCAGCCTCCCGAGTAGCTGGGACTACAGGCACCCACCACCACGCCCTGCTAATTTTTGTATATTTAGTAGAGACGGGGTTTCACCATGTGGGCCAGGCTGGTCTCGAACTCCTGACCTCAGGTGATCCACTCGACTCGGCCTCCGAAAGTGCTGGGATTATAGGCTTGTGCCATCTCGCCCAGCTGGGAATGTTATTCTTTCACAGAAGAGTCCCTTGACAGTGGGAGAGGCAGGGAAGGACTGCTTATTATGGGAGGAGTGGGGGCTGGGGTGACAGAAGTAGAGAGGTGAGGAGGAAAGCCCCACATGAATCACTAGCAGAATTCTGAGGGATCCTTGTCAAAGCCTCTGCCATTTAGGAGTTAAGCCTACTTAGGCTGGTGCAAAATCCCCAGTAATCTGATGGCTTTTGCCCCATAAAGCAGTGATCTCTTTACGACCAATGCCTACTTCCAAAGAGAGGTGTTGTCATATCTAGGGGTGATGGCCTGTTTTCTTAATTCACTGAAATTTCAAAATGATTAAGACTACTCAAAGGGGAAAGAGGACAGATGGAGGGGAGTGATGTGCATTCCCAGTCCTCATTCAATGCCTGTTGTGGGGTGGCAGGGGGGTTGCTAATCCTTAGACAGCAACTTTCAGAAGACATAAAACAGTTTTCCTGATGATGTGTTTCGAATTCTGACAGAACATATGAGATGCAAGCCTTCTTCTCAATTGTCAGTTAGCCATTTGGGACATAGAACTGGGGCTCTAGTTCACCCTTGTCTGAATAAAATGCAGCAATCTTTTTTTAGATGGAATCTTTCTGTGTTGCTCTGGCTGATCTCAAATTCCTAGGCTCAAGATATCCTCCCCTCAGCCTCCTAGGTAGCTAGGAAGACAGGCATAGGCCACCAGCAAGCAGTAATCTTTTTGTGGGAGTTGGCATCTGACACAAAGCAAGTTTTCTAATGTTTTATGTGCCAAAAGGATCCAGTGGCTTATACTCTGGTGCTCTAGAATAAGAAGAGTGGATTTTAGCCCCTGTTCTACTACTTCTTGGCTGTGTGACCTTAGACAATTTATAACACTTCGCTGATCTTCAGTGTCCTTATTTAAAAACTGAGTAGCTGTAACAAAACTCTCTCATGCTTGCTGTGAAGACTGTAGGAAATAAAAATGTATTTTTTAAACGGAAACTTTGTACATATGTAAGGGATATTTACAAGTAGAAAGGGGTACTTGGCAACTTCTCTGTACTTAGCACACTCTCACCTGAGCCCCTTTGGATAAACTGATTTGCTAGGGTTGAGAACAAAGTATGTGGCCATGGAACTGTTTCTATGCAAACCTAACTGACATGTCAGAAAGCCAAATAGTGATCTTAGTCTCAATGGCACTTTCCTATCACCAGAGGCATAGAGAGGCAATCTTTGGAGTCCAAGGTATCTGAGTTTGGTACTAGGTTCTGCCATTTATTAACTATGTGGGAAAATTAATCAACATCCTTGAGCCTCATGATTGTCATCTGTGGAACAGAATTAATAACAGTTTCTGTCCCTCAAAAATGTCCTAAGTTTTAAATTAGAATGTCCATATGTAGTCCATAGCACAGGCTCTGACACAGTAGCTTTTCAATAAATGGAAGCTTTAGATGCTGCTGTTATTTTAAAAGAGCGAAAAACTCTGAGATTTTACATATACTAAGATTCGTTTAAAATTTCTTCACTATAGTCTGGGCAATATAATGAGACCCCATCTGTACAAAAAAATTAAAAAAATTAGCCAGGTGTAGGGGTGAGCATCTGCAGTCCCACCTAACTACTTGGGAGGCTGAGGTGGGAGGATCACTTGAGCAGAGAAGGTCAAGGCTGCAGTAAGCCATGATTGCACCACTGCACTCCCCAGCCTGAGTGACACAGTCAGACCCTGTCTCAAAAAAAAAAAAAAAAAAAAGATCTTTACTGAATGCCAACCATGTGCCAAGGAATACTAGAGATACAGTGGTGGCCAAATTACCTGACTTTCAACAAGCATTTGGGAGTGAGTGAAAGCAAGACTCTATTCTGGCTCAGAAATTAATATGCCTAAGCTGTTAAGGTCTTGGAGGCTGAGGCTGAAGCGGAGATGATTTTTTTTAAGACTCTGGGACTCAGCTACTCACTAAAGGAATGGGAAAGTGTGCAGATAGTATCAGGCACAGGAGGACATACAGAGGAAGAAAGGTAGTGTTTTTAAGGAGGAAGTAGTACTACTTCCCTTTGCAATAGGAAAAACCAAACCAAATAAGGAAACAAAATGAACAAGTAACGCTTCACTAGCTGTGGACAGGACAAAAACACCAAGGGGCCTCACCTGAGTTTTTCCTTTCCAACATTCTGCCTTTTCCTTGTCAAAGCAGGAATTTAAGAAAGGATCTAAGAATTCATTCATACCTCTGTGTTGTAGGACCAATGTGAATTGCCTGGAGACTAGCCTCAGGAGTGAGTGATATCATAGTCAAGTCCCAGTTCATTGTGGGTCAAGGAATCTGGCTCCAGCCTCAGTTTCTTAGGAAAGAAGCCAGTGGGAGTTACACAGCCTCTGATATAACTTGAAAAACTGCCCACCTTGGCAGATGGTTATCCATCCATGGGGCTCAGTGACCTGTGATCAGATGGAACCAAATGAGGGCTGTGGCAATGGTGCCTTTGGGAGGCTTGGTGAGGCAGAGTTGGAGGTCGGAGAAGCTAAGTTGCCCTGAACCTTTCCTGAGGAATGTGTCTTCTGTTTCTTTAGAAAGTTACACTCTCACCAATGACCAGCTGCCTTCTGGGTGAAGTGAAAGTGAGTACCCTGCTGACTTTTACTTTCTGTCTCCTCTTCTTGGCTTTGGTTCAAGACAGAGCAAATCACTTTGTGCTGCAAAGAGCTGACTGACACCCCTACGCACTGCATCATCTTGCTTTTGGGGAATGGGGAAGAGAATGGGCAGGGTTGGCCTTCATCAAGACCGTTAAGGGTTAACACAAGTTGGCATTGGAGGCCCTTACCACCTTCCCAAGAGAGATCCTGAGACATGCTGCCTAATGGAAACTTGCCATTCCTCACTTCAGCATTCCCTTTCCTCTCTCTGCCTCTTTCCTCCTTCAACTTCCACAGCTCCCCAGGACCAGTTTAATTTGTCCAGTATTGAAATCATCCCAGGCAAAGCAGCCAGCCTCCTCTCTTTACTAACAGCTGGAGTGAGGACTGAGGAGGCCTGGAGGCTTACTGCTTGCCATGGTGAGAAGTAGGCCCTGAGAGGATTATGAGCAGGGAGCTGGAGTTTTTTTGTTTGTTAGTTTTGATGAGTTTTGTTTGCTTTTCTTTCTGCACCCACCTGCCCCCCTGTTTCCTTCCCACCTACCCCTCCAGAGTCTCAAACCACTAAAGCAGAAGGAGATTACTAGGAGCAAAATCAGCTCCTGACGTGAGCTACACTAAATCCAGGCTGCCCTGCTGAGGGTAATTGGTGTGTACTTTGTGAAGTAGACTCTGGGAGAGCCAAGTTTGGAAGGCAAGATGTACCACCTTTGTGGCATGGCACAGCATCCTGAGGCAGAGGGGGCCTGCTAGGGGAGGAGGGGGCGTTGAAGCTCTCTGAAGCCTCCACACTTTTTCCTTTCTGGCCAAATAGGAAAGTCGCAGGCAAACTAAAAGCCAGTTTAGGCTGAGAAAGGCAGCTAAGTCCTGAACTCCTGTCCTGTGTCTGCCACACCCCAAGGTCCCTTTCTACCAGAGTCCAGGCACCCACTCCACAAAATCTCCTTCAATCAGCTTCCTCTCTTCCCACTGGTGACCAAGGCAGATCATATTCATAGAGAAGATATGAGCTCCTGAAAGGGTGTGAGGTTATTATGTTACATCTATTCCTGTTGTTATTAGTGTTTTTGTGTTATTATTATTATTTTGAATTAGTTCCCTTCAATTTAATCCATGGCTCTGAGAATGGAGACAGCTGATTCAGGGAGATTTTTTGGACTGGGTACCTGAACTGCACTAAAAAATGACCTTGCTTCCTTATTAATTAGTAACCTGGGGCTGAGGAGCAATAAGAAAGGAGAAGCGCATGGGAAGGAAACTCTGAGCGGACCAGCAAGGCCAGATAATGGCCAATGGTGAAGTCTCAGTGTCTCCTATCTCCTCTTTCATTCTGTGGCAACTGCATAAAGCTACCTTGATTCGAGGATCATCTCAGAGTGAAAATATCCAATGGTGTCCCTGTACTTCTAGTTCAATCCTTTTATCCATCCCAGCCTAGAAATGGGTACCCTCCTCCCTTTTTGACCCTCCAAACATGTATTCTCAGTTTCCAAGGTTTCTATTTATCCTCACTTAGGTGTTGCTTTATGTATACTCTCAAAACCTTTTCTTTTGTCCATGTTTTATTTTCCCAGCAAGATGGCACATTTCCTGAAGGCAGGTTCTGCGTCACAAACTCCACTAGAATCCCTCTTCTTCAGGGCTCTGAATACGATGGGAGCTTGGTGAATGTATCTTGACTTACTGCTCATGAAGCAAGAGCCACAGGAAAGGTCCATGCTATGAATAACAGGCATAAAATAGGAGAAATTGGCTTATTACATAAAAAAATAAGATTAAATGCTTATGTCATGCCATGTACATAATAAACACTAGAGGTATTGCACACTTAAACATGAAAGGCAAAAGTTTACAACTATAGAAATACTGGAGAGGCTGGGCGTGATGGCTCATGCCTGTAATCCCAGCACTTTGGGAGGCCGAGGCAGGCGGATCACGAGGTCAGGAGTTCGAGACCAGCCTGACCAACATGGAGAAACCCCGTCTCTACTAAATTTTTGGTAGAGACGGGGTTTCTCCATGTTGGTTAGGCTGGTTTGGAACTCCTGACCTCCAGGTGATCCGCCCACCTCAGCCTCCCAAAGTGCTGGGATTATAGGTGTGAGCCACCACGCCTGGCCAACATTTCTATATCCCCCTAGAACTACTCTCACAGGTACACAAAGTAGCTTGCATGAAATGTTTGTTGCAATATTGTAATACAGAGAAACTGAAAACAACCTAAATGTCCATCAACAGAGGAATGGATAAATAAAATGCAAAATATGCAAATCATGGAATATTATATAGTGGTTAAAATGAACATATTAGTTTCACAGTTATCAACAGAATTAGTTCTCAATAATTATAATATTACATGAAACAAAGAAGCAGAGAAGATGTACAGAACAATACCATTTATGTAAATCAAACACACAAGAGTGCACATCTGGCCGGGTGCAGTGGCTCACGCCTGTAATCCCAGCACTTTGGGAGGCCGAGGCGGGTGGATCACCTGAGGTCAGGAGTTTGAGACCAGCCTGGCCAACATGGTGAAACCCTGTCTCTATTAAAAATACAAAAAATTAGCCGCGCATGGTGGCGGATGCCTGTAATCTCAGCTACTCTGGAGGCTAAGATAGGAGAATTGCTTGAACCTGGGAGGTGGAGGTTGCAGTGAGCCAAGATTGCATCATTGCACTGCAGCCTGGGCAACAAGCGTGAAATTCTGTCTCCAAAAAAAGAGTGCATATCCATCATGAAAGGAGATGGGATTGGGAAGGGTGATAAAGAGGGAAATAAATAAAGTAAAAATAAATAAAAATAGAAATAAAATGATACAAAGTGGGCCATGCATAAACTGATGATGATAATATGACTCTAACAGTATTCCAGTCAATGAAATTCTTTGCACCTGAAGCACACCCCTTACCCTGAAGGAAAAAAAAAAAAAAAGAAAGAAAGAAATGGGATAAGGTATAGGAAAGTGCCCAAAGCAGTGTCTGGCAACCAATACTTGCTCAGCAAAAGCAAGTTTCCATTTTCCTGCTTCACCCTTCTTCCTTGAGAGGGAAGTGGTAGTGAGCAGGGAATACTAAGAGCCCAGAAGCTAAACATCTGTTGTCTTAGTCTGTTTTGTGCTGCTATAACAGAAAACCAAAGACTAGGTAATTTATAAAGAACATAAATTTATTTCTCATAGTTCTAGAAGCTGGAGAGTTCAGGATCAAGGTGCCAGTAGATATGGTCTCTGGTTCCAAGATGGGGCCTTGCTGTGTCCCCAACACTGCACCCTCAAACGGATAAGGCAGAAGGGCTTGAGAGTGAACCAACTCCCACAAGCCCTTTTTATAGTGACATTAATCCATTCATGTGGTTGGAGCCTCCCAAAAGGCCCATATTCCAACACTGTCACTTTGGAGATTAATTTCCAGCATATGAATTTTAAGGAATACATCCGAGTCCATGGCACCTGAACATTTAGACCTGTCCTTGGATGTCAATTGGTCCACCTGGAGGAGGTGCCACTGCTGAAGGGCACCAAAAGTGAAACAAAAGCACCTCGTTGGAGACCAGCAAGGGGCCTCCACAGCCTGAATGTTTCTCATTGGGATGTGAGCTCCCTTTGTTCCTCATAATCCCAATTCCACCATCTTTGTGCTGAGAACTTGATCCAAGGAGCCTAATCAGTAAGGCTGCTAGCTTGGCAGTCCTGTATTTAATGAAACCAACCTCTCTATTCACTCAAGGATCATTAAAAAGCTTTATTTCTTCTGACAGATGCAACACTACACTTGCCCAGAGATTCCCCTGGCTGCTCTGAGAAATGGGCAGCATAGCTCAGGAAGCTGAGGGCTGAGACACCTGAAAGCTGGTTTAAGGAAACTGCCAGGCCGGGTGTGGTGGCTCATGCCTGTAATTCCAGTACTTTGGGAGGCTGAGGCGGGTGGATACCTGAGGTCTGGAATTCGAGACCAGCCTGACCAATATGGAGAAACCCCGTCTCTACTAAAAAATACAAAATTATCCGGGCATGATGGTGCATGCCTGTAATCCCAGCTACCCGGGAGGCTGAGGCAGGAGAATCGCTTGAACCCGGGAGGCAGAGGTTGTGGTGAGCCGAGATTGCGCCGTTGCACTCCAGCCTGGGCAACAAGAGCAAAACTCCGTCTCAAAAAAAAAAAAAGAAAGAAAGGAAAGAAAGAAAGAGAGAGAGAAAGAAAGAGAAAGAAAAGAAAGAAAGAAAGAAGGAAAGAAAGAAAGAAAAGAAAAGAAAGAAAGAAAAAGAAAGAGAGAAAGAAAGAAAACGACCTTTCTTGAATAGGGACACAGTATGAACACAAAGGCAGGGATGGTGTTTGATTGAGTATACCCAGACACTTAGCTGAAGGGTCTCTGGTAGGCAAATGCTCAGACAGCCTGCTTTTTACCTGTTTCAGCTTTGATTTCTACTGAAGGCCGATCATTTTAGCCCAACCTAGCTTCAGCCTGAAGATAGCCAGTTCTAGAGATAGTAGCCTTTAGAGACCTTCTGCTAGAGAAGAGAAGAGAAGAGAAAACAATGGGCAAATCCTTGCTCCCAAGGACATGGTTTTAGGAAGAGCAATCCCTGAGACTTGAGTGGTGACAATGGAGACAACCACACAGGAATGCAAGTCTCCAGTCTGGCTCTGACCTACTTTATAGCTGGGGAATAACATTTCCTTGCAGTGGTCCCAAGACAGAAGCAGGCCAGTTTTCTACAAACTAGGAAAACGGTATAGATGAGAAAGGAACAGACAAATATATATGGGGTCATAAAAGGGAAAGACTTCTGCAAAGAGCACTTGCTTATCATTTTTTTTTCACTTCTTCTGAGCCAAGCTCCTGCTGGCTAGGATTGTCATTGGGCCAGTGTCAGGACCTGACATCAACCTTGGTTTTAGCAATACCGAGAAACAAGGAGGCCTGGTCCTAGCAGCCACAAAGCTGCTTGACGGTCTGCCTAGGGGAAAAGGAATTCGGCCACATGGTAAGAGTCCGTATTTGTGCACACTTGTCTCCTCGCCTTCATTTCGTCTTTATCTCTACCTCCTCCCCCAACCCCAAGCTGTGGGGTATTTGGTCCTCCTGGCTCCTTTCTCTACATCTGTTGTCTATCTGTCCTTTTTGCATCCAAGGTCAGGCAATTGGGATTTGCTGATTTAAAATTTGTATTTAAAGATTTTGCATGCTGCCAGCTCAGGAACACAAATGGAGTACCAGTCCGCTCTGGATACTCTTTTGTCCAATGTCCTTGGTGGGATGAGGGAGGGAGGCAGGAAGAGCTAGGGCCAGGTGATAAGGGAGTACTGCTGGTTATGTGTCCCAAAGCATACTTCTTCAGCTCTATTACCAACTGCCCCTCCCCATCCTCCTACTGGACTCCTGATGAGAGAGGCACTGAGGTTGGGGTGGGTGCAGAGATAAAGGAAGAATTACTGTGTTATGGAGCACTCACTACATGCCTCCAACCATGTCAGGAAATCTACATATATTGCTTTACTTCGTGCTCACAACAGGCTGTGAGGTTAGTAATATTATCGTTCCCTAGTTTATAGTTGAGAATACTGAGCCCCAAAGAGGATAAGCAACTTCCCTCAAGGTCTCACAGACAGTAATAATGTTGAGCCAAGATTCAAACCCAGGTTTGGCTGACTAGCCGTAATGCCCTTAACAGCTGCTCTGTTAAGAGCACTAGTTTATGTTCCTGGCCATGTCACCAATATATACTATTTTTTTTTTTTGAGACGGAGTTTCCCTCTTGTTGCCCAGGCTGGAGTGCAATGGTGCAATCTCAGCTCACTGCAATCTCCGCCTCCTGGGTTCAAGCGATTCTCCTGCCTCAGCCTCCCAAGTAGCTGGGATTACAGGCATGCACCACCACGGCCAGCTAATTTTGTATTTTTTAGTAGAGACGGGGTTTCTCCATGTTGGTCAGGCTGGTCTCAAATTCCTGACCTCAGGTGATCCACCCTCCTCAGCCTCCCAAAGTGCTGGGATTACAGGCATGAGCCACCACACCCGGCCCAATATGTACTGTTAATGAAAAAATTTGTTTGGGCCCCAGATTCCTCTGGTATAAAATGGGAGTGATGGCCCTTTGCCTGACTACTGGGCTTGCTGTGAAGGTCAAACTGGTTAAGGCATATGGAATAACATATGGAATAATAAAGAACCATTTCCCTTTGTGTGAGGGTAGGGAATCAAAGCCTGATCTATGAGCTGGGCTGCCTGGGTTCCAGTCATGGCTGTGTCCTTCCCTGGTTCTTGACCTTGGATAAAATTACTTCAGGTTTCTGGGCCTCAACTATAAACTGAAGGAGGTGGCCTCAAAGGGCTCCTGCAGGTCTATGGGGCTGTGATCATTTCCCCTCTCTGCGTCTTAGGCTGTCTGCCTGCTGCTAGAGGGAGATGGTCTCACTCAGCCTTCTCCCTTCATTCTGCTGACATCGAATGGATCTGAAATAGTTTGGAATGAACAAGAAGCCAGAGCCCCAAAGTCCCCATGCCTTCTTCTGTCTTCCCTCACCTTCTACCATCACAGTGTTGGTCCCAGGTATTGCTCTCATTCCCACTTCCTTGTTATTAATGAGGGGAGAGACAGGGCCTTAACCCAATCTCCTCATAGCCCAGCATAGCCCTACTCCCAGTGTACCCTTCTAAAGAAAAAGTTGTGATGTTGGCTTCACTTGTGTCATCTGATGATGCTCTTGGGGACTACGGGTAGGGCCTAGTCCAAGGCGTGGGCCGTGAAGCAACTCACAGTAACAGGCTTGATAGTCATTTGCAATCCTAAAATGCTGCACTTCCTCCCAGTCATATCTTGAATTAATGAAGAGCCATTTTATTGGAAGTCTAATGTGTACAAAGTACTCTGTTGGGCACTAGGAAGGGAACACTCAGATAGACAAGAAGCTCACAGGCTGGTGTGTGAGACGGATGTGTCTTCTAGCACATAGAGCACTTCGTGTACTTCACAAGGGCATACAGGACTTTATCTCATCAGATTCTCAAAACTTCTAGGAGATATACAGGACAGTACCATCCTTATTTTAGTGGACCGAGTCGCATAAGTACATGCGAGCTTGTAAAAGTAAGAATAAAAATAGAAGAGTAGGTGCCAATTGCAGAGCTGTCTGATGATGTGAGGTAGACAGGTTCTAACCACACAGTACAGTGAGCCTTTGGGAGAGAAGCACTATGGGAAGACCTTGCTTTCATGTTTAGCCAGCTTATTCTTGGAAAACTGAGGGGTCACCAAGACTATTTTTATGCAGAGGAGTCAAAGCCTAAGGAACTGATGAAGACTGAGTTCTTGTTTTTAGGTAGCCCACTGATTGAGAAGATGGAGGGGTTTCTGCAGAACAATCAGGGCCAAGAGAAAAATTGCCATTAAGCCTGCTTTAGGAAGGTTCCAGAATGGAGTCTTAGAGCTTGATCAAGAAGAGTCCAGGAGGCTGTCCACAAAGCTTGGCTCACAGAGTTTTGAATGAGCCTGTCCTGCAGTGCAGCCTGAGGTCCTCTCAGCATCTGCCCTCTCTGGAGGCACTCTCTAAGCTCCTGGAGTTCTGTAGGTAACCCAGCCCCCAAAGCTCTGGCTTCTTTCAAAAACAGAGCTGGAGGGCACATCTGCCAAACTCCTTCACTAACAAGCAATCTCTTCTCTGGCAGCCCTGCTCTGCCCTTCCGCTGGAATAATTGAGCACAGATGTATGTGCATGCGAGTGCATGCATATCTGTGTACTTGGGAGAGGTGGGGGATGCAGTTGTATTGCCTGGGGAGGAGAGGATTCTCGCTGTTCTGTTATCTTACTAGCTGCTTCCAGGTATTTGCTTTTGCTGCCCTCCCTCCTTTCCTTTCCCGGCCCTCCTGCAGATTCATGGGAGGGGCTCGCTCCTTGCTCTGTGCCCTAAGGCTACAGTGCCCCAGAGCCCGACTGCAGCAAAACACTAAAAAGCCTGCAGGCATCAGGAACCAGGTCCTGAGTGAAGGACTAAATCTGGAAGTGGAGATTCAGGAGAGGGGACTCATGTACATGTTGTGTGCCTAGTGGTTAGGAGCCTGGGATCAACACATGCCTGTAATCCCAGCTACTTGGGAGGCTGAGGCAGGAGAATTGCTTGAACCCAGGAGGCAGAGGTTGCAGTGAGCCGAGATCGCGCCACTGCACTCCAGCCTGGGTGACACAGCGAGATTCCTCTGTCTCAAAAAAAAAAAGAGCCTGGGATCTGATGACAGATTTTCTAGGTTCATAATGTTGTTCCGTATTCTACCACCAATATAACCTCTCTGTGCCTCAGTTGCCTTGCCTATAAAATGGAGATAACAGTACCTTCCTTATAAGAGTGTTTCACAGATTCAATGCATAATTATCTATAAAGTAGTTAGAACAGGGCTGGACATACACCAAGTAATCAAAAACTATTAGCTATTAGTTTCAGTCTGTCTTCTAAGATTTGTTTCCAACTCCCAAGCTGCCAGGGTCTCCTATTAGTTGCCTGCCCTGATGAGGGTGCCTGCCCTCTTTAAGGCAGGTGCCATGGCACCTTGTAAAGGTTTCTCTCCGTGGAACTTGGGCTCAGCCCTAGCCAAGTGTGATCAGCTCTGAAGCCTTGAGATTTCTAGGAAGTGCTGCTTGTGCTGGCTCCAATGCTGTGATTCCTTCAGGAGCTTAAGGCCCAGTAGTCTTCTCCACACAGAGGGCAGAAGGAACTAGATTTGGGGAAGAGGTAGATGCCTGAGTAGAAAAAAAACAGCTGTTATTCTTATGCTGTTACCCAACAACATTCAACATGGAACACTTCCGTGACCAAATGTATGGTGTGTTTCCCAATTTCTCACACACCAAGCAAGCAACTCTGCAGGAGACACCAGCTGGATGTCCTCCAATTCAATTCTGATGCTACCTACCTGGAGATAGCATCAGATCCTGCAGGTTGAGGGCTCGGTCCCCAAGCCTGTCTCCCACTTCCAATGCCAATCACAAGCCCCAGGTTATTTTGCCTCTGCTTCTGACTGACTGGCTATAAATCGGGGTTCCCATGAACCCCTCCGCAGGTTTGATCAGTTTGCTAGAGCAGCTCACAGAACTCAGGGAAGCACTTACTTAATTTTACCAGTTAGAAAGGAGATTTTGAAGGATACAAATGAATGGCCAGATGAAGAGATATATAGGGTGAGATCTAAAGTCCTGAGCACAGGAGCTTCTGTCTCTGTGGAGTTGGGATATGCCATCCTCCTGGTGGGCAGATGTTCAAACTCCATGTATGGCTATCCACGGGCTTTTCAAACTCTGTCTTTCTGGGTTTTTATGAAGGCTTTATTATGTAGGCATGATTGATTAAATCCTTGGCCATCAGTGATTAACTTAACTTTCAGCTCTTCTCCCCTCCTAGGAGGCTGGGGGTGTGGCTGAACATCACAATCCTCTAATTGTGCCTTGGTCTTTCTGGTGACCAACTCCCATCCTGAGGCTACCTACCTGCTGCCAGCCATCAGTCAACTCATTAGCATACAAAAAAGCATCACTTTGGAGATTCTAAGGATTTTAGGAATTGTATAGCCGAGAACAGCAGGAAATGCCAGAAAAGGGTCAGAGAGGGGGTCTTGGCTTTCAAGGGCTGAGGAAGGCCCTTCTTGCCCTCAACAAGAGCATGATCCCCACTGACACCCACCTATGCAGTTTGCCAAAGAGGTTACCTCAGAAGGTTCATCAGCCCATGGCCTAAAGGATTAAGAGAGTTTCAAATTGATGAAAACTCCAGTGTAGAGAAAAGAAGAAAAACAGTTGTGAGCTCCAGGCCAACTTTTGGAGAAGCAAAAAATTAAAAATAGCTGAGCTTTAAAATTTTTTTTTTTTTTTTTTTTTTTGGTGTGGTGGGGGGTGGGTGGAGCTTGAGGAGGGCTGGAGCTGAGCAGGATGCAAGAAACATTTGTTCTGCTTGCTCCAGGAAGAAGTGAGTGTGTGTGAATTCAATTTTTTGGGTCACTGCCCAGAGTGGTCACACACCACCACAGATCAAGGATCCCCTTGCCACCAGAACTCTCTATGCACTGAGCACCTCACCCCTACCCTCTGCCTGCAGTTGTTGCAACTTCCGGTCTTCCTGCTAGTGGCAAATCTGTACGGGTCTGCAGCAACCTCAATTCTTGACTCCTCAGAAGAAAGAATTCGATGGAGGGTCATAAGGCAAAGGGAAAGACTGAGGCAAGTTTTAGAGCAGGAGTGAAAGTTTCTGAAGAAGTTTTAGTGCAGGAACAAAAGGATGCAACGTATACTTGTAAGAGGACCAAGCAGGCGACTTGAGAGGTTCAAATGCATGGTTTGACCTTTGACTTGGGGTTTTATATGTTGGCATGCTTCTGGGGGTTTGCATCTCTTCTTTCTTGATTCTTCCCTTGGGGTGGGCTGTCCACATGTGCACTGGCCTGCCGGCACTTGGGAGGGGCCATATGCACACTATGTTTACTGAAGTTGTAAGCATGCTCACATGAGGCATTCTTTCCTTATCAGTTGAGTCTTTTAGAGTAAGGCCATATACCCGTTAAACTCTGCCATTTTGCCTCTTAGTGCACATGCTTGAACCCACTAGCCCAGCTCCTGAGATCTTATCAGGAAGCTGCTGATCACCAGTTTTAGGTTTTTCTATCTATTGGGAGACATTCCCTGGTGCCAACTGCAACCAATTATTATTTTAGAGAGACAGTTTAACAATCACCTGACCGTCACCTGATGGTCACCTGACATTCCTAGTTTGGGGGGAGCCCTCTCCTGCCCTGCTTATGTCTGACTACCTACTATAACATTTCCAGGGCCTGGGCATGCCTTTTTGCAGGATTCAGTGGCACCAGGTTGGCTCACACTTGAAGAATACACATTTGGTCCTCGTGCATTGAAGGTGGCATTCAACTGGACACTGGCAGTGGAGGGAGGCAGCATACCCTTGGCCCACCTCAGCCACAGTGGTCAGCTCAGAGGACTCCATAGGAGGTTGGAGCTGAGGGCTCGAGTCTGGAAGAGGGACATTACCCATCCCACAAAGGCTTCTAAAGAGGTCCTCAGTAGAGAGGACCTCTTTGAAACTGCCTTTGCAAAAATTTTAACAGTGATAAAATTATGACAGTGAAAGAGATCTTACCTAACCAACTCCATCTTGCCTTTAACCTCCAAACTGCCCTTGATTATTCCTGGGTGTGGGCCAAGCCAACTTTGGTAGAAATTTATAGATTGAATGGTAATAGCCCTTCCCAAACCTAAACTGCCTTTATAAAACTAATACAAGGCCACAATTTTAAGATTATGAAAGGGGCCTGAATTCTGCTAAGATATAGGTGTAGTTAAATGATTAATAGCCATTGTTCCAGAGGTCACAAGATTTGCAACATTGCCAATTGCTCCTGTAAATAACATCACTATTGTGGAACCTAAGACTGGCTTTTTAAGATGTCTTTTCAGACTTTTACATTTCTGACAACTGACTGGATGACTCCACCTGGAACAGCGACTCCTCTGTGGTCCCAACCAGAAGTGGACTCAGCACATGAGGACCATTTTCCACAGCCCTATGATTGTCTCTTGAATATCCGTATCTGTATTCTTCCTATTCCCATTTCCTCTTTAGGCTATAAGGTTTACTGCTATCAGTTTTTCAAAGGGGAGGGGGAGTGGTACAAAAAAGCAGGTTGATAACTGCCAGAGTTCACACAGAACCAAACCATCCTTGAAAAACCTTACCCTTCAAATTTTCAGGGAGGCTGATTAGACTAATAATAAAACTCCAGTCTCCTGTTTAGCTGGCTCTGCATGTATTAAACTTTCTCTACTGCAATTCCCCTGTCTTGATAAATTGGCTGTATCTAGGTAGCAGGCAAGAAGAATGCCTTGGGTAGTGTATTAGTCCATTCTCACATTGCTATGAAGAAATACCTGAGACTGGGTAATTTATAAAGAAAAGAGGCTTCATTGACTCAGTTCTGCATGGCTAGGGAGGCCTCAGGAAACATACAATCACGGTGGAAGGCACCACTTCACAGGGAGGCAGAAGAGAGAATAAGTGCAAGCAGAGGAAATGCCAGATGATTCTAAAACCGTTAGATCTCATGAGACTCACTATTACAAGAATGGAATGAGGGAAACTGTCCCCATGATCTGATTACCTCCACCTGGTCCTGCCCTTGACACATGGGGATTATGGAGATTACAATTCAAGGTGAGATTTGGATGGGGACACAGAGCCAAACCATATCAGGTCGTTATAGCTTCACTTGGGACTTTGACATTTGTCTGGGATAGGATGAGGATGGAGCATGGACTAGTTCCTGAGGGTGAGATAAGGGAAAATGCTGCCAAGAAGACACTGGCCAGGAGGGAACCGGATGCTAGTAATTGAGACAAGAAGCCTGCCAACTCAAGCCAGACCTTGGGCTACTGGGATGTGGGAAGGAATTAAAGAACGAAGATAACAGCAGTATCTATTGGATTTGATGAGGATTAATGCAAGTGAAGCACTTAGTACAGAGCCTAGCACACAGTAAGTACTTAACTAATGGCATCAAGCTGCAAACTCTATCATCTCTGTCTTTTAGAGGCCATAATGCATGTTAGCATAGTGGAGGTTTTGTGTAGTCTCCCAAGTAGCTGGGACTACAGGCGTGTGCCACCACGCCTGGCTAGTTTTTGCATGTTTAGTAGAGATGGGGTTTCTTCATGTTGGTCAGGCTGGTCTCGAACTCCTGACCTCAGGTGATCTGCCCACCTTGGCCTTCCAAAGTACTGGGATTACAGGCATGAGCCACCGTGCTGGCCGAAAAAAAACATTTTTTTTTTTTTTCTTGAGACGGAGTCTCGCTCTGTAACCAAGGCTGGAGTGCAGTGGTGCAATCTCGGCTCACTGCAAGCTCTGCCTCCTGGGTTCACGCCATTCTCCTGCCTCAGCCTCCAGAGTAGCTGGGACTACAGGCGCCTGCCACCATGCCCGGCTAATTTTTTTTGTATTTTTTAGTAGAGACGGTGTTTCACCGTGTTAGCCAGAATGGTCTCGATCTCCTGACCTTGTGATCCACCCCCCCAGCCTCCCAAAGTGCTGGGATTACAGGCATTGAGCCACCGCGCCCTGCCGAAAAAAAATTTTTTTTAAGAGTCAGTGTCTCACTGTATTGCCCAGGTGACAGTGCAGTGGCATACTCCTAGCTCATGGCAGTTTTAAACTCCTGGGATCAAGCAGTCCTGCTTCAGACTCTCAAGTAGCTAAGACTAGAAGTGCATACCACCATGCGTGGCTAAAGAGACACTAAAACAAACAAACAAAACAAAACAAAAACAAAAAACTTTGGTTAACCCAGACTTCCCCAAATATATTTGCCTGCAGATTTTTTTTTTTTTTTTTTTTTTTTACACTAGACCTTTCACCATCCAGTGGAGCTGACAATCTCTGGTCATGCTTTGGGAATCTCCACTCTCCTTCCAGTGAGAGGCTCCAGTAACATTTGTCAGTGCTTTAAAAATGTTTCAATTTGATGTCAATTAATACTTTTTTTTGAGACAAGGTCTGTCTCTGTTGCCCAGGCTGGAGTGCAGTGGCATGATCTCAGCTCACTGCAACCTCTGCCTCCTGGGCTCAAGCCATCCTCCCCTTCAGCTTCCCGAGTAGCTGGGACTACAGGTACGCACCATCATGCCTGGCAAATTTTTGTATTTTTTGTAGAGACAGGGTTTTGCCATGTTGCCCAGGCTGGCCTCGAACTTGTGAGCTCAAGCAATCCACCCACCTTGGCCTCCCAAAGTGCTGGGATTACAGGCATGAACCACTGGGCCTGGCAATACTTTCTTTCCTATTTATTAGCTCCTATTTGGAGAAGTTGAGGGAGGTTCTCTTTAAAAATAGAGACTGTATCATCAGGGCTGCTGGGGAAAGGGAAAGAGGCATTGTATCTTTGTTGGAATTTGGGCTTTCTAAGAGGAGGAGCAGAAATTGTGCTGGTGGTTATGGTGGTTGTGGGATGAACAACAGGATGGATGTCCAGATGGACCAAGTCAGCCCTCTATTCTAATTCCTGGATGAAAGCTTGAAGGATCAAATCTCAAGAACACCAATGATGCTACTGTGCTCCTATATATATAAATAGAGATGGGAGGATGTTCTCTGGATATTTAATAAAGGCCAGCCACGAACAAGGCACCACACTAGGTTTCATGAGCGTCCATGTGAAATCACCAAACAGGCTTTGTGTGAGAAATAAAGCTTTTTAATCACCTGGGTGCAGGCGGGCTGAGTCCGAAAAGAGTCAGAGAAGGGAGATAGGGGTGCGGCTGTTTTATAGGATTTCAGAAGGTAGTGGAAAATTACAGTCAAAGGGGGTTGTTCTCTGGCTGGCTGGGGTGGGGGTCACAAGGTGCTCAGTGGGGGAGCTTTTGAGTCAGGATGAGCCAGGAGAAGGAATTTCACAAGGTAATGTCACCAGCTAAGGCAGGAACCAGCCATTTTCACTTCTTTTGTGATTCTTCTCTTGCTTCGGGCCAT
This sequence comes from Pongo pygmaeus, assembly GCF_028885625.2. Lineage (NCBI taxonomy): Eukaryota > Metazoa > Chordata > Mammalia > Primates > Hominidae > Pongo > Pongo pygmaeus. The sequence goes on from NC_072396.2 coordinate 107,830,864, forward strand.
CTGGATGTATATATGCAGGCTTGGGCTCAGAAATCTGACATTCCTGTCTTCTTATATTGATAAGAAAAATAAAATAAAATAGTGTTGAAGTGTTGGGGCAGCGAAAACTTTTGGGGGGTGGTATGGAGATATAATGGCGATGTTTCTCAGGGCTGCTTTGAGCAGGATTAGGGGCGGCATGGGAACCTAGAGTGGGAGAGATTAAGCTGAAGGAAGATTTTGTGATAAGGGATGATATTGTGGGGTTGTTAGAAGAAACACTTGTTGTATAGAATGATTGGTGATGGCCTGGGTGCGGTTTTGTATGAATTGAAAAACTAAACGGAAGCCACAAGGTCCAAATAAGAGAAGGAGAAAAACAGGTATTAAAGGACTAAGAATTGGGAGGACCCAAGACATCCAATTAGAGAGTGCCCAAGGAGATTCAGCATAGCCCTGCCAGTAAAGATTATTTATTTACTTTAAGAGGGAGTTAAGAGTGGCGGGCGGTTTGGGGATAGCACCAGGAGATATCAGCTGTGATGGCTTGGAGAAACAGTGTAAACTGGCAGTGTAAACAAGAGCAGGGCATTTATGAGTAGTTGAGAACGGTGAATAGGAGTACGACTAGACAGAAGATAGTAGGGATGACAAGTTTTTGGGGCACAGCCCAAGTTGGGCGGGTGTCTGGAATGATACTGGGGCCTAATAAAAAGGAGTGTCTATACAGGAGCTCAAATGGGCTGTAACCTGTAGCATTCCGAGGACAGTCCTGAATTTTGAGAAGGGAAAGTGGTAAAAGTATTGTCTAGTCATTTTTAAGTTGTTGGCTGAGCTTGGTGAGGTGCGTTTTTAAAAGACCATTAGCCCATTCTACCTTTTCTGAAGATTGAGGATGGTAAGAGGTATGAGGGTTTCACTGAATACCAAGAGCCTGAGAAACTGCTTGGGTGATTTAACTAGTAAAGGCCGGTCTGTTATTGGACTGTATAGAGGTGGGAAGGCCAAACCAAGGAATTATGTCTTACAGAAGGGGAGAAATGACCGCAGTAGCCTTTTCAGACCCTGTGGGAAAGGCCTCTACCCACCCAGACCAAGAGGTATTTTAGTTTCCTGACTCAAAGCATGTGAGTAAAGTCAATTTGCCAGTCCTGGGCAGGGGCAAATCCCCGAGCTTGATGTGTAGGGAAGGGAGGGGGCCTGAACAATTCCTGAGGAGTAGTAGAATAGCAGATGGAACACTGAGAAGTGATTTCCTTGAGGATAGATTTCCATGGTGGAAAGGAAATGAGAGGTTCTAAGAGGCGGGCTAGCGGCTTGTAACCTACATGGAAGAGGCTATGAAATGATGACAGAATAGAATAGGCCTGTGAGGCTGGAAGGAGATATTTTCTTTTTTTCTTTTTCTTTTTTTTTTTTTTAATGAGAGATTTTATTTTATTTTATTTTATTTATTTATTTTTTTGAGACAGAGTCTTGCTCCTGTACCCCATGCTGGAGTGCAGTGGTGTGATCTTGGCTCACTGCAACCTCAGCCTACCGAGTTCAAGCGATTCTCCTGTCTCAGCCTCCCGAGTAGCTGGGATTACAGGCACCCACCAGGAAGGAGATATTTTCCTTGGTCCAAGAACCATTTGCCTTGTGTGGGAAGAGATTGATAGGTGGAAGTTTCAGTGGGGGATGATAGGTGGGAGTGACCAATGAAAAGGAGAAAAACTGGCCATGAGGGATGGAAATTGGAACTCTAGCTGCTTTTTGAGCTACCTCATCAGCATAAGCGTTGCCCTGAGTGATGGGATCTGACGCCTTTTGACCGCCCTTGTAGTGAATGATTCCAGCTTCCTTTGGAAGTAAAGCAGCCTTGAGAAGAGTTTTTACTAAAGAGGAATTAATGATGGAGGACCCTGCGTAGTGAGGAAACCTCTTTCTGCCCTTATAACAGCATGGTGGTGCAGAATATAGAAGGCATATTTAGAGTCAGTATAAATATTGATGCGTAGTCCTTTTGCAAGAGTGAGGGCTCTGGTTAAGGTAATGAGTTCAGCTTTCTGAGAGGTAGTGGAGAGGGGCCGAAAGTATATGCGTCTGATGTGAGGAAGAAAATAGATTTTGGAAGTTATGAGAACTGTAGAGAGTGAGTTGAGCACAGTTTGTGATTTTGAGGGCCTCTAAAAGTATTAAAACAGAGGCAGCTGCCACATGCAGACATGAGGGCTAGGCTAAAACAGTAAGCTCAAGTTGTTTGGATAAAAAGGCCACAGGGCGCGGTCCCGGTCCTTGTGTAAGAATTTTGACCACACAGCCCTGCGCTTTGGCTGTGTGAAATGAAAAAAATGAAAAAAGAGTTGGGATGAGTCAGGGAGAGCTAGTGTGGAAGAACTCTCTAATGCTGTCTTCAAGGAACGGAAAGAGGAGTGGGAAAAGGATTTAGGATCTATGGGGTCAGCTAGGTTTTCTTTTGTGAGTTTATATAATGGTTTTGTTAGGATGGCAAAACCAGGTATCCAAAGGTAAAAGTATCCAACCATGCCCAGGAAGGAAAGGAGTTGTTGTTTTGTAGAAGGGATTGGGGATTGAGAGATCAGTTGGACACGATCGGCAGGGAGAGCACTTGTGTTTTTATGAAGAATTATGCTGAGATAGGTAACAGATTAAGAAATTTGGGCTTGACTGAAGTAATGGGGGCTGTCTGTGAAGCCTTGTGGCAGTACAGCCCAGGTAATTTGCTAAGCCTGATGGGTGTCAGGGTCAGTCCAAGTGAAAGCGAAGAGAGGCTGGGAGGAAGGGTGCAAAGGAATAGTAAAGAAAGCATGTTTTCAATACAGAACAGAATAATGGGTTGTGGAGGGGTTGTGGAGGGAGGTATTGAGGATAGGAGAGTACATGGGTTTGGCACCATGGGGTGGATAGGGAAGACAATTTGGTCGATAAGGTGCAGATCCTGAACTAACCTGTAAGACTTGTCTGGTTTTTGGACAGGTAAAATGGGGGAATTGTAAGGAGAGTTTATAGGCTTTAAAAGGCCATGCTGTAACAGGCGAGTGATAACAGGCTTTACTCCTTTTAAAGCCTGCTGTGGGATGGGATATTGGCATTGAGTGGGGTAAGGGTGATTAGGTTTTAATGGAATGATAAGGGGTGCATGATCGGTCACCAAGGATGGAGTAGAGGTGTCCTATACTTGTGGATTAAGGTGGGGAGATACAAGGGGAGAATGTGAAGGAGGCTTTGAACTGGGGAAAAGGGTGGCAATGAGGTGTGGCTGTAGCGTAGGAATAGTCAGGGAAGCAGATAATTTAGTTAAAATGTCTCGGCCTAATAAGGGAACTGGGCAGGTGGGGATAACTAAAAAAGAGTGCATAAAAGAATACTGTCCAAGTTGGCACCAGAGTTGGGGGGTTTTAAGAGGTTTAGAAGCCTGGCCATCAATAACCACAACAGTCATGGGGCAAGGGAAATAGGCCCTTGAAAAGAAGGTAATGTGGAGTGGGTAGCCTCTGTATTGATTAAGAAGGGGACGGACTTACCCTCCACTGTAAGAGTTACCCAAAGCGTATGTGATGGTCCAGGAAGCTTCTGAAGCGATTGGGCAGCGTCAATCTTCAGCCGCTAAGCTGAGATGATCTGGGAAGGAGTCAGTCAGAGAGCCTTGGGCCAGAGTTCCAGGGGCTCTGGGAGTGGCTGCCGGGTGAGTTGGAGAGTCCAATTTCCAGTGGGTACCTGCACAGATGGGACACAGCTTAGGAGGAATCCTGGGCTGTGGGCATTCCTTGGCCCAGTGGCCAGATTTCCAGCACTTGAAGCAAGTTCCTGGGGGAGGTGGTCCTGGAGGAATGCCTGGCCACTGTGGTTTAGGTGTTTGGAAGTTCCTGTGTGCTGGAGATGTGGCTGGGGTTTCTCCCACAGTGGAGGCAAGGAATTGCAACTCAGAAATATGTTGCTACTTGGCTGGCTCTACTCTATTATTGTACACATTGAAGGTGAGGTTAATTAAGTCCTGTTGTGGGGTTTGAGGGCTGGAATTTAATTTTTGGAGTTTTATTTAATGTTGGGAGTGGATTGGGTAATAAAATGTATATTGAGAATAAGATGGCCCTTGACCTTTTAGGGTCTAGGGCTGTAAAGCATCTCAGGGTTGCTGCCAGACAAGCCATGAACTGGGCTGAGTTTTTATATTTGATGAAAAAGAGCCTAAACGCTAACTGATTTTGGAGAGGTTGGATAAAGAAAAAGGAGCATTAACCTTGACTATGCCTGTAGTTCCAGCTACCAATTTAAGAGGAAATTGCTGGGCAGGTGGGGGAGGGCTAGTCATGTAAGGAAACTGTAAGCCGGACTGGGTGTGAGGAGGGGAGGTGATCAAAAGATTATAGGGTGGGGGAGCGGAGCTGAGGAAGAATTGGGACCTGGCTTGGCCTGATGAGGAGCAGCCTGGGAAGGAGGGCAGAGGTCAGATGGGTCCGTAAAAAAGGAAGATTGGAAAGACTCAGCAACACTTGGTGTTGGGACTGAGGGGACAGGCAGGAGGGAAAGAAGGAAGATTTGGGAGGAGTTGCATTGGGAACAGAGACTAGGGATGGACCAATGTGTAAAAGAATGCCTGGATGTCAGGCACCTCAGACCATTTGCCCATTTTATGACAAGAATTATCTAGATCTTGTAGGATGGAAAAATCGAAAGTGCAGTTTTCTGGCTATTTGGAACCATTGTTGAGTTTGTATTGGGGTTAAGCAGCATGGCAGAAGAAAATAAGGCATTTAGGTTTTAGGTCAGGTGTGAGTTGAAGAGGTTTTAAGTTCTTGAGAACACAGGCTAAGGGAGAAGAAGGAGGAATGGAGGGTGGAAGCCTGCCTATAGTGAAGGAGGCAAGTCCAGAAAAAAGAGAGGGTAGAGACATGGAGAGAAGGGGTGGGGGGTGCTTGCCCCCCAGGAAAGTGGAGACAAAAGAGAGGGTAGCGACATGGAGAGAAGGGGTATGGGGTGCTTGCCCCCCAGGAAAGTGGAGAGAAAAGAGAGGATAGAGACATGGAGAGAAAGGGTGGGGGTGCTTGCCCCCCAAAAAGTGGTGCTTGCCACTAAGGGTGAAGGATCAAGGCAGGTGTCCCCATGGTGATCAGACACCTCTGAAATGTGGGTGAATAATCAAGCAGGCGTCCCCACAGTAATTAAACACCAAGGGAAGACTTTCTTTCCAAGTCCGTGACTGGCGCCGGAGTTTTGGGTTCACGGATAAAACGCGTCTCCTCTGTCTCTACCAGAAAAGGAAAGGAACTGAAATTAAGAGAAGGGAGAAATTGAAGTGTGGCACCAAGATTGAAAGGAGAAAGAGGCTGAGGGATAGTGAGAGAGGTTGGAGAAGAGAGTAAAGAGAGGCTGCTTACCCGATTTAAAATTGGTGAGATGTTCCTTGGGCTGGTTGGCCTGAGGACCAGAGGTTGTAGGTGGATCTTTCTCATGGAGTAAAGAGCAGGAGGACAGGGGATTGATCTTCCAAGGGAGGTACCCCGATTCGAGTCATGGCACCAAATTTCACATGTGTCCATGTGAAGAGACCACCAAACAGGCTTTGTGTGAGCAATAAAGCTTTTTAATCACCTGGCTGCCGGCGGGCTGTGTTTGAAAAGAGAGTCAGTGAAGGGAGATAGGGGTGGGGCTGTTTTATAGGATTTGGGTAGGTAGTGGAAAATTACAGTCAAAGGGGGCTGTTCTCTGGCTGGCTGGGGTGGGGCTCACAAGGTGCTCAGTGGGGGAGCTTTTGAGCCAGGATGAGCCAGGAGAAGGAATCTCACAAGGTAATGTCACCAGCTAAGGCAGGAACCAGCCATTTTCACTTCTTTTGTGATTCTTCACTTGCTTCAGGCCATCTGGATGTATATACGTGCAGGCTTGGGCTCAGAGGCCTAACACTAGGCTAGGGCCTTGTGGGGAGAGGATGTCTTGTGCTTATAGCTCCTACGTGTGGGCTCTGTCCAGCACACATCTCTACCCCTACCAGCCACAGTGCCCTTGAGGGAAGGTTCTGAGTACAATCTCGGACAGCCCATAGCAGCCACTGACTCAGCTGATTCTAAGGAAAAAGGCACTGAATCTGACAGTTTGGAACCTGGCAGCCCCTTCTCAAAACTCCAGACCCTCCTCCTTGGTCCCATCTCACTAGCTTCCTCAGTTTCCTGCCTGGCCCAGGGAAGGAGTCACTCTCATGACACTGTGAACCAAAAGTATCTGAGACAGGTCTCAATAAATTTAGAAAGTTTATTTTGCCAAGGTTAAGTTCATGCCTGTGACACAGCCTTAGGAGTTCTGACAACATGTTTTCAAGGTGGTTGGGGCACAGCTTGGTTTTATACTACATTTTAGGGAGACATGAGATATCAATGAATATATGTAAGATGTACATTAGTTCAGTCCAGAAAGGCCGGGCTACTCGAACTCAAAGAAGGGGGCTTCTAGGTCATAGGTAGATAAAAGAAAAATGGTTGCATTCTTTTGAGTCTCTCATTAGTCTTTCACTGAATACACAATTTACATGTGAGAGGTGGATAGAGGAATAATCACTTATGCCTTAGTATGGCTTAGTGAATCTGCATTTTTACATAAACAATAAGGCAGAGGACGTGATCAGATATGCATTTGTCTCTGGTGAGTGGAGCTATAACTTTGAGTTCTGTCTGTTTTCTGATACCTATGAAGATAAGCTATCAGTTTACATTACCAAGGTGAAATTAAACAGAGCTGTTTTAGGGTAAAGATCTTGAATCCCACAAGAAATTTCCTTGTGACAAATTATGAGGGAGGTATGTAGCTTTTTATCTTTGTAGCTATCTTACTTAGGAATAAAATGGGAGGCAGGTTTGCTTGACGTAGTTCCCAGCTTGACTCTTCCCCGGGCTTAGTGACTTTGGGGTCCTGAGATTTATTTTCCTTTCACAACACCTTAAGGCAGGGGCTGAGAGCAGCTTTAGCTCTACTTTTACTGATACAAGCTACCAACTGCTCAGCAAGCCACCCCAAATGAATGCATAATTCAAATAAAGTAGCCTTAAACAAATGCAGCCTCCAGGCACACTCCCTTTTTCCCCTAAGACACATTTCAGATAGCTGTCCCTAAGCCCCTGCTGCATAAAATGCCTAAAACTTTGTTGCCCTCCTCCTTCCCTACTTTGTTCCTCTCCTCCTTCCATTTCTCTCACCTCCCCAGCCCTGGAGACCTTCTTGTCTGGTCTTTATCCTAGAGCTGACATGCCTAGGTCAATGAATGCTTACATTTTTTTTTTTTTTTTTTTTTTTTTTGAGATGGAGTCTTGCTCTGTCGCCCAGGCTGGAGTGCAGTGGTGCGATCCCAGCTCACTGCAAAGTCTGCCTCCCAGGTTCAAGCAATTCTCTGCCTCAGCCTCCTAAGTAGCTGGGATTACAGGCATCCGCCACCACACCCGGCTAATTTTTGTGTTTTTAGTAGAGACGGGGTTTCACCATGTTGGCCAGGATGGTCTCAAACTCCTGACCTCGTGATCCACCCGCCTCAGCCTCCCAAAGTGCTGGGATTACAGGAGTGAGCCACTGCCCCCGACCCGAATGCTTACAGTTTTCATCTAAGGTCTCTTATGCCTGTGCTTCATGCCCACATCAGCCAGCATATCTACCCTCTGCCCCCAAGAGTACTTCTTTTAGCATCTCAACACTTGGTCCCAGATGAGAAGGAAACAAGAGAAGGCAGGAGACAGTCTCAGTAGGGGAGGCTGAGGTAAGCTTCCCAGAGTAGAAGCCATATGTTGTACCCCTTCTGAACCCCTTCCTGCTCCTCTTGTGTCCAGCACATGGTGGGCAGGAGGCTGATGGCAGTAAGAATCCACTCCATCTTTGCTGGGTGACTGATGGCGGTTTTCCACTGTCAGCACTAAACAGTCAGAAGCTCTGCAGAGGCAACTTGGGCCCCTTTCTTCACGCTCCCTTGAAACTCCTGTGCTGAGCTAGCAGCAGCCTCACCATAGCCTGCCAAGTTCTCAGCTCTGTTAGGGCCAGCCTGGAAGGGACCTGAAGAAAGAGATTCTGCCTGTTTTTGTTCTGTGCAGATATGGTCGGGGTGATTCTAGTAACCAGGCACAGCTCCAGACACACACACACACACACACACACAGACACACAGAGTTAAATGAGCAACTATAGTGTGCCAGGTAAATGAGAGCAAAGTGGCCAAGGATAATCGTGGAAGGGATGATATGCCAATATGTCAACTAATAGTAAGATGCAGACTGTTGGAAAATGAAATTTTCTTTAGAGGAATAGCCAGGAACGTAATAGAATCCCCCTTTAACCACTCTTTTAAGGGCAGTGTGGCACACTGCAAAAAGCAAGTCCTAGTTCTTGTATGGTTTCTCAGCTGACTAGCTGATCAGTCTTGGGAATGTTAAATTCTGAGCCTCACTTTTATTATCTGTAAAATGGGGGTGACCATCATTTCTTTCTTGTGGGATAAAAGTGAGATAATAAATTGCAGTAAGGGAGAGTGCACACTATGAGGAATCGGGGAACCTCAGTAAGACAGTGTTAGGAATGACTTATAGGATTTGGATTTAAGTGATTTTGGGGAGGGTCTAAGGAAGTGGGGCTTTACTCTTGATTGGATGCTGTCAGGAAGCAGGGTAGTTCTATAATTGGGTATTTCAATAAGTGTTATCTATCAGGAGGGATGATTAGAGCAAAGATAAAGATGTAATTAAAGAAGCAGCAGCCATTCATATTCCCCAGAATAGAGGGAAGTTTGATCACGTTTATGGTTTAAACACTGTTTATGTTTTATCTGTGTTCAGATCTGATTACACAGTGGTGTTGTTATGGCTTAATCCATCATGGCCACAGAGTGGCCTTGTATGATGTTGATATTCTGTGAAATTGTTTAGCAGTAGAACAGTAAGTCCCAACTGATAGGGCCAGGCCAAGTCCTAGCTGACAGGGGCTGCTTGTTTCTTTCTTAGTGCCTCCCTTATAGCCAAGGGCCGACAAAGTCAAGCTGCAGATAATTAATCAATGATATACAGGTTTTCACCATTGCCAAGATTTTGCTGATCAAGAGGTTGTTTAGAGAATGTAATCTGGGCCTTGCATGGTGACTCACGCCTGTAATCCCAGCATTTTGGAAGGCCGAGGCAGGCAGATTGCTTGAGCTCAGGAGTTTGAGACCAGCCTGGGCATCTCAACAAAAATACAAAAAATTAGCCGAGCGTGGTGGCTTGTGCCTGTAGTCTCAGCCACTTGGGAGGCTGGGGTGGGAGGATCCCATGGGCCTGGTAGGCAGAGGTTGCAGTGAGCTGAGATCACGCTGCTGCACTCCAGCCTAGGTGACAGAGTGAGACCCTGTCTTGGGGGGGGAAAAAAAAAAAGAGATGTAATTTGTAGTAGGACTAGAATAAGTCTGTTCTGCTCATTATGTTGCAGGATGAGTTGTTGCCTACTCTAATAAGACGATGTTTGTGCAGTAGCACTTGAAACTTTGGCAGGACACATAAGCCAACTGTACTACTAACAATTATAAAAAAAAAAATGATTATTAGTCCAGGAAACAAACGGCTTTATTTTTCAGCTGTTCTACTTACCTCGTAGTATATAGGTGCAGCAAGAAGTATTTGGTATAGCATAAAATTCCCCTTGGCTAGTTAAGAGGAAATCAAGGGTAATGTGGTTGTCCATAACAATCCTAGCTACTAAATTTAGAATAGTTTATTGGGCTTTGGGATTAAAAGTTACGTTATTTAGGAGTTTTGCTAGGGTCAGAAACACATTTTGAACTATTTTTGCAGTTGTATTATTTCTAATGTGGGAATCGTTGCTCGCATAGTATGCATGAAGAGGCAATCTAGGAGTTCTCCAAAGTAGCCTTTGTGTGCCTCATTTTGGAGGTAATTGAGCAATTTTGGAATAATTTGAAAAAGTGTTTTTAGAGAAACATCAACCTCTGAAGGAGTGGTAATTTTAAATACCTGAAAGTCTAAAAACTATGCTAAACCTGCAGCCTAAGTTAGGGTGTGACATTGACACCTGATGTCCACATATGAAGTAGTACCCTAGTAGGACGCAGACTGTATTGGTAGCAAAAGTATTATTAGCATTTATGACAAGAAGAGTGAGCCCATTTTGCATTCCTCAAAGTTGACAGGTTTTTTTAGTAAACAGTTTTTGCAAAGCAGGCTGGTGTCTCTGAAGGTCTGTGTAGGGTATGGGGAATTCTCTAACAGAAATAAGCAATGTAGGTTGTTTTTTCTTCAAGTCAATGAAGAAGCATGGCTGAGTTTAGAGTGTCACAGCAACAGACAGTGTGAAGGGGAAAACAATAATATTTCCTAGGAGGTTAGGCAATATGCTAAAAAGTGTTGAGCAGTTTTTGTCAATAGAAGAGTTTGCACAGCACGGGTAACCATTACATTTAGTGGAGCTCTAGAACTAAGCTAAAGTTTTTACATGTTTTGCTATTACTGTTACAGCTTTTAGACAAAATAGCTATGCCTGAGCTACTGGATCTAATGAAAGCCTGAAAAAAGCAATATACCTCTGACCATTCTCATGAGAGTAAGTTAGTACTCTTAGCACCTACCCAGAAACTTTATGAACAAAACAAGGGAAAGGGGCTTGTGAATCTGAAATCTTGGAAAAAATCTTTTGGTAGACAGGTATTATATCAGTTGTTGTGCTTAAATATGATTATGTTTTCTTAACTTGAAAAGTATTTAATCATTGAAAGACATTTATATTTCCATCTTTCACTTATCTCCAGAAGATAAATTCTATTTTTAATCTGTCAGGTTATTTTATACTAAATTTGATAGACAAAGTTTTCATAACAGTTTGACTTAATTAAAAGTTGGAAAAATTTACAGAAGCCTAATTATTCTTATTGCCCTTTCTTTAATAGGGTGAAAGGGCAAATTTTTGTGTCATTTCATGGCTATTTTAGGAAACCCAAATATAGTTTAGGCATAAAAGACATCTTAATAGTTGTATTATTCTGCATTTGGGAAAGGCAAAATTAATAGTTGTTAGAAAGGACAAGGTATAAGTCATAAATATCTAAAGTAAGAAATATTTGTATTCAACATTGTAAAATCACTAAGCAATAAGCAATGGCTATTGGGAAATTAGCTTTTTGTTTAAAATACTCTTATAAATAAACGTCTTTAGAATATTTTGCAAAACTCTGAGAATTAACAATAATTTGGTGACAAAAAGAAACCTCTACTAGCCTGGGCATGAAATAATTTAGTCATTCTGAGATGGAGCAGGGATCCCTCTTAGGGACCTGCAGGCCCCCAAGCATGGAAATAAACAAAAGTCTTGGGTTCCTTTGAGGGAAATTCCAGGCACTTAGTTAGTAAATAAGCAACTTAATAAACAGGAAGGTAATATAATAGTAGCTTAAAACAATAGTCAGGGAAGTTGGAATCACAGGATGTTTGATTCCCCTATAGAAACTAAGGATAACATCTTAAGGTATGTCCTTCAGTTGTTTTTCAGAAACTTGGACCCCCACCAAACGGATCCACTGACACGCAGATCTCAGATAGGGAGGAACTGAGAACTGAATTCTGCTGTTGTTGTTTTACATTTCTTCCTGAGGGGCCTGGAGGAGGTCACACCCAAAAGCCAGAGCTAATATTCTTTTCTGTTGATTCCCCCCACCCCCATTTTTTTAAAACAAGGTTTCACTCTGTGGCCCAGGCTGGAGTGCTGTGGCATGATCATGGCTCACTCTAGCCTCGACCTCCAAGGCTCAAGTGATCCTCCCACCTCAGCCTCCCGAGTGGCTGGGAAGACAGGCATGCGCCACCACGCCCAGCTAATTTAAAAAATTTTTTTGTAGAGGTAGTCTCACTATGTTGCCCAGGCTGGCTGACACCACATTTTTAGACAAGGCTTCATCTCCTTGACCAATTGCAAATCAGAAAATCTTTGAATCCATCTGTGGGCCCCTGCTTCGAGATGTCTTGTGTTTTAAGGTCAGACCAATATGTAGCCTTCATGTATTGATTTATGACTTTTGCCTGTAAATTCTGCGACCCCCCTTTAAAAATCCTTACCTGTAAGCTATTCTGGAATTCTGGTTTTAAGCATTAGATTCCCAATTCTCCTTGCTTGGTACCCTGTAATAAAGGCCTCTCTTTCCATGCAATCCCAATGTCAGTGTTTGGACTTACTGCATAGGGCAGGTGGACTTAAGTTCGGTTTGGTAACAATTTCACATAAAAAATCTCAAATTCTAATTTTACTCTTTTAACACATTATTAATATAACAATTTGTAAAAGATTTATTAATATACTTTATATGTATGCCTTTATGCATATGTAGATATATAAATATAAAAAGAGGTTATCATCTAAAGCTTGTAACTAGCTTTAAACAGAATTACCTTATCGGTATGTTAAATAAAATAATATGTATCTTACTAATCATGTGAATAAACTATAACAACTTTCTTAATAAGGTGAATAAAAATAATAGTCATTATCTTACATACATATTTATATTTCTCTGTAGTTGTTATATCTACTATAGCTATTTTTATTATTATTTTTAATTAACCAACTTTTTTCAGATACAAGAGAAAACTAGAGAACAGAAAAGTAAAAATTATTTGGCTTTTTTCCTCCACAATTAGTTAATATAATTTTACGGCTTTAGGAGGCAAAATGTATACAAAATATTATCCAGAGGCTTTTGTATGTTTTGTTAGTTGATAGTCATTAAAACAAACAAACAAACCTATGTGTCTGTTTTTTCTTTTTCTTTTTGAAAGTGTCCAGACATCCAAAGACTATTTACAGTTAATTTAGGTCTAAGGTCCTTTAAAAATTTATTTATCTATTTTAGAGATGAGCATCTTACTCTGTTCCTCAGGCTGGAGTGCAATCATAGCTCACTGTAACCTTGAACTCCTGGGCTCAAGCAATCCTCCTGCCTTAGCCTCCCAAGTAGCTGGGACCAGAGGTGCATGCCACTGTGCCCAGCTAATTTTTCACTTTTTGTAGAGACCGGGGCCTTACTGTGTTGCCCAGGATGATCTCGAACTCCTAGACTCAAGAGATCCTCCTGCCTTGGCCTCCTGAAGTGCTGAGATTACAGGCGTGAGCCACGACACCCAGCCTGTTTTTTTTTTTTTTTTTAATAGAAATCAGGAAAGAAGGCCAGGCGCGGTGACTGAAGCCTGTAATCCCAGCACTTTGGGAGGCTGAGGAGGGCAGATCACTTGAAATAAGGAGTTCAAGACCATCCTGGCCAACATGGTGAAACCCTGTCTCTACTAAAAATATAAAAATTAGCCGGGCATCTAAAAGTCTTCAGAGGCTGGATGATACTCAAGCTCATTTCTCTCAGCCATTGTACTTTCCTCCCCAGAGGTCCAGCAACTGAACCAGGCACAAGTAAACTTCTTATTTACCAATATTAGAGTTCCAGAATGGTGTTCTACAAAGTAACAAGCAGCTAACTGGTTTATCTGCAGAATAAGCATCCCTCTCTCTCTTGCTGATATTAGTGTGAGTAGTCTCTGCATCTAGTAAGCTCTTTGACACCTGGCATTATTAAGGAATGGAGTGTCTAGTTAATCAAACAGTGTAATTAATGTAGAGCTACCATATAAACCATATGTATGAAATGCGAAATTTCCAAGTCGTGAATATGATAATATAAATTCTGACTAATACTGTCTCTATACTATCTTATTTCCATCAATGGTACCATCACTCTTGCAGCCACGTAGATTTTCTTTTTCTGCTTCATTCCCTTAACTCATTCATCCTTACTTTGTAAAATTTTTTGGCACTCTTCCTTTTCTACTCTCCTTGCACATCTTTTCTTTTCCTTTCTTCACACTACCACGACCCCAGTTCATGCCCTAATCACACTGGGTGGAGCCCATTATATGAACCTCTGAACTGCATCCTCTATCTGATACTGGCTCATTCACTTTTCTTCTCAGCGTAGACACACACAACTATTAGACTGGTGCAAAAGTAAGCCATAATAGTCATAATAGCCAAGACCGCGATTACAAATTACTTTCAATGGCCAATACTGTGCTTATTTTTTCACTTAATACAACATTAATCTCCAAAATGGTAATTTTTATTGTTATTTACCTGCTCCAAAATCTTCAATTGCTTCCAATTGCCAATCAAATAACATTCAAAAAGATTAAAGGACCTCTGCAATTGATATCCTGTTTACTCCAATTCTCTATTTCTCTATGCAAATGTCCATTCTTCTATGCAAATTGTTACTGCAATCTCATCTGTTCATTCCCCCCATGCCATAGGTGCTTTGCATCAACCCCTGCATCTAAAATTCCCCTCTTCCTTATTCAGTTAGATAAATTCTATCACTCCTCAAGATCTTGCTTAAGTCTCACTTCCTCTATGACGTGTTCCCTGGCTAGCTTAGCTCTCTCTGAACACCCAGATAACTCACTACCAGGACAACTCACCTCACTCTTATTTATAACTTGCAGTTACTTCTCTACTCTTGTGAACCCAGCTTCTTCCTCTGCTTTTTATTGCTTTAGATATCCTTGCATCCCTCATGTCATATTGCACGTTGTGCTTTCATATATCACATTAAATATTGATTGAGTATAGTTTAATCTTTCATATATCAGAAGGCACTTCAGAATTCTAGAAGGCCCCTAAGACAGTTTTGAATGCTAATTCTCATTATTCTGTTTATGGAGAAATACTAGTCAATAGAGAATGTTGATATCAGAGTCTTTCACATATGGTTCATGCAAATTCTTTAGGCAGGGTTCAAGCGCATCAGTTTGGTGGAAGAAAGAGTGAATGTATGAATGAATAAATGAATGAATGAATAAAATGTACAATTAAAGAAAAAAGAAAAATTAGCCGGGCGTGATGGGCGCGCCCGTGGTCCCAGCTATTCAGGAGGCAGAGGCACGAGAATCACTTAAACCCGGGAGGTGGAGGTTGCAGTGAGTTGAGATCGCACTACTGCACTCCAGCCTGGGTGACAGAGAGAGACTTCGATTCAAAAAAAAAAAAAAAAAGAAAGAAAGAAAAGAAAAAGAAATCGAAAGGTAGTGGCCATAAAAGATGAACTGAAATCAGAAGTTCCTTAGGAGCCCAAATTCAGAACCATATGGAATTCTGAGCCCTCTCAGAATTCTCAGAAATCTTGAGGAAGACACTGGACTTCCTTGGTAAGGGATAAGATGGAACTTGAACTAATTATATTTGAACTGGAATAGACAGGATGACACTCTGCTGACATTTGGCTTACTTGTGCACTTAGGGCAGGGCAAGCACAGGGTAGGTGCTCAATGTTAGTTGTGTCTGAATTTTCATTTTGTTAACATCTGTAATATTCCTTCCAGAGGAGGCTGTAAGCTCTCTCAGAACAAGGGTTGCATCCGGAAACCATCCCATTTCTCTGTATTCCCCTCGATGTCTGGCAAAGTGCTAGATACAGGATAAGGAGAGAAAAGAAAAGACAAAGGTCAGCAACTAAGTAATTTTTTTTTTTGAGAGAGGGTCTCACTTTTTTGCCCAGGCTGGAGTGCAGTGGCACAATGAGGGCTCACTGCAACCTTGACCTCTCGGGCTCAAGTGATCCTCCCACATCAGCTTCTGAGTAGCTGGGACTACAGGCATGCACCACGATGCCCAGCTAATCTTTAAATTTTTTGTAGAGACAGGGGTCTCACTATGTTGCCCAGGTTGGTCTTGAACTCCTGGCCTTAAGAGATCCTCCTCCCTTAGGCTTCCCAAAGTGTTGGGATTACAGGTGTGAGCCACTGTGCCTGGTAGCCTCTAAGTATTAACAGGGAATTGCCATTTACTGTGCTATGTCCCAGGCTGAAGGGGGATATGAACCCAATTGGACTACCTACAAAGCCTAAACTCCTAACCATTATGGATTATGAATCCTGCTTCAGGACCCATCTCATCTTGCCTTGCCCCAAATGATCCTCCCCAGAAAAAAGCATGACTGGGGTGCCCAGGGCAGGCCCACAAGATGAAGAGATTGAGGGCTGAGATGCAGAGAAGAAGGTGTGTCCATAGGGAACATGATTTCCTGCGTGAGATTTCCCTAGCCCTTCTCCTGGCTCACACCCCAAAAGCCGGCTTGTCTTGCCACGGCAGACTGCCCTTGCCTGTAGGGCTGCCAGATTCACTAATAAAAATACAAGGCATTCAGTTAAATTAGACTTTCAGACAAACAATGAGCAATTTCTCAGTATAAGTATGACCCATCCAGTATTTCGGACATACTTATATGATTATTCATTGTTTATCTGAAAGTCAAATTTAATTGAGTTGAGCATCATGTGTTTTATCTGAAACCCTACTTGCCTGGGCATGATATTTCAAAGAGCAGAGGAATGGGGGGCTTTGGGGATTTCTCATTTAGTGATTTCAGCAAGGGGAACCTAACACCTGCTTTTGTTGTTGGCAGCCCTTGAGGCAACTGCTTCAAGCACAATGCTTAAGGCAGTGTTTCAGTGCTGGTGTAGGCTGACCAACTTGTTCTGGTTTTCCCAGGCAGTACCCATTTTTAGCACTAAAAGTCCCACATCTTGGGATCTCTTCGTTCCTGGCAAACCGGGATGATTGGTGATTGGTCACCCTAGTGATAGACATACCCAGAGGTGCTGGAGATGTTAGAAGACAACAAATACACAAAGAAACTGCTAGGTGTGTCTCAAAGAGTCTCAACGTTTCTTCCAAGCACATACCCTTGGCTCCATTTTAAAGATAGGCAGGTTCAGGGGAAGTACAGGTATCCTGGATCTGAAAGGTGTTGGTTCTAGAGATCACTAAAGTTCAGCCTCTATTTTTTAAATGCTTATCAAACATTTGCAGAGATACTCTGTCACCCCATCTGGTGATTATTATTATTGTTATTATACTTGAGCATAGGCACTATGGTAAGAATTTTATATTCAGTATCTTGTGTAATCTTTGTTTTTTTTTTTTTTTTTGAGATAGAGTCACTCTGTCACCCAGGCTGGAGCGCAGTGGCACCATCTCGCCTCACTGCAACCTCTGCCTTCTGGGTTCAAGCGATTCTTGTGCCTCAACCTCCCGAGTAGCTGGAATTACAGCCATGCGCCACCATGCCTGGCTAATTTTTACAGTTTTAGTAGAGACAGGGTTTTGCCATGTTGACTAGGCTGATCTTGAATGCTCGACCTCAAGTGATCCTCCTGCTTCAGCCTCCCAAAGTGCTAGGATTACAGGCGTGAGCCACCACATTCGGCCTTGTGTAATCTTTTTAATAACTCTGTGAAGTCACCACTATTATTATTCCTTTTTTTTTTTTTTTTTTTGAGACAGAGTTTCGCTCTTGTTGCCCAGGCTGGAGTGCAATGGTGCAATCTCAGCTCACTGCAATCTCCGCCTCCTGGGTTCAAGCGATTCTCCTGCCTCAGCCTCCCAAGTAGCTGGGATTATAAGCATATGCCACCACGCCTGGCTAATTTTGTATTTTTAGTAGAGACGGGGTTTCTCCATGTTGGTCAGGCTGTTCTCGAACTCCCAGCCTTAGGTGACCCGTCCGCCTCAGCATCCCAAAGTGCTGGGATTACAAGCGTGAGCCACCGCGCCCGGCTATTATTCCTTTTTTAGAGATGAAAAAATGAAGACTCAGAGAAGTTAAATCATTGCACAAAGTCACGGAGCTGGTATTTGGTGGAGCCGATATCAAGCCCAGTTGTGCCTGACTTTAGAGTCTATCTTATTAACTACTATATTCCACTGCTCATAGAGAGCCCCGATCATCTGGAAGGCCCACTTAATGTCTAGCTAAAATTCTTCATGCTGCAATTCTAACAACTTCCCTCTTGCTCAGTTATAAGTTATCAGTGGAGGAGGATAGTTACTTCCAGGAAGCCCAGGAATAACCATTCTCTCCAAACCCAGCTCTCACTAGGAGATCCAGCTCCACCTCAGTATCCACTAGCCACCTCCATGTTACCCCTTTTGAGGACATTTGAGGACAGCTGAACAGCTCCTGCCCCCCATAATGGAGAGCTCTATTGGCTCTTCAGGCTTGTAGCTTAGGTTTAGTGGCTCTCTCTAAACCCAGCTCCTTGGAAGGGGTCTCTTGGGCAAAGAACTGAATGGACCTTCTGTGGATGGGCAGCAGCAGTAGAGCCAGGGTGGAGAGGACATCCCAGTGAGGGTTTGCTTTTCTTTTGAAGGTTTCTGCTGTGAGGAAGGAGAAGAGGCTACAGGGAGCTGCTGCCACTGTACCCTTTGAAACCCTTCCAAGAACTGCTGGATTCAGCCTGTGGAAATAATTGCAGTGCTTTAGAAATTTTGAAGGATTTTCAAGGATAACCCAAGGAGCATGTAAAACCCTCTTTGGAGGGTCCTTAGGGGGAATCACTTCTTAGACTTTATGGTTTTGGACTAATTGTGCTTAAAAAAAGAAACCATTTTTCTCTTGAGTGCCAGGGTGTGCACAGCCTAGGGAAGGGCAGGCCAGGATGCAGGATGCATTAACCCCTGCCTACTGTGGGGGCTGGAGGTAGGCAACAGCTCAGCAGAGCCTGCAGACAGCCTCAGCTCCAGGTCCCAGTGCCTGTCATGAACTTCTGGCTATCACAGAGAAAATCCCATAGCAACAGAGTTCCTCAGGAAGGAATATTTGAAGGGTGGGGGCTCCCCAAGGTCCAAAGAGCCTGCTCCTTCCTGCTTAAAGGCAGGAGGAGGCAGCAAGTCTCTTCCCTCCGTGTGCCAGTATATAGGCTGTCACTTGGGCGCATGACGGTGGGGAGATCAGCTGCCCAGGCCTCCTCCTGGGCTTGACCAGGACTGGGGAGGAGGCAGCGGGGATGGCAAGCCTCAGGTAAGAGGCAGGGACGGGGCAGGTCGCTGTGTGGGGTATTTGCTCTAAGCTCCAGCAACATAATCTGTGCTTACTTGGGAATGTGCAACTCTCATCAGGGAGCACCGAGGTTCCCCTTCTTCCCCATCTTGACTGCTGGCACAGTTTCCCAAGGAAGGTACTCCAGCCTCAATGTTAGATAATCTGCTCCATAGGAGCCCAGCTTTGGGTTGAAGTGTCACCCACAGCCCAGAGTGATACCTTTCCAACAGTCAAGCAACCAGAGATGAAGGGGTTGGCCTGGTTTCCCTGAAAGGGACAACATATGATGGTGATGATGATCATGATGATGATGATGTTGGAGGGAGTGGAATCACATCTCTAAAAGGCTGCTCTGGGCAGTGGCTTTGAAAGAAGGAGGCCTGGGCAGCTGCCAGAGCCTGGGCCTTCAGAGACAGATATAGTTCTCAGTCTTTGTGGGGTCAGTAGATGGGCAAGGAGGGGGCTTATTCCCCTGGAAGGCTGCCTCTTGAGTGGAGGACCTTTCTGGCTTTCAAGGGCTCATGTGTTGCCTTCCCACAGGGAGCAAAGCAAGAGCAGCAACTCCTCTTCACCATCCAGCTGTGCCTCCAGAGAGGTTCCTAGGAGTCTTCTCCTCAGGCTAGGGGCAACCTATATTTCACAATAGATCAGTGTTTCAGAGAGACACAGGCAGAAGGGGGTAGGCAGAGTGGATGTTTGCGTGAGGACAGCGGAGGCTAGCTAACCTGCCATGGCGACGGTGTCACTCTCATGATCCACCTGAGGTCAGTGGATTATGAGAGTAGACTCTGAGGGACCTGCGGACTTCTGTCACTCAACCCAGCCTGAAGGACTTTTCAAATGAGATTTTCAATAGAATAAGTCAGAAATGCATAAAATGACAAATTCCAACCATACTAAAGGGCATGGAGTGAAAAGTCTCCCTCCCACTCCACACCCCCAATTCCCTTCCCCAGAGGCAATCACTCTTACTAGGCTATAGGCATCCTTATAGAAACATCAGAGATTTCTCTTGGAAATATATATATATTTTTGCTTCCCTCCCTACCTCCCTCCCTCCCACCTTGTCTCTCTCTCTCTTTCTTTTTCTTTTCTTTTCTTTTTTTTTTTCTTTTCAGAGCCTCCCTCTGTAGCCCAGGCTGAAATGCAGTGGCACGATCATGGCTCACTGCAACCTCAACCTTCTGAGCTCAAGCCATCCTCCCACTTCAGCCTCCCAAGTAGCTGGGGACACAGGCATGTGCCACCATGCTCAGCTCTAATTTTTAATTTTTTTTTGTAGAGACAGGTTCTGACTGTATTTCCCAGGCTGGTCTCAAACTCCTGGACTCAAGCAATCCACCAGCCTTGACCTCCCAAAGTGCTGGGATTATATGTGTGAGCCACTGTGCCCACTCTTTTTTTTCCTTCTGGATCAGCCTGAAGCATAATTCTGATGGCTTCTCTTTTCTGTTCAATTATGCACAAAGTAGAGAAAATAGTATAGTAAACCTCCATGTACCCATCTCCTAATAATTAGCAGTATTTGACCAATGTTATTTCATCTAACCTTGTTAAACTAAAATTTTCTGGAGTGAGAAAACCCCAGGTATCATAACATTTTACCTATAAATATTTCTCTATTCATATCTAGTGGATAATGACCCTTTTAAAAACATAATCACCAAGTTATTATCACACCTAAGAAATAGAACAAAAAGTCCTTAATATCCTCTAATCTTCACTGACTTTTGCTGACTAATTTGGAACCCCACTGATCCTACAAACTGCAGGAAGTTTGCCTCTGCCCTGAGTTTCAAATAGGGGCCTCCTACTTAACCTGAGAAGTGTAGAAGGTTGAAAACTTGGGCTACAGCAGTCCGAAGCCTGTCCATCCTCCCCACAGCCCCCGGCTGTTGTTGCTCAGGGCAAAGGCTCTCTATTCACACATTTTTTCACAGCAGAACAACCTCACAAGCAACTTCCAAGCAATAAGAGTCTGGAGACAGGCATTCTCTAGAGATGGCTCTGGTCTTTGCTTGCTAGGTACCATTGGGAAAGTTGTCTCAGTATCCCATCAGTCAAATTGAACAAATAAGATTGGTTCCCCAGAAATAATACTAGTTTTATTTCTACTTTGCTCAAAATCACATCAAACAAGCATCCTCCCTGCAGGGGCAATCCTGCAAAAGCTGGCCAAGTTTTTATGGTGGTGGAGGTGGGTTCTGTGGACAGCTTGTTTCTTCACATTGCTAGTAGCTATGTGGTGCTCCTCAGGCATTCTTTAGCTGAGATTTTTCATGTGATTATTTTGGCTTCCAGGCTACTCTTTACTCCATCCCAAGCCACGGGCATCTCCCCCTCACAAATACACCCCATGGCCTGCCCCTATCCATTCTCGCACTGTTCCTTGAACCTTCAGGAAAGGCAGACGATCACCCTCCACTCTCTACCCCTGTCTGCCAGCTCAGAGTATGTGACATCTCTGGCGCTCAGCCCTCAGTTCTCTCGGCCAGAAAGGCATAGTCTAGCCAATCGGCATGAAGTTGGGTGTGGAAAGTTCTAGCCACAAGTACATAGGACATAATATACTGCCTGCCTGCCAGCCAGCCAGTCTTCTATGCCAGGGCTAGGAAAGCTGTAAGATGCAGCCACTTGCCTTCCAAAATTTGGTCTGGGAAGACATTATCCTGGGAATGAGAAGCAAAGCCTCAGCTCTAGAAGCCCAAATAATAGCAGATGACCCCAGGCTCTCACTGGTACTGTGCCTTCTCTCTTCCCCTTTATGTTCTTCTCTGTGCTCAGGGAGAAGTGGGCCACTAGATTGGGCACTTGATCCCTTATCTAGTTTTTTCTGGGAGAAATTCACCGGACTTCTCTGAGTTTCAGAGTTCAGTCTACACAATGGAGCAAGGAGAACCCACTTGATCTGTGGCCTTCAATAATCTGATACTATGGGATCATAGAGCAGAGAGTGGAGGTAATATCCAAGTGTTTTCGAGTTATTTGCAAGAAAGCTGCACAGTCAAACCAAGCTATGATCAAGGGGGCCCAGATTCTCTGAGGTACCATGAGAATTGCATGAAGCAAACTGTTTACGAGTTTTATACAATCCTGCATTGTTCCCACAGGCACCCAGTACAGGCAGCAGGCTGCCACCAAGAAGGCTGGCAGTGCCCTCTTGAGGAATCCCTTGGCAGTGCCAGGAGCCCAGCTGGACTCGAGAATATTTTGCCAAGGGCACCCAGCAGAACCAATGGAAGCAGAATCACAGAAATAGGTGGGGCTGTGTAGATAAAAATGGGCTCTGGAGGACCTGGGAAGATATCCTATGAGGTCTGTAGGGAGCCCTCAGGAAAGGTCTGCTGACGAGGTACTGAGGCAGAGTGTCGGGGTGTACAGAGCAATGAGAACACACTAGATTCTAGGGAGTTGGGAACCTTAAGGCACTGGGATGAGTGAGACACGGTCACCTGGCTGGGTCCCTTTTCTGGCCCTGGGCATAAGAACAAGCATAAGAACAAGGCGAAGACAGGGAATGTGGAGAGAGAAAAAGAAGGAAACAGAGACAGACACACAGAGAGAAACAGAGACAGAGACAGGTAACAGACAAAAAGACATTGAGACTTGGGGAGAGGATAGAATGAATATTAAGGCAATGGAGATGGAGGAAAGGAGAAGAGAAATGTGTCTTAGGGGAATGTGGTTGATAAATTGGTATCTGTGGGTTTATTTGGAACACATATTTTCTTTCCAGTAGAGTTGCTGTCCCCAGAGCTGCTGCTGAGAACTCAGGGGAAGCTTTGTGAGAGGGCTCAGTCTGAGTGATGTCCCCTGTGAGCAGAGCTGTCTCATCTATTCGAGCTCTGAAGGATCATTTGCGTCATCCTCTAAATCTGAACTCCCAAAGTTTGGGCTCACTCCTGCCATCCGATGAGCTGAGGAGACACATTTGGCGATTTCTTGCTCTTGGTCCTCCCCCTTCTCCAGGGCCATTCCGACAGTGACCATTCAGAAGTTTATTGCTGGCACAATCCTACAGTTGAGCTTCCAAAGCAGGCATAGTCTGTGGCTGGCGAGCAGGGCTGGGGAGGGCAAGGGGCCCTAGGACCCTTTTCCATCAGTCACATGGCCTTAGTCTGGCCTGCTCTGGAAAGCTACTACTATACCGTTTTGCAAGGGGCAGCATTTCCAGAGATCCTTTTTTCTTGGGGCTGATACAAGAGCAAAGGATCTAGAGTTCTAGTACTCTAAGCAAGCCTCAAACGGTGCAGGATTTGGCCCCATTGGGCCCACAGGGGCATCTGCCAAAGACTCGCCCATTTCCTAACAGCAGAGCCCAAGCCACTAACATGTCCAAGGTCACAGCCCAAAGAGAAAACTGTAAGACACAATCTTGCCTCTCTCCCACCCCAGGAAGGTACTAGTCTCTGCTCAGTATCTCCCTCCTCTTCTCTCCTCTCCCAAGGCAAAACCACAGGAAAAGTTCCAGGAGACCATACCTTCCTTCTCCGGAGGCTTCCAACAGGTGCCCCTCTTATTATATGTCAGCCAGTTGTTTTAAAGGCCATCCATGGGAGGACACCGGCCTCTAGGTCAAGGGAGCTGTGAAGGGAGACAGGACTGACAAGGAGCCCAGACAGACACTGTTTAAGATTCACCTGTTCTAGAAAACCTTCCCAGGCTGATCCTATCTAGCAGTGGGCATTTAAATACCTTCACAGTCTTTAGAAACAACTTATTGCTAAGGCAGGTTTTATATAGTATTTCCCTGTTTTTGCTGCTTAGCCATTTTTGTCTTACTGCTTCTTTCTCTGTGGCAAGGACTATATTTCGTTTCTTCTCTCCACCCTCACTGCCACCTGCTGCTTCACTCTAACCCACTACCTGCCTCTCGTCTGCCTGGCTTAAGCTCTCTGATAAAGATATTACACTCTCAGGATGGAATACTGACTACCTGATTCCCAGATCGTGTTCTTGACTTGTCTCGAAGTCGATTATCCTTCTTGGAAATCACCCACATCTTCAACGCTGGCCTGTTTTTTTAACCTAGTCTGTGAACTCGCACAGGTCTTGCCCACTTCTGGGTCTTTATTATCGTAGCTATAAAATTATTACAATTCTAGCCTCCCCCAGCCTAATCACAATCTGTTCATCGAATTGACAGCCTGCATTTTGTCTTCATGCAGTTGAAACTGAGAAGGATTTGGAGGAAATTATCTTAAAAGACATTTTTTTCTTCTCTATTGTGTTCGTAGAGCTGGGGGTGGGGGTGGGGGAGGAATGCTTATTTTCCAAGGAATCGGGAGGGGAAAGGTGGAGAGGGCCAAGGGCAGCTAGGAGTGATGTGGGTAGCTGGAGCAGATTTGGAAGGACTTTGGGAGCTAACATCTAGGTTTTTGACTCTGAGCCCCTGTCGGGGCTCTCACTTCATGGCTTCTCACTCTTGTGCTGCATATCCCACACCAATTAGACCCAAGGATCAGCTGGAAGTTTCCAGGACATCTTCATTTTATTTCCACCCTCAATCCACATTTCCAGATGTCTCTGCAGCAAAGCGAAATTCCAGGCAAGCCTTAGGGAAAAAAGGAAAAACAAAGAAAATGAAACAATTGGCAGTGAAAGGCAGAAAGAGAAGATGGAGCCCTTAGAGAAGGGAGTATCCCTGAGGAGGAGGGGAAAAGGGGAGGAGAAGGGGAGGAGGAGAAGAGGAGGAAAGCAGGCCTGTCCCTTTAAGGGGGTTGGCTGTCAATCAGAAAGCCCTTTTCATTGCAGGAGAAGAGGACAAAGATACTCAGAGAGAAAAAGTAAAAGACCGAAGAAGGAGGCTGGAGAGACCAGGATCCTTCCAGCTGAACAAAGTCAGCCACAAAGCAGACTAGCCAGCCGGCTACAATTGGAGTCAGAGTCCCAAAGACATGGGTAAGTTTCAAAAACTTTAGCATTGAAGATTCAAGCGGACACAGGAATTCACAAGAGAATTTCCAACTTTGGGGTTCAGGGGTTCCATGGTTTAAATGAGTCGCGTTTTGGCACTTGTTTTTTTAAATTCCTTAACATTCAGTTAGATTAACTCCTTCTCCGCTGTACTAAGCATGATGCTTTATTACCAAAGAATTCCAGCAGCACGTGGAGAGTCCCACAGATCTCTGGAGAGAGTGCTCCGCCGGATGGATGTGGTCATGTGTCCTCCTACCCCCTCACTTCCCTCTATCTTCTCTTTTCCCTTGGTTCCAAGGCCCTGGTAACGGTTGGGTCAGCTTGCCCTCCTGGTTCTGCTGGAGGCCACTGAGCACTGTCTAGCCCTCAGATGTACAAAATAACTGCTTGCTTGATGCAAAGTTTGAACCATGTTTGGCATCAATAGGAAGCTGGGGATCGGGCAAGCTGGACTCAGGCTTGGCTATGGCTGAGGAGGCCATTCTCAGGTTCAGGAAATGAAAGTAAAGTCCTCAATGGCTTGACCATGGGAAACAGATATGGGTAGGAGTGTGTGTGTGTATGTGCATATGTGCGTGTGTGTGCACATATAGGGGTGATCATTTCTAGCAAATATCGCAGACATAGCTTTCCTGAAGGCTCTCTGCTGTGACAAGGAGGATGCTGGGACATTAGGGCTCTTGCTAAGTTGGCTGAGTATTGAGGGCTTTTCTAGGTTCCATGAACAAAGACAGAAGCTATGAGGTTCTGGTGGTAGTTTCTACTCAGAGTAATGTGTGCAGAGCACAAGGGTCTTTGTCCCTATTGGACTCCACAGAGTCCTGTAGACATTGCTTACATTTGGCAAAACAAAGACAGCAGCTTAAACACATCCTAAATGAAATGAGACTCAGTTGCCCCATGTATTCCCTATCAAATGTAGCATCCAGTAGACAACACCCACAGTGATCAATTTGCAATTATACTGAGCTGGTTCAGCCTTTAGGTTGTTTCATCATGAAACACGGAGAGAACACTTTGAAGCATGTGTTCAGGTAAAACAGGTGGGAGAGCACTGGACAGGGAGTCAGAAAAATCAGATTCAAATCCCAGATCTGCTACTTATGAACTATGTGACCTTGGACAGGTCACTGAATCACCACTTCCTCATTTGGAAAATGGGAATAGCAATAACTACTTTGTCTACTTTCAGGGTTGTGAGAATCAAGTAACAATAATGTCAAAGTCCTTTGAAAATGGGCAAGATCTGTAACAACTGTAAATCATGATAATACCTACTATTTGACAATAATGTGTATACAGGCTGACTCTTCCTCTTTCCAGGGTGGTTGGGTTTTCTTTGCTTGCTTGGGTCAGAATCATTTGACCAATTATGTGTGGCCAGATGAGAGGTGAATGTTGGAGGAACTCAATTCCTGCCCTGGGTAACATCAGGAATCCTATCTAATGTCAGCCCAGCTGATTGGATAGGTTGTGCATTAAAAACAGAGAGGGAGTAAAGAAGGATGTTGAATATTACTTCCTCGGGGGATGAAATACCTGAGGAAAGGCAGGAACAAATAAAGTGACCACAGGGACAATTGCCTGTTATGGAGGCTGGGTGGTTTCCTCCAGGGGAAGATTGCCACAGATAAGGGCACCATTAAGGATGCACATTGGGTCCCAGGTCCTAAGGGTGGACGATACTTGGGCCAGGTACATATGATGGAGCAGCCACTGAGTTTTCATTTATTCAATAACAGAGTATCTAAAGTACTTTGAATTATAGATCATCTCTAACAAGGTACTGGACTGCCACTACTTCTGATGTGGAGTGCACTGCTGTTCAACGATTGCAGTAAACATATTATATCATGGAATCTGGGATTGGAAGGAACTTTAGAAGTTGTCTGAGCCAACCTTCAATGTGGGATTCATTTTTACAACAACTAATTAAACGTTCGTACAGCCTCTGCTTAATCACCTCCAGGAACAGGGAACTTACTACTTCAACCATATAGAATCCCTTAGGATTGGAAGCAAGGAGGAACACTGATTCAGTAGTATCTGCACAAAAGATTTATGGGGAAAATGATAGCTCATTAATTTTTGCCTTGATTTGGAAGGGGAATGTTCCAAGTGAGTCTTTGGGATAATGATGGAACCAGAAAGGACCCAAAGAGCAGTAGCTGATTATTCTCTGCTCTGAAACACAATGCCATTATTGAACAGCAAAACATTGTCTGCAAGCCTGTTGTCGTCTGAGAACAGTGGCTGTTACCCTGGTAACCAGACTGTGATGCCTCCATCCAAAAGTGGCTGTTTGCCAAGCAGTGTAGTTTTGGCTGGCTTGCAGTAAGTGGGTGTAGCCCAGGCAAAAAGTGTGGCGGCAGAGCGAGGGTCCAGTTTTATAAAATGCCTGAAGACTAACTGAATCCCATCAAAATGGCAAGAATGCCCCAAGAATAACAGGAGCCAAAAATAAACCAGATCCCAGCCAGCATGTTCACCTAGTCTTCCTGGAGACACTGACTAAAATAATCAAGTGCAGCCTTCCCTACCTCACTTCTCCCTTTGGCCGTGCAGAGCCAGAGGAGTTCTTGGAAAGCCAGGCAGATTGAAAGGTCTACCCTGCTTTAGGGGGCCTTAGGCTTGGCTCTGAGCTAGGAAAGCCAGAAGTTTACTTAACAGGCTGACAACTGGAACTGCTCTCTCAGAGCGATCTGAGTAATAACAACCTCAACCCTGGGAGGTGGGTGGGAGGGGAAATATAGTCTCCAAACCCATTAAGGTAGAACTCCAGCCAGTAACATCACTTTCCCCCATTGCTTTTGTCTATCATCCTGAAGGCTTGAAAGCCATCCCCTGGGTACAGGTCTTTGTCTTGAAAGAAAGCAACAGTAGAAATGCCTTCCCTGCCCACAGCACTTCAGGTCTAAAGAAGACCAAGTGAGGACAGTGACATGATCAGGAAGGGTCACAGCAGCCATGGTAGGTGAATGGAGCAGCTTTTGCTTCCTTTCCTGCTTTCAGAGCCTACTCAGTGCCAAACTTACATCAAAAGCTCAGCAAGTACTGATTGACTAATCCCTCTTGCCTACTGCAAAGTGGCCCTGAGGGCTATCTCTCAGCTCTGCACTGGCCTCTGAGCTGTCTGCCAGGCAGGGCTCTAGAAAAGAGTCCCAAGGAAGAGAATAAGGTTCCCCAAATCAGCTTCACACTGCAACCAAGGAGAGAGGAGGAAATGGTGGGAGACTGACCTGAGGAACAAGGTATGGCTACTATCGTCTCTAGTACCAGTTACTTCCCTTTCATCTTCCCATTCGTGGGCAAGGTGGAGACAATGTGCCAAGGATAAGTTTTAACAATCAAAGTCCTACCTCAGCTTCCCAATGCTTGCACATAAATTGGAATATGTATATCATTCATTCTCTCTGTGTGTGTGTGTGTGTGTGTGTGTGTCTGAAGAGGAGTGGGGAGTATAGGAAACAAGATAGTCCAGATGCTGTTGCCATGGTAATACTAAAACGTGTCCAAAGAGGAGGCCGAGATTCCTTTTTAGTTAACCTTGTCCACATGATTTGACTATCCAGCAGGCTTGGATTCTCAGGCCCCAGAGGCTTCGGGACTGTTTTCCAGCACTTGAATGTGGTATATAAGTGCTGATATCACAAGGGATATGTAGGAAAGACAAGATTATAGGCAGGGCATTGTCTGACCAGGATGAGGCCAGAAGCAAAAGTCTTTGTTTGTCTCTGGCACCTCTTGATAATTGTTGTTTTACTCCTAGAACCCACCCACTGATCCCCATCCATCCCTAGTACCAGTCACGGCTGCTCTAGCATTTCGGCCTTGTCAACTACTGCAGGCCCTGATCAAGAAGGCCTCTGTTCATGGGGTGAGGTTAAGGGGTGGGTTCGGGGAGGAGGGTAAGACTGTAGTGCAGATTCGAGACCTAGGGAGATGGGGCCAGTTTCTCCCTCAATGAGCCTGCCTGTTGTTTAGCTCTATTGTATAGGGTTCTTCTATCTCTCCCTTTGTCAGCTGGATTCAAGGGACAGGCTGGGAATTGTGCAGGGTACAATTGGTCTCTTTCTACCATTCCTTTCGATGAAAGCCCTTCCTCTCCTTCCTTTGATGAGTTCCCAGATTCACATTGAATTTCCATCATGGAGCTGGTCCTTGAGGCGGGCCCAGGGCATGGGAAAGGAGGGAGGGAGGGTTGGGAGCTCTTGGCGCCTGCTTAAAGAGACAGCATCAGGATCAATACAGTCCCTTGATGAACCTGGATCTGTGTAAGATCCAGAATCACATTGGTTCTGTTGATCTCTGTCAGACCGCTGTGAAGATCACTGGTGAGAAGGGCTTAAAGTTGGAGTATCAACTATCACAGATTGATTAGACTTGTTTTGGGAGTTTGTATACAAATGTAGCCAATCATGACATGATCTTTTCCCTTTGCTTACATTTTGCCCACACGACTTCGTTATATCCATTTTAACACTTGCTTATAGGTAGCTTTAGATTTTGATTCACAGACATATGTTTGTTCGCCCCAACAGGATTTCAAGTTTTCTAAAGAAAGGGACTGGCCTTTTAATTCCCTTCTGCTTCTCCTAATGTCTATGTCACTGCTAGTGTGCTTAATTCTTGTACTGAATTCACATAAACAGAAATGAAAGGAAAACACTGGAGGGGGTCATTATTTTTCTCTATGACCTTTCATCAAAGTCAGGCGGTTTAATCTGATTGAGTTGCATTAAGAAATGTTATTACTATATGGTTCTTTTATGCCAACTCTCTCATCTCACAGTCTGTACTTAGACTGGAAATGTGAGAATGTCTCTTGAGAGAGCCAAGGAACTTCTCCCCTAGAATCTCTTCCAGTCTTCTTGAATCAAACTCACACCCTTTCAACCAGGAGGGGTTCTGAAATGGAGAGCTTTTGGCTTTAGGCTATTGTTCACACATACCCAAGGACATTTCTTGGACTGTGAAAAATCAAAGGGAACCCAGTGGATCTTTTCTCAGAATGCTTTGATTGTCAACTACTTTGATGAAAAAATAATTTCTTGCAGGCTCTAAGTTTTTCTCAGTTAGAATCTAAAATCTGATTCTTGCTTGGACAGACTGACTGAGATTCTTCACTTCTGCTGAACTTAAATGCCCCCAAAGCAAACATTTCATCTAGGTTGCGAAGAGATGAACATCTGATGCTTATGCTGATATTACTGAATTGTTTGTAGCTTAATAGTGATAGATTTATCTAAAGTCATTTATTTCAGACTTTACATTAGAAACTCATTAAAGCCTACTTCTTTCTTGTCCCTTGCTTTGAGCTGTAGTGGAGCAGAAAAGGGGATGCTAAGTTATTCAAGCTCTAAGAAAATAGAGGAAAAATGGATGTGAAAAGAAAGGCTATGATCTGGTGACTCAGAATTGCTCCTAAGGCTTAGCCATTTATCACCCAGTAAGAACACAATCCATGACACTCTCAGGTTATTTGGATGATGATTGAGGGATCAGATACACTCAAGAGGATGTTTCCCTCTCATCTTTGCAACCCTAGAGGTGGCATCAGCTAAACCTTAAAGTGGAGTTCTCTTTTGGCTAGCAAGAGTTCAAGTTCCTCCATCCCTGACCATACCTGCACAAGCACTTAGCCCTTCCCAGATGAAAATGCTGGGGTGAGTGAGTAGGCCCAAGATGGTCACTTGCTAGGGTGGATGGCTCTTCTTACCCTTGGCTAAACAAACAGTCCTGCCATTGTTCCCTGAGTCTGACCCCCTCCCCACCCCCCGGCCTGAAGGCCCCTGTGGAATACCAATCAGGCTCCTGAGATCTCAGGAAAGAACAAGGCTTCTTTGTCCGGGGGAGCTATGGAGGGCTCTGTCCAAGCCCTGACCCTGTGCTGGGGAGAAAGGGAACAGTGGGGTCACTGACCTTCCTCTCCCCCCATCCCCAGGCTTCAGAGACTTTCTTTACTAGAAAAGTCTAAGAGTTTGGGGGTGGGGAGGAGTTAGATAGGCAGAGAAGGAAAATGGCAGTCCTGTTTACTTCCAAGCTCCTTTTCTTGACTTATAGGCTGAATCTAGTATCTTAACCTGTTGTGAAAGAGGAAGGTCAATTTCTGGAATGTTTTCTGAGAACAACAATCGATTTCAGTTGTTGTGTTTTTCTCTGTGGTACACATGTGTGTATGTGCACATTTGTACACATGCATGTGCGTGTGCACACACACAGACACACCCATGGGCCAGCTCTGAAAAGACACTCTTCCCAAGCACGTTTGCAAAGTTCATGCTGAGTAAACTCAGCCTCCACTCACAGCAGCACAGCTACAGATTGCTTCTTATAGAGGCCAAGTTTCCTGGCAGCAATGCTTTAGTTCTTGGAAAAGGAAGTTCTGCTTCAAATGTTAGCTGCTTACTTTGTTTGGCTTGGGCTTCTGAGCCTCATCTTTGGTGTGACACTCTTTGAAAGCCAAGAAAGGGCTGTCATTTCAGGGGATGGTGGGTAATAGGACTCACTCCTTTTGTGTCTCTGAGAACAGAGGCAAATGCCTCTACCTCGATTTTCCCATGACAGAGATAATTTGGTCTTTCCAAATCTGTTCACATTGATGCAATTCAGCCATGCAAATCACCAGGTGTTCAAGCTCTCTGGGCTAAAAACAAACTGTAACTAATGTTAACAGAATCAGGCAAAGGAGTCCCCTTTCCCTGATACCCTATAGAAAAGTGAGTGTGGCTTGGAGAAATGCTTGAATACAAAAATCCAAGCTTAAGTAATTAATACAATTTATTTTTATTGTACAAGCTGTCACAACCTGCTTATTCAAAAATAGCAGCTTCTCAGTACATTTGCTGAGTATTTGTGTGGGTGCATGTGTATACTGTGTTTATAGATATATAAAATCAGTGGGTATATATATACATATATTTATATATATACATACATATGAATTAAGACATTTTTTCTGAAGAACTTAACATTCTCATTTCTTCTACATTTTAGGGATCTGGCCGAGAGGCCAGAGGAAGCCATTCTTTTCCTCATCTAGTCAG
The DNA here is from genome assembly GCF_028885625.2 of Pongo pygmaeus. NCBI lineage: Eukaryota > Metazoa > Chordata > Mammalia > Primates > Hominidae > Pongo > Pongo pygmaeus. Next base: position 107,862,676 of record NC_072396.2, read on the forward strand.
TCATCTACTTGGCATTTGCTAAGGTTCAATCCATATGACATCTTAGAGCATGGGACTAGTACTTGGAACACAGCTGCTTTCAGAGCCTGTGACTTCTTGTGTGCCTCTCCTGTTTCTCAGCAACACTGGCGTAGGGCCTGGGATACCAGGTCTGGGGATCTCAGGGACTCTTAGCACTTTAAGACACATGTGTTCCCAGGCCATGGTGTGTTCTTCTAGTGCCAGAAAGATGTTTCATGCTTTGCTGACTTTGTATAAAGTCTGTTTGTAACTGTTTTGACAGAATCTCAGTGTATAACTGAGGGTGGGGACATTAGCCAAGCTGCATTATAGGAGGACAAAACCACCATGCAAAGTGGCCAAAATCATTAAGCCTGCATTTTTATTATTGCGAGTAATATCAATCCTCCTATTTTCATTTCTTGTCCTGTGCTAGCTCCATCCTGTTTGGACTGCTCCTCCCATATGTAAACTAAGAAGAATCAAGCATTCCTTGCAACAAATACACACGATGCTCAAAAATATCCAGGAGCATGCAATTTCCAAAGTTTCCTCCACCTGGAATGCTCTTCATGCTAAAATCCTGTCTGACAATACCAGCACTCTGGCCTGCACTCATCCCTTCCTGGAACTCCAAGTGCATTTACCCTCTGTTACCACTTACTTGGCTGCCTGAATTGTTAGTTGAAAATGTTAGGTCTACTTAGCTAATTCTTCCTCAGGAAATTAAAGACTCCCATATGGCAGAGTCTGTGTCTTTTCTCTCTTCATATCCCGTATAACACCCAGCATAATGCTGGGCATATAGTGAGTATTCCATAAATAGTTGATGAATGACTAAAATAAGCAAGCAAACAAACAGACCAGAACAATAAGAAAGAAGGGACTGATTTCATAATCTCTCTGGCTTGCTATTTGAATTGCTGAATTATTATTATTTATTAAATATTTTTTACATTCTGGCAATAAAAGGTAAGGATTTATTTTCTTTCTTTCTTTCTTTCTTTTTTTTTTTTTTTCTTGAGACAGAGTCTCACTCTTGTTGCCCAGGCTGGAGTGCAATGGCGCAATCTTGGCTCACGGCAACCTCTGCCTCCCGGGTTTAACACATTCTCCTGTCTCAGCCTCCTGAGTAGCCGGGATTACAGGCATGCGCCCATGCCTGGCTAATTTTTGTATTTTTAGCAGAGACGGGGTTTTGCCATGTTGGCCAGGCTGGTCTCGAACTCCTGACCTCATGTGATCCACCTGCCTCAGCCTCCCAAAGTGCTGGGATTACAGGCATGAGCCACCGCGCCCGGCCAAAGATTTATTTTCAAGAATGAAACAAAGTAAGGATTCTGGGTCAATCTCACATGCTGAAAGCCAAAACCTCTAGCCGCTCCTGCTTTTTGACTCCGGGGTGCCCACTATCTCCGAGCCTGTGAGCACAGGGCCTGGCTGGCCTGGCAGAGAGGTTTGAGTGGCATGAGCTACCTACTGGATGTGCCTGACTGTTTCCCCTTCTTCTTCCCCAGGCTTGTTAGAGTGCTGTGCAAGATGTCTGGTAGGGGCCCCCTTTGCTTCCCTGGTGGCCACTGGATTGTGTTTCTTTGGGGTGGCACTGTTCTGTGGCTGTGGACATGAAGCCCTCACTGGCACAGAAAAGCTAATTGAGACCTATTTCTCCAAAAACTACCAGGACTATGAGTATCTCATCAATGTGTAAGTACCTGCCCTCCCACACAGACCCATCTTTTTTTTCCCTCTCTCCATCCTGGAGATAGAGAACTCTTCAGTACCTTAGTAACTAGCAGGGGACTGGGGTGGAGCCAGACCGGATTCCCGAGTCTTCCCTCTGTGCAGATCTCTCCTGCTCCGCATTCGAAGCCCATTCAGAAAGGAGAGGTCTGCCTGCCTGCCTGTCAGCCCCTCCCACCCCCGCCCCCTTGTTTTCTTACACGTGTTCTGACTTCTGCTAGGTGTGGTTCATATTGCCCAAGTTGGAGCCTCCAGCGTAGTAGGTATGGAGAAGCCAAGGGAGGCACTGAGCCTCTCCTGTTCCTAGAACAAGTTAGGCTCCTGTTCCTTCACCCACCTTTCTTCTTGTCTAGCTCCCTACTTCTGTGAGTTAGCATGTCGGAAGGGTGGGGCAGGGAGAGTAGGTCCCTGGTTCTCCAGGTCCTAGGGTAAGCAAGGTGTGGCGGGAGGGGCATATGTTTCTGGTCACATACACCCTGTCTTCACTTATTTCAACAAAGATAAGGTGAAAGCATGCAGGAGGAACCTGGTGATTACTCTAGAGAATCCCTAGCCTTGTTAAGGTGCTAGCTCTGGTGTATACCTCACTTATGTCGGGAAAGAAGCCAGGTCTTCAATTAATAAGATTCCCTGGTCTCGTTTGTCTACCTGTTAATGCAGGATCCATGCCTTCCAGTATGTCATCTATGGAACTGCCTCTTTCTTCTTCCTTTATGGGGCCCTCCTGCTGGCTGAGGGCTTCTACACCACCGGCGCAGTCAGGCAGATCTTTGGCGACTACAAGACCACCATCTGCGGCAAGGGCCTGAGCGCAACGGTAACAGGGGGCCAGAAGGGGAGGGGTTCCAGAGGCCAACATCAAGCTCATTCTTTGGAGCGGGTGTGTCATTGTTTGGGAAAATGGCTAGGACATCCCGACAAGGTGATCATCCTCAGGATTTTGTGGCAATAACAAGGGGTGGGGGAAAATTGGGCGCGAGTCTGTGGCCTCGTCCCCACCCAAGGCTGGGTCCTCTCTAGGGGCCTGGCATTTGAGTGAGGAAGCGATGGCTGCAGCCGAACGAGAAGGTCAGGAAGAACGTGGTGCCCAGCTGGCTTAGGCTCGCCTTTCAAAGGTTCCCTAAGCAAATTTCTTCTCAAAACAGAAAGCATGAGTTTTGTGAGATGCTTTGTACAATCAGACCATTTCTAAGCCATCTGTTGGTATCCCTTTGCTTCCTTCCTAGGAGGGACCACAAGAGTGGATCTAACTGGACAAGAGTCTAAAATGCTGCTCATGTGATTGAGACTTGGGCACCCGATCTGAGAGGGAGGATCAATAATAAAAATTAAATAATTGACTCCAAGGTGAAATTTACAATATTCTGGGATCCTGCACTGTTGGAGGTCCCAGAGGGAATTGGAGTAGATCTGCATGTTGAATGTTTTATTGTCTGAGGGTTATCCATGCTTTGAATGAGGTGCACATTTGTTTTCAGTCTCTGGAGTTAAAGATCCTTTGGCGGCTGAACACGTATGGGTTCCAGCAATGTCTTTTTGTGGCCAGCAGTTAGCTTAGAAAGGTTTTGTATCTGAAATTTTAATCTCTTATTGGCTTTGTTCAATGACTAGGGAACAAAAATATTCCTGTGGCAAGGAACATTTTCTAAGCTCAGCCTAAGGCACAAAATGGCACGACTTTCTTTCAAGATCTGTTTTGATTTCTTTACACCTTATCTGCCCAAAAACATCCTCTGAAGCCTCTCTAACCCAGGGATCCTCCTTACTCCTCCCCTACCCATTCCCCCCACCCTCCATCATACTAGGGCCAGTTCTCTAGTAGATACTGCCAATTACCCTTGGCAGAGGTGCCCTGCTCACTGATTTCATTTGAGGGAGAGCCCTGGAACCTGGTTTTAATGTCTGGCACACGCCACTCCAGGATCTCCCAGTTTGTGTTTCTACGTCTGCAGGCTGATGCTGATTTCTAACCACCCCATGTCAATCATTTTAGTTTGTGGGCATCACCTATGCCCTGACCGTTGTGTGGCTCCTGGTGTTTGCCTGCTCTGCTGTGCCTGTGTATATTTACTTCAACACCTGGACCACCTGCCAGTCTATTGCCTTCCCCAGCAAGACCTCTGCCAGTATAGGCAGTCTCTGTGCTGATGCCAGAATGTATGGTGAGTTAGGGCACGGGTGCTTTGGCTCTCCTACCCACTATGGAAGCACTATATATTTGGTTATTTTCTTAGTGTAAGGAGGGTGGTGATTATGAGAAAAATATAAGATGATGAATGATTGGGTCTTAGTTTATTAATCCTTCCCTACTGAAACCAGAGAGGTTTCTTCCCCAGGAAGGGAACTTGGAGATGGTGGGAATTTTCTTAGCCATTCACATTGGCCTACTCTAGTTGACTGCTGTTCACAACCCCAAAGCAGCACATTTCAATAACAAACACAAGGTTTCACCACTGTTCAATACCACCTTCTCTTTTTTGTAAACCTGTAGAAAAGAGGATCCTGATTGTTGGTAGAATCCAACTTTACAGCCAGGATAATTAGAGATGGAAGAAGGGCTCTGGGGGAAAGTCTCCATGTGGCCCCGTAACTCCACAAAGCTTACCCTGCTTGATTTTTGTGTCTTACTTAGGTGTTCTCCCATGGAATGCTTTCCCTGGCAAGGTTTGTGGCTCCAACCTTCTGTCCATCTGCAAAACAGCTGAGGTGAGTGGGTTATTTGGGTTATTTTACAAGGGAGTAGCTAATACCATACAAATTACACCCATGGCCTTCAATTTTAAGGACTGAAAGTTTCTCTTTGCTGGATTTTGAATTAGCCGATTGCCTTCTACAACATGTTGGCTAAGTATGCCTGAGCCAATGAGCATAGAAGGTAAAACACCTGTTTTCTCTAGAGTTGCATAGAAAGACTTCCTTTCCAACCCTTCCCCTCTTAAAAGAGAAGTTTGTAGCTTTAGGTAAAGATAGAGCCTAATGGCAAAATCCCCCACATGAAAATTTTCATTCCTTTAGTTAAAAACCATATCAAGAAAATGGGCTGTGCACAGAGGCATTCATAGGTTTTATAAAAACATTTTCAGTTTGGAACTTCTTTATCTCAAATGAGAGGTAAAATAAGTACATTTGAAAGGGAAAGCACTGTATTGAGAACAGATATTATATACAAATAAGGCAGGGGAATAAAAGTAAATCCTGGGGAGAAAGGCAGTAAATTATTTCTTTGACAGCAAAATGTTGACTTTAAATTTTGGGCCCCTGGGCACAACTGTAGGGAACCAGTTAATTATTTTGGAGTACTGTACTATTTCATGACTATTCTGTGTTCTGGGTGTTATGGGCCAGGTGCTATGGTGTATACTGAAGACTGGGAGGCCCACATTTAGGGAAGTGAAAATTTAGTTAGAGATGTGGAATTAGCACACAAGAAAGATATCAACACATTCAGAAAGCTGTATTCATGATTTACAGTGGAGCATATTACTGCTGTTGCAAGAAACAGTTCTTCCTCTTTCATTTTCCTGCAGTTCCAAATGACCTTCCACCTGTTTATTGCTGCATTTGTAGGGGCTGCAGCTACACTGGTTTCCCTGGTGAGTTGACTTTGAATGATCTTGGCAAGTAAATAGGCCTGAGATAGTGTGGGTACAGTTATTCTGAAAGGCAAGAAGGTAGGCTGCTTCCATCCTTGAAATGCTGGAGGGAAGCTTCTTGGAAGATAGCAAAGGGTAGAGGCTCCGTACTTCTACCTGCATTGGCAAGGCAGAAAGACATCACAAATTAGATAGGGACAAGAAAAGTGGTGTGAGGAAAGAGGTAAGAGATTCATAGACACGAATGATAATATTTAGTATTTATAGAACATGTAATGTTGCCAAGTACTTTGCAGTCATAAATTACAGTTAATTTTCAATACATTTTGATCAGATCAGTGACAAAACACTGAAACATCACGAAACATGACTTGCTATAGCCTGGAATTCTATATACTATCAATATGAATCCACCTTGGATACTCTCCAGTGGATTTAGTTACTCATATGGAAATACTGGGAGGACCTCCTAACATTATTAGAATTGTTACGATTATAATACAATGCTATGTCCCAGGTCTTGCTGAGAGGGCTACAGTGCCCTGTGAATGTAGTGTGCTCATTGTGCAGATTAAAAACCTAAGGCACTGAAGGGTGAAGTGATTTATCTGAAGTTATTTTATAAGCAGTGATCAGACAAGATGAGCTCACAGAACTCCTGGCCCCTACTGCTGAGGTTTCCATACAGAGTCAAGTAATTTCTCACCTTGTAAAATGAATTGATTCATTAACCAGGGGAGGGCTCTACTGCATGATGTGGCTGTGTGTCTACAGCAAGCACCCCATGACTCTAAGTCACTCGGATATATGGATGTGGCAAAGCCCAAATATTGTTCACTTCTCTGAGGAAAACTCAGTGCTAGATCAAACAGAGGTGTGGAATAAATCTTTATGATTTGATTCTCTGGGCCTGGACCATGAGACCCATGATGCCTCAGAGACATCGGACTTCCAGTCAAGTGTATATGGAGAAAGCCAAGCCTGGGATGTACTGCTTTTTGCAGAGCAGGGGTTTTTCCCTTATTTAGTTATGATTTTATGTCTACCCTTCCTCATTCCCAAAGGGATTTGAGGAGGGAGTGCTTTCTTTTCTACTCTCATTCACATTCTCTCTTCTGTTCCCTACAGCTCACCTTCATGATTGCTGCCACTTACAACTTTGCCGTCCTTAAACTCATGGGCCGAGGCACCAAGTTCTGATCCCCTGTAGAAATCCCCCTTTCTCTAATAGCGAGGCTCTAACCACACAGCCTACAATGCTGCGTCTCCCATCTTAACTCTTTGCCTTTGCCACCAACTGGCCCTCTTCTTACTTGACGAGTGTAACAAGAAAGGAGAGTCTTGCAGTGATTAAGGTCTCTCTTTGGACTCTCCCCTCTTATGTACCTCTTTTAGTCATTTTGCTTCACAGCTGGTTCCTGCTAGAAATGGGAAATGCCTAAGAAGATGACTCCCCAACTGCAAGTCACAAAGGAATGGAGGCTCTAATTGAATTTTCAAGCATCTCCTGAGGATCAGAAAGTAATTTCTTCTCAAAGGGTACTTCCACTGATGGAAACAAAGTGGAAGGAAAGATGCTCAGGTACAGAGAAGGAATGTCTTTGGTCCTCTTGCCATCTATAGGGGCCAAATATATTCTCTTTGGTGTACAAAACAGAATTCATTCTGGTCTCCCTATTACCACTGAAGATAGAAGAAAAAAGAATGTCAGAAAAACAATAAGAGCGTTTGCCCAAATCTGCCTATTGCAGCTGGGAGAAGGGGGTCAAAGCAAGGATCTTTCACCCACAGAAAGAGAGCACTGACCCCGATGGTGATGGACTACTGAAGCCCTAACTCAGCCAACCTTACTTACAGCATAAGGGAGCGTAGAATCTGTGTAGACGAAGGGGGCATCTGGCCTTACACCTCGTTAGGGAAGAGAAACAGGGTGTTGTCAGCATCTTCTCACTCCCTTCTCCTTGATAACAGCTACCATGACAACCCTGTGGTTTCCAAGGAGCTGAGAATAGAAGGAAACTAGCTTACATGAAAACAGACTGGCCTAAGGAGCAGCAGTTGCTGGTGGCTAATGGTGTAACCTGAGATGGCCCTCTGGTAGACACAGGATAGATAACTCTTTGGATAGCATGTCTTTTTTTCTGTTAATTAGTTGTGTACTCTGGCCTCTGTCATATCTTCACAATGGTGCTCATTTCATGGGGTATTATCCATTCAGTCATTGTAGGTGATTTGAAGGTCTTGATTTGTTTTAGAATGATGCACATTTTGTGTATTCCAGTTTGTTTATTACTTATTTGGGGTTGCATCAGAAATGTCTGGAGAATAATTCTTTGATTATGACTCTTTTTTAAAATAGGAAAATTGGACATTAAACATCACAAATGATATTAAAAATTGGCTAGTTAGATGAATCTATTGCGATTTTCTACAAGTATTCTGCCTTTGCAGAAACAGATTTGGTGAATTTGAATCTCAATTTGAGTAATCCGATCGTTCTTTCTAGCTAATGGAAAATGATTTTACTTAGCAATGTTATCTTGGTGTGTTAAGAGTTAGGTTTAACATAAAGGTTATTTTCTCCTGATATAGATCACATAACAGAATGCACCAGTCATCAGCTATTCAGTTGGTAAGCTTCCAGGAAAAAGGACAGGCAGAAAGAGTTTGAGACCTGAATAGCTCCCAGATTTCAGTCTTTTCCTGTTTTTGTTAACTTTGGGTTAAAAAAAAAAAAGTCTGATTGGTTTTAATTGAAGGAAAGATTTGTACTACAGCTCTTTTGTTGTAAAGAGTTGTGTTGTTCTTTTCCCCCAAAGTGGTTTCAGCGATATTTAAGGAGATGTAAGAGCTTTACAAAAAGACACTTGATACTTGTTTTCAAACCATTATACAAGATAAGCTTCCAGGCTGCATAGAGGGAGGAGAGGGAAAATGTTTTGTAAGAAACCAATCAAGATAAAGGACAGTGAAGTAATCCGTACCTTGTGTTTTGTTTTGATTTAATAACATAACAAATAACCAACCCTTCCCTGAAAACCTCACATGCATACATACACATATATACACACACAAAGAGAGTTAATCAACTGAAAGTGTTTCCTTCATTTCTGATATAGAATTGCAATTTTAACACACATAAAGGATAAACTTTTAGAAACTTATCTTACAAAGTGTATTTTATAAAATTAAAGAAAATAAAATTAAGAATGTTCTCAATCAAACATCGTGTCCTTTGAGTGAATTGTTCTATTTGACTTCACAATAGAAACTTAATAATCGTACCTTGTTCAAGGAGCTCATTCATTTTTCAGGTCATCCAAGTCATTCTCATAACATTTCTCTGAAATAAATAGTATATGAATAGATTACTTCTATTTTTATAGTTGAAGACACTAAGAAATAGAAGCAAAGTAATTTGCCCAAAGAAATCCAATAAATACATGTCTGAGCTTGTGTTAAAACGCAGATATTGAAACCAATTTATTGCCTACATAAAGGTTTCTTTTCTCTTCGAAGTTGGGTTTCAGAATATTCAGAGTCAACTATGGTTACTTTGTCAATACCTTAGTGGTGCCCCAGTCCCCGGTGCATTTAGATTTAAGTTATTGTTACCTTCTCTTTAAATTGTTTGGATATTCCAGTAATGACCCCTTAGTAATTCATACGTGACTAATATTTAGTTTTATTTGGATAGTACTGGATGGAAGGTTTAGTACTTAAAGGACAGAGCAGGTATGGAAAGGGCAACGTAAATGTAAACAGGCTGTGGCAGGGCAGTACTAAAATAAATTAGTGACACCTACCACCCTGGATGGCCAGCCTACTAGCCCACTGGGGACATAACATTAAAGCCCTTTCACAACCCTAGGTTAGAATTTGGCACGCTTGGACAGCACCCTGATGACCAGCTTAAAGAAAGCTGTCTTAAAATCATTTCATTGTCCCATAGTTGCAGCTGGCAAATGATTGGAGAGAAAGGAATCTTTAGCTGGAGGGATGACAAGTCAGTCATCAGTTAAGGGGCTCCATTCAAAAGCAGTTTCAATTTAATTTCCTGATTTCTGCTTAACCACAATTAATATTCTGCAAGCGAGTCTGGTTGAATGACTTTAAGACATAAAGAATAAAAATATGACAGGGACTTATTTTAAGACACTGCAAACAAGGGCACAGCACCATATTTTGGAGAATTGATTCAGGGTTCTACAGAGTGATTGTATTTTTGCCTCAGAGGAACCGAAAGCCAGTTCCCAAGAAAGTTATGTTTTCCATGTGCCCTTATTTGGCTCTGCCCTCTGGGATGCATCTATAGATGGAGTTTCTAGGCTCTCAGAAGCTGAGAGCATCTCCAGTGTATCAATTGAACCCATTGTTCTTAGCTCTCCCACACACCATAAACCTCCTTTTTTCTAATTGAAAGAGCCCTCTTTGTGCTGAGATCAGCCAAAGATCAAGATGCAGCAGTATAAACAAGAAACATTTTTTTACAGCACCAGTTGTATTGCTTTTCCTATCTTCAGGGTCAGTACTTAGTGCAGTTATGCAGAACGTGGAAGCTCCAGCTTTGTCCAGAGCAACATTCGTTCATTCCTTAATTCGTTCTGTGAACATTCATTGAGAAACTACTAAGTATTGTGTTAAACCCCAGGAAGTTCAAGTTTGGGGGCAGTGTGGGTAGAAAGGTGATCAAGACCAGATCTTACACTCAAGGATCTCTCTCAGATTCAGCCATAGCAGACAGGTCTTCCAGGGTAAACTGGAGTGGAGGCAAGGAGTGTGCAAAAGGCAGTCTGACTGGCTGACTCCAGTGGGCATCTGAATTCTCCCCTCAGTATGTGGGAGGGGTGGGTGTTAAGGGCCTTGACTTCACATGGCTCTGGGTTTTTAGGGCACGGATACAAACAAAACTTCAATTTAGAGTCCTGACAACTTGTGACTTGCTCTTTCTATGTCACCCTGCTTCTTGCTTTACATGTGACAGCATTTATGCACACACTGGCACAATGCATATGCGTGCTTCCACCCACTCAATCATTTGGGGAGTCAGAGGGCACATGAATCAAGACTGATATAAACCCAAGCTATTCAGTCTGGCCTTTTGTCTCTACCCAGGCTAAGTCTGAGAAGCCAAGGAAGGGTAATGTAAGATATAACATATCAAAACTGCACTTGTATCCCCTAAATTTATACAACAACAACAAAAAAGATACCAAGTCTTTCTCTGTTTGGATTTCCTTAACTGTGAACACAGGTAGTGTGTCTATTTTGACATTAACAGTTAACTTCATGAATATTAAGTAACAAATAAAAGAAATACTCATTATTATATTTACAAAATCAATACTTGGCCATTCCTACATCAATAAGCAGGTAAGGACTTCAAGTCAATATTTATACATTGGGAAAGATTTTCCTTGTTCACTCACTTGTTTGAAAGAAGCAAACATACTCTTCATTATATTTGTTGTCCCACAAAGTTTGGTGTCTATGTGCTCCTGTTCTGAGACTCCTTGAATTGATTGACTTTATTCTAAAGGAAAATATCAGATAAGGTAATGAGTGTTTTACTGATTATGGATCAGTACAAAGAAATCCAGTCTTAACATTTTACTCAAACTCTCAAAAAATATTTATTTGATAAATTATCTGTGCCAAGTGTTATGCTAAGTGTTTGTGGTATAGCAGTTAATAAAAGAGATACAGTCTCAGCCCTCACGGAGCTCAACTAAAGACAGAAAGGGGTAGGCAGGGAGACAGGGAGCATGGTGAAGAATGAGGCTAACATCCTTCCACGGAAACAGTGGAAAAGATAGAATCAGGGAGAAATTTGCACAGTCCCATGAGAAACAAAGAGTCATGTAAAAAAAAAAAAAGATATAGACATGCAAGTCTGTATTTAGGTAAATGCAATGGTATTTAAGATTGAAAAACATTAAATAGGCTTGGACTGTTTTGCCCCCCAATGTGGAAAGTCACCCAGCTCTAGGTTCCAAAGGAACTAGCTTCACGGATCTTCTATATATTATGTGAAACCCTATCTTTCAAGCATCAAAGGGGCAAAATACAAAGCTGATTCTGAGGGTTACAGTATTAAAACCAAACAAGCCAACTGATATTTGAAAGTGTATAGATGGTTTTAATTCTAGTTGATGATGAATTTACATGTAGACCAACTTTAAAAAACAACAGGGAAATGTGGCTCTTGCAATCAAAGCTTCCTTCCATGTCCCCAACATGTACCAGATAGAAATTTGGTGAAATCTCATTTGACTTAAAAGATGAAATCAGCCCACATTATCCAAAAAAAAGTGAACAGATACATAAAAATTATCCTATATGCAGATGATATTATCACAAGCTCAGAGTGGTCTTAGCAAACAAATGGCTCAGCTAATTACTGCTAGGAAGAAAGTATACATATCAACTTTCCTAAAAAAAAAATTTGTCAATTTCAGTAGATGTTCCTACCTTCTTGTTGGTGAGTAGTGTGAATAATTCCATAAAGCAGTTACCTCAGGATATATTCTGCAGCTGGCTTATCTGAAAGGACAAAAGTAAATTACATTTCTCAAAGCCAGGTAATATATGGGTGCTTATGGAATTTCTGCACATGTGTTGTTGTTTGTTTGTCTTTAATAGCTTAGCAGGTTACAACTACTTTAAAATATTTCCAGGTTAAAAAATTTTAAGTCATGCTTTATGCCCTATTTGTCTTGGTGTTAAAGAAGATTCAAAATAATTGTCTGGGCAGGGCGTGGTGGCTCATGCCTGTAATCCCAGCACTTTGGGAGGCCAAAGAGGGCATATCACTTGAGCTTGAGGTCAGGAGTTCAAGACCAGTCTGGCCAACATCGCAAAACTAAAAATACAAAAATTAGCCAGGCGTGGTGGTTCAAGCCTATAATTCCAGCTACTCAGGAGGCCGAGGAACAAGAATGCTTGAGCCTGGGAGGCAGAGGTTGCAGTGTGCCGAGATTGTGCCACTGCACTCCAGTCTGGGCAACAGAGGGAGACCCTGTCTCAAAAATAATGATAATAATAATAATAATAATAATAATAATAATAATAATTGCCTGAAGATAACCTTGGCCCGGACTGTAAGCAGCCTTGCCTCCAACAATAATAGCTGCACTTTATCAAGCACTGTATCTGCAAAGTACTTTACACATCTCATTTCATCCTCACATCAGTCTTACGAGGCAGAAGCAACTATTATCCTTCAGTTCCACGCTGAAGCATGTGGCCTTGTTGGTCACATCAGTTTACACATGAGCATGTTAATCCTATCCTAGCTCGGCTGACTGGCAAAGCTGCAGAGATTAGCTGAATTCCGGTATTTGTCAGGGAGCAGAGCCACTATCACTGTAGCTCAGTATTGTGAACAAAAGTTCTCTGAAAAGGGGCCACAAAGCGAGACACCGCCTCTACAAAAAAAAAGAAAAAAAAAAAGTACTCCAGCATGGTACCTAGTGCCTGTAGTCCCAACTACTCTGGAGGCTGAGGTGGGAGTATAGCTATAGCCCCAGAGGCTGCGGGTGCAGTGAGCTGTGATTGCACCATTACACTCCATCCTGGGCAACAGAGCGAGACCCTGTCTTGAATAAAAAATAAAACAAACAAAATTATTAAAAATAAAAAGGAATTTGGAGGAAAGAGACCTTTTTTTTTGAAACAGGGTCACTCTGTTGCCCAGGCTATAGTGCAGTGGCACTGTCTCGGTTCACTACAGCCTTGACCTCCTGGGCTCAAGTGATCCTCCCACCTCAGCCTCCAGAGTAGCTGGGACTGCAGGCGACTGCCACCATGCTCAGTGCTAATTAAAAAAAAATATTTTGTAGAGACATGGTTTTGCCATGTTGCCCAGGCTGGTCTCGAATTCCTGGCCCACCTTGGCCTCCCAAAGAGCTGGGATTACAGGCATGAGCCACTGCTCCCTGCCCCAAGGAAAGAGACTTTATTCCAGAGAACAGTTTGGACACCAGAGACACACAGCCTTAGGTGTAAAATGAAGGTGTGCTCCAGAGGGCAAAGCTAGGGTTATACTTTTACAGCAAAAGTTTATGCAAATGAAGTATTCAAACTCACCTAGTTCTGACTGGTTGATAGAACTGAGCCCTGATTGGTCAAGGCAACTGAGCCCTGATTGGTTGAGGCAGCTAAGCCATGATTGGTCAAGGCAGATGATCTCAGATTGGTTGGTTCAGGTGAGCTCTGGAAGTCCCAAAGTTGAACAGAGGTGTGGGTTTTGGAGGAACTTGAGACCTCTGACCTTTAGTTGGCAGATGGCCACTTGGCTGTATTTAAAATTTAGGCCCAGTTAGCCACTCAGGATCCATTTTGGAGCACCGCCTATTTCAGGTTCACATTTGTTCATAGTACCTGCCAAAAACTCCATTGAGAGAAGCAGTGGTTAAGGGGGGATAACCTGAAGGAAGTGTACTCCATTCATTCCCCAGTCATCTCCAAATATTTTTTATTGTGCAATACTATCAGTAAAACATGTTGGAGCCTACATCCCCCCGCCGTGACCTTGCTGCTCTAAGTGTGGTCTTAGAACAAGGAGCATCAGGATCACCCGGGAGCTAGTTAGAAATGCAGAATCTCAGCCTGATCTACACCCACTGAATCAGAAACTGCACTTTAACAAGATCCCAGGACGATTTGTATACATATTAAAATTTGAGCAGATTTGCTATGTGTAATTATATAAAATGTATTAAAATATATATTAAACATATGCTTTAAGTATTGACATTATATTCATGTACTGCTGTTCTAATATACACATTATAAAGCATGAAAAACAACATTTAAAAGTATAAGATAAATATGAAGTAATATTTTAAAATATGTTTTATTTGATAATATATACATACACAATTTATGTCTTATTTGAAACATAATATTATTAATATTTTAGTGAGAACAATGTGACTGAATTAATTTTGAAATTAATTTTGAATTAATTTTGAAATCATGGTTTAACATTTTAGAATACTGAGTTCAGTTTAAACTGACCCTTGGCTCGAATGGATGTTATAGCTGAAAATAATAACTTACAAAGATTCATAGATGTAAATGGGTGCAGTATGACATTGGCAGTGTTCAATAAATTACGTTAAATTTTCAGCCTCACTTTGCAGTTATGCAAAGATTTTTGTTGAAATTTGACTATCAAATTTTCACTCTCCCTGCCATCATTCAGTGGCCCTTGCAAACTACATTTTTTTTTTTTGAGATGGAGTCTCGCTCTGTCACCCAGGCTGGAGTGTAGGGGTGCGATCTCGGCTCACTGCAACCTCCGCCTCCCAGGTTCAAACAATTCTCCTGCCTCAGTCTCCTGAGTAGCTAGGATTACAGGCATGCACCACCACACCCGGCTAATTTTTTATTTTTAATAAGGACGGGGTTTCACCATGTTGGCCAGGCTGGTCTCAAATTCCCGATCTCGTGATTCGCCTGCCTCAGCCTCCCAAAGTGCTGGGATTACAAGTGTGAGCCACCGAGCCCGGCCCAAATTAAATATTTTTACAAATGAGTTCAAGCTATTAGAGTAGGTTGTTTTAGGCAAATTAAACATGTCCTGTTACTTTAAATATATATACATATAATCTTATACTTTTAAATGTTCTGTTTTTCATGCCTTATATGTGTATATTAGAACAGCAGTACATGAATATAATGTCAATATTTAAAGCATATGTTTAATATATATTTTAATGCATTTTGTATAATTACACACAGCAAATCTGCTCAAATTTATATATATATAGGGAAAAGAAGTGACACACATAGTTTTCAGCAACAAAGTCACAAGCTGATGAAGGTATCTCCGCATATCTGTTTTCAAATTCTCTCTGTATGGCATATTTCCTTTGAAAGGCACTTACTTTCTTACTGATTGTTAAAAAGGCATATTTCCTTGACAAATCAGCAGAGTGAGAACACCAGAGTCAATCTTTTTAATATTTATTGATATTAGATATTAATAAAACTTTAAGATTAAAAATTAATACAAATACTAGTTCAAATGGATCATGTTGCAATCACCACAGAGTGCACACACATCTCACATTAGAGGTCATACTGTGTAGAAGTTTCTCCAAAACATTTTGAGGATGGAAATCTCTTTCTAAGGTGATAAGTTTTTCAGGCCTCTACCATAACAGGTGGAGGGAATTACCCATTGGTTGAGAAAACATTTAAAATATACAACCAATTCAATAACACTGTTTTAAAACTTTTTCTTACAGAAAATTTCAAACATACACAAAAGTAAAGAGGGTCCTTAAATGCAAGGAGCCTCATGTAACCATTACTCAGGTTCAGTAATGATCAATATTGAGTAACATTTTAAAATGAGTTTGTATTCTATTGATGTCCACGCAGATGAAGACATATCATTCATTCATTTTACTGACAATCCTTGGTGTTCAGATGGATGCGGGGTGGGGGTCTCCTTGCAGCAACACCTGCATTTTCTACTCTACCCTCAAGAGGACAGAGGACAAAGCTTGGGGATTGCTCTACTTTAGAGTCTAAAACATCTTCCTGATTTATGCCAGACCAATAGGTAGCAACATATTACTTGAATTGCTTCCCAGTGGCCATCTTGGAATTATTTTTACTAAATTGCTCTGTTTTGTGATGTCAGTGACCTATATTAAGGACCATTTTTTAAAAGCCGTCCTATGCAACAGTGGCTATGTTTACTATGGTCATGTTTTTGTGGGTGTCATTCATTATACTATATTTATCCAGAAGGCTACAGGGGACATATTTCTCTTCAGTCTAGTATCAAAACCAGTTGTTCTTTATTTGAGTGTTAAGTAAGAGCAGACTGTTATTATGATTCCTGATGTTGTGTTTTGGATTTCTTTTGGTGGGGGGGCAGAACACATTCATTGCTTTAGTAATTTAATCTTGCTGAGTTGTTGAAACCAAGTAAAGTTTCCAAAACCACCTCTTACTTTGTTGGGTTCTTTTTCTTTCTCTTTCCCCTCTCATTTCTGTGGAAGTGTGAAAGGTGGTCAGAATTGAAAGAAGAAGAAAGAAAACCGTTCTAGGTCTCTTCTTCCCTCACCCTCATTTCAAACTCTAGAATTCAGAAAACCTTAAAACACTGGACTTAGATGTGGTTTTGTCAGTAAGTTAATAGATGGATTCAAGTATGGTGAATTAACATCTTCTCTCAATCAGGTCTGTATACTCCAGCCCTAATAAGAACTCTAAGCTCTTTACTCATTTTAATATATCTGCGTGAGAGAACTTGTCTGGCAAAAACTTGGAGAAATAGGTATAAATTTGACTTTAAATGGCTCCATGTCAAAAGCTTTTACCTTCACAGGTAAGAAAGGCTTTTGATACCGTTCACTATCTTTTTTCCCCACAGTAAAAGCCTAGGGTAGCTCATTTCCAGGGCTGTTTTCAACATGCTGGGACAACTCCAATTGTTTCAAAGAGTATTGGGAAAATGATACAAATAAGACTTTAATGCAGTTCAATTTTAAATGCATATACCATACACCTTTAGGAAAAGAGAATGAGATAAACTAAAATAAAAGAAGTGATAATTTTCAATTCTAAAGTATTTGGGGATTATTGCTTTAAAACAGGGTTACCAACAAGCATAGATCCATTGTAAGCTCTGCCTCATTCTCTCCCCTTCTGTCTTCCTGGGCTTACAGTGGAGTATGATGATGTCTCCAGGACTGGGTTTTCTGTTACTGTGGACACTCATGACCCCTCCTCCACAGTGTTCCAGCACCCCATTCTCCTAGTCTGAGTACCCACCTTGTTTACCATTTATAGTAGGGTTGTCCCCACTTCAGATCACTTTACACTTATTGCTCCAGTCCCCTCCTAGGAGTGTGGCTCCTAGGCTCCTATCATTTGGTCCCACCACCTTCCCAGGTATACTGTTCCTGCCAAGTGGTGACAGGCCTCCTAAAGACCACAGCCTGATGTTCTCTAGGTTTGTTTGTCATTGGGCCTAGCATCTGCACTCTGTCCACCTTACTGAGTGTGAATAAATTATTGTTTCACCAGAAGATCCTGAGATCCTGGAACTGACAACCTGGGAATCTAACAATGGCAAACAATATGACTTTGATTATGTACCAGCATTGTTGTTTGCACTTTGCAGATATTAACTCATAAAAGCCTCATAACAATCCAGAGATGAGGACTATTATTATCATCATTCTAATTTTAAAGATGAAGCAACTGAGGCACAGATAGGTTAAGTGCGTTACCCAAAGTTACAGGCTAGTAAGTGGTAGAACTATGTTTTAAACTTAGATAGTCACATTCCAGAGTCTCTTTACTTAACCACTGCTCTATGGTTCTCCCAGCACAGGGAAACATCCTATCACAGGGGAGGAAGTCTTTAAAATGAAAGAAAACATTTTATATAACAAACTGTCCTGTTTGTTGTCCTGGGAGAGGGGCATGTCAAGGACAAAATGAGATTAATGAGAACAGAACACTGAGGGCCAGAACAGGCTAATCAGAACTTGGAACACCTAGTCTCTACCATGTGGGGAGTCAATGCCACTGTGCAAATTATGTAACCACTAAATACAGAACAAATTTTATCAAGAAATTAACAGTTAAAAAGTACATAATACATAAACACCAGTGGATAACTTACGAAGATACCAGCATGTTTAAGGACAATATTAAATAGATCAAAGTGGGTGCCTGAGGTGAGAGAGGAAAATAGGGGTAGGTATGATAGAAGAAGAAAGAGAGACAGAGAGAGAGAAGAGAGAGAGAGAGAGAGACAGAGAGAGAGAGAGAGAGAGAGAAGAGAGAGAGAGAGACAGAGAGAGAGAGAGAGAGGTGGGGATGAAGATAGAGAGAGAGGGACCTTGCCTGAAATGATAATGAAAATATACTAAGAACTCAGAAATATGATCAACTCAATTCTCAGCCACCTGAAGTCCAAATTAAACAAACAAATGATTGACCTGGAATGGCATCCTTTGCTCTTGAGGGCACTGATAATTTTTCTAGTTGGATACATAGAGTTTCTGATACATCTTAAGGGTAAGCAGGACTACAGTTTAGGAAGTGGCTACATAGGAATGAACCTTGTTGTAGCCTTTGCTTTACTGGGAAATGACTAGGTTATTCTTTGCCTCTGCTTTTCTTTGCAGTTACATGTGAAAATAAACTCATATCACCGGCTATCAGTGTATGATAGGTTACTTTTTTACAACTTTATGGTTATATAATTCATACACAATTGACCCATTTAAAGTGTGCAATCCAATGAGTTTTATTAATAGTATGCTCACAGAGTTGTGCAACTATGACCACAACCGATCTTAGAACATTTTCATCACCCCCAAATGAAGATCCATACCCACTAGCAATGATTCCCTATTCTTTCACCCCCACACCCCCAACACTAGGCAATCACTAATCCACCTTCTGTCTCTGTGGATTTGTCTGTTCTGGGCAGTTCATATAAATAGCATCATATACTATGTGGTCTTTTGTGACTGGCTTCCTTCCTTTAACATAATATTTTTGAGGTTCACTCATGTTGTAGCATGTATCAGTACTTTGTCCCATTTTATTGTCAAATAATATATATTTCAATTGCTGAATAATATATATTCGATTGCATGGGTATGACACATTTTGTTTATCTATTCTTCAGTTAATGAGCATTTGGGGTTTACCTATTTCTTTGCTATTATAATAGTGGTGCAACAAACATTCCTGTACAAGTTTTTGTGTGAACATATGTTTTCAATTCTAATGGATTTATGCCTGGGAGTAGAATTGCTGAGACATATGATAATTTTATGTTTAACTTTTTGAGGAACTGTCAGACTGTTTTCCATAGTGGCTGCAACATTCTACATTTCCAATAACAATGTATGAAGGTTGTAATTCCTCCACATCCTTGTCAACACTTGTTATTATCTGGCTTTTTAATTATAGCCATCCTACTGGGTATGAAGTGAAATCTCATTATGGTTTTGTTTTGCATTTCCCTGATGACTAATGATGTTAAACATCTTTTCATGTATTTATGGTCCATTTGTATATCTTTTATAGAAATGTCTATGAGATATTTTGCCAATTTAAAAATCTTTTGTCTATTATTGTTATGAGTACTTTACATATTTTTATTTACTTATTTTTTTTTTAGACTGAGTCTCGCTCTGTCGCCCAGGCTGGAGTGCAGTGGCATGATCTCAGCTCACTGCAACCTCCGACTCCCTGGTTCAGGTAATTCTCCTGCCTCAGCTTCCTGAGTAGATGGGATTACATGCACGTGCCACCATGCCCAGCTAATTTTTGTATTTTTAGTAGAGACGGAGTTTTACCATGTTGGCCAGGATGGCCTCCATCTCCTCATCTCATGATCCACCCGCCTCAGACTCCCAAAGTGCTGGGATTACAGGCGTGAGCCACCGCGTTTGGCCTACTTTACATATTTTAGCTACCAGTTCCTTGTCAGATACATGATTTTCAAATATTTTCTCCCATTCTGTGTGTTGTCTTAACTTTCTTGATGGTGGCTTTGAAGCAAAAAATATTTAACTTAGATGAAGTCAAATTTATCTATTTTTTCTTGTGTTGCTCTTGTTTTTGCTATCATATCTAAGAAATCATTGGTCACACAGATTTTCACCTATGTTTTCTTCTAAGAGTTTTATAGTTTTAACACTTACCTTTACATCTATAATTCATTTTGAGTTAATTTTTGTTTATACTGTGAGGCAGGAGTCCAATTTCATTGTTTTCCATGTGGCTATTCAGGCATCCCAGCACATTTGTTGAAAAGATTATTCTTTCCCCCATTAAATTATCCTGGCAGTCTTTTTGAAAATAGATTCATCATAAATGTAAGGGTTTATTTCTACGTTCTCAATTCTATCCCATTGACCTATGTGTCTATTATTATGTCATTACTACACTGTCTTGATTACTGTAGTTTTGTAGTAAGTTTTGAAATCAACAAATGTGAGTCCTCCAACTTTATTCTATTCCGAGTTTGTATTAGCTATTCTGAGCTCTTTGCACTTCCATATCAATTTCAACATCAATTTCAGCATCAGCTTGTCAGTTTTTGCATACAAAACAAGACAAAACAAAACAGCTTGGATTTTGCCAGGGATTATATTGATTCTATAGATCAGTTTGGGGAATATTGCCACCTTAACAATATTGAGCCTTTCAATTCATGAAAACAGGACACCTTTCCATTTATTTAGGTCTTATTTAACTTATTTCAATGAAGTTTTATCAGTTTCTGTGCACAACTCTTGCACTTTTTTGTTAATTTTTTTCTAAGTATTTTTGGTGCTATTATAAATGAAATTATATTTTTAATTTTCTTTTTGGATTGCTTATTGCTAATGTATAGAAATATGACTGATTTTTGTGTGTTGATCTTGTGTCCCGCTGAACTCATTTGTTAGCTCTAATAGATTTTTGGGGCTTCTTTACAATTTTTTAATATATAAAATCATATCATCTGTGAATAGAGATTATCTTACATCTTCCTTTCCGCTTTGGAGGCCTCTTGTATATTGCCTCTGCCTGATTGACCTGGTTAGAACTTCCATTACAATGTTAAATAAAAGTGGAGAGAGTGGACATCTTGTCTTTTTCTTGATCATAGAGGGAAAGCTTGCAGTCTTTCCCCATTAAGTAGAATGTTAACTGCAGATTTTTCATAAGTGCGTTTTATGAGGTTAAGGAAATTCCCTGTATTCCTAGTCTGTTGAGTGTTTTCTTTTATCAAGAAAGGGTGTTCAATTTTGTCATCTGTTAAGATGATTATACATTTTTTCCCCTTATTCTAATAATATGGTGTATTCTATTGACTGACTTTCATATGTGAACCAGGTTTGCATTTCTGTGATAAGTCCTAGTTGGTCATGGTGTATGATCCTTTTTATATGTTGCCTGACTCAGTTTTCTACTACTTTATTGAGGATGTTTGCATCTATATTTGTAAAGGTTATTGGTCTGTATTTTTCTTTTCTCTTTTTCTCTTTTACCTGGCTTTGATATCAGAAGAGTAATGGTCTCATAGAATGAGTTGGGAAATGTTCCCTCTATTTTTGGAATAATTTGTGAAGAACTGCTGTTAATCCTTTTTTTAAAAGTCTGGTGGAATTCACCAGTTAAGCTCTCTGGTCCTGGACTTTGTGGGAGGTTTTCTTATTATTAATTTAATCTCTAAAATGTTCTGTTTCTTCTTCAGTCAGGCTTGGCAGTGTGTGCCTTTCTAGAAATGCATTTATTTCATCTAAATTATTTAATTTGTTTACTAGGTTTTTTAAAAATAGTTTTCTTTATAATTAAAAAAAATCATTAAGGTGATACTTTATTTCTGATTTTTGTAAGTCAACTTGTCTCTTTTCTTGGTAGGTCTAGCTAAATTTTGTTGATCTTTTCAAAGAACCAACTTTTGATTTTGTTGATTTTCTCTATTGCTTTTCTATTCTCTATTTCATTTGTTTACCTCTAATCTTTTTGTTTGATTGCTTTCGAGAAACAGGGTCTCACTCTGTCACCCGGGCTAGAGTACAGTGGTGCAATCAGAGCTCACTGAAACCTTGAACTTCTGGACTCAAGTGATTTTCTCACCTTAGCCTCCCAAGTAGGTGGGATTACAAGTGTGACTCACTGCACCCAGCTCTAATCTTTGTTATTTACTTCTGCTTGCTTTGGATTTAGTTTACTCTTCTTTTCCTAGTTTTAAGATGAAAAGTTGGTTATTGATTTGAGATCTTTCTTCCATTTAAATATAGGTGTTTACAGATACAGTATAAATTTCCTCTAAGCACTGCTTTTCCTGTATCCGGTAAGTTTAGTTAGGCTGTAATTTCATTTTTATTCATCTCAAGGTATTTTCTAATTTTTCATGTGATTTATCCTTTTATCTGTTGGTTATTTAGGTGGGTGTTAATTTCCACATATTTGTGAATTTCCCAAATTTCCTTCAGTTGTTGATTTCTAATTTCGTTGTACCATCATCAGAGAATATTCTTTAGATAATGTAAGTCTTTTAAAGTTTATTGAGACTTTTGTTATGGCTTAACATATAATCTATCCTGGAGAATGTTCATTCTGCACTGGAGAAGAATATGTATACTGCTGTTTGGGGGTAGAGTTTTCTGTAGATGCCTGTTAGGTCTGATTGGTATATAGTGTTATTCAAGACCTTTCTTGGTTGTTTAGTTGCCTAGTTTTTCTACTCATTATTTCAAGTAAGATATTGAAGTCTTTAACTATTATTATTGTTGAATTTCTCAGCAATATATTTATTGTTGAAATTCAACAATATATTGTTGAATTTCTCAGCAATATATTTATTGTTGAAATTCAACAATATATTGTTGAACTATTATTATTGTTGAATTGTTGAATTATTTCTCCCTTCCATTCTATCAGCTTTTTGCATTATGTATTTTGGGGCTCTATTGTTAGGTGCATATATGGGATAGATTTTTGAAGGTTGTTCAACTTGTTTATCCAAGGTGATAAAAGAATGTACTCAGACCTCAGGAAGAGATTTAACCAGATCTCTTCATGTTAGTCTCAAGGCTAAGATGGAAAAACATTGACTATTTGTTAATATAGTTATGTGGGCCTTAGCAAATATGTTCCTGAGGAAGGAAAAGTTAAAAGATGGGGCAGGGAGGGGGCGGTCCTCGTGGCCCAAAGCCTGCCTTATCTTCCACATACCAGGACATAGGCTGTCACTCGATTCCATGCTGGTGGGAAGAGCAGCTCATGGTTGCATTTTACTCTTTGATGTTCCAAACACTCCTAAAACGACATATTTTAAGAGAGAAATGAACAAATGAGAGTTTGCTTAGAAGTGCTCAGAAACCAAAGAATCATTCTAGACTCTTCCTTCATGATTCATACCTAGTTCTGTCAGTCCTACCTTTTTCCTCTTATTATAACTGAAACCTGAATGATTGAAATAGCCTCATCTCTGCTCCTCCTGCCCCTCTTCTAGCCCCAAGTCTGATCTATCTCCTCACTACGGTCAGACTACTCTTTAAAAAGGCAGTTCTGATCTCCAATCACTTTTCTGTTTAAAACTTTTTACTGAAAGCAAGCACAGTCAGTGATTCCTGTGGGGCTTTCCTCCTCTTCACCTCTCTCTACTGCTGTCTCTCCAGCCCCCACTCCTCCCATAATAAGAAGCAGACCTTCCCTGCCTCTCCCACTGTCAAGGGACTCTTCTCTGAAAGAATAACATTCCCTGGGCTTCCTCACTGAATTATTCATCTTTGCTGCCTTGGTATGGCAAAACTTCTCATTAAAAGCTCTGGTTGGGAGTGACCTACTCAGCCCAGCCCTCACAACTAGACAGAGAGAAGCCAAGGGGAGGAAGAGATGCAGTGGCAGGGGTGGGAGGCTCCCCCAAAGGGGCTGTGACAGGGAGTCCCCAAAACCCAGGGACTTGGGAAGCCGAACGGCACCTCTAGAGACTTGTGGCCCTGGGGTGACCATGGTGCTCATCTGGGCTGTCATCTTTCTCCACAGCTGTGGTCAAACCCAGAGGCCTGTTTCCACCATTGATTCCCAGTCCTGGAATCTTCTGAGCACTGAGCAGTCATAGAAAATCCAGTCATGGGATGGAAGAGACCTCAGCTGTGTAAAATGGGATGAGTTATCCCTATTGTACCTTGAGTGACTGAGGCCATGTCAGGAGGAGAGCCAGAGTGGGGGAGAGAAGACTGCATTTCTAGTTCTAGCTCTGGTATTAACTGGCTGTGTGACCCCAGGGTTATTGCTTGCCTTCTCTTTGAGTCTTTGTTTGCTAGTACACAGAAGGCAACACACACGCTGCTGCCATGAAGACCATGGGCTCTGCTGCTAGGCTGCTGGCCTCTGTTTCTTCCAAGATATGTAAACTTGAAAAACCATTTAGCTTGACAAAGCCTTAGTCTCCTCATCTGTAAAATGGGGGCAACAACAGTACCTACCTCAAATGATTGTTGAAAATGCACATAAAACACTCAGCACATGGCCTTAATAAACACCCAATAAATGTCAGCTACTGGTCTCTCATCAGAGATCCTCGTTCTCCAGAACTTGGTTTGTTGAGCAGTAAACTGTCAAGTCTGTCTTTCTGGAAGGAACGTGACATTCTGGCCATATTGTCTCCCAGAAGAGGCTGTTTGCAGGTAGCCTGAGCCATCCCTTCAGAATATGCTTAGATCAATACACATCACATGTGATGCCATGCAAAGGCACATGACCCACCCTTCGTTTTCTCTGCACCCTTGAAAACACTGCCTTGGAGCCCAATGCTCCTGAGCTTTAGAAGCCACTTTCTCATGATTCTGTACACAGCAGCTGTAAGAGAAACTCTGAGGGCCCAGTCTCAGGGAGACAGGAAGGCTGGGGAGCCAGAGGCCAGGTGAGCTGGGGCCAGGGCAAGAGGGTCAGTAAGAAACAGGGCCCCCTTCCCCCTGGGCTTCGGGGATCCAGCTAACTGGCTGGAAATGCACCTTTGCCTGTGGCCTCTTGCCCAAGACCTGGCTAGCTTGGCTTTCCTGTTTGCTGTACATGTTGGGATTGACTTCATATTCTGCCTAGAGACTAGGACCCATGAAGAAGGGGCCCAGGCCCTTTCTTTGTCACCTTTCAAGCCTATTAATGATTGTTATGGAATGAATGTTAGTGAAATTCATATGTTGAAGCTCTAACCCCTAACAGGATGGTATTTAGAGAAGGGGACTTTTGGGAGGTAATTAGGTTTAGATGAGGTCATAAGGGTGGGGTCCTCACGATGACATTGGTGTCCTTATAAGAAAAGGGAGAGACCAGAGCATGATTTCTCTCTCTCTCTCTCTCTCTCTCTGTTACGTGAGGAAACAATAAGATGGTGGCCATCTGCAAGCTAGTAAGAGGGCCTTCTGGAGAGCCTGACCATCCTAGTCTGGGATTTCCAGCCTCCAGAACTGTAAGAGATAAATTTCTTTCTTTCTTTCTTTTTCTTTTTTTTTTTTTTTTTTTTTTTTATGGAGTTTTGCTCTTGTTGCCCAGGCTGGAGTGCAATGGCTCAATCTTGGCTCACCGCAACCTCCGCCTCCTGGGTTCAAGCAATTCTCCTGCCTCAGCCTCCTGAGTAGCTGGGATTACAGGCATGGGCCACCACACCTGGCTAATTTTGTATTTTTAATAGAGACAGCGTTTCTCCCTGTTGGTCAGGCTGGTCTTGAACTCCTGACCTCACGTGATCTGCCTGCCTTGGCCTCCCAAAGTGCTGGGATTACAGGTGTGACCCACCATGCTCGGCTTAATTTCTGTTGTTTTTAACCACCTAGCCTGTGATATTTTTTACTGCTGCCTGAGCTGACTAAGACAATGATGCTGCAAGAAACCTTGCCACCAGAGCAGCTAAGATGAGCCCCCATGGAGCCACTGCCATGCAGCATGGTAGTTCAAGCTGGGGCAGGCACCAGTGCCTCCCATCCATTCTTTCATGTATTCATTCTTTTTTTTTTTTTCTCAGAGGCAGGGTCTCTCTTTGTTGCCCAGGCTGATGTCATACTCCTGGGATCAAATGATCCTCCCACCTCGACCTCCAAAGTAGCTGGGACTGCAAGTATGTGCCACTGTACCTGGCTTAATTAAAAAATCTTTAGCTGGCACCTACCCTGTGCCTGGCCCTGCACTAGGTGCTGTAGGGTGCACAGTAGGCCCAGGCCTCAACTTTGTGGCTCTTAGTGGCTAGTAGGAAGGAGCATTGCTGAAGAATCACACACATGGAAAGTGAGACACAATAGAATTTTTTAAACCCCGGGATATTGTGAATACCTATAAGACTGAGTAAGGGGCCAGGAAAGAACTCCAAGGGGGTGATGTTTAAGTCTGGACACCAAGAAAAAGAAGGCACCAGCTAGGCAAATAGTGAAGGGGAGATTGGTGTAGGTGGAGGGATGAAGTGAGTTCCTGCTTCCCAGCCAGGGCATTTCCAAACTCTTTTGTCTTAGCAGAGTGTGGCTCTTTGAGGTCTGGATGCCTGTTGGCTTCTACTGCCCTAACAAACTCTCTGACTGCTGCCATCTGGGCTTTGCATCAGAGTCACCAGAAAAACTTGATAAGATGCAGATGCCTGGGCTGCACCACCCTTTGAGACTTTAAGCAGGTCATGGTGGAGTCCAGGAATCTGCATTTTAACAAAGCCCCCAGGTGGATCTGCTACAAGTGGTCTGCTGTTCTGTGAATGCTTCTTTGAAGGCATTGGCAGGATAAAGTCTAAATGCCATGGCATAACCTGCGTGACTCTTCAGCTTTTCCTGTCTATTGTTATAGCTGTCTCGCTAGTCACCTTCCTCTAGGATTCTCATGCCCACTCCCACCACACCTATCCTCCACAACATTAGAGTAATCATTCTCTAACCCAAACCTAAGCTTCCTACCCCTTTGCTTAGATCACCTTCTTTTACTCCTTGTTCCTTTCACAATAGATCCCCATTTCTTAACATGGTATCAATCATGCTTCTGCCACTTCCCATTTACTCTTTTCACCTTTATACCTCAAACAGTACCTGATGCTGGGAAGACACTGAACAGATATTTATTTAATTGCTACAATAATGGGACTTAAATATGTCATCTTTCACTGAAAAACCTGGGTATATTTCAAGTCATAAAAATCATGTCCAGGAGGGAAAGAACTATCTTTAGTTATTGGAAGTCCTGTCATGTGGAATCCTTGCTTTGAATGTCCCTAGGACCAAGCAGTGGAAGTCATAAGAAGTCAGAATTTACTCAATATAAGGGATCATGTGCCATTTTTGCAAGATATAATGATCTGCTTCAAAAAATGGTAAGTTTTCTGTCTCCTGAGGTATTCTAGCATTGACTCTGTGGCAGGCATTTGGTGAAAATACTCAAGCGTTGGGTGAAAATACTCAAGCATTGGGTGGAATTTGGGCAAAACAACCTACTAGTGAAATCGTAGGATTCTATGAGGAAGTAAAAGTGAAGAGGGGAAGAAAATAATCTCTCCATTCCAGGAAAATAGAATATTGTGGTTAATTATCATGTCACTATGCAACATGCATGAAATGCTTGTTCTCCATACCATAAAATAGACCTAATAATAATAACCCTTAGTTTTTCTTTGATGATCCAGAAATTAATTTGGCCTCTTGCAACGTCTAGGGGTTCCCATTAAAAACATTAATTTTTATTATAAGAGTGACATGTGGAAATGCCAGTTAAAATCTCTGCCAGAATGTCAAATAAACATGCTTTATTACTGTAACTAAAGAAATATTCTAGAAAAAAAATTTAAAAATGTATCATGCAGAGACACAATAGCTCTCCAACTCAATTTAGTATATACAAAAAAATTACCTTAGGACAAAGAGCCATGCCATCACAATCTAAAGAATAACGCTACAGATTAGAAGACTCATTTGGCTGAAATATAGCTAATAACAAAAGCTAATGACTTAGTCTTCTTAGGTGGCTATAAAAATACCATAGATGGGATGGCTTAACAACAGAAATTTATTTCTCATAGTTCTGAAGGCTGAGAAAGAGCCTTCAAGATCAAGGTCTTGGCAGATTCAGTGTCTGGTGGGGCCCCCTTCATGGTTTACAGATAGCTACCTTTTTCTCGTATCCTCAAAGCAGAAAAAGAGAGAAAGAGAGGTCTCAGAGAGGTCTCCTCTCTCTCTCTCTCTCTCTCTCTCTCTCTTTCTTTTATGGAAAGTGGGGGCAAGGAGTTTCTCTCTGTCACCCAGGCTGGAGTGCAGTGGCATGAACATGACTCATTGCAGCGTGGACCTCCTAGGCTCAAGCAATCCTCCTGCTTCAGCCTTTGAAGTAGCTGGGAAAACAGGTATGTGCCACCATACCCTCTTTCTCTTCTTATAAGGGCACTAATCCCATTATGAAGGCTCCACTCTCACGAATTAATAGCTAACGGTAATTACCTCCTAAAGACTCCACCACCAGATACCATCACATGGAAGATTAAGGTTTTAACATATTAATTAGGGAGATATATTCAGTCAATAGCAACCAAAAACTGCTGCATAGTTGTCAATTAAACAGCAATTTCCACAGTTGATTGCCAATAGCTATTTTTCTTATTTTATCTCTACATGAAAGAAACAAGGAGAGTGTGGGACTGAGTAGTAGGATCTTGGTGATCCTCCCTGTCAAGTATCTCTTTCTTTGTTCTATTTAGTATGGACACTTAGATTGTATCATTTAGGTAATTTTTAATCAGACTTTTAAAGACTTGGGTCACTAACAAAAACCAACAACTCTGATTTTAACAACAATTTTCTGTAGCTTTTGTTTATTCAGTAAGTCAGAGACTATTGTGGAGGCACAACTTCTCAGTAGTTCCTAGGGTTACTTCCTTCTGGGAGGAGCAACAAGGATATGACAGACTCTGGGAAAATTTCTTCCAGGCCAGAGCTGCTTGCTACTGTTTGCTTCTGCCCCTTCCACTGCCTGATGCCTAAACCCTGCCTTGCTTAAAACCAAACCTTTCCTTTTTTTGCATCTCAGGTTTCATTACTTCCCCATCCCTAACTCTCTGTGTCCTCCAAACTACAGTGTTAAAACCGTGGCCCCAGATTGCCTTTAGCAATTTGCTTAACTTCTCAGTTCCTCAGGTTTTTTTTTTTTTTAATTTTTTAATTTTTTTTTTTGAGGCAGAATATTTGCTCTGTCACCCAGGCTGGAGTGCAGTGGTGTGATACACCTCCTGGGTTCAAGTGTTTATTGTGCTTCAGCCTCTTGAGTTGCTGGGATTACAGGACATGCCACCACACCTGGCTAATTTTTGTATTTTTAGTAGAGACGGGGTTTCACCGTGATGGCCAGGATGGTCTCGATCTCCTCATCTTGTGATCCGCCTGCCTTGGCCTCCCAAAGTGCTGGGATTACAGGCTTGAGCCAGCACGTCCAGCGTCAGTTTTACTATCTATAAAAAGAAGGGATTGGATCAAAGCACCTTAGAGTCTGTTCCAAAATTTGACCTAAAATGGCACACATATCACCATATTTTCTGTACCTCACCCCTAAACTGGACTCAACCTTCCTTTTTTAGATTTTTCTAAAAAACCTGTTTGTTTTGAAGAGACCTTTTTGTATCTATTAAATACTGCAATCTGTCACCAATGATATCACAAGACCTGTTTTTTTGTTTTTGTTTTTGTTTGTTTGTTTTTGAGACAGAGTCTTGCTCTGTCGCCAGGCTGGAGGGCAGTGGTGTGATCTTGGCTCACTGCAACCTCCGTCTTATTCACACGTAACAATATTAACCTTACATGTAAATGGGCTAAATGCCCCAATTAAAAGACAAAGACTGGCAAATTGGATAAAGAGTCAAGATCCATCAGTGTGCTGTATTCAGGAGACCCATCTCATGTGCAAAGGCACACACAAGCTCAAAATAAAGGGATGGAGGAAGATCTACCATGCAAATGGAAAGCGAAAAAAAAAGCAGGGGTTGCAGTCCTGGTCTCTGATAAAACAGACTTTAAACCAACAAAGATCAAAAGAGACAAAGAAGGCCATTACATAATGGTAAAGGGATCAATTCAACAAGAAGAGCTAACTAACCTAAATATATATGCACCCAATACAGGAGCACCCAGATTCATAAAGCAAGTTCTAAGTGACCTACAAAGAGACTTAGACTGCCACACAATAATAATGGGAGACTTTAACACCCCATTGTCAATATTAGACAGATCAATGAGACAGAAAATTAACAAGGATATTCAGGACTTGAACTCAGCTCTGGACCAAGCACACCTAATAGACATCTACAGAACTCTCCACCCCAAATCAACAGAATATACACTCTTCTCAGCACCACATCACACTTATTCTAAAATTGACCACATAATTGGAAGTAAAAGACTCCTTAGCAAATGTAAAAGAACAGAAATTACAACAAACTGTCTCTCAGGCCACAGTGCAATCAAATTAGAACTCAGGATTAAGAATCTCACTCAAAACCGTACAACTACATGGAAACTGAACAACCTGCTCCTGAATGACTACTGGGTAAATAACGAAATGAAAGCAGAGATAAAGATGTTCTTTGAAACCAATGAGAACAAAGGCACAACATACCAGAATCTCTCGGACACATTTAAAGCAGTGTTTAGAGAGAAATTTATAGCACTAAATGCCCACAAGAGAAAGCAGGAGAGATCTAAAATCGACACCCTAACATCACAATTAAAAGAACTAGAAAAGCAAGAGCAAACAAATTCAAAAGCTAGCAGAAGACAAGAAATAACTAAGATCAGATCAGAACTGAAGGAGATAGAGACACAAAAATCCCTTAAAAAATAAATGAATCCAGGAGGTGTTTTTTTTGAAAAGACCAACAAAATAGATAGACTGCTAGCAAGATTAATAAAGAAGAAAAGAGAAAAGAATCAAACACATGCAATAAAAAAATGATAAATGGGATATCACCCCTGATCCCACAGAAATACAAACTACCATCAGAGAATACTATAACACCTCTATGCAAATTAACTAGAAAATCTAGAAGAAATGGATAAATTCCTGGATACATACACCTTCCCAAGACAAACCACAAAGAAGTTGAATCTCTGAGTAGATCAATAACAGGTTCTGAAATTGAGACAATAATTAATAGCCTACCAATCAAAAAAAAGTCCAGGACTCCAGGACCAGATGGATTCACAGCCGAATTCTACCGGAGGTACAAAGGGGAGCTGGCACCATTCCTTCTGAAAATATTACAAACAATAGAAAAAGAGAGAATCCTCCCTAACTCATTTTATGAGGCCAGCATCATCGTGATACCAAATCCTGGCAGAGACACAACAAAAAAAGAGAATTTTAGGCCAGTATCCCTGATGAACATCGATGCAAAAATCCTCAATAAAATACTGGCAAACCGAATGCAGCAGCATATCAAAAAGCTTATCCTCTGCAATCAAGTTGGCTTCATCCCTGGGATGCAATGCTGGTTCAACACACGCAAATCAATAAATGTAATCCATCACATAAACAGAACCAATGATAAAAACCACATGATTATCTCCATAGATGCAGAAAAGGCCTTTGACAAAATTCAACAGCATTTCATGCTAAAAACTCTCAATATCGATGGAACGTATCCCAAAATAATAAGAGCTATTTATGACAAACCCACAGCCAATATCATACTGAATGGGCAAAAACAGGAAGCATTCCCTTGGAAAACCGGCACAAGACAAGGATGTCCTCTCTTACCACTCCTATTCAACATAGTATTAGAAGTTCTGGCCGGGGCAATCAGGCAAGAAAAAGCAATACAGGGTATTCAAATAGGAAGAGAGGAAGTCAAATTGTCTCTGTTTGCAGATGACATGATTGTATATTTAGAAAACCCCATTGTCTCAGCCCAAAATCTCCTCAAGCTGATAAGCAACTTCAGCAAAGTCTAAGGATACAAAATCAATGTGCAAAAATCACAAGCATTCCTATACACCAATAACAGACAGAGAGCCAAATCATGAGTGAACTCCCATTCACCATTGCTACAAAGAGAATAAAATGCCTAGGAATACAACTTACACAGGATGTGAAGGACCCCTTCAAGGAGAACTACAAACCACTGCTCAAGGAAATAAGAGAGGACACAAACAAATGGAAAAACATTCCACGCACATGGATACGAAGAATCAATATCATAAAAATGGCCTTACTGCCCAAAGTAATTTATAGATTCGATGCTATCCCCACCAAGCTATCAATGACTTTCTTCACAGAGTTGGAAAAAACTACTTTATACTTCATATGGAACCAAAAAAGAGCCCGCATAGCCAAGACAATCCTGGGCAAGACGAACAAAGCTGGAGGCATCAAGCTACCTGACTTCAAACTTTACTACAAGGATACAGTAACCAAAACAGCATGGTACTGGTACCAAAACAGATATATAGACCAATGGAACAGAACAGAAGCCTCAGAAATAACACCACACATCTACCACCATCTGATCTTTGACAAAACTGACAAAAACAAGAAATGGGGAAAGTATTCCCTATTTAATAAATGGTGCTGGGAAAATTGGCTAGCCATATGTGGAAAGCTGAAACTAGACCCCTTCCTTACACCTTATACAAAAATTAATTCAAGATGGATTAAAGTCTTAAACTTAAGACCTAGGACCATAAACATCCTAGAAAAAAACCTAGGCAATACCATTCAGGACACAGGCATGGGCAAAGACTTCAAGTCTAAAACACCAAAAGCAATGGCAACAAAAGCTAAAATTGACAAATGGGATCTAATTAAACTAAAGAGCTTCTGCACGGCAAAATAAACTATTATCAGAGTGAACAGGCAACCTACAGAATGGGAGAAAATTTTTGCAATCTATCCATCTGACAAAGGGCTAATATCCAGAATCTATAAAGAATTTAAATAAATTTACAAGAAAAAAGCCAACAACCCCATCAAAAAATGGGCAAAGGATATGAACAGACACTTCTCAAAAGAAGACATTTATTCAGCCAACATACATATAAAAAATGCTCATCATCACTGTTCATTAGAGAAATGCAAATCAAAACCACAGTGAGATACCTTCTCAAGCCAGTTAGAATGGCGATCATTAAAAAGTTAGGAAAAAACAGATGCTGGAAAGGTTGTGGAAAAATAGAAACGCTTTTACACTGTTGGTGGGATTGTAAGTTAGTTCAACCATTGTGGAAGACAGTGTGGCGATTCCTCAAGGATCTAGAACTAGAAATACCTTTTGACCCAGCAATTCTATTACAGGACATATACCCAAAGGATTATAAATCATTCTATTATAAAGACACATGTACACGTATGTTTATTGTGGCGCTATTCACAATAGAAAAGACTTGGAACCAACCCAAATGTCCATCAATGATAGACTGGATTAAGAAGATGTGGCACATATACACCATGGAATACTGTGCAGCCATAAAAAAGGATGAGTTCGTGTCCTCTGGTGGGACATGGATGAAGCTAGAAACTATCATTCTCAGCAAACTGTCGCAAGATCAGAAAACCAAACACCGCATGTTCTTACTCATAAGTGGGAGTTGAACAATAAGAACACATGGACACAGGGAGGGGAACATCACACACTGTGGCCTGTCAAGGGTGGGGGGCTAGGGGAGGGATAACATTAGGAGAAATACCTAATGTACGTGACGGGATGAAGGGTGCAGGAAACCACCATGGCACGTGTATACCTATGTTACAACTGTGCACGTTCTGCACCTGTAACCCAGAAATTAAAGTATATATATATACTCTCTCTCTCTATATATACTATATATACACACACACACATATATATAAGTTTAGTCTACGGCGGAACACTAACCGGTCTTTATTGCCCCCTTGTGGTTGAAAGTGGAACTGTTTCTATCTCTGCATTTATATTTAACACAAGGCTTCAGAATAATCTGATTATTACAGCAGTAGACTCAATTCAAACCAGTCATTTGACATCATGCAATTAAAGCATCTGGATGAATGAATATTTTTTATTTCTAGCAATTCTTTTATCATGGTGACCAAAGCTTAGATTCATAACCTTTCTAAACAAAAGTAGTCTCGAGTATAATCAGAAACAAAGGACAAATCAAATAAGCACCTCTCTTTCTCCAACCCACCATAGTTTTCTAATTTATCAGAACATAACCTTTTCTATAATATGGAAGTATATTTTTAAAATACCATAAACAAAATTAAAAGGCAAGAGCTATGGGAGGGGATTGCAGAAAACCAGCAACGTGGATAAGATCAAAGGTTAATATCCACAATATAAAAAAAGATTTCCTTGGAATCAATAAGAAACAAAAATGAATGTTCCCCAACCCCCATAAGGGTCCATTCACTCAAGGAAAAATAAAAATGGCCAATAAATATATAAACAATTACTCTTAAAAAATTAAATAAATGTGAATGACAGCATGAGATCATTTTTTCACCCATCGGACTGCACATATGGGGTTAAAAAGGAAGATAATAGTCCATACGTTTGGGTGTTGGAAAGATAGTCCTCCTCTGATTCTACTGGTGGTGATGTCATTTGGGATAAGTTTCTAGAGGCCAATTTGCCAGTATATATTAAAATTAATAAAAAATTCATACTCTTTGACCTAGAAATTTTACTAGTAGGAAATAAACAGAGGTGAGAGTTAAGATTGATATTAAGGAACTTCACTGCTGCTTTATTTTGTGAAAAGAAGGCAGCTGTAAAACAACCTAAATGTCTAGCAATAAGGATTTTATTAAAAGTTTAGCAATATGGGTAATTGTGGTAAACCCTTCAATACAATATTATGCAAACAGCAAATATAATCTTAGAAGAATATATGTCTTAGAGAAAAGTTAAGTACTATAGATATATATTAAGTAAAAAAGATTACAATCAGTGTGTGCAGTATCAAATCAATTTTAAAAATACATAAATATATTAAAATCTACACTAAAATGTTAAAATCTGCTTATCTCAGGGTAATAGGATTACAGATGACTTTAATTTTTTAAATCTTGCTTTTCTATTTCTTTCATTACTTCGTTTTTCTACAGTGGATGTGTATGGCTTTTGTAATCAGAAAAAAAGAACATTTTAAAGCATTTATCGGTGACTCTAAGTTTTCTAGCAGCGAACAAATGGAAAAAGAGAGAACTCAGAGGCTACTGGCACTTGTTCATCTATTAACAGACTCTATGTTGAGCAATATATTACAGGACACACCCTTGGATATGTCGTTTCTAAGGCAGCCAGGAACAACGTAAGAGAAAAGAGATGATATGAGCCTGTTTCTTGCTTCCTCATGAATGCACCACAGGAAGGTGTGATTTGTATTTTTACTCTAATCAATATAGCTAATGTTGAATTAAGAGCTATTTCTTTCATTAAGGCAGCATTTCCCAATTCTTTTTATCAATCAGTTAACTAGATGTGGCACAGCTTGGCAGGTCTGGTTAAAATTCAGGAGTGCTATAGTGAGACCATTACACATTTACCCATAGTTCATAGAGCACGAAAGGAACTGACAGATTACTTAAAAATACACATGCTTGCACACACAAAACCCACTGTTTAAAAAGGCATTTATATATAACTGAATCATCATTCTCTGTGTTTCCTTGGAGAAGGCAAAGAGATTTATGAAGACACAAAGTTCACTGCAGCAGTTCCTATATGACTACAGGTGACGACGCCACATCTTGAGCTGTGAAGATGCTTATTTTCACTGGGAAAATATTAAGTAACTTCTTGCCCCCTTAAAAAAAAAAACCCTTTCACACATTATTACCACTACCATCACTAGCAGAATAAGAGATCCTTGCTCACCAGTTTTGGCAAGCATATCAGTAAGAAGGCATTTAATAATTTTTCTTTTATTCCATAAACATGCCTAGCTTTTGTCATTATCCCTTCCTTCTCTTAAGGAGAAAGTAGTAAAGAATGAGAGCTCTTTTGGTGATGGAAACTTGAGGAAATTAAAATGACCAGTTTGGAACAAGGAAACATTAGTGAATATCCCAAATCATGCACATTAACGTTTTATCAAAAGGTGTATGCTATGCTCTGAATCTTTTTGTCCCCCTCCAAAATTCATAGGTTGAAATCCTAACCCCCCAAGGTTATGGCATTATAAGGAGATGGGGCCTTTCGAAGGTGATTAGGTCACAAGGGTGAAGCCCTCATAAATGGGATTAGTGTCCTTATAAAAGAGGCCCAAGAGAAACCCCTTCCCCCTTCCACACAGCTAGAAGGTGCCATCTGTGAACCAGAAATCAAGACCTCACCAGACCCTGAATCTGCGGATGCCTTGATTTTGGACTTCCTAGATTCCAGAGCTGAGAAATGAAATTCTGTAGTTTATAGCCTACCAAGCTTATGGTATTTTGTTAGGGCAGCCCAAATGGGCTAAGACAGTATATTACAGTTTATCTGCCCTAAAATCAAGTGTAAGAAAAACACTGCACTGTAGTAAATTTTACATTTCCACAGCAAGGAGAGAAAAAAAGTGAAATGATTATCTAGATCACTGAGGAAAAAAAATTGCTGCAAGATCTACTTTGGGTAATTCAAATGAAAGTAGAGATGTCCATCCAACCTCCCAGCTTGAAATTACTCAAATTGATACTTCAATTTTCCAGTGTGTTTTAAAAATACATTTACAAGATGGAAGACAAATTATGTATTCCACACCTTCCTGTTTCTGGAAGGACTATCGCCAAACCATTTCCAAAAAATGAGACCGTACTGTTTCTTAAGACATCATGAGGAGATTTCCCATTGGGTTATGAATGAGGCAGAAAAACATTAAAGACAGGAAGTTGGCATTCTGTTTTTAAAATATCAGTTATGGGCCCCGGCGCATTGGCTCACACCTGTAATCCCAGCACTTTGGGAGGCCAGGTGGGTGGATCGCTTGAGGCCAGGAGTTCAAGACCAGCCTGGCCAACATGGTGAAGCCTTGTCTCTACAACAAATACAAAAATTAGCCAGGTGTGGTGGCGGGCACCTGTAATCCCAGCTATTAGGGAGGCTGAGGCATGAGAATCGCTTGAGTCCGGGAGGCCGAGGTTGCAGTGAGCTGAGATCAGGCCACTGCACTCCAGCCTGGGCGACAGAGCAAGACCCTATCTCAAACACACACACACACACACACACACACACACACACACACACACACAAAGTTAGCTGGGCATGCTGGTGCATAACTGTAATCCCAGCTACTCAGGAGGCTGAGGTGGAAGGACTGCTGAAGTTCAGAAAGTGGAGGTTGCAGTGAGCCGAGATCAGGCCACTGCACTGTAGCCTGGGTGACAGAGCGAGACCCTGCCTCAAAAAAAAAAAAAAATCAGTGATGAATGAGCAAATCCTTATTAAGTGGCTTATAAATCTGTGGCTTTCTATATTCTAAAAGTTGCATCATTATAGACTAGTCAAAATGATTTGGGGTGCTGCATTTGAAGCATGGTCTGATAATGTGTTAAATTATAATCCTCAGAGACGGAAATGGTACATGTGGCAAAAAAAAAAAAAAAAAAAAAAAAATCTGTTTCCCAACAAATTCCCCACCCCCAATTTCAACTGCCCAAAGTTGCAACAGGCAAAAGTAGACAGAGAGAAGACAGTGAAATCTGTGGCAGATGGAATCAATGTAATGAAACTATACATGCTGTGGAAAGATTTGTGTCCATAATTTAAAAACCGCCATTATGTTTATTCAAGCCATTGGGTGCTAATGTATCTTTAAAATCCAATATGTGAGAGGCAAGAGAACAGAATATTTAACAAAATTATTCTTTGCTTTTCTTATTTGTTTCACCTATATTTTCATGTTTTCCTAAGGTCTGGACAATTCACCAGTCAGGAAAATAAAGGGAATATGTCTACTCTGTTTATATTTTGTGATGGTTTAATATTTATTTTATTTTTTATGCAACATTGTTTATTATAATATTTTTTCTTTTATTTGTATTAATTTAGGAGGCACAAGTGCAGTTTTGTGATATAGATATATTGCAGATTGAAATCTGGGCTTTTAGTGTACCCATCACCAGAATAGTGTACATTGTATCCATTAAGTAATGGTTTTAAATTATAATAAAGAAATAAAGTGGAAAGTTAAGATTCGATTTCCAGTCCCAATACACGTCATGCATTAGAAAGTGGTTGAGCCCATGAGTTTGAGGCTGCTATGAGCCATGATTGCGCCACTGCACTCCAGCCTGAGCAATGGAGGGACCCTGTCTCTAATAACTAAATAAATAGAAAGAAAGTGGTATAAAATAAAAAGGACCTCCCTGCCCCAATCTTTAGAGTTTGCTTCACAATCAGTATAGGAGTATCTGATCGCTAGATAGTGGCTGCTTGGAGTACCACATGAAACATGATCCAGAGGCCACATCCAGTGCAGCCTGAAAGAGTGACTTGATTAATAAGTACTGTCTATCACACCCACCAATTGCTCAAAAAGAGAAAGGGAGGGAAGAAACACAAACATTGTGTGCTGGTTATTCAAAATGCACTTTTTATTCACTTTAACACAGATGATTTTTTACAGTTGAAAGTAAATATTTGATACACAATTTTGAGTTTTTTTTAGCAGCACCTGCAACAAGAGGATTGTGGAATACCTCAGAATAAAGTAGAGATGGCTGGGGCAGGCACAAATTAACCTGATATTCATCAATCCACTGAAGACATACGGAATCTGAGGCCCCTGAAAGTTAGCCAATACATGACAATAAACTAAATAAATATTCTGTATGATGTTTTAACAGACCATTGAAAAACAGTATAGTCCTAATTAGAAATATATTATTCCAAAAATCTAGTGTTCTTTAAAAAAAACACCTATTGAAAATATTACACTGCACATTCTAGGGTACACAGTCAATTTCTAAACCTATATGCACAGTTCTTGGTACTCACAGATTTCAGCCTTTGGTGTTTTTTAATCTTACCCAAACTGTATGTCAGCACCCCATTGAGTGTTGCTTACCCAATGCCACTGTTTATGTCACTTAATGTTGAGTGCTTTCATTAAGATATTGAGTGGTAATTTGGTAGAAAACAATGGTATGGCTAAGAGGAAAGGGGCTCCAGTTGATGGGCCAATAAAATTAACACTTGTCTTAGATGGACAGGATGCCTACGAATCCGATACCCATGTAACTTTTTTTTTTTTTTTTTTTACTCAAATGACCACATGCCACTCTAATAGAGACAAGTACTTTTGTGAGTTGATGGAGGTCTTTATGATGAAGGCCTGAGATCTACAAATAGAAACTAGTATAAGCAGAGTGCAAGTAGAAAGAGAAGGCCCCAGGTCTCATGCACTTAAAAATAATTAGCATTTAACAGTTCTGACGTACAGATTTTCACCCTAACATGATTGTAGCAAAATGATCATAGAACTTGGAAACCAGTGTGGCTGGCTATAGGCATAGGCAGAATAGGGACCAGTACTTAAGAGCTGTGGGGTCCCAGTTCTGGCTTTGACTTCTGGCGTCAAAGTTAATTGAACAACGGTGTCAGGATTATATCTTAATTGGAAATATTGAGTATGACTGAGTTGAAATACTGTCCTCTTCTTTTCTATTTGGCCAATATGTCCCAGAGCTCTTAAAGCACAAAGGTCCTACATGTAAGTAAGGCTGATTCCATACGTGGCTACAATGGAGAGTTCTAGGCTGTATTCCTATGAAAGTTCCCACCCCCTTCCTGGCCTAGGTCTCTTTTTGGGGTAATTTCTGTCTGTCACTATGTTTATCATAGATGTTTTAAAGTACAGATTAAAATCTATGTAGGATAAACAGATCAACCAACAAGAACCACACTGCATATTCATAATATAATATATAACTGACAGTCATGGTAATCAAAAATTGTCAAACCATTTTTATATTTTAACATGGGAGCTTTAAGTTGTTTTTTATCAGTCACATAAAGATTACTCGAGCTCGAAAATTTTTCCTGCCACAGTGCAAAAGCAAAAGGAAGAGCTATGTAGTTGTTGTTAAAGATTGATCACAGAATGGTTTGAGAATTTTTAAAGTCCCTCTTCGTAGTCTTAGCTGTTATCATCAGATAAATCTAACCACAGCATGGCACTGATGTAGTTTATAGATTCATAGAACTTAGAGCCAGAAAGGACTTTATATTGAACATGTAGCCAGTACAGAAAATCTTTTTATGGTATTCTAACAGATGGCCATCCACTGAATATTTTCAGAGGCAGGGAGCTCACTATTAAGGCAGTCCATTCCACTGTTGGACAACTCTGATTATGGGAAATTCATTCTAACACTGGGTTAAAATCTGCTCTTCTGTCACTTTCAATGTCCTAATTAGGCTAGTTGAACATACAGTGCAACATACAAGAAACCAGTTCCTTCTTCTGCAATAAATATTTAAGGAGCCTTGTGAGAAAAGTTCATTATCCCCCAATCTTTTCTGAAGCCTTGTCCATGAGCCCAGTTGGATCGAAGGACCATCTAAGTTATGAGCAGAGAGCACTGCATCCAAATTCATATACTAAGCAGCATTGCTAAATTGGTAAGAGGTTGTCAGAGAAGCAACATCTCTATGCAGCAAAAGTAGACTTAGGAAGTAAAAGCAGACCAACCATTTATTTGCAAAGGTGGTTGGCATATTTAAGCATAATCCATTCACTAGTATCCTATGACTTCAAACACAAGAAGTATAATCAATTGCCAGTGTCATTAGAGTATCTCTTATTGAGATGGGATTTTTTGAAAAGCTCAGATGGGAGCAAACCATACATAAGGATTTAAACAAGTCAGTGTATATCATTATACTTTTGCACTCCTAATCATTACAACTTCTTTATAATTCAAGCCTAGGAATCCTTATTTGCATTATTATTTTTATTGTAATACAGCTCAAAGTCTGATTTTTTTCCCCCTTTGGCAGAAATGTCAGAAACTGCTTGGCAAGAGTCTGATAGTGACATTTGTTAGTTGATTAATGGAACACTTTAAGAAATAGTTGTAGCTCTTTAACTCCTTCATGCAGTTGGGTTCTAGGTTTAAACTGTGATTTAAAAAATATTTAACTGTCTCAGGACTAAAACTTTCTGATATGTCCTGAGACACACAAGAAGGGGAAATAGCAGAAATCACGCAAAATACACTTGGCTTGATAGAGCTTTATTTTTTTTTAATTTTTAATTTTTTTTTTATCGATCTACACTTCAATTTGAAAGGCTCTGTTTCACAATCAGAACCTTGTCTCTTACCCTCTTGTGTGTGTGTGTGCACTCTTAGAGGGGCAAAGTTATTCTTACACTACTGACTGATCAATTTGGGGCACATTTTTAAAAGGCTCCCTATCTTTAACAGCACGAAGACCCTGCTTTGGAGCCACTGTTCAAGTCAATGGTGTGACCCAACATGCAATGCTCCAGCTGTTCCTCTACAGCCAACACCTGCCTGACAGCTTCTTCAAAGGCCACTGTCACATTAGTATCATCTTTGGCACTAGTTTCTAAATAAGGGTAATCCCCATTCTCCATGCACCAGGCTTGTGCCTCCTCAGTAGTCACTTGCCTATCCTCTTTGTCTACCTTGTTACCCAGAACTACAAAGGGGAAATGCTCAGGGTCCTTCACATCCGCATAATAAATAAATTCTTTCTGCCAGTTACCAAGATTCTCGAAGCTCTGCCGATCATCCACGCTGAAGGTCAAGAGGCAGCAGTCTGCTCCCCTGTAGAAGGGTGTCCTAAGGCTCTTGAAACGTTCCTGCCCTGCAGTGTCCCAGATCTGGAGGGTTACAAAGCGTCCATCTACCTCCAGATCTCGATTTAAGAACTCTACCCCTATGGTGTGAAAAGCCTGGGAGTCAAATTTGTTGGTTACATAACGGTTCATAAGCGAACTTTTCCCAACTCCACCATCACCCAAGAGAATGACCTTTAAGAGCAGGGATTTCCCACTCATTTTTGCAGCACCAGAAGGGAAGGAGTTTGTAACCAAGAGAACCTGAAAATAAAAGGAAAAGTAGGAGGGAAAACAGTTAAACCTGAAACTGAAATCAACTTCATAGCAAATTTCTCTGAATTATGAGGCCTTCTCATTCAACTTCTCTGATTTATGCTCATTAATTGATGTAGTACAGCAGAAGAAATAAAACTAATTTTGCATAA
This sequence comes from Pongo pygmaeus, assembly GCF_028885625.2. NCBI lineage: Eukaryota > Metazoa > Chordata > Mammalia > Primates > Hominidae > Pongo > Pongo pygmaeus. The sequence goes on from NC_072396.2 coordinate 107,904,700, forward strand.
GGGGAAAAATAGGTCTTATTTTTCTGAGGTCTTTTGTTGTGCCAGGAAAATGGCTGAGTGCCATGGGTAAATGGACTAGCAGATGGTCCTGTAATTTGGTTCAGTTCTGACCCAATTCTAGGAGAGGAAGCCTAGAACAAGAATGCCACTCAAATATGTGACAACTTTAGCTTCTGGTTTGGACAGTTCCAAACAGTAGACAAATAGTATGAAATTGACTTGGGGTTTGAAGTCTGCTCCTGATGGATACAAAAATTACTGAGAAGAGAAAGCTACATAAACTGGATTCTTGATTCTGTCGGTAGAGGTCTGGGCCAGAATTAGACTGCACCCCAGAATTTGAAAGAGAGAACAAGGTTACATTTCTTCAGGCATTTACCCCATTATACTTGCATTGATAGGAACACCCTCTCAAGTAAGGATCTTCTATATTTTTTTCTTCATGGAACAATGGCATTTAAGTTGATGACAATTGACTGATATCAATATAACAGCTGTCATGAAGGAAGGAAATCTTGAATAGCTTATTAGTTTTTGGATTTAGGTTTTAATTCCATAATAGCAACATTTGAAAACATACTGTAAAATTTAAAGTGCTAATATTTATACAGTACCCCACTTGTTACCTCCACAACATGTCTACACATGGAACACCCAGAATGTGTCTTAAAATAAAAAGATCAAATGCTTACTGAACAAATACTACCTTTTCCTATATTCTGTTAGGTACTTTCCCACTAGGTCTATTGTGGGAAGTCAACAGTGATGAGGTTAATTGGATGATATTTATACAATAGACCCAAAGGGATGAAAACGAATCACTAATCAAAGGAGTGCATGCAAAACAGTTTCTGGAAGCACACACATTTGAATATAATTTTACAAAATTTAGTAGCCCTTAAAATGATTTTGGAGTGCCTGTGTACTAGCTATATATTTTTCTAAATATTCATTTTTAAGAGATCAAATATTAAAATATCCCAAATCCACAGTGTGCCCCCTTGAAATACCTACCCAGTGGGTTTTTGTCACAATTTAAATATTTTCCTTTTTTTCCTGTTGTTGTTTTATTCTTTCTTTTTAGGGTGCTATAAAACAGAATAGAAAACATTATTTTAAAAAATCTATAATAAAATAACGTTAAGGCTCTATATAAAAATATATTCAAGTCAGAAAAAAAAAAGAACCCACAGCACCCTCAGGTAACCTACAGAGGGTACCTTTCAAAAATAAAAGTTCAAAATGCTACCTATGCTTAACATAAGCAAAATAATTTTATTCCAAGAACTTTAACTTATCCTAATTTGTAATTTATATAATTTTTTACATTTTATATTGTCTCTCAATTGAATTCTCCATTCAAAGTAAAAGCAAATTAAAGAAAGTAGATGATATTCACAATAGATGACATTCAGGAAAAGGAAAGTACAGAGCAATCTAAGATATGTTGAAATCCTAAGTCAGAGATGAAACTTCTTCCTTTTATACCTACCAACGTTCCCATCTCCAAGAAAGTTGTTAGTGCACTCACCAGTCTGTCTGAAGGTTGTCTCTGCAATTGATTCCACATAATTAGAGAGCAGAAAAAAATTGTGTTTGTGGGCTTCCTGTTTACAATAAAGTATATTATCTTGGCTAATTATTTTATTAATTAGTTTAGGTCATTTCTCTTTTCTTTATTTATTTTTAAAATTTGAGACAGGGTCTCATTCTGTCACCCAGGCTGGAGTGCAGTGGTGCATTTATTTTTAAAATTTGAGACAGGGTCTCATTCTGTCACCCAGGCTGGAGTGCAGTGGTGCAATCATGGCTCACTGCAGCCTCGACCTCCTGGGCTCAAGTAATCTTCCCATCTCAGCCTTCTGAGTAGCTGGGACTACGGGCACGCACCATCATGCCCGGCTAAGTTTTGTAGTTTTTGTAGAGATGGGGTTTCACCATGTTGCCCAGGTTGGTTTCAAACTCCTGGGCTCAAACGATCTGCCCACCTCATGTTCCCAAAGTGCTGGGTTCACAGGCGTGAGCCGCTGAACCTGGCAGTTCATCTGTCTTAAACACCAGTTTTAATGTTTAGCTGGTGTTATCAAATTTAAATATACATTCATCTAATATTATAATTAATTATGGCAAGCATCTTATTTAAGCAGCATCAAGAGTACTGGTCTAAGAAGAAAAACAGTGCCTAGATCTGTGTAGTGTTATTTCTTACTGAGGAAGAATGAAGCTTTAAAAAAAAATCTGCTGCTTAATAATCTCATGTTATTTTCTAAATATAGATAAAACTTATAATAAGGATTCATTAGATATCTAAATCAGTAATTATGAATTTAAATAATATCTCCTAAATGGATAGGCTTTATCCTCCTTCTTGGTTTATATACACTTTACAGAATTCTCAAGTTACCTACAATTCCTGATTTTTGTCCTCTTTTTCCTGCTCCCAAATTGCTGTCTTTGGAATTAGCTCAAGTAACAAACATTTCTTTAAATGAAGATGAAACAAGTGTTAGCACACTTTTTAATTTTTTTTTATACTGGTCTGTAGGATAATTTTACAGAGCAGAACTCTTGAACTCTCACTTTAAAAAGTAACAGAAGTATAAACTTGGGCATGATTCTGATGGCTAGTATTAAGCGCCCATGCCACACAAGCTTCCTTGAGTTCCTAGCAAACAGGTGTTCACATCATTAAAAGACTCACTGATCCTATTCTCCCAGTTGCAGATAAACTCAATAGACAGGTCAAGGACTGAGTGAATATGGAAACCAAATGCTCAGCTCCAGGAATAATGATGATATATTAATAACTGTCTGAGATAATGCTGCAGTTGCTTGTGCATTCCCTATTTGGTTATGTGCACACATAACTTCTGGGCCTATAGGCTCTATGCCAAGGGAAAAAGAGGAAAAGCAATGTGGTTCAGTGTCAAAAGCACTGAGCTAGCTGGCAGTAATCAGGACACCAGGGTCTTCATCACTGTTACACCATTCATTTATTTTATGAACTTCGGCAGGTCATTTAATCTTTCTGTTTCAGTATCTTCTTACATAAAAATAGAGCAGATAATACCTGCCCTACTTAACAGGATTTTGGGGGAGAATGAAAAGCTTATGAAGTTTGCAAACATTTGTAAGCATTTTGAAAAATTTGGTTTGAGATTTTTATTCCTCTGGCTCCTCCATCTCCTTTCATGCACTGGTGGGGGCCTTGTGGCTCAGTATTAACCCTTCTCAGAAAGGGCCTGCTAGTGAAAGTATAAGAATTCTTCCTTTTCTCTTTCTTCCATATTTGAGAATGCCTTGTGCCTCAACAAACTTGAACATCTGCATATGGCACAGAATCTCAGCGTTGAAGGGACCTTCGGGGTCTTCTGGTCCAATCTTGCTACTGATATTTGAGAAAACACTACAGTGCCTATTGTGTGTTGTGTCCTTACTAAGGAAACCCTCCACTCTCCTCTGCTGTCTCCAACTCCCATTTATTTTCTAGAAGTAAAAATGAATACAGTTTAGATTTGTCTCCTTGCCTTCATTTGATCCTGCTGATTTTCCCTTGAAGTATCATTTTCTAGTCCTGTGGTACCATCCTCATTTTGGCCCACACTTTCTCACATCTAATCTATTGTGAAAGTTCTTCTCTCCCTGCTTCTGGTTTCTCCCCACCCAATCTACTTTGCAAAGCTTCATCACTCAAACATCCATTGGGTGTAGATACTGTTGGGAATTAATAAATGTTTAAGGCAAGTTCTTGCCCTCAGGGAGTTTACAAATTAACATGCAAGCTCAGGATCTCATTGTTTACAGTTGAAATAACGTAATTATACTGACTTATTTTGTTAACAAATTTTCCTGTCTTTCTTACATGATCAATTTTAAATTCCTAGATAGTAAGCTCACTGTTTGTGTACGTCTTTGAAGCCCCTTCAGTGTGCAGCACCAGGATCCTCCATGGAGATAACAAATATTTGTTTACCAATTAAATGATTAGGTAGGTGCCCAGAATTAATGCCTCTGAATTGATGCCAAGGTACAATAGATCCATAGTTCTGTAAGATGTCAAAATACTATTATTTATAAGGTAACTAAAGAGCAGAAGTTATGAACTTGACTCGATCATTTTCTGGATGGGGCGTAATGGGAATTCCACCTGTTGAAAGTCAAGGGAAATGCTCCAGTTTTCCTCCCCCTACTCTCACATTTAAAAAATAAGTATATACATTTCCCCATTCCTACCAAAAACAAGAGCAGAATAATGATATCAAGTTGATGTTGTCGGTGGGTGCTGGCCTCTCCACAATCATTCATCATTGTTTGAAAATGAATGTGATGTCCTTTAGTACATACTTAAAAAGAACTAGCACAGTATAAAAGCAAATGAAATCGTTTTTGCTTCCCCCGGAATATGCTGGATTTAATCCAAACCTTTAAACAAGGTAACATTAAGGAGGCAAATGAATTCTTTGATAACACTAAATACGTAAATAGGAAAGTCAAATGACGTATGCATCCCTTATGGGTCGTCTATCGGGAGAGCATTTGGACCAAAACGCTTATTCTGATTTTGATCCCATTCAGAGAAAGATCTGACTCTAACTGAGTCAAATATTCGAGAGACGCAATTCCCCTTTCCTACCCCCACAAACTCATTAATGAACATACTATAAGGATAGTTTACTAATTTTTTTTTTCCCATCAGAGTCTCAGTCTTGGATAGTGAGGTGAATTAGGAATTTCCATAACCAATACTCCCCAGCTCTTTGTTCTTTAACACACTTGAAACCTTCTGAATCTGCAGTGCCTGCACCCACAAAGCCTTATTCAAATTATTGTATTTAGTTGGGAATGCTTAGAGGTGGGGGTGGAGGTGGGGGAGGAGGCAGTACAATGAAGAAAAAGAAGTTGAACCTTTGAAAATAGTACATTTTAGTACGATGATGGAGAGAAGAGAGGCAGAAAAGCAAATTGGCATCAGTTCAGTTGCCATGGAGTGGAATGATGCTCAAAATCAATAGTGCAGATTGCTCGGAGGCAAGTCTTGAAAGGGATGTGTACTGCAGGGATCGATAGGGGTAGAGCAACTGGGGAGGGCTAGGCACTGGATGAGAGTGGCACTGTTGGAAGTCTGTACAGGGGAGGAGCCATAGTTGGACCTGTGGGGAAAGCCCATCTTGTGGCGACACGCTGGTAAGGGCTACTCAACTCACTGTTGAATGCTGGCACAATAATTGGAAATACTGCACTGAAGAATTGGGCGCGGCTGTATTTATGTAAAATTCAACACGGATGAGAAATGATTGAATGTTTGAGTGTATTTCCAATACAACCCAATACTTGGCGTTGGTGGTGGTGGTGGGTGCTTCGTAGCGGGGAAGCCCTCTGACGCACTGGATTCATTTTGCAGAGCTAACAAGTTATCAGCTACATCCATGCCGACTCCAAATGCCACAGCTGTCATGCCACTGAAACGCTATTCCTACATTCATGCCCACATTTATATCCTATATGCAACTCAAAGGGTCTAATGTGGAGTCTCACATCTAACCTTTCACTGCTCACAACGACAGCTCTAGGGCTATAAGCCCAAAGGCACACTAGATAGCAATTTGGCATCGTCCCCAGGCCACTTCTTCCTCAGTAGACTGCCCAGGGACAAATAGGTAGATAAGGTTTGGATGACATCAAGCGAGCTGAACACAAGGAAAAAAAGCTTCCTTAGGAGACGAGAATGCTGGCATCTCTACGACAGGGGCACTGTTAGCATTACGGACCTAGAAAGTGAGATGTCACACATAGTCCCAACTACCTCCGACCCGGGTCCTCTCACCTCACCCCCAGCTCTTAGAGCGAGTCTGCTGTGGCGCATGCGCACTGAGCCACACCCGCTCCCCACGGAGCCCTGAGCCTCTCTGCCCGGCTCTGGCAGCAGCTCGGGATTACTCAGCAACGCCCCCCTGCACTGTCACCTGCCCCCAACTCCGACCCCGGGAGCGGCTCAGTCCCTTTTCTCAAGCTACGAGTGGTCCTGGGGATCAACTAGACTTTCCTTTCTCCCTCTTCTCACAGGCCCCCCACCTCCCGGCCTTCCGGGTCCTCCAGCCCCTAGCCCCTGTTCCTGCCCACGCACAGGCACCTTACCCAACACAATGGGAAGGAAACAGGAGACAGCCGGGGGTGCCAGGCAGGTCAGCTCCGCGTGCCGGGAGTCCGGCTCCTTAGAGTCACCGTCACTGCTCCTGCTGCCTCCTCGTCCTCAATGGGGCAGCAAGTGCGGCTTGGACCTCGGTGGCCTGACAGCTGCCGCTCGCGCCCGCCGCTGCCGCCGCGCAGCGTCTCGCGCCCGCGCCCGCGCCCGCCGGGGAGGGGGCGGGGCCCGCGCCGCCTCCTCGTGCCCCTTTCTTGGCGGTGGGGACCCGGTGTAGCCGCCTCCCGCCCTCCATGTGGCAAGCGCTCCCTGGCTCGCCCACTCTTCTTTCATGCTCATCGTCCAACCCTGGTCTCCCTTGTCCTCCTTCTCCTCCCCTAGCCGATTAGTAGGCACAGTGGCAACAGACCGTCAAATATTGCTCTCCCACTTAGCTCCTCTGCAGCCTGGGCCTAAGCCCTCAAGAAGGGCTGGCCACTGCCCCACTTCCTGCAATTACCCTCTGCTCTACCTCATTTATCCTAGCTCAAAATCCTTTAATTTTGCCAAGAGGATAGTACATACACCCTCTTGTTTCAAGTAACTCAGGAAAACACATGATCACAACACATTGCTAGGCCCTCTAGCTGGCTACAGCTTATGAAATTCTCAGGCAATTAAAAAAAATGTCCACATCTGTAGCGCAGGCATAGAGGACACACTGCCCTTTACTCTTACCAGGTACAGTTCTAGAGGGCCACACAGGGGGCATTACTTGAATTTCCCGGAATTGCTGCTGGGGCAGAATTCGATGTTTTAATTGTGCCTTGCCGACCAGCTAGTCTCTTTTTGTTGTTTTCTGTACCCCTCTGGTTCCTCCAACTAGTTTGTGATCTTCCCCCTGGAATTGAAGAAGGACAAAGCTCCTGAGGTCATTTAGCCTGCACTCCACCTCTCTGTCAGGCAGCTCCATCTCTGAAGCTTCCCCATTGCCTGAAACCCTGTGACCTTGTGGCACAGGCCCTCACTCATCTCTTGACCCCATCCAGGCCCTCACACATATCCGCTACTTCCATCTAGGCCACTCTTCCTCTGTCTCTTGACCAGGCAATCGTGCCATCAATCTCCGCAGGCCCCAGCTTAAATGTCACTTCTCAGGATAACCTTTCTCGATAATCCCAGAATAGAGATGGTGCCCCAGTTTATACTCTTGTAGCCTCCTGTAACTTGCTGTATTTTTCCTTCATAACACTTACCCATTTTTGGTGGTACATTTAAGTGTATGATTATTTGGTTGACAGCTGTCTTCCCTACTAAACTATAGTGGGGAAGGACTATGAGGTCAAGGACAACGTTTGTGTTCACCACCATATGCACAGAGCCTAGGGCAATGCTTGCTGCATAGGACATGCTCAGAAAATATTTGCTGAGTATGAATGAATGATGTATCACTAATAATTGTTATATTTAAATAAAATAAGTGGATGTAACTGAATCTCTTGTGCTCCTATTTAAACCAACCCCATTCCCTACACATACACTAAAACACTCTTCTGATGAAGAAGAGATTCACACAATCCTCTAAATCAATTTTTCCGCATACATTTTAGTCTATTAAAAAACTATTGAGCATGGGCCCCAACATATGTATAAGGATTTATAGATTATATACATGTACTACTGTACATGTATACATTACACATTACTTTAAACTTACATTTTAATGAGTAAACATTAAAATACTCCAGCACAGAAATTTTAAAAGAATGAGAAAAATAAATATATTGATGTTCCAGTGTTTTCTTTTTGCACCTCAATAAATAGTTTTGTGAAATGCTTTAAATAACAGTCCTTCATATTAGAGTAACTCGTCTTTAGGTGTAACAATCTAGACTACTTTTTTATTTTCTCATAGATGCCATTTTCCAACAGTTTAATCATCTCTGAGAAACCCCCAAACCAACTGGCAAGTTTTAAGGATCTTTTAGTTTCTAAGCTACCTCGTTCTGTAGTCAGGATCTCACAACTGCTGAAAGCACCACACGTTTAGTGAATGTTGGAACACCTAAGGGTAAGAAAAATCCTTTGTTAGACCAAAGATTCCTACATGTAAATCCTACATTAAAAGAGTCTCTAGAGGCCACTTAAAAAGCAACTACTATTATCCTTCTAGAATGGAAGCAACATGACTAACACTAGTTGTGAGGGATCAGCAAAAATGGACAGCAAGAAGATTCAAAGTAACAGCTGTGGATGGTTTTGTGGCTCTCAGATGGGACTATTCCCAATGGTCAATCATTGAGATCTGTCAAATAGTGTCCTTCACACACAATAAAAATTCTATTTTTATAACAGAGTTACACACACACACACACACAAAATAGAATCATAGTGTAGTCAGTAGATAGAAGGCTAAACCAAGATTGAGTTGGGATACCAGAGATAGGGTTACCTTCAGAGTCACACACACACACACACACACACACACACACACACGCTCTTCAACATTCAATGAACAAGATCTCCCAAAGTCTCATCCTGATCAGTTTGAAATACATTGACCTGAGCTTCAGGAAGACATAACTGTAATAACTGTAATGTGATTAATTTAAAAGAACAGCCTGGTCCAGCATTCACAAGTTGTGACGTACAAAAGGGTTCCGTGAAGCATTCAAATAAGTGTATAAACACTGCATACTATTTCCCTTCCAGAAGAATCACGTTGCATATTAAAACATTAACGTCTCTTGGAGTCCTGAAGTAAAGAAATCTGTTGTGTTGTTTTTCAATCCTACATTTCTAAAACTTTTGTGAACATGAATTTCTTTTGTTTATGGAACATCTATTAGCAGGACTAGAACAGCTCAGGACCCAATTTAGCAACTGCTGTCCTAATCATTAATATTGGACATATTCATAGGCCAATGTATTTGTCATCTTTGGCCTAGAATATTTATGTGGCAACTATACACGTTATATTTTCCAGATAGTCCTGATTTCAAATACTTTGTCCTATTGTCCTAATTTTTACAACAATACTCATGAGATCATCTAATGTTTTATTCAGAAATTATGGCAGCCATAGGTATGTAAAAAGGAAATTAGACAGTAAGAGTTTGTCAACTATTTACCTATCATTGTCCAAGAGCAAGTCACAGTTTCTGGTGATACAATATTTTTTTAAAAAATCATTTGACACAGGGATAATATTATGGAGTAGGAATACTTTGCCAGATTTTTCATCTCCTGAAGGAAAGATCTCTTAAGATTATCCAATTATGGAAGGCATCAGTATGAACTCAGTTTAGTCATTTAAAAAACATTTTTAAGCTCTATCCACTAAAAATACTTAGAAACAATGAAAATCTCAGTGTCCAAATTCACCTATAGTGCCCATAGGATGGTTCTAAATGCTATTTCCCAATAAAAGGACCCAGGATTACTTAAATAAATGGCTGACTTCAGATATACGGCAAGAAATATCCAAGATGAACATAAAATATCTTGTCACACCAGATAGCAAGGAAGCTAAAAATATTATTAGAGATGAGTCAAAAGGACTTGAAGAGGCTGTCATCAGTCAAACATGGGGCAATTTGAGCATCAGTAAAGATAATAACTACAATGAATTGAAATATATCAAATATGTTTAAATATACAAATTCATAAAAACACTTAACATAATTGCTCAATTTGGCCAAACCTAGAAAGCTAGCTCATTATTTTAAAACTGCTAAATAAAGAGAGTGACTCAAACATTTAACCTGCTTTTTTAAAATACAAATTATTCCTTGGTGTAATGAAGGAGTTGGCGAGGAAAGTGTTTTAAAAAGATTCCCAGCTAATAAATTATGAAGGAATGATAAAATTACAACCTTTAATGAATTAGTGGATCTAGGTAATAATAGTTAATGTCTTCTAACATTACAAAAGGAGTATTAACCATATATCATATGCCTCTTGATGGAAAAACACAGCAGCAGGTAGAAAGTATTTTTTGTCAAAAAATGCAATTTGAACCCTATCAAGCTCCTAGATATAACTATGAATTTTTAGAAAAATACAAGGAAAAATATGTTAATATTGTAGGGATGTAAGCAACAACATCCAGACTTAGGTTTAGAGTGCAGGTGTGTGTGTGTGGTTTAGAGTGCAGGTGTGTGTGTGTGTGTCTGTGTGTTGAGGGGGAGTATCTGCAGAAAAACAATGTGGTTTCTTCAACAAATAAATTTTAAGAGAGAATACAAAAATGAAAGTTAAAAAGAATGCATTTACAATGACATCAAGGAGAATGAAATATTTAGAAGTAAATTTTAAAAAAGAAGTGCAAAAAAAAAGAAGTGCAAAAGTAACACTCTTAAAAACACAAAACTTTGTTGAAAGAAATTAAAAAAGATCTAAATAAATGGAAAGATATCATATGTTTGTGGATTGAAAGACAATATTTATAAGGTGGAAATACTCTTCAAATTGATCTACAGATTCAATGCAATTCCTATCAGAACCCCAGCTGGCTTCTTTGTAGAAATTTACTAATTTCTACATATTCTACATATTCTAGGATTCTACAAAATCCTAATATTCCTATGGAAACTCAAGGAACCCAGAATAGGCAACACAATCCCGCAAGAGAAAAAAGTTTTAGGACTCAGCCTTTTCAACTTCAAAACTTACTGCAAAGCTACAGTTACCAAAATAGTGTGGGACTGGCATAAGGCTAACATGTAGATCAGTAAAATAGAATTGAGAATCCAGAAATAAACACACGTGTCTATGGTCAATTGATTTTCAATAAAGCTGCCAAAGCCATTTAATGGGGGAAGGAATAGATTTTTTCAACAAAGTGTGCTGGAATAACAGGATAGCCACATGCAGAAGAATGAAGTGGGACCCTCACCTCACAGCACATACAAAATTAACTAAAAATGGATTATACTATAAAATTGTTAGAAGAAAGCAGTAGTAAGTCTGGTCTTGAGTTAGGCAATGGATTCTTAGATATGACACCAAAAGCAAGGGCAACAAAAGAAAAAATAAGCAAATTGGACTTCATGAAAATGAAAAACATTTGTGCTTCAAAGGACACTATCAGAAATGTAAAAAGACAACTCACAGAATAAGGGAAAATATTTGCAAATAATATACTTGATAAGAAAGTTATCTAGAACATATTTTAAAAAATCTTACAACTCAAAGATAAAAAGATAACCCAATTTAAAAATGAGCAAAGCATCTGAATAGACTTTTCTCCACAGATGTACAAATGATTAATAAGCACATAAAAAGATGCTCAGCATCATTAATTATAAGGGAAATGCAAATCAAAACCACAACGAGATACCACCTCACACTTATTAGGATGGCTGTAAAAAGTTAGATAATACCAAGTGTTGGTGAGGATGTGGAAGAAATGAAGAGCATAACTTTCATACACTGCTGATGGGACTGTAAAAATGCTGCAGCCACTTTGGAAAAGTCTGGCAGTGTCTTAAAAAAGATAAGCATAGAGTTACCTTAAGATCCAGTAATTCCACTTCCAGTTATATACCCAAGAGAAGTAAAAACATATATCTACACAAAAACTTCTACATGATTGTTTATTGCAGCATCATTCGTAATGGCCAAAAGGTGGAAAAATCCCAAATGTAGATCAACTGATGAATGTCTAAATAAAGTGTAATATATTCGTACAATGAAATATTATTCAGCCTTAAAAAGAGATGAAGTACTGATACATGCTATAACATGTATGTATCTTCAAAACATTACACTAAGTGAAAGAAGCCAGTCATAAAAGACTACATCTTATATGATTCCATGTATATGAAATGTACAAAATTGGCAAATGTATAGAAGGAGAAATAGATTAGTGATTACTTAGGACTAGGGGACAGGTAGACAGGAATGTTGGGGGACTGATAGCTAAAGAGTAAGGAGTTTCATATACTTGCTGAAAAAAATAAGGTTTTACTTCCCTATCAAAGAAAATATATTCAATCTTCTGTCAGTACAATAACCCACTCCAGCATTCAGTTCCTAGAGTAGGAAATACTATGTATAAATTCTATACTGTAGATAAACAGCAAATATACAGTACATTAAGCCACAGACTGGAAGGGATGCTGAGGGATTCATAGTTATTGTTAGTTAAATTTATTAAGGGGGCTAGGATAGAATATGTGTGAAATTTGTTTCTATTACTATTTGGAGGAGGCAGTTGACCTCATGGAAAATGCATGGAACCAGTTGTCAGCATACCTGGGTATTGGTTCTGGCTAACTCTGTCATATAGGATATATGAGAACTTGGCTAAATCACTTGACTTCTAGGCCACAATTTCTTCATTTATAAAAAGAGACTAATATTACCTACCCTGACATCATTATTATGTTACTGGGACCAACTAACTTAGACAAAGTCCACTAAGCACCTTGGAAAATGAAAAGCAGTACAAATGTAAATTTCTTACATTAATTAGTCATTGTGTTTTAATTTTAGACAGGGTAGAAAGGTGCCATCCCCATTAAAGAGTTCTGTAATTCTTCCATAAGGGAATTTTACAATTTGTATAATGCTTTAAAGTTTCAAAAGCTATTTTTGAAAAAAATCATGACCCTCTCTCCCCAAAATCATGCCAACACATGACCAAATGAAGAGCAAGTAGAAATAGTTATTTTTCTGATGAATTTCAGTCAAAGGTAAAATAAAGTAATAAAATACTTCATCTTTTGAAATAGATAAAATACTTCATCTTTTGAAATAGCTCTTACTGCGTAATTATTCCAGTTTGTATGAAAAGTGTATGTCATGATCTTTTTGTTAGTATTTTATGTTGTCTATACACTTCTGATGCATTTGTTTGAAGCTTTTCTAGGGCCAACATGAACAGAAATATCACATAAGTTTTTTGAAATAACACAATTTAACATAATATCACTGATTAGGGGAGGACAACTGTTGGCACAGAAATTACTGAGGATGAGTAAGCTCACGGAAAAACTCAGTCGTCAAAAATAATGAAAAGCTTCAAGGCTTAGAAGATATAACCAGTGGCCTTCAAATACATTCCTCTTTCGAGATTATCTGTCTTTAGCATGCTGAGTTATGAGCTCAATGCCTTCTTGGTCATTTACAAGGTATCAGACAGCAAATACCAGGAAATATGACATTGCTTTCAACTTGTGCATTTTATGGTATTAGTACTGGTGATGATGCCAACAGTTAAAAATACACTTCAGGTGCACCCACTGTCCCCTTCTCTCTTTCACCCCCAACTGCTACCATAAGATAGAATAACTAGCACACTAGAACAAGCAATGCAGACTTGAAAAATGATAGCTATAATCTGAACCAGTGGTCAACATCAGCCTTACTTAGAAATTGATCAAGGACTTGCATCAATTCACAAAGCATTTATTAAAAAAAATCATCTGAATCTCAGTAAGACCAGGGAGATTTCTGGCATTTTAACTCATCCTATTCCCATCCTCTCTCCTCACTTCTATGGTAACCTTGAAAACCAACAACCCACAATCACACTGAAAACCAGCAGTCTTACAGTCACTGGAGGGGTCAGAATGGGATTGGAACACTTCCAAAGCCTCATCCCCAGAGAACTGTCATTACTTGACTGGTCTGGCAGTTTCCTGGAAACCCCCACTCACAGAGTTTCTCTTTAATTCATCTGACTCAGAGCTTGCTCATAGCAGAATACTCTTTTCCTCAGAGCATTTGTCTAAAACAACCAGCAGCAATTGCTTAACATTGCAGTTGCCTGTGGTAATGATAATAATGGGAGAAAACAAGAAATTGACATAAAAACATAGAAGGAAAATCTGAGGAGTGAGATGTCTATAGGTGGCATTAATCATTTCAGTAGACACAGAAAAAGTAGTTGACAAAATCCAACACCCTTTCCTTGATTAAAAAAACAACAAACTAGAAGCATAAAAGAAATTCCTCAATCTTATAAAGGACATATATGAAAAACCCATTGTTAGCATCACACTTAAGGATAAAAGACTAGATGCTTTTCATCTGAGATCAGGAACAAGACAAGGATGCCCACTCTCATCTCCAATTTAACATTGTATTGGAGGTTGTAGCCAGGGCCATTAGGCAAGAAAATGAAGTAAAAGGTATCCAGAGTGAAAGGAAGAAGTAAAACTATTTTTATTTAAAGATTACATGTTTGTAAATACAGAAAATCCTAAGGAATCTATTAAAAAACTACTAAAGCTTGCAAGGAACCTGAACAGTCATTTCTCCAAAGAAGAATAGACATTTCTCATTAGAAAACATAAAAATGGCCATCAAATATGAAAAATTGCTCAACCTCACTAATTATCAGGGAACTGCAAATCCAAACCACTATGAGATATCAACTCATATTCACTAGGATTGCTATAATAAAAAAGACAAGAGATAACAAATCTTGGTGAGAGTGTGAAGAAAGGAGAACCCTTGTATACCGTTGGTGAGAATATAGGTTGGGGAAACCATTATGAGAATCAGTATGGAGAGTCCTAAAAAAATTTAAAACAGAACTACCATATGACCTAGCAAACCTACTCTGAGGTATAAACTCAAGGGAGATGAAATCACCACATTAGAAAGATATCTGCACTCCCTTGTTCATTGTAGCATCATTTGTAATAGCCAAGATATGGAATCAACCTAACTATCCATCAATAGATAAATGAATAAAGAAAATGTGGTCCATATACACAGTGGAGTCCTATTTAGCCATAAAAAGGAGACTCTGCCATTTGCCACAATGTGGATGGTACTGTGGAGTACATTATGCTAAGTGAAAGAAGCCAGACATAGAAAGAAAAATATTGCATGATCTCACTTATATGTGAAATCTTTTTTAAAAAAGGTCAAATATATAGAGATAGAGAATAAAACAGTGATTACCAGGGGTGGGGAGATATAATTCAAAGGATACAAAGTAGCAGACATGTGGGATGAACAACTCTAGAGAGTGAATGTACACCGTAAAGACTATAGTTAATAAAATTGTATTGTATTGGAGATTTTTATTAAATAGATTTTAGCTGCTCTTGTCACACACACAAGAGTAACTACGTGAGATAATAGGTACGTTAATTTGCTTCACTATAGTAACTGCTTTTCTATCTATACATATCCCATAACATCATGTTTTATACCTCAAATATAAGCAGTAAAATTTATTTTAAGAACGATTAAATATAATAAGTGAGTTCAGAAAGGTTTCAGAGTAAAAGTCAATATATAAAAATAAATTGTGTTTCCATAGATTAGCAATGAACAATCCAAAAGGAAAATTAAGAAAACAATTCTATTTATAATAGCATCAAAAGGAATGAAACACTTAAAAATAAATTTAACAGAAATTCAAGATGTGTACACAGAAAGCAAAACCACATCATTGAAAGAAATTAGAGAAGACCTAAATAAATGGAAAGACACCCCATGTTTATGGATTGGGAGATTTAAAATTGCTAAGATGGTAACGTTCCCCTAACTAATCTATGGATTGTACACATTCCCTATGAAAATCACATCTGCCTTTTTTCTTTTTTTACAGAAATTGACAAGCTGATGCTAAAATTTATATGGAAATACAAGGGACCAAATTAGTTAAATCACTCTTAAGAAAGAAAAACAAAATTGTAGGACTCATACTTCTTGATTTCAAGGCTTACTACAAAGCTACAGTAATCAAGATAGCATGGTACTGACATAACAATAGACATATAGACCAAATGAAGTAGAATTGGGAGTTCATACATAAATCATAAGCTTTATGGTCAATTAATAATATTTGTGATACAGAAAACTTAAAAATACCAGGCATGAGGGTTTCCTTTAATATATTTTGGCAGTCCAGATTAACAGAATCTATCAAGAGAGAGAACATGGAAGACATAGGAACTTCTGATGGTAAGCTCAGTCATCTAAGCAAAGAGTATTCCTTCCTTGACCCTCCCCACTCCTAAGGAGATTCAGCATTGCTCTATTTAGCCAAGGTCTTTTAAGGCCTGTAGCAGAGGTTTTTGGACTAGGGTCTATGAATAGGATCAAGTGGTTCATAAAACCTGTAGAATTCTAAATAATAATTTATGAATGTGTGGATCTCTGCATTTTTCTAGGGAAAAATTCTACAGCTTTCATCAGATTCTCAAAGGGGTTCATGACCAGAAAAGGTTACACTCACTGAAGGGTCCTTCTCTGGGATTTAGGCCAGCCAGCAGTCCTGAACTGCCCTAATTGAAATGTAACTGGATAACTTAGTTGAAGCAACTATTTCTTTAGAACTTTTCTTGGTGCTATGAACAGACCGGCTTGAGACTGGCTTTGGGGCACCTTTTTAGTATTATATAATGTACCTAAATCCTACCTAGTCTTGCTCTGCTGCCATGACTTACGCGGACCTGATATTGCCCGTTACTATGATGGTCGTTTCCTGCCTCATCCTGGATCCTGACTACATCTGTAGTAGTATCACTGTCATGTTGATGTCACTAGCACAACCTTTTTCTGACTATTCTGTCAGGACACTTCAGTTGTCTTAGACTGATGAATTAGGAGAATTATTATGTCATTGACAAAAAATTTATAAAGTAGGAGTGGAGGGAGAACTGCTTCAAAAGAAGTTGCTGAGTTTCTTTGTAGACATATTAAATGATGGTGGGACATATGAGTAGAAACCACCAGCAGATGCTGCATCATTTATGTCTACTGCCTGGCCCCTGTGAGAACCTAAGTTTGTGAGCACTGGCTATAACTGAATCCTTGGGAAAACCCCAGTTAGGGGACTGGAGGAGAAAGAGGATTGCCTGACAAGATCAAGAAGAAACAGTTATACAGGTGAGATCCTAAAGAAGGAGACACTGCAATAAATCTTGGATAAGGGTTCTAGAAGTAATGGGATAAGAGCATGAGTGAAACAATTAGCTTTGGATAAGAGGAAGAAAGTTTCCAGTATCTAATTAGAGACAGAGACTCTTGGAGTTCCAAAGACGCCTAGCCCATCACTATCATTTTCCAGGCTCGTGGTATATTAAAAGAAAATAATAAAGACATGTCAAAACAGGGTCTAAACATTGTGAGATGTTTAAAATGTTTATACTTAACATACTGACACTTCTATCACCACCAAAATTTCCACATAATGTAATATAATATATTTACAAAATAAAAGATTTAAAATGTAACCAGTAATATTCTTTATTGTCTGTGGTTTAGTAATAAGACACAAGTTTAAAGTTGTCTAATTAATTTCATTTTCTTTAATCTTGTCAGTTTATGTCGGGAATTAGGACTAGACTTTCTGAAAGTACAATCTTTCTGAAAAAACATTAAAAGTCCAAGTAGAGGCCTTCAAGAATATGAGACTTGTCAAAATGGTTTTTCCTTTTTTAGAGATGTGAGACTTCTGAAACAGTAGGAATAAAAGGGATGAGGGAATAAGTATGCTAGTCTTTTTTCAGATATATGATTTATGAACACAGTATATAGTTTTTGTTTTTTTTTTTTGAGACAGAGTCTTGCTTTATCACCAGGCTGGAGTGCAGTGGCATGATCTCGGCTCACTGCAATCTCTGCCTTCCAGGTTCAAGCGATTGGCCTGCCTCCTATTCCGGAGTGGCTGTGACCACAGGTACGCACCACCACACCCAGCTAATTTTCGTATTTTTAGTAGAGATGGGGTTTCACAGTGTTGGCCAGGATGGTCTCAATCGCCTGACCTTGTGATCCGCCCGCCTCGGCCTCCCAAAGTGCTGGGATTACAGGTGTGAGCCACCACACCTGGCCAGTATATAGATTTTTAGATCTTAAAGGAATCTTAAAACCTGATAATCAAAGCTAAATCTGGTAATTCAGATTCTCATTTTATCACAGGCAGAGAACTTCTACAAATTTATGTTACTAGCCTAGACTCAAGATGAGAAATCAAGTCCTCTTCAGAGTTCTCCAAATTTGCCTGATCATATGAATCACCTGGGGGCCTTGTGAAATACGGATAAAACAAATTCTATCCACCCTGACCTACTAAATCATAATCTTGAGGCATGGTGCCCGGGAATTTGTATTTTAACAAGGCCCCACAGCAACATGAGTGTATTATGAGCAGGTAGTTTTGGGGGACATTGCATCTGGTTTGCAACTCACTCATCTTTCCATCTTGACACTTGCCGTTCACAATTGCCACAATTTATGGCATTTTAAAGACTAAAATGTTCACGTTTTATAAAATTAATTAGGCAGAAGGTTTTGAATAGTGAATGAAGGCAAAGTTGTGGACTTAGCCTTAATCATCCAGTTTACCCTAATTTATGTTCAAGTTGAAGCACTTCAACTTTCAGTCTGTGTCAAATTACTCTGAGGCTGATTTTCATAAGGGTTCTTTTTAGCATGGCATTTGGTTTCTTGAAATCTGAGGACCTCTCAGCTGCAGTTAACCCAGTGTATGCTCAAGAATCTCTTCTTGGAGAATGTAAACATTCCATTATCCAGTCACCTTTGATAAAAGACCACTTTCACCAAAAAAGAACCTCATAACTCACATTTTATAGATGATGAAATGGGCACTCAGAGAAGCTAACTGGTTCACCCAAGGTCATATATAGCTGTGCTGTGGCAGGGCCAAAGCACAAACCTATTCATCTACCTTGTGTTGATTGAGCATCTGCTTCCCCTGGGAAATACACTCACTGATGGGGATACAAAGGTGAAGGAGACTTGGTCCCTACCCCAAAGGAAGCCCAGGTCTTCAGATTGCAGAATAAGTCAGACAGCCTGAAGATGCTGGGCCACCATTAATGTCACTTCAACTTCATCAGAGCAAGTAGCTTCTAATTTTGACTCCCATATTTATTAAAACAGTCCTTGGGACTGTTTCAGAAGAAAGAGATGTTGGAAACTGTTATCCTAGAGACTTGCTTTGCTTGGTCTCATGACCCTTACATATGTTAAAAATTGGAAAATCTCACATTTTAAAAATGTAGACTTCTGGATTATCTTGAAAAAAGAAAACGAAAACAAAAACAAAACACCTCAAGATCTCTTCTTACTGGACCAGTGTTCCCTTGCTGTGATAATCCTTTGGAGGTAAGGCGTTATTGCCTACTTTATTTGGGCTGGTGCTATCCAATTCAACATAGTTCCTAACCAGCACCTTTTACTCACTCCTACTGCTTACCCTATTCCCAAAGTGTTTAAGTTTGCTAAACCTGGCCACTAACTTCTGGGGCGACAGTTATTGTCTGAACCATGCTTGACGGCAGGTGGCAGCAGTAAGCTGTTTTATTACCATTTCTCCTCCAAGTTGGAAGGATGTACTGCAGCCGCAATCGGCTTCAGGGATTTTTCTTTCATTCCACTGAAAACAAAACAAAACGAAAATCCCAAGGTCATCGGGTTTTAGTTGAGTAATATTTTGACAAAGTAAGTTATGAAAAAGAGATTTAGTGTTAGTCGTGAGAAAAAGCCCATTGTGTGCAGCAGGAATCTACCAGGAAAAAAAGCTGGCTGGCTACCAGGAAGAAAAGTCCTGAACCTGAGAGACAGGGCAAGCTGGCTTGCAGCCACTAGTTGGGGAATCTTTTTCTCACACCACATAATAAAAATTAACTCAGATGAGTCATAGACCTAAATGTAAGAGCTGAAACTTTAAAAACCTTAGAAAAAAAAACCCATAGGAGTAAATGTTTGTGATCTTGGATTAAGAAATAGTTTTTTAGACATAACACAAAAAAGCACAAGCAACAAAAGAAAAAATAGAAAAATGAGACATCAAAATATAAGGCTTTTGTGTTTTAAGGTACATCATCAAGAAAAGAGACAGCCTCCAGAATAGGAGAAAATGTTTGTGAAACATTGATCTCATAAAGGGCTTGTATACAAAATATATAAATAATTCTTGTAACTAAACAATAAAAAGAAGACTGACCCAATTAAAAATGGTAAAAAGATCTGAATAGACATTTCTCCAAAGTATACAAAAGCTAATAAGCATATAAAAAGATGTTCAACATCATTTGTCAACAGAGAAATGTAAATCAAACAATAGTGAGATACCACTTCACTCCTCATGGTTAAGGATGGCTATTTAGGATGGCTAAGATACAGACAATAACAAGTGCTGACACTGATGTGAAGAAATGAGAACCTTCATAACTGCTGATGGAATCGTAAATGGAGAAACTGTTTTGGAAGACAGTTTGGCAATTTCTCAAAATGTGACCCAGCAATTCCATTCCTTGATATACAGCCAAGAGAAATGAAAACATGTACACACAAAAGAGTTGTACATGGAGACAAATAGCAGCAATAGCCAAAAGATGAAAACATGTCTATCAATTGGTGAATGGATAAACAAAATGTGGTAAGCAGTGCCCCCTTATCTGTGGTCTTGCTTTCTGTGGCTGCAGTTATCTGTGGTAAATTTCAGTCTGAAAATATTAAATGGAAAATTCTAGAAATAAGCAATTCATATGTTTTAAATTGCATACCATTCTGAGTGTGATGAAATCTGGCGTCATCCCACTCTGTCCTGCCTGGGACGTGAATCATTCCTTTGTCTAGAGTCTCCACACTCTACGTTACCTGCCTGCTAGTCACTTAGTCGTCTCAGGCATCACAGTGCTTATGTTCAAGTCATCCTTATTTTACTTAATAAAGGCTCCAAAATGCAAAAGTAGTGATGCTGATTCAGATATGCTAAAGAGAAGCCATCAAGTGCCTCTTTTCACTTAAAAGGTAAAAGTTCTTGACTTAATACAGAAAGAAAAAAAATTGTATGCTGAGATTGCTAAGATCTACGGTAGGAATGAATCTTCTATCTGTGAAATTGTGAAGAAGGAAAAAGAAATTTGTGCTAGTTTTGCTGTCACACCTCAAAGTGCAAAAGTTATGGCCACAGTGCCTGTTAACTGCTTAGTTAAGGTGGAAAAGTCATTAAATTTGTAGGTGGAAGATATCAATAGAAACATGTTCTGACTGATGGCAGTTGAGTTCAGTACTATTGAGGTTTCAGGCATCCACTGGGAGGCTTGGAACATATCCCCTCCAGATAAGTGAAGTCTACCGTGTATCCATACAACAGAATATTATTCAGCCAGAAAAAGAATGAAATACTGATACATGTTACAATATGGATCAACTTTGAAAACATTAAGCTAAGTAAAAGAAGCCAGTCACGAAATAATTCTATTTGTGAAATGTCCAAAATAGGTAATTATATGGAGACAAAAACTAGATTAGTGGTTGCCAGGGGCTGCAAGAAGAAATTGGAGTGACGTGATCTTAATGGATATGTTTTTTTCCCCCAGAGGAGTTGCAAAAATATTCTGGGGAATAATAGTTGCGAAATATAGTTTTTTGACACTGAGGAAATATGGTTCAGTGTGGGTGATTTTTAGGTGAATGGATGTGGGTTAAAGCAGCTGTGACTATGGCTCAGACCCCCTTCTCTGGCTTTTGGAGGGTCTTTCTTATAGCCTGGCTTTCTGTTGGGTTCCACCTTTGAGAGGTCCTGGCAGGAGATCTGTGAGAGGAAGGCGAATGAGGTCAGGGTGTTTATTCACTCAGCTCACTCTCTGCAGCGTCTCTGTGGGATGGCTAAATTCACAATACTTAATAGATGACTCTCTCAGTATCTCCACCTCCCATCAACTAACTTTGCCCACTTCCTCTCCTCCCTCCTGCGGGACTGGGAGTAGTAATAACCTCACCATTATTCATCTGGGGTCCTCTGCTATCCCTTGTGATTTTCCTACACCCTACCCAAATCTTTCATAATAGTCCTTTTATTAAATTTTCCTAAATTGTCTCATACGAATGTGCCATCTGTTTTTTGCAATCACCCTGACTAATACACTCATTAGCCTTCACATCTTTAATTCTCACCACAACCTTATGAGGTAGATATTACTATTAACCCTATCTTACAGATTTGCAAATATGAGGCTAACAGAGTTTAAGTAACATGCCCAAGAACCTTCTGACTCTAGAGCTTTGGCTTCAATACACTATATGGATTTGTTTCCTTTTTTTTTTTCCACTCTGGTGGTATCCCTGCATTCAGATCCAAGCAATCTGATACACTCTGACCAGTTTATTGTTCCCAAAATATTCATCCAAGGCCCTCTAGGATCTGGCTCCTGTCTATTTTTTATCTTCCCCTGCTACTTCACTGTACAAGTATTCCAGTCAAGCTAAACTGAGCTATTCAATTTTTCCTAAACACACCTTATTAGTCCTACCTCATTCTTGTACTCATAAGGTGCCCCAACCCTGGATTTCCCTCCTCACCCCAATCCCATATTCTTCTCTGCCGTTTTCAATTTTCCTTTTACTTTGAGGCCCAACTGAAATCCTCCTTCCTCCATAGAGTCTGGCTAATCCTAGTCTGCCACTTTCTAGTAAGTGACCTTCAGCAAGTCATCCTAACCTCTCTGAGTCTCAGAGAGTTTGAGCGTTAAATTCATATCAATTATTGGTCCACTGATCTCAAAATACTAATATTTACTGTTCTCAAAATGGCCACCTAGCCTAGGGACTCTTCTCTTCAACAACTTGATCAAGTTTTCACAATCTGCCTTTTTTTTTTTTATGGTTGCATAGTATATGAACCCCTTTCCAATTTGGAGGACTTGTCCGTTGCATTTTTTTTTTTTTTTTTTTTGAGACGGATTTTGCTCTTGTTGCCCAGGCTGGAGTACAATGGCATGATCTCGGCTCACTGCAACCTCCACCTCCTGGCTTCAAGCAATTCTCCTGCCTCACTCAGCCTTCCGAGTAGCTGGGATTACAGGCATGCGCCACCACGCCTGGTTAATTTTGTATTTTTAGTAGAGACAGGATTTCTCTATGTTGGTCAGGCTGGCCTTAAATTCCTGGCCTCAGGTGATCCGCCCACCTCAGCCTCCCGAAGTGCTGGAATTACAAGCGTGTGAGCCACCATACCCAGCCCATTGCATATATCTTGATGGAAGAAAAGGCCTTGCCTCTCATTACAGAGACCAAGAGGAGCCAAACATTCCTACTCCCTGCTCCCAACTATAGGCACATGACCTAGGTTCAGCCACATGACTTAGATGTTTAGCTCCTTCCCATGACTTTGAATGTGGAGGAAGTGGATACAGGGGCAATTGGAAATTTCTCTCTAGCCATAGTTTCACCATCCTCCACAGGCTGTAGCATGGTTTAGTATTAATAGTTTGAGAACTTCAGTGTGCAACTGAAACTCCTTGGCATGATGTACGTATGTGGGTGTGGGGGGGCGAGGGAGTGTTTTTGTTAAAATACAGCTTCCTGTGCCCTACATTGACCTGCTAAATCAGGGTCCCTGGGAGAGGGACATAAAAATCTTTATTTTCACAAACTCCTAAGGGCCTTGATGATGCTGATACCCACTAAAGTTTGAAAATCACAGCTCTAGGAG
This sequence comes from Pongo pygmaeus, assembly GCF_028885625.2. Classification (NCBI taxonomy): domain Eukaryota; kingdom Metazoa; phylum Chordata; class Mammalia; order Primates; family Hominidae; genus Pongo; species Pongo pygmaeus. The sequence goes on from NC_072396.2 coordinate 107,928,258, forward strand.
ATCTGTAGATAATATGTATAATATGTTATTTGGGCCATACTCATTCTTTCCTTCTTTACCCGTAGCTGTCCAGTATCTCTCATTATTTGGTTCTACAGAAGACTAGATCTACTTTCTCTTCAGAGTCTTTTGCTTTATTTTGAATATTCTTTACATAACCACCACCCAACATACATTAAATACCCAGCCCCCACACACACATCCTGCTCTGACATGTTGAGAGATAAACAGGGCTTATATGCCATCAATCATTCCACTTATTTCTAATTCTTCTAAGAGCAGGAATTTGCTCAGCTTACATAAACCTCTTCCAAGTTCCCAGTCTTTTAAGAATTTAATTTACATTCTTGACACAGCATGGTTGGAAATGATGACAAATTTCAGTGCACTTTGCAAGACTTTTGTTATTTCTTTCACATAAATCCTATCAATTTTATGGGCATCTTTAATTTTTTGGTTTAGTGTAAACTGGATTGATGGTATGAATTTATCTCAATCAGTGCTTCCAATCCTTTATTATACTAATGTTAACCACTTGGTTTCATAGGTCATTCTGAGTACTTCTCTTTCCCAAAACATTTGAAATTCTCTCTCCAGTCCCTGATCTTTCTTTATATATTGGAGGAAGACATTACTTTCTTTGTCATAGATCTTTTCAGTGCCACGTGCTTTCTTCATAAATTGGATCTTTTATCACTTTGAATACAAAACCATAATCAGTCTTCTTGCCACACCTCATGTCTTTTTGACATTTTTATTACAATCTTGGGTAAGTTAAAAATTAACATGGGTCTCTGTTCCTACTCTAAAAGAAGAAGATTGAAATTAAGGCTCTCTAAAGGACCTTCTAGATAGTTTATGCCTACAAAGCACTGGGTAGTTAGATATCAAAACTCAGCACTGGGAAGCAAATATGAAAGTTTGAGTAAATCAAAGCATTCTTTAACGTTATAGAGCAAGGTTTATAAAACTTACCTCATACCAAGAATATGCTTAGAAGATTGTTTTTTAAGTGATGATTCTCTGAACTCTCCCATGCCCATAGATTCTGATTCAGCAAATCTGGGATAAGGACTGGAAATTTACATTTTTAAACAAGGGCCCCAAGCAATTCTTATAATCAGGTAAGCTTAAGAGACACTACTAAAAGAATGAAATATGATGCAGAGTTCTGTTTGTAAGGTTTATTTTTTCTTGAAGTATAACATACATATAAATTGCATTTTTACAAAGTGAACACACCTGTGTAATCCACACCAAATCAAGAAAAAGAACAGTACCAGCACCCTAGAAGCTCCCCAGTGTGCCCATCCATGCTCCTTAACTACTTCATCTAATAGTTGCCACAATCCTCATTTCTCCCATCCAAGTACTAACCAGGTCCAACGCTGCTTAGCTTCCGTGATCAGAAGAGATTGGATGCGTTCAAGGTGGTATGGCCATAGACAGCACAATCCTCATTTCTGACAGCATTGATTGGTTTTGGCTGTTTTTGGATGTTGTGCGAATGGAATAAAATACCATGTAGTCTTTTGTGTTTGATTTCTTTCTCTTACTGTTATTTTTGTGAGATTTGTGTTGCTCCCTGAACGACAGTTATTCTTACTGTCACTCTATTGCATGAATATACTGCCACTTATTTATCCATTCTATTGTTGAATTGTTTCCATTTTGGGGCTACCATGAATAGTAAGACTATAAACTTCCTTGTACATGTCTTCTGGGGCACAAATACACTCATTTCTTTTAGGTAAATACTCAGGAATGGAATTGCTGGGTCACTGGATATGTGTATTCTTAGCTTTAGTAGACACTGCCAAACAGTTCTCCAAGGTGGTTGTTCCAATTTTCACTCCCTTGTGCAGTGTATGAGAGTTCCAGTTTTTCCACGTCCTTGCCAAGACATGGTTTTGTCAGTTTTTGATTTTAGGCACTTTATTGAGTGTGCAGTGGTATCTAGTTGTAGATTTAATTTGCATTTCCCTGATGACTAATGAAGTTGTTACTGCAGGGTTTTAAGGTCTAAAGAAAACTAGCATGTTCTTTGAAACCAATGAGAACAAAGACACAACATACCATAATCTCTAGGACACATATAAAGCAGTGTGTAGAGGGAAATTTATAGCACTAAATGCCCACAAGAGAAAGCAGGAAAGATCTAAAATTGACTCCTTAACATCACAATTAAAAGAACTAGAGAACTTGCAAACCGAATCCAGCAGCACATCAAAAAGCTTATCTACCATGATCAAGTGGGCTTCATACCTGGGATGCAAGGCTGATTCAACATAGGCAAATCAATAAATGTAATCCATCATATAAACAGAAACAAAGATAAAAACCACATGAATATCTCAATAGGTGCAGAAAAGGCATTTGACAAAATTCAACAGTCCTTCATGCTAAAAACTCTCAATAAACGAGGTATTGATGGGACGTATCTCAAAATAATAAGAGCTATTTATGACAAACCCACAGCCAATATCATACTGAATGGGCAAAAATTGAAAGCATTCCCTTTGAAAACTGGCACAAGACAGGGATGCCCTCTCTCCCCACTCCTATTCAACATAGTGTTGGAAGTTTTGGCCAGGGCAATCAGGCAGGAGAAAGAAATAAAGGGTATTCAATTAGGAAAAGAGGAAGTCAAATTGTCCCTGTTTGCAGATGACATGATTGTATATTTAGAAAACCCCATCGTCTCAGCCCCGAATCTCCTTAAGCTGATAAGCAACTTCAGCAAAGTCTCAGGATACAAAATCAATGTGCAAAAATCACAAGCATTCCTATACACCAATAACAGACAAACAGAGAGCCAAATCATGAGTGAATTCCCATTCACAATTGTTTCAAAGAGAATAAAATACCTAGGAATCCAACTTACAAGGGATGTGAAGGACCTCTTCAAGGAGAACTACAAACTACTGCTCAACGAAATAAAACAGGACACAAACAAATGGAAGAACATTCCATGCTCATGGATAGGAAGAATCAATATCTTGAAAATGGCCATACTGCCCAAGGTAATTTATAGATTCAATGCCATCCCCATTAAGCTACCAATGACTTTCTTCACAGAATTGGAAAAAACTACTTTAAAGTTCATATGGAACCAAAAAAGAGCCCGCATTGCCAAGACAATCCTAAGCGAAAAGAACAAAGCTGGAGGCATCAACCTACCTGACTTCAAACTATACTATAAGGCTACAGTAACCAAAACAGCATGGTACTGGTACCAAAACAGAGATATAGACCAATGGAACAGAACACAGCCCTCAGAAATAGTACCACACATCTACAAACATCTGATCTTTGACAAACCTGACAAAAGCAAGAAATGGGGAAAGGATTCCCTATTTAATAAATGGTGCTTGGAAAACTGGCTAGCCATATGTAGAAAGCTGAAACTGGATCCCTTCCTTACACTTTATACAAAAATTAATTCGAGATGGATTAAAGACTTAAATGTTAGTCCTAAAACCATAAAAACCCTAGAAGAATATCTAGGCAATACCATTCAGGACATAGGCATGGGCAAGGACTTCTTGACTAAAACACCAAAAGCAATGACAATAAAAGCCAAAATTGACAAATGGGATCTAATTAAACTAAAGAGCTTCTGCACAGCAAAAGAAACTGCCATCAGAGTGAATAGGCAACCTACAGAATGGGAGAAAATTTTTGCAATCTACTCATCTGACAAAGGGCTAATATCCAGAATCTACAAAGAACTCAAACAAATCTACAAGAAAAAAACAAACAACCCCATCAAAAAGTGGGCAAAGAATATGAGCAGACACTTCTCAAAAGAAGATATTTATGCAGCCAACAGACACATGAAAAAATGCTCATCATCACTGGCCATCAGAGAAATGCAAATCAAAACCACAATGAGATACCATCTCACACCAGTTAGAATGATGATCATTAACAAGTCAGGAAACAACAGGTGCTGGAGAGGATGTGGAGATATAGGAACACTTTTCCACTGTTGGTGGGACTGTAAACTAGTTCAACCATTGTGGAAGACAGTGTGGCAATTCCTCAGGGATCTAGACCTAGAAATACCATTTGACCCAGCCATCCCATTACTGGGCATATACCCAAAGGATTATAAATCATGCTACTATGATGACACATGGACAGGTATGTTTATTTTGGCACTATTTGCAATAGCAGAGACTTGGAAGCAACACAAATGTCCATCAATGATAGACTGGATTAAGAATATGTGGCACATATACACCATGGAATACTATGCAGTCATAAAAAAGGATGAGTTCATGTCCTTTGTAAGGACATGGATGAAACTGGAAACCATCATTCTCAGCAAACTATCACAAGGACAAAAAACCAAACACCGCATGTTCTCACTCATAGGTGGGAATTGAACAATGACATGGACACAGGAAGGGGAACATCACACACCAGGGACTGTTGTGGGGTGGGAGGAGGGGGGAGGGATAGCATTAGGAGATATATCTAATGCTAAATGCCGAGTTACTGGGTGCAGCACACCAACATGGCACATGTATACATATGTAACAAACCTGCATGTTGTGCACATGTATTCTAAAACTTAAAGTATAATAATAATAAAATTAAAAAAAAAGAAATACAAACTACCATCAGAGAATGCTGTAAACACCTCTATGCAAATAAACTAGAAAATCTAGAAGAAATGGATAAATTCCTCGACACACACACCCTCCCAAGACTAAACCAGGAAGAAGTTGAATCCCTGAATAGACCAATAACAGGTTCTGAAATTGAGGCAATATTTAATAGCCTACCAACCAAAACAAGTCCAGGACCAGATGGATTCACAGACGAATTCTACCAGAGGTACAAAGAGGACCTGGGACCATTCCTTCTGAAACTATTCCAATCAATAGAAAAAGAGGGAATCCTCCCCATCTCATTTTATGAGGCCAGCATCATCCTGATACCAAAGTCTGGAAGAGACACAACAAAAAAAGACAATTTTAGATGAATATCTCTGATGAACATCGATGCAAAAATCCTCAGTAAAATGCTGGCAAACTGAAACCAGCAGTACATCAAAAAGCTTATCCACGACAATCAAGTTGGCTTCATACCTAGAATGCATGGCTGGTTCAACATACGCGAATCAATAAATGTAATCCAGCATATAAACAGAACCAAAGACAAAAACCACATGATTATCTCAAGAGGTGCAGAAAAGGCCTTTGACAAAATTCAACAGTCCTTCATGCTAAAAACTCTCAATAAACGAGGTATTGATGGGACGTATCTCAAAATAATAAGAGCTATTTATGACAAACCTACAGCCAATATTATACTGAATGGGCAAAAACTGGAAGCATTCCCTTTGAAAACTGGCTCAAGACAGGGATGCCCTCTCTCCCCACTCCTATTCAACATAGTGTTGGAAGTTCTGGCCAGGGCAATCAGGCAGGAGAAAGAAATAAAAGGTATTCAATTAGGAAAAGAGGAAGTCAAATTGTCACTGTTTGCAGACGACATGATTGTATATTTAGAAAACCCCATCGTCTCAGCCCCAAATCTCCTTAAGCTGATAAGCAACTTCAGCAAAGTCTCAGGATACAAAATCAATGTGCAAAAATCACAAGCATTCCTATACACCAATAACAGACAAACAGAGAGCCAAATCATGAGTGACCTCCCATTCACAATTGCTTCAAAGAGAATAAAATACCTAGGAATCCAACTTACAAGGAATGTGAAGGACCTCTTCAAGGAGAACTACAAACTACTGCTCAACGAAATAAAAGAGGACACAAACAAATGGAAGAACATTCCATGCTCATGGATAGGAAGAATCAATATCTTGAAAATGGCCATACTGCCCAAGGTAATTTATAGATTCAATGCCATCCCCATCAAGCTACCAATGACTTTCTTCACAGAATTGGAAAAACCTACTTTAAAGTTCATATGGAACCAAAAAAGAGCCCGCATTGCCAAGACAATCCTAAGCGAAAAGAACAAAGCTGGAGGCATCAACCTACCTGACTTCAAACTATACTATAAGGCTACAGTAACCAAAACAGCATGGTACTGGTACCAAAACAGAGATATAGACCAATGGAACAGAACACAGCCCTCAGAAATAGTACCACACATCTACAAACATCTGATCTTTGACAAACCTGACAAAAGCAAGAAATGGGGAAAGGATTCCCTATTTAATAAATGGTGCTTGGAAAACTGGCTAGCCATATGTAGAAAGCTGAAACTGGATCCCTTCCTTACACCTTATACAAAAATTAATTCGAGATGGATTAAAGACTTAAATGTTAGTCCTAAAACCATAAAAACCCTAGAAGAATATCTAGGCAATACCATTCAGGACATAGGCATGGGCAAGGACTTCTTGACTAAAACACCAAAAGCAATGGCAACAAAAGTAAAAATTGACAAATGGGATCTAATTAAACTAAACAGCTTCTGCACAGCAAAAGAAACTACCATCAGAGTGAATAGGCAACATACAGAATGGGAGAAAATTTTTACAATCTACCCATCTGACAAAGGGCTAATATCCAGAATCTACAAAGAACCTAAACAAATTTACAAGAAAAAAATCTAATAACCCCGTCAAAAAGTGGGTGAAGGATATGAACAGACACTTCTCAAAAGAAGACATTTATGCAGCCAACAGACACATGAAAAAATGCTCATCATCACTGGCCATCAGAGAAATGCAAATCAAAACCACAGTGAGATACCATCTCACACCAGTTAGAATGGTGATCATTAACAAGTCAGGAAACAACAGGTGCTGGAGAGGATGTGGAGAAATAGGAACACTTTTACATTATTGGTGGGACTGTAAACTAGTTCAATCATTGTGGAAGATGGTGTGGCGATTCCTCAGGGATCTTGACCTAGAAATACCATTTGACCCAGCCATCCCATTACTGGGCATATACCCAAAGGATTATAAATCATGCTGCTATAAAGACACATGCACATGTATGTTTATTTTGGCAGTATTCACAATAGCAAAGACTTAGAACCAACCCAAATGTCCATCAATGATAGACTGGATTAAGAAAATGTGGCACAGACACACCATGGAATACTATGCAGTCATAAAAAAGGATGAGTTCCTGTCCTTTGTAGGGACATGGATGAAGCTAGAAACCATCATTCTGAGCAAACTATCGCAAGGACAGAAAACCAAACACCGCATGTTCTCACTCATAGGTGGGAATTGAACGATGAGAACACTTGGACACAGGGTGGGGAACATCACACACCGGGGCCTGTCATGGGGTGGGGGGGGGGGAGGGGTAGCATTAGGAAATATACTTAATGTAAATGACGAGTTAACAGGTGCAGCACACCAACATGGCACATGTACACATATGTAACAAACCTGCACGTTGTGCACATGTACCCTAGAACTTACAGTATAATAATAAAAAAAAAAAACAGAAAACTCGCTAAAATAACAGCTTGATAAGCATGCCATTAATCAAATTTTGTTTTCCTGACGGCTCTTAGTAGAGTATATGCCACACATGAGGTGTTAAATAAATATTTGTTGGATGAGTGTCCAGTGAGTAAAAATAAAGGAAAGGATGCTTAACTGTTGCTTATAACTCTTCAGTTGACTTCAGCAAGCCTTCAGAGCTTTGTTGAAGGGAATAGCTGTGGAAAATCATTATTTAATGATGTAAGGGATCACAGCTCTTCAGCAATTCTGAGTTATTTATATGAAGGAGCCTAGAAGACTTCAAGGTAAGTTATCAATAATTAAAAGGCGAGATTGAGTAGTGAAGGATCAGTTGAGAATTGCAGTGGAGAATTAACAAGTAGGGACTAAAATGTAAACTTCTTGTTTGTATCTCTTTAAATTATTCCATATACTGTGTATATTTCATATGTATAATTTGAGGCTGGTGGATACCACCAGTGCTCTAGTCATTTTTCGACAGATATTTATTGAACGTCTACTAGATACCAGGCATTGTGTTAAATCATGGTAAAACGAAGAGTATAGGCTTTGGACATCAGTACACCTGGGTTTGAATCCCTGATATTCTGCAAGTTATTTAGCCTCTCATAGTCTTAACTTCATCATTTATAAAACAGAATTGTAATGCTTATTATGCAGGTTGTTGTGAGGATTAAATAAAGGAAAGCATGTAAAGTGCCTGGTACATGAAAGGCACATAATACCATAGTTCCCTACAGCACTTACCAGAGTGTGATTTATATTATAATAGTATGCATTTTGCCTCCCCCTTCAGATTGAGAGTTCCTTAAGAGGAGGGAGAATCTCACTCATCTTTGTAGCCTTCAGGCCCTAACAGAGTGCCTGGCATGTACTGAAAATTAAATAAATGTTTGCAGAATTAAAGATCCACTCCCTTCTGTCCAGAAACTTACAAGCCAATAGGTGAGCTAAGAGATTCACATAAATAACTATAGTAGAAGGCAGAATGTAATGACTAGCATGTGAAAGGTACAAGAAAAGTGCTTTGGAGGTTGAGAAGAGGGAAATGAAAATGTCTGAATGTTTGACTATGTAGGTCAAAGAAAGCTTCATGGAGAGACTCTGAAAGACAAGTAGAATTTTTAATAGACAAATACAATAGGAAGGATATTTCAGGCAGAGGGATTGCTGTAAGCCAAGATTATGATGTGTGTTATAATAAAATATAAGCTTCTTATTTTAAAAGTTTTATATTTTCAGAAAAATTGCAAAGCTAGCACAGAGAGTTCCCATATACTCTGCAACCAGTTTTCCCTATTTTAACATCTTACATTAGTATGTTATATTTGTCACAATTAATGAACCAATATTGATAATTATTATGAAATAAAGTGCATACTTTATTCAGATTTTTATAGTTTTTATCTAATATTGTTTTTCTGTTCCAGGACTTCATTCAAGATACCACAATACATTGAGTTGTCATGTCTAAATGTTGGGCTTCTCTTGTCTGTGATATTTCTCAAATTTTCCTTGTTCTTTATGAAGTTGACAGTATAGTCAAGTACTGGTAAGGGATTTTGTAGAATGTCTCTCAATTGGGATGTGTCCAATGTCTTTCTCATGATTAGATTGGGGTTACATGTTTTGGGGAAGAAGGACACAGTAGTAAACGCCATTTTTATTACATTATATTAAAGGTACATACTATCAACATGACTTATTCCTGTTGATGTCAATCTTGATCACCAGGCTGAGGTATTATGTGTCAGGTTTCTTCACTATAAAGGAATACTTTTTACCCCCTTTTCGTACTCTACTGTTTGGAAGGAAGTCACTATGCACAGCCCACACTTAGACAATTGGGAGCTATGCTTCACCTCCTTGAGAGTATCTACATAAACTATTTGGATTCTTCTGCATGGGAGACTATTTATTTATTCATCCATTTATTTATGGCAGTATGAACACCTACTTACTTTATACTTAGAGTTATAATCCAATAATACTTTTTATTCTGTTGCTTAAATTGCTCCAGCTTTGGTTATGGGGACATCTTTCAGTTGGCTCTTATATCCCTTTGAGATACCCTCATCATTGTGGGATTTTTTGAGTGCTTTGTTACTTTTTGACACTCTGAGATGCTTCAGGCTCATCTTGTATATTTCCTGCCTCAATCATAGACTCAGCCCTTTATCCAAGGAGCCTTCATTCCTTGTGTTGGAGAATGGTTTTGGAAACCATGATCTAGGCACTAGGTGTGCTAATTGCTACTGGGATGTTAGGTTAACTTTTAAATAATTTGCAGCAGTGGAAGAGCTTTTTATTTCCTCTTCCTGTCAGATGAGAATTTATTTGGGTCATATCTTACTTTTTTGTACTTTATGATCTTTGATGCCATTTTTCCTTTCCCTAGATAATCAGCCTGATTACCTAGGTTTAGTGACTTTAGAGTAGCAGGGAAAAGATTGATAAAAACTTTTATTTACACGAAATGCATGCATGTACATCACATGTATTTTATCCTTGTTTGTTACCTGTTCAATAAGATAAGAGGGATTTTCCTTAGGTGCCAACAGCTTTGTCATTCAACTCCCTGTCCCAAGAAACAGGCACCAAAAAGTTGTTTTATTTTATTATTTGCAATTTTATAACCTATCCTATAACACAGACCTCTTAGAAATACATTTTGCAAAAACCACACTAAATTGTTCAATTTGCCTATTTTTCTTTTAGGAAAACATTTTAACTGACTATCAGAAATAGAATGGATTTTCTATAGATTCAAAAGAACTCCTCTTTCTCTCATACCCGTTTGAAACATTTGTAGAGGCAAATTTATCTAAGATTTAGATGTTATGTATCAAGCAACTACAACATGTGTAGCATTTATAGTTTACATTTTATTGTTTGACCCTGAAAATATCATGTTGGGAGACAGTTCTCAGTGAGTTTTTCTTGTTTCTGCATGTCTTACAAACAAAACACTGATTGCCCTTTGTTCTGGACTATCTTTTCAAGGATTTTTGTGATACGGCTCAGATGATTGGAGGAATACCAGCGTCCTTTGTCTCACGCTGATTTAAATAAAACGACACGGACACACGTGGAGTGGTTTTAAGGAGTGGAGAGTTTAATAGGCAAGAAAGAAGAAAGAGGCTCCCCGTACAGAGACAGAGGGAGGGGAGCTCCAAGCAGAGAGAGGAAAGCCCGAGTGTGGCAGAAAACAGTTGGTTATATTAGGAGGCTGGAGGAGGCAGTGTCTGATTTACATAGAGCCCAGGGAATTGGTTTGACTAGATATGTCATTCATGTAGCTCGCGAAAAAACTGTCCCTCCCACCCTAGCCTTTTAATATGCCAATGCAGGGTGCCATGATGTTCTACACATGTGGGGATATCTGGGGGCGGCTGTGATGCTAGGCACAAGTGGTGACAAGAAGAAGAAGGCAGGAATCACCATATTGGATGGACTCAGTTTCTAATGGCCTGCATTTGCATATCAAAGCTTGTGGGACAAGAAATGCTTCTGGAGCTTGTTTAAAAGGAGAAAAAAAAATCTTACCAAGGACCCCTTATCCTCTCTATCTGCCTAAAGTAATTTCTTAATAACTCTAATATTTGTAGAGGAAACAACCTTGCAAGATAGGGAAGGTATCTTCCAAAGGAAGAAAGGCCAATTTGCTTATAGCCTTAGAAGATAGAAATAGTGAATCTCTCTGGAGCAAAAGATGGGCATAAAAATTTTGTGTTCCCTAAGCTTAGATTTTTTTCCTTTTAATGCAACTCAGTGAGTGTGAAAGTGTCATTTTTCCCTCTTCCTGTTACCCTGTAGGAACTGAGGCTTGAAAAACCAACATGAAATGCTGATACTCTGACTACTGCTATTGCCTTAGTAATAAACAGTCCTTTGTCCCTACCCTAGGACTGCTACATAGTTTACCAGCATCTATAAAACTGTGGCAAACTAATTTTCATAGTTATTCACAGTTCTTAACAGTTTTGATGATGAGGTGGTGATGAGTTGGCAATGATGCTGATAGAGACAAGATTTTCTAGAAGAGGAAGATTGAGGGCCTTATAGGCTAATAAATGGGATTTGGGGCAAATGTATGTGAATCAGTAGCAACTTGTTGACCAAATTGTATGGTCAACCAGGCAATAAATGGTTCTTTACTTTACTTCCTGTTAATGAGACATTGAGGAGGTGATTATAAGCTGATAATTAGAAAGTGAGTTTAAAGACCTCTGCCTGAATAGTGGTCTGGTTGTTGCTAACTCTCCTATGCAAAAGGGATGTCTTCATTAATCTGGTGGTTACCCTAAGGCCCACTCCGCTATAACCATCAGCACTAAGATGCAACCTAGATGGGCAGAAGTTCTTGCCCTTTTTAGACAACAGTTACAAAACCATTGTGGGTACAAACTAAACTAAGGGAGGAGACCACCCCTCATATTGTCTTATGCCCAATTTCTGCCTCCAAAGAAAGAAGAAGTAAAAACTAAAAGGCAGAAATGAAATCCACAGGCAGACAGCCCAATGCCACACCGTGGGCCTGGTAGTTAAAGATCAACCCCTGACCTAATCGGTTGTGTTATCTACAGATTACACCCATTGTATAGGAAAGCACTGTGAAAATCCCTGTCCTGTTCTGTTCCGTTCTAATTACCAGTGCATGCAGCCCCCAGTCACGTACCCCCTGCTTGCTCAATCGATCACGACCCTCTCACGTGGATCCCCTTAGAGTTGTGAGCACTTAAAAAGGACAGAAATTGCTCACTCGGGGAGCTTGGTTGTTGGAGATGTGAGTCTTGCTGAAGCTCCCAGCTGAATAAAGCCCTTCCTTCTTTAACTCGGTGTCTGAGGGGTTTTGTCTGCGGCTTGTCCTGCTATAAAACCAGGTGATTTTTTAAAATGTTGACTGCTTCACTTAGGAGACTGGGCTTGTGGGGAATGCAATGCTTGTTAAGGAAGAATGGCAATAGCTGGGCCATCTTACAGATCAACGGTTCCTTCAGCCTATCAATTCAACCTTACCACCTGGCTGCTTATAAGAAAGTTTAGGTACTCTCTGAGAGATTTCCTTGAGACAACCAAACTCCTGTGGAAAACCATAGATGAGGTATTTACTAGTAGTCAGGTTCTTATTGGCCTGGATTTGGTTCATGATGCTGATGAAGGTGATCCACTGGAGAATGAGAAATTGATCCAAACAAATCTAGATAAATTCTGGTGACCAGCCCTGCTGTTTTAGAAAACTCTCTTCACTCTAATACTGAAATTGGCCCAAAACTTAGGAGATGTTATGGCAATGGTGCTCTAGGTGCTCTGGATTAAAGCTGACTTGTTAAGGCAATTTGCTGTTGTTTAAGTGAAGCCTAGGTCAGCCAGATGATGTAAACCTCACAGTCCAAGCCAGAAAGCAATGTGTCTGTTGCTGTGTTTGTGGCTGCTGAGTCCGTGTCCTTGAGGCTAAAATAAATGGTGTCAGTTATTGGTGCCTTGCCACTCAATATAAAGCATTAGACAAATTGAAAGCATTGGAAATTCATTTGGTTGAGTCATGAGTTGCCATGCCAATAAAAACTAAAAGTTAATTCAAAGCCTTGTTGAATGACACACAGCTTCTCTTCCCTTACATGCCACATGATCCCTCCCCATGCACCCCAATCTCAACTGTTTTAAAAATAAAAACAGAAATGTGACTGATTCCAAGGGGGATAAAAGGCCATACACAATCATCTGAATATTCTGGGGAATTTGGGGGAGGGGAAGGACTCGAACTTCAATGGTTTTATTGGGTATGGGTGCTGAAGTCATTTTTCAACCTGAACCTGTGGAAGGAAAATGTGCCCAGATTCAGGTAATAGGGTTTAAGTAGGGTTTGCATTGGGGCCAGAAAAGCAATGTCAGCTTCTAGGCGGACGCTTTAGGCCAATTCAATGTACTATGATGCTGTTTCTGCATCTGAATGTATAGTAGGAATTAATACACTATATTCTTATACTTCTTTGTACCATAAGTGGGGATTCTCTAAATTGTAAAGAGCTACATGTAGAGAAGTGGTAGTGAGACACTTTCATTGCTTCCTTCCCCTACTGTGCAGTCCAACAGAGACAGTATAGAATCCCTGGAAGAAGAGGAATTGTCTTGACTAATACCTATAGGCGGCAGAGGTAGTAAAAGATACAATATTTCAACACAACAGTCTTGTATGGCCAGTGAAAAAGACTAACAGGAGCAGGAAGCTTACAGTGAATTGTTACCCATCAGATTCAGTTTTTGTTCCCATAGCCCCAACTCTCTAGATATTATGACTGTAGCTTAATTCATTACATGGAATTATGGCACTTAGTGTGCTGTTTTGAACATTGCCAATGGCTTATTTGCCATATCAGAGGTATCAAAGATCAATAAAAGTTTGCGTTCATGTAGCAAAACCTCAAACATGTATTTGTAGTTTTCCTCTAAGGATACCTAAACTTCCCTGCCATTTGACACCAGTGAATAGGTCAGGATTTAGCATGAGTGCCTCTACCCGCTGAAGTCCATAGTTTTCATGATATAGATGATGTCCTGTTGGTTGCTAAGTCAGACGCCTCAGTCTCAATAGCTCTGACTTTGGTGTTATCACACCTTTGCAAATAGGCTAATAAACTCCAAAGAAATTTAGGGGTCTACTTGCCAAATGAAGTTTCTTGGGATGATGTGGGCAGATTCACATTGCCTAATCCCCCTGGAAATCAAGAAAAAGCTGTTTTTTCCTAGGTCCCAGGCATCAAAGAAAAAAACCTTCTTTGACTCTTTGGGTATTGAAGACAGTATGTGTCTCTCTTGGGCATTCTACTTGGTCCTTCATATTAGCTGTCCTTCAAATCAGTATCCTTTGAGTGGGGCCCAAGCCAAAAGGCTGAACTGGAATCTTTTCAGCAAGCTGTGACATGCTGTCTGTCTTTGGGTCCTCACAATCCTAATGACTCCTTTAAGCTACAGGCCTCTGTGACTGATTATTTTTCCAATCAGATCATCTGGCAAAGGGAGGCAACCTCTTACCTTTTGGGGCTTTGAACCCACTGTTCCCCTGATAAATCTACCACACATGCCTCTTTTGAAAAGTAGCTATTAGCTTGCTATTGGGCTCTTGTCAAAATTGAACACCTGACCCAACGAGGCCTTGTGACTATCCAGACTGATATTTCCACTTTGGGGTGAGTCAGCTTAGACTCAATGACTAATAAGGTGAGGAAAACTCAACAAGCCTCACTTTTCAAATAGAAAAGGTGAATTCAAGAATGCAGCCAGCCTAGCTCCAGCAGCATCATGGCTTTACATGACAGAATGGCAGCTATCCCTGAGGGGGAAAATTTATTCCTCACTCTGCCATCTGAAGCAAAGCCACTGGTTCCATGGAATCCTCAATTCACATAGCTCCCCCAAATTCCTTGGCCTGATTCACTTACACTAATCTGAAACCAATGGTGTCCACTGGTCTGTGACGACTGTTCAACTTCAGCTTCTGCTATACAGAGCTGAAAATGGGCACAGTCACTCTACTTAAAGGACAGAACTCAAGGTCATTCTCATACTCTGGCAATACTATTCTTGATGAACGTTGTTATATTTTTACTGTTGTCAATGGCCTAGCTGTTTGGTCTACCACTTGGAAAACTAGAGACAGACTGATTAAAGACTTCCCTCTTTGGGACTGAAAGCTGTGAAAACTATTTGCAGCTACTGACCACACTATCAGAGTCACACATGTAGATGTCATGTGAAGGCTCATTCTCTGATGGGACTGTAATCAAGCTGCTATTCAGGTCTGCACTGACCAGATTGCCAGAAACGCTGCCTGTATCACATGTACCATCAGAGACTGGGCACAAAGTAAAGGACTTGATGTTTGTATTGCAGAGGACACCACTGCATGACACACTTGTGATCCCTGCCAAAAGTTGACCTAGTTGTTTCATGGTGAGGGAGAATACATAGGATAGGGCCCTGCCCATTTCTGGATTAGCTACATCGAACCTTTGGCCCTACCTCAAGACTATCAATGGTACCTCACCTCTATTGACACTTTTTTCACATTATGGTACTGCTGTTCTAGTCCAACCAACTGACTCCAGCCACACTATTGTGGCTCTTGGAAAGAATCTCAGCATTCCAGACTATTTGAAATCTAATGATAGTTTACCCTTTTTGGCAAAAGAAACCAAGTGTTTAGGGAAATGCCACCAGTGGATAATGTAGCTTTCAGAACACTGCAGATACTGCTCCAAAATGAGAGTAATTTGATTACTCAGAGGAGTTTGCTGGAGGGATAACTGACTTGTTACTTATGTGCATCCTGTGGGTAATTTTCCCTACAATGAGAGCCTTTCAATTAGAAATTGTGGTATAAAATTTGTCCCTGGCTTTAGCTAAAGTGATAAATGGCACCACATTGGCCCTGGAAGTCATTCGGGTAAAGTTCAACTTATTGGCCAGGTTGTTATAGAAGATACACCTGCCCTAGAATTCCTCCTTAAGGACAACAGTAACTCTGTGAAATTACTAATATATCCTGCTGTACTTGTATTAATACTCTAGGCAAAGTGCAAAGGTCAACACAGAAACTTATGGCTTTCTAAGGTCGTTTATAGGATTTGTTTAGCTGATTTGGTTTGGAATTCTGAGGGGCACGGTTGAAGTCAAGACTGCAGGTTGCCTTTATCCTGCTGCTTGGAATCCTGTTGGTGGCAGCCTTAATTAAATGTTCTATGAGACACATTGAACAGATGTAGTCCCAGTCTCTGTCAGTCAGAGTAGTCAGAGAGGCTGATGGGGTGGTATACTTATGGGGAAATTTACCAGAAGCTAAGATTGTGTAAAAATGAAAAGTAGATATTGTTGGGCGATAATTCTCCATAATCCTCTTGAGTCTCTTCACGTTTTTTCAAACAAGGAGCTGAATGTCTTTTGTTTTGTATTATCTTTACAAAAATATTTGTATAGCAAATGGCCTTAGAAGATAGAACTAGTTTCTCCATCAGGATCAGAAAGCAGACATGCTTTTTCTTTAGTATGATAAAGATTATGTCTTTCACTGAAGCAAAGTGTAGGCATATTGCTGCCCATTGTAAAATATTAAAGTTCTCTAAATTCAGCGTTCGTCTCCTATAATGCAACATGTTATCCTGTAATGGACATAGATGCCATTTGGACCTCTTTACTTTGTCCTTTGGAAATTGGAGCTCTGGGAACTAGTGTAAAAATGCTGACATTCTGGTTACTTCCATGGCTATGAGTAATAAACTTTCTTCACTGGCTTAGGAGTCTCATGTTTTTTTGTTTTTTTGTTTTTTTTTTTTTTTGAGACAGGGTATCACTCTGTCGCCCAGGCTGGAGTGCAGTAGTGTGTTCTCAGCTCACTGCAGCTTCGACCTCCAAGGTTCAAACAATCATCCAGAAATTTTTAAATTTTTGGTAGATATGGGGTTTTGCCAAGTTGCTCAGGCTGGTCTTGAATTCACGGGCTCAAGTGATTCACTTGCCTCAGCCTCCCAAAGTGTTGGCATTACAGGTGTGAGCCACTGTGCCCCACCAGGAGTCTCATGTCTTCTATCAGCATCCATCAAACTGTCACCAGATGACTCGCTAACTTGCAAGCAGGGTAAAATCTCAGACTTTTCTCAGTTCTTGATGCAACCCCTGTGTAGTAGACATGGCTGTTCCCATTTCACAGATAAGAAAACTGAGACTCAAAGAGACTTAGTAAGTTGTTTTTGATGAATGTCACCTAATTGTTCTCCAGAACGCTTATATCAATTTAATCACCAACAGAATGTAATGTATGGATGTGTCCATTTTTTTGCATCCACACCAATATTGGACGTTATGTTTTTTAAAAAATCTTTTCCTTATAATGAAAAAAATGGTAACTCATAATTACTAAATGTGAATTTTTAAATTACTATTAAAGGTGAATGTCTTTTTGCCCCATGATCTCACGTGGTCAAGAATTCTTTTCCATTTGTATTCTTTCCGGGTGAAAAATCCAACCAGAGTGATTCTTTTGGTGAGATGGTGACAAAAAGGTAGGCTTTCCATTTAACACAATTATAAAGGACTTTTGTCATCTGGTAGTGAGGGGGTCTCCTTTGGTATAAAACTAACAAGTAAGCAAAACCAAAAACCTTGGTTATCAGCTCCTAGAAAATGAGGCCAAGGTTTAGGAACGATAATAGTTAAACATTAAACAATGGGTAACTATATTATTATGTACCTTAGCACCATGTCAGACAGTTTAACATATTTTTAAAAGGGTATTCAGTACACAAATTGAACTGAATCAAATTATCTTATTGACACTTCGTAATAACCTCATATGATAGGTATTACTGTCACTATTTTACAGATGAGGAAATTGAGGCTTAGAAATGTTCAGTAAATTGCCTAAGATCACATAGCTATTAAGTGGTAAAACCAGGATTCCAACAAAGATAGGTTTGACTTTGAGACTTGTGCTAACTTTCTTCTAGTGCCTGAGCAACAACTAGTGAGCTAATATTTCTTCTGGGCTACCACAGTGGAAAATATTAAAATCCTGATATTATCAGTGTTGTAGTTTCATTCATGTATTAAAATATGTAGTAGTGTTTTATTGTTTGAGATAGTATTTAGAGTTTTTTGTTTCATGTCTAAGAGAATTAAGGAGTGTGGACACAGGGTGAGGTTGGAGTTAAAGTTTAATAAGAGAAAGAAGAAAGTTTTTTTGTAGTGGAGAGGGGGACCCGAATGGGTTGTCCATTATGAGGTTTGGGTCTGGGGTTTCTATGGATTGGGAAAAGGAAGGAATGTGTTTAGTCTGTGGGTTGTCTTGGAGAAAATATGATTCAGTTTGGCCTGTGACTTTGGTTCGGGGCTAATCAGGAGTTGAAGTGATAATTTATAGGGGTTTTCAATTTGGTCTGGGACTTATCAGGAGTTGAAGTGATGATTCATAGAGGCTGGGTTTACAGTCTAAAAAGGAAAGAAAAGTGTACACTGGAACCCAGTGGAGTTTATTGTGTTAATGTCTATAAAAGGAGAAGAAATTTTTCCTGGGAGTCTGTTGATTATATAAAGGACAAACACATTTTTATGTTGGGCCTTGTTTTGTTTGTTTTTTTTTTTTAATCTGAGTGAGTCAGAGATTTGTGTAAGGTTCTATCTGAATGGGCTGGAGGTTCTCCTATGTGTGTAGCCGTGAGTATGTCTCCAGACACAATCTTCTATGTTAGTTCTCTTACTGCTGTCTGTAGTTTGATTTTTTTTTCAGGCTGCTTTTTTGTGTTATGTGAGCATGAGGCACTGACCTGTGGGTCAGGGGCTCTCTAGGGACCCTTTTCTTGTTGTTTATCTAAGGCAAGTTAGTTAACTTCTCTCAGTCCTCGCTCAGGAGTGGAAACTTTAACTGTTGTTAGGGAGATTGAGTGTTAATTTTTTTGGCTACTTTTTGATGGAGAGGGGTGTTGTGTGGGGAACTGTAGTTAGGATTTTTCTTGGGGCTTGTTTAAGGGTTCTTAGAGGAAAGGGGTGTTTATGTGTCATTTCATTTGTATTATTATTTGGAGTTTGATAGTTTTTAGGTAAAAAGAAATAATTTGGGTTATTAGAGGACATGTATTAAAATGAGACAACATGGGTAAGGACAGTTTAAAAATCTTGAGGCTGTTGACATGTTTTGATAATTGGTGGTTATAATTCTTTTTTTTTTTTTTTTTTGAGACGGAGTCTTACTCTGTCACCCAGGCTGGAGTGCAGTGGTGCAATCTCGGCTCACTGCAAGCTCCGCCTCCCGGGTTCACGCCATTCTCCTGCCTCAGCCTCCCGAGTAGCCGGGACTACAGGCGCCTGCCACCACGCCCGGCTAATTTTGTTTTGTATTTTTAGTAGAGACGGAGTTTCACCATGCTAGCCAGGATGGTCTCCATCTCCTGACCTCGTGATCCACCTGCCTCGGCCTCCCAAAGTGCTGGGATTACAGGCGTGAGCCACCACACCGGGCCAATTGGTGGTTATAATGATATCTGTTAAGATTTGGGTGTATTTGGGTTTTGTTAGTTTCTTTGGTCTTATTTTTCTAAATAAATAAACCTCTGGGTTATGGGCATGCTATTTATTTTCATTATTTGGTAGGATTTGTAGGATACTTGTCTAGAATTAGACAGGTTTTTAGTTTTTATATTATTTATTTATTTATTTATTTAAGTTATAGTTGGAGATCGTTGGTTGGTTCACAGGAATTAGTTTAAAATGTAGGCAAAAACTTAAAAATAACTATTAGAATTTAATGACAAATGTATGATAAAATTTGAAACACAATTTCTTTCTCTTTACTCCTCATTTTTGTTAAAAATAAATCATGATACGATAGAATTGAGTTGTCTGTAAAATAAACTTTAGTCTTATGTTTGGTTTGATTATTTGTATAAAGAGTAGTAAGAATAATTATATATATATATATATATATATTTTTTTTTTTTTTTTTGGAGATGGAGTCTCTTTCTGTCCTCCAGGCTGGAGTGCGGTGGCGTGATCTCAGCTCACTGCAACCTCTGCCTCCCAAGTTCAAGCAATTCTCCTTCCTCAGCCTCCTGAATATTTGGGACTACAGGCGCATGCCGCCACACCTGGCTATTTTTTTGTATTTTAGTAGAGATGGGGTTCACCGTGTTGCCCAGGCTGGTCTCGAATTCCTGAGCTCAGGCAATCTGCCAGCCTCGGCCTCCCAAAGTGCTAGGATTACAGGCATATAGACTTTTAAAATTAAAATTGGTTTTGATGGAATTTTGTTCCACGAGGAATTTTAGATAAGACCTTTTAAAGTTGTGTCTAGTCTTGGGTTTGTATCTTTCAATATTTATGAGTTGGATAAACACTTTTCTTCTTGAGGTCCTAAGAACATGGGGTTCTTGGGCCTGTTAGAAAGTCACATTTTTTATTTACCACAGGTTAAGAACCCTGTATGGGGACTGTGTAGACAAGGTATGAGGCCAGTGTTTTAAAGGGCTTTTATTGGTTTTGTGAATCCAGTTTGATTTTTTAAAGGGAAATATATCTTTCCAGTCAAAGTCTTGTAAAATAACCAGTTTTTAAAATTGTGTCCCGTTGTAAAATAAAATGGATTTTGTTGTATTGGTGTAAATAAGTATATTGTTGTAAGTTAAGAATATTCATAATCAGTTTCTGAATTCTAGAGGAACCAGGCAAAGGGAAATAAATATGTTCTAAATTTTGTTTATAGGAGTATGTTTTGCTTAGTTGTTAAAAGTTTTAACGTTCTAAGTAAAAGTTAAAAACATTCTTTCAGTTTTTTATTAGTTCAGTTTATTTTGTTAACTTTTGTTCTGTTTGATATTTGTAAATATTTTAAGTTTTTTATGAGTTCCGCATGTTTTTCTGTTATTAGAAACCTGTGTTTGAGAGTATTTGTTAAAGTCTTATAGTTGATGATAAATCATTTTTTGAAGCGGATTAAAACAAGACAATTGTTTGTAAAATATTTAGGGTGGTCACAGTTAAGACACTAGAATCCTAGACATATCACACGATTTTGGACAGAGAAATTTGGTTATTTCTGATTTGATAATATTGTAATATAATAACCTTAATTATAATTGATAGCGTATATTTATACACTAGAATCTTAGACATTTTATACAATTTTGGAACATATATTAATATTATTTATCGAAATATAATCTGAAGAAGATTAAATATCATTTTTGCAATCCCACCTATTTAAATATGTTAAATATCTTGTTTATTTTCCTTTTAATGTTCTAGGTGCCCTAAAAGTTAGGGGTTAGGAAAGATAATCTTGAAACTGAAGTTTAATTTTGGGAAGTTCGTTGAATATGTTAGAGTTTTAAAACATTTGATATTATAAAATAGACTTTTAGATTATTATAAGTTACTTATTTTGTTAAAATGACTCAAATATTTGAAAAAGCAAAAAATCTTTTACTAGTCTTTATTATTACGTGAAAATCCTGTTCAAGAGAGAAAGTTAATTTTAATTTTATCTTTGTACTAGTCTATTATTAATGTTAATCCCAATTTTTAATGGACTTTTATGGATAATTTTATTTAATCTTAACCAGTTTGACTATGAGGTGAGATTTTTACAAACCTTTTATAATTTTTTACAAATTTAGTTAAAGAGTAGATTAGTGTTTTAAGAGTATTTTGTTGTGTTTTTATTTCAACGTTTAATTTACAGAAAAACCCATTTAATATCTTTTTGAATTTAGTCAATATCTCAGCAAACTATCGCAAGGACAAAAAACCAAACACCACATGTTCTCACTCATAGGTGGGAATTGAACAATGAGAACACATGGACACAGGAAGGGGAACATCACACATGGGGGACTGTTGTGGAGTGGGGGGAGGGGGGAGGGATAGCATTAGGAGATATACCTAATGCTAAATGACGAGTTAATGGGTGCAGCACACCAACATGGCACGTGTATACGTATGTAACAAACCTGCACGTTGTGCACATGTACCCTAAAACTTAAAGTATAATAATAATAAAATAAAAAAAAGATATTAGGTAAAAAAAAGATTAATTTTTATAGTTTTTCCACAATTTGTTTAAACCTTTTGTTTTATTTTATCTAATTTAAGACAATCTTTTATTTTTAGGCAAAATGTATATTTCTATGTCTTTTTATAATTATTTACTAAAACACATTTTACTGCTTTTACGTACCCTGTATGTAAATCCATTTTCAGTAGTCTCAATGATATGTTTTAATGGTAACTTTTAGTAATTTTTAACATTAATGGAAAATATGATAAGTTGTTTAAATTATATACTAGATTTAGATAAAGTCTGACTTTTTCTAGTATAGTTAGGGGAGTGGCTATTTCCATATGTTCCTAAGCCTCACCCATTGTAAAGTAGGCAAGTTGAACAGTTCTTAAAGGCCAAAGTAGTTTACAACCTTAAAATATTTAGTAAATCTAGTATCTGACCTGTATAATTTAGACCACCTATCCGTATTTTGAAGACATTTTTATTTTATCAATAATTTTTAAGACTGTTTTTATTCTTTAAAGATTAAAGTTATGTGAATTGAAAGGTACCATAGTTTTTATATTCTTTTTAAAAAATGTTTGATTCAGGTGTTTATTTTTTAAGTCAATTAATTAGCTTTTTTATAAAATAGACATCACACACATAACACATATATGACTACACAAACAAAAGAGGATTCAGTAGTTCAGGGTGGAGTCTTTTAAGAATATGGCTAGGAAAGTACGTAGCTTCTGGGGCATAGCTGGAAGGCAAAAACTGATTTTGAGAGGGATTTGTCTGCCTCTAATTCTAGGGTTTCTATGAGGAAAATATAGATTTTTCCCAAAATGGGATCTGTAGTGCCTTTTCTGTTTTCTCAAGGAGACTTAGGCCATCAGAAGTTATCTCAGGGCCTTTCATGTATGTACCAAGAGTGGCAAGACAGAATGGAGAAAAGTCATTCAGTCAACTGAGAAAAAAACCTTTTCCAGAAAAACAAGATTGATGAAGAAAAAAACATAAAGGCCTTTTAAATATATCTATAGTTTGGGTATCTACTTTTAATTAAGTTGAATGTTTTTAAAGAAAATATTTTTTATTAATTAAAACTTTACAGAGAATATAAACAGTGATTCTTATCATTTCTTTTTATCAGTTTGTATCATTACCTGTTCACAATTATGTTCAGGTTCTCTAGTTTCTTCTGGGAGAAAGTGACTGGGTTTAGGCCAGGGCAGGTTTTCAATTGGACTGTAGATTCTTCTAGTGATAAAGTTTGATATTTGAGGAGGTGATTGTTAGAGAGAATTCTTTTAAAGAACAGTAGTCCTGTTATATTGTGTGGGGCGTAAACAGTTATTCTTCTTAACTTGGTGGCCTCTGGCACCAGTAGAGTCACCGTTGTAACTGGAGGCAGGTTGGCCATCTTTTAGTCATCAAGTCAAGTTTGTTGTTTAGGTAGTCCACTGGTTGTTGAGTTGGATCTTGAGTCTTAGTTAAAACTATCAAGGTCATTCTCTTCCTTTCTGATATATAATGATTAAATAGCTTCCCTATTGGAAGACTGAGGGCTGGTGTTTTAAGTAAGGCTTTTTTTTAAACTGGTTAAGGTTGTTTGAGTTTTCGGTTCCCAAGTTAGGGAGTGAGTTTTAGATGTTTGAGGTTTTTTTATGAGGTAGTATAAAGAGTGAGTTATTTCACCATACCCACATACCCATAATTTGTAAAATCCAGTAATGTCTAAGAATCCCCTTAATTGTGTAAAAGTTTTGGGAAAGGGAAAAGAGGAAATGGGCTTAATTTTTTTCTCCCCTGGTGTTCTGGTCCATTCTGATAAGACCAGACTTAGGTTTTTTACTGAAGTTTGATGGAGTTGAATTTTAGATTTTGAGACCCTATATGCTCTTTCAGTTAAGAAATTAAGAAGAGTTTCAGTGTTTTTTTTGAGACATCTTTGGTTGGGGCACAGAGGAGAGTGCTATTTATATACTGTAAAGTTTAAACTTGAGGATGAGAAAAATCAGAAAGATTTTTGGACAGGGTCTGTTTCTGTAACTTCTTTATGATATTAGGGGCTGTTTGAGTAATAAATCTGTTCTTTATTGTATTGGTAGACAGGGAGGTGTGTTTTATTAAAGCTTTTCTCAGCCCTTCCATAACGGCTGAGGGATTTTTATCTGGATTTTTATTTAACATAGACAGTTTAGAGTAATTAAGATGTTTGGTTCTGTTTTTTGTAAGTCTTTTAATATGTACAATAGAAAGTGTTTTTTTTTCTTTCATTCATCTATGGGATCACTAGGGCTCTAATTAGGATTTTCAAGGGGCACTGTTTCTCTTCCTATTGGGAATTGGGATCCTGTCTCTTTTTCACCTCTTTAATCTTTTGACTGGGTTCTTTTTTTGACTGGTTATAGGGGACATGTTCATCTCTGAATGTTCCTGTTGTCTATAGGGTTGTCTGTTTCTTGGTAGTAGTTAGGGTTTGGCTTAGGAGTAATATACTATTTCTCCATGTAAGATTAAACACTTGTGTTAGATTTTGGAAAGCCTTTATATATCTATCAGGGTTATCAGAGAACTTTTCTAGGTCCCCCTTTATTTGTCTAAGGTCCTGTAATGAGAAGGGAACTTGAACCCTAGTAGTACTATGTCTGCCGGGCATTTCTTGTAGAGGTAACAGTGAATTTAGGGGTTTCTTGGGTGGCAAAACTGGAGGAGCTGATGATATGGCTATTGGGGGCCTTGGATAAGGGAGGCAGGAAGGGCACCTAGAAGTTGTATTTGTCTCTGACTTTGGGGAATTATCTTTTGTAGTCTTGTCTGATACGGCTGTCAAGAGGGCAGGGTTAATTTTACAATGCTTATAAAGATTTGGGTTGTCTTGCAGGGCAAATAAAGTTTTTATATAGGGAAACTTGAACCATTTGTCCTCCCATCTGTAGAAAAGATCTAGTTGTTGGATAGTATTAAAATTAACACTTTTCTGAGGAGGCCAGGCCTCCTGTCTGTCTTGTAGTTGGTAAGATGACCACACCCTTGTGTAATAGAATATAAGTTGTTTTTTCTTCCAAGTCTCAGGGTCATAGGAGTTCCAGTGTTTCAGAATGTACTTCAGAGGAGTGTAGACTGTAGATGGTTTGTTACCCATCTAGAAAGATAGGGGAGACAAAGGCATCCCTTAGTCTTCTCTTTCCCTTCTGAGTGACCTAGGGTGGAGAGAAAGAGAGAAAGGGCATCTTCCTTCTCCTCTTCACTTCCTTGACCTCTGGGTCTTGGTAACCTTCATAGGTTCCACCCGTGGATGAAAGTGTGATCTTCACCCATGTATCTGGAGGACCTATTTGGCAGCATTAGTCATGTGTTACTCATCTGTGTAAGGTCCTAGTTTTCCACCCTGCTGGTTTCCTAGACCCACTCAGCCTAAAAGGCTCCCAAGGTACCCCAGGGGTCTGGGAGAGATTATGTTGTAGTTGGATTTGGGCAACAGTCTTTAATGGAGGGAGCATCTAAACCCTATCTCTGGCTTCCCTTGTTATGGTCCCAGGGAAACACTGGAATCCCAGAGAGTGGGACCAATTGACTTTTATTTTTTATTTTTTTATTTTTTTAATTTTATCAGATTGTTTGAACATTTAATTTATCCTGTTTGCAATCCAAAATAGTTACCTGAAGTTTGCTGTTTTCAATTGACTTTTAAATATAAAATCCTTTTTTTGTTTAAATCACAATGTAGTTGGATGTAGAACAGGTGCCTCAAGAGAACATAAGGATTGAATAGCTGTCCTTCCTTTGATGGAGATAGTATAAAGGCTGTCCTGTCAGGATGGCTTCCTCCGGGCTATTGAAAGTGGAATTTTCTTGGCAAATGGGGTGTGGGGACCGATCACTGACAGAAGGACTTAAGAGAGAAAAGAATTGGGAAACTTGAGGTTTGGGGCAAAGGGTTGACAAGGTTCCCCATGGAGAAAAACCCCAACCCACTAGGTGGTCCTGTAAGGTCTGAAATGTTAGGTAAAAATTCTGACTAAATTCTTTTCAGGCAAAAGTTAAAAAGAGACGTCTGGGGCTTGCTAAGCTGTCTCCACAGTATGTCTCTCAGTAGAAGAAAATTAACTTGTTTCATAGAAAGGCTGTCTAGTTCTGTTGGACAATGTTGGCTTTTCACATGGGAAAAGAAAGAGTTTAAATGAAGGGGGGATAATTGTCCTGGGAGAAATAACCCCTCACCTAACCCCATTGAGTGTTATCATTGGGAGACAAATAGGTCTCCAGATCCAGGTCTTGGAATTTCTTCATTTCAAGGAAACAACAGAGACAATAATTCACTGAATTGCATTTCTGATTACTAAGGCACTGACTGACTTTACCCAACAAGACTATATCACCAGGTTGTAAAAACACCCACATCATTGTATACAAAGAAGGGATAGGCGACATGATAGTCGAGAAAAGCAAGGAAGAAAATGCAATAGAAAAGTCTGGAAGTCTTGACGCTGACACCCAATGGACTATCAGAGACTGGAATTAGTCCAGGGGCCTTCAGGTAACACCAAGGTGTAGCCTTGGCCAGAAGCCTTCAGTTGCCTCGGGACCTCCTTCCATCCCCATGTGACAGCTAGGCCCTCTGTGAAAGGAAACTGGATTGGAACAGAGCCAACATTCCCAACAACTGAGAGTGATGGGGATTGACAAATTCCTCTCCAGCAATCCTGTCCCCTGAGTCTTAAGGCTGGAAGCCACCCTATTAGTTTTTTAACTGGCTGACAGGGGCCCAGTGTTTTGTTTGTTTCTTGAGAAGAAAAAAAGAAAAAACTGAGGACAAACCTCCAAAATGAAAGTAGAGAATTAAATGTCCCCTCTTACTCACCCTTTAGATGAATCCCTTTCTTTCCTAGCCAATGCACCAAAATATGTTGTAGTCCTGCCAGTGTATTAAAATATGTAGTAGTCTTTTGTTGTTTGAGATAGTATCTGAAGTTTTGTGTCTCACATCTAAGAGAATTAAGGAGTGTGGACACAAGCATGAGATTGGAGTGAAAGTTTAATAAGTGAAAGAAAAAAGTTCTCCATAGTGGAGAGGGGGAGCCAAATGGGTCGTCCACTATGAGGCTGGGGTCTGGGGTTTTTAATGTATTGGGAAGGGGAAGGAATATGTTTAGTCTGTGGGCTGTCTTGGAGAAAGTGTGATTCAGTTTGGCCTGGAATCTTGACCTGGGACCAATCAAGAGTTGAAGTGATGATTCACAGGGGCTACTCAGTTTGGCCCAGGACCTATCAGCAGTTGAAGTGATGATTCGTAGAGGCCAGGCTCACAGTGCAAAAAGGAAACGAAAGAGTCCACTGGACCCACCATGTTCATGCCCACAAAAGGAGAAGAAAAGTTTTCCTGGGAGCCTGTTGATTATATAAAGGACAAAGGCATTTCTATGTCAGGCCTTCTTTCTTTATCTGAGGGGGTCGGAAGTTTTTGTAAGTTTTTATCTGAATGGGTTGGAGGTTCTCCTATCTGTGTAGCTATGGGCATGTCTCCAGGAACAACCACCTGTGTTAGTTCCCTTATTGGTGCCCACAGTTCGATTTTTTTCTCAGGCTGTTTTTTGTGTTATGTGGGGATGAGGCACTGACCTGTGGGTCAGGGGCTCTCCAGGATCCATCCCTTGTTGTCTACCTAAGGCATGTTAATTAACTCCTCTCATCAGCCTCAGTCAAGCAGTAGAAAAATATTTGTCCTGGGTAAGAGAATGGCTCCATTTTGGTGCCTTAGTGACCATGCAGGGCAAATGCAAATTTGTCCAGTAGGCCACAGGGGAAAGACTTGAACTGCAGCTAATCTGAGTCTTGGCAGAACACCTTGTGATTCTCCTAAAACATGAGAACATGGGATGCTTGAGGCCATCTCCCACTCTTCTTCCTACTTACCAAGGAGGCTGTCATGGGACAGTTTCTCATTGCCTTCTGAGTTTTGATAAGATATGAAGCTTTCTGTCTTGCCCCCTTGGGGTACAACTGCAGGTTATAAAACTGCTTAACTGCTGCATAGCATTGGCTCCTCAGCAATAGGGTGTCCCACAACTCAAGATGCAAACTTCCAATGGCCCCCTTTGTTTTGGTTTTGGTTACCTTGGTGTGTAGGACCAGGACCACGGGGAGCTTGTTCCTTTGGCTACTCTTCCTTTCACTGTGTATGTATGTAGTACACTTTCTAAATCTGAAAAGGGCTTGTTTCATATTTACTGGCAAAATTTGTCAGACCTGGCCTTGCCTTACTTGTCTGCTCAACACTGTATAGGTAGAGTGTATCTACTTTTTGCACCTTTCCTGAGAGGCTTTAACAAATATGATCATATTCTTTAAGCAAACAAATTTATGTATAGTTTATTGGGTCTTCATAATCACCATGACAATAAAGTATTAAACAGATATGAAAACTGAGACACAGAGGGGCTAATCAATTTTCTCAAAGTCACAGTAAGCAGCTGAGCTCAGTCTAAATTCAGATATGATTTCTAGTTCAGCGCTCAATGCTCTTGCTATTGCACATTTATAGTATATATTACTCCTGTCAAGTTTGCTACATTTTCGATGACAGATAATTAAATGATCTAAGAATTGACCCATCGAGACAGAATCATTTCTCTGGTGTGGCAGCAAGCAGTGCTATGTAATAATCTGATAATACTCTTTATATAGTTTGGCACGTGTTTCTCTAAATGTATTACTATACTTTTCCACATTGAGGTTCATCTTACACTTTCCTGACCACTCATTACTTGTTTCTGCAACTTTTCACTGCTGACTTGTCATAGTTTACTTCAATAAATCTACTGCAAAATTGGTATGTTCTCTGTCTTCCACACCTTTTATAAAAGTATGAACTAAGATGGATCCTAATACTGAATCCCAGGTTTTCCTACTCTGAAAAACAAAACTTCTATGATAAAATTTCTCCCTCCATCTTATATAGTGAACATGTTTTTAAAAGTGGTTATGAATGTGTATTCCAGTATTGTTTGTAATAATGAAAAATTATAAACACCTAAATATCCATCAATAGAGAATTGGATTAATAATGTGCCAACCACACAGTGGAATACCATGTAGCTATTAAACATAATAACTTAGATGCATAACTACTAATGTGAGTAAACAACTATTGTAAAATTTTCACATTAAAAATGTGAAATTTTCTGTCTATTGGGATGTGCACATGACATCCTCCCAGTAAGCAGAAAAACAACAAGGAAAAACATCAAAAGTTTAAAAATGGTTTATTGGGGTAGTGTGAATATAGGTAAGTTTAAAAATGAACGTGTGTTTTTATAATCAGAAAAAATCTATTTCCATTGTGAAAAAGTAAAAATGGTAAAGAATTACCTTTGATGTAAAAACACATCAGCTGCTTTTCAAAAATTTCAATAATTTGGAGATTGCAAAATGTTGGACAGAAGGTTTTCTTTTAATTTTAATTAGTTGCCTGCATTTAAAGATGTGAGGGATCAAACATAAATCTAAATTTCCAGCTTTACTTGAATAATCTGGACAACCATCACAGTCTCACATGGCAATTACTGCCTGGAACAGAGGGGTGGCTACTCCTGTCAGGTTCTCTTCAGTGAACCATAGTCTTCGCTTGGCAGCTAGTGCTCATGTGTGGTAACTGCCTGACCAAAGAAATGTTGACTCGCAGTTTTCCACAAGCCCTTTTGTCTTCTCCATCTTCTCTGCTGTATAATCCCCCTTCCCAACTGTGGAGCAGAGAAATCATCTCACCTTCAGCTGTGCATATGTGAAGACAGAAGCATGTGTGCACTCCTGTGTAAGAAAGCGTCAAGAGTTAGGTGGGAGAAAGCACACACAAACATGTTATATTTCAAAACAAAGTGAGCCTGAGGTTTGTGTCAGTAGCCAACGTACAGAGTTAGGAAAAGTGAGAAAAAGGAAATGCAGGTCAAAATAGGCAGGCAGGTTAGCCTTAGCAAAGGTCAGAAGAGAGGGTTATTACATCCTACCCACAGCATGCAATATACCCATGCAACAAACCTGCATGTATATCCCCTGATCTAAAATAAATGTTAAAATTGTTTTTTTAAAGAAATATGTTCCCCCTTGAAATATCATGCTGGTTTCTCTCCAATTCATAATGTTTGCTTAAGCACTAATGATAATACTTTAATCAGAATATTGAAGAAATAATATATATATACATGATCCAGAAGTCCAAATTAAAGGTAAAAATATATACATACATAAAAATGTCACTATCACCCTTGCTCCTATACACCATTTCCCCCTGATCTCTATAGCAACACTGTCCAATAGAAATTTCTGATAATGAAATGTTCTATATTGGCACTGTCCAATACAGTAGCTAGCAGCCACAGGTGGCTATTTTAATTTAATTTTTTGAAATTAAAAAGTCACTTTCTCAGTTGCACTAGGCACACGTCAAGTGCTCAAGAGCCACACATGACTAGTGTCTACCATATTAGACAGCACAGCCTAATAGTTTATTGTTTATCTTTCCAGAGTTTCCGTATACAAATATAAGCAAATAAATATTGGTTTTTATTTCAGATTCCATCCACTTTCCCATAATGGAAATCAAATTTACCAATCTTTGGTTTGTGAGATTCTTTCAGAAACAAGTCTTATGAATGTAGGACACCAGGCAATCTGACAATATGTTAGCACAGTGGCCATAAATTGACAGTAAGACATACATTTTGGCTAAAAGTTCTGCCTTAAAGCTCTTTGATTTTGAGCAAGTTACTTAATTTTTCTGGGTCTATTTCCTCATCTGTAAAATGGAAATAATGTTACCTATCTCATGGGTATTGTGAGGACTAAATGAGGACATAGATATATAATTTAGAATGGTGCCTACCTAGTACATAGTGATAAATACAGGCCTATCTCATTTTATTGCACTTCACTCTATTGCACTTGGCAGATACTGTGTTTTTTACGAATTGAAGACTTGGAGCAATTCTGCATCAAACAATTCTATCAGTGATATTTTTCCAACAGCATGTGCTCATTTTGTGTCTCTGGGTCACCTTTTGATAATTCTTGCAATATTTCTAACTTTTTCACTATTATTATATCTGTTGCAGTGATCAGTGATCTTTGATGTTACTATTGTAATTCTTTTGGGGTATCGTGAACTGTGCCCATATAAGATGGCAGGCTAACTCAGGCCTCCCTATTCCCTGAGACACAACAGTATTGAAATTAGGCTAATTAATAACCCTATGGTGGCCTCTAAGAGTTCAAGTGAAAGGAATAGTCACATGTCTCTCACTTTAAGTCAAAAGCTAGAAATGATTAAGCTTAGTGAGGAAGGAAAGTTGAAAGCTAACATAGGCTAAAAGCTAGGCCTCTTGTACCAGACAGTTAGCCAAGTTGTGAACACAAGGGAAAAGTTTGTGGAGGAAATTGAAAGTGTTACTCCAGTGAACATGTGAATGATAAGAAAGCAAAACAGACTTACTGCCCATATGGAAAAAGTTTGAGTGGTCTCCATAGAAATTCAAACAAGCTGCAACATTCCCTTAAGCCAAAGCCTAACCCAGAGCAGGGCCCTAACTCTCTTCAATTCTGCAGAGGTTGAGAGAGATAAGGAAGCTGCAGAAGAAAAGTTGGAAGCCAGCAGAGGCTGGTTCATGAGGTTCAAGGTAAGACGCTATCTTCATAACATAAAAGTGCAAGGTGAAGCAGCAAGTGCTGATGTAAAAGTTGCAAAAAGTTATCTAGAAAATCTAGCTAAGATAATCGATGAAAGCGGCTACACAAAACAACAAATTTTCAATGCAGACAAAAGAGCCTTATATTGGAATAAGATGCCATCTAGGACTTTCACAGATAGAGAGAAGTCAATGCCTGGCTTCGAAGACTTAAAGGACAGACTGACTTTCTTGTTAGAGGCTAATGCAGCTGGTGATTTTAATTTGAAGCCAATTCTTATTGACCATTCCGAAAATCCTTGGGCCCTTAAGAATTATGCCAAATCTATGCTGCCTGTGCTCTAGAAATGAAATGACAAAGCCTGGATGATAGCACATTTGTTTACAGCATAATTTACTGAATATTTTAAGCCCACTACTGAGACCTACTGCTCAGAAAAAAAGATTCCTTTCAAAATATTATGGCTCATTGACAATGTACCTAGTCACCCAAGAGCTCTGATGAAGATATACAAGGAGGTTAATGTTGTTTTCATGCCTGCTAACACAGCATTCATTCTGTAGCCCATAGATCACGGTGTAACTTTGACTTTCAAGTCTTACTATTTAAGAAATACATTTCATAAGGCTATAGCTGCTGTAGATATTGATTCCTCTCATGGATCTGAGCAAAGAAAATTGAAAACCTCTGAAAAGGATTCACCATTCTAGATGCCATTAAGAACTTTCATGATTTATGGGAGGAGGTCAAAATATCAACATTTACAGGAGTTTGGAAGAAGTTGATTCGAACTCTCATGGATAAGTTTGAGGGGTTCAAGACTTCTGTGGAGAAAGTCACTGCAGATGTGGTGGAAATAGCAAGAGAACTAGAATTAGAAGTGTAGCCTGAAGATGTGACAGAATTGCTGCAATCTCTTGATAAATCTTGAATGGATGAGGAGTTGTTTCTTTTTTAAAAATTATTATTATACATTAAGTTCTAGGGTACACCTGCACAACATGCAGGTTTGTTACATAGGCATACATGTGCCATGATGGTTTGCTGCACCCATCAACTCATCATTTACATTAGGTATTTCTCCTAATGCTATCCCTTCCCCAGCTCCCCATCCCCTGACTGGCCCCAGTGTGTGATGATCCCCGCCCTATGTCCATGTGTTCTCATTGTTCAACTCCCACCTATGAGTGAGAACATGTGGTGTTTGGTTTTCTGTCCTTGTGATAGTTTGCTGAGAATGATAGTTTCCAGCTTCATCCATTAACCTGCAAAGGACATGAACTCATCCTTTTTTATGGCTGCATAGTATTCAATGGTGTATATGTGCCACATTTTCTTAATCCAGTCTATCACTGATGGACATTTGGATTGGTTCCAAGTCTTTGCTATTGTGAATAGTGCCACCATAAACATATGTGTGCATGTATCTTTATCACAGAATGATTTACAATCCTTTGGGTATATGCCCAGTAATGGGATTGCTGGGTTAAATGGTATTTCTAGTTCTAGATCCTTGAGGAATCACCACACTGTCTTCCACAATGGTTGAACTAATTTTCACTCCCACCAACAGCGTAAAAGCATTCCTATTTCTCTGCATCCTCTCCAGCATCTGTTGCTTCCTGACTTTTTAATGATCTCCATTCTAACTGGTGTGAGATGGTATCTCATTGTGGTTTTGATTTGCATTTCTCTGATGACCAGTGATGATGAGCATTTTTTCATATGTCTGTTGGCTGCATAAATGTCTTCTTTTGAGAAGAGTCTGTTCATATCCTTTGCCCACTTTTTGATGGGGTTCTTTTTTCTTGTAAATTTGTTTAAGTTCTTTGTAGATTCTGGATATTAGCCCTTTGTCAGGTGGGTAGATTGCAAACATTTTCTCCCATTCTGTAGGTTGCCTGTTCACTCTGATGATAGTTTATTTTGCTGTGCAGAAGCTCTTTAGTTTAATTAGATCTCATTTGTCAATTTTGGCTTTTGTTGCCATTGCCTTTGGTGTTTTAGTCATGAAGTCTTTGCCCATGCCTATGTCCTGAATGGTATTGCCTAGGTTTTCTTCTAGGGTTTTTATGGTGTTAGGTCTTACATTTAAATCTTTAATCCATCTTGAGTTAAATTTTATATACGGTGTAATGAAGGGATCTAGTTTCAGCTTTCTACATATGGCTAGCCGGTTTTCCGAGCACCATTTATTAAATAGGGAATCTTTTCCCCATTTCTTGTTTTTGTCAGGTTTGTCAAAGATCAGATGGTTGTAGATATGTGGCATTATTTCTGAGGGCTCTGTTCTGTTCCATTGGTCTATATATCTGTTTTGGTACCAGTACCATGCTGTTTTGGTTACTGTAGCCTTGTAGTATAGTTTGAAGTCAGGTAGCGTGATGCCTCCAGCTTTGTTCTTTTGACTTAGGATTGTCTTGGCTATACGGTCTCTTTTTTGGTTCCATATGAACTTTAAAGTAGTTTTTTCCAATTCTGTGAAGAAAGTCACTGGTAGCTTGATGGGGATAGCATTGAATCTATAAATTACTTTGGGCAGTAAGGCTATTTTCACAATATTGGTTCTTTCTATCCATGAGCATGGGGGAGTTGTTTCTTATGGATGAACAAAGTAGCTTCTTGAGATGGCATCTACTCTTGGTGAAGGTGCTGTGAATAGTGTTGAAATGACAACAAAGGATTTAGAATATTACATAAATTTAGTTGATAAAGCAGTGTCAGGGTTTGAAAGCACTGACTCCAATTTTGAAAGAAGTTCTACTGTAGGTAAATGCTATTAAACAGCATCATATGCCACAGAGAAATCTTTCATGAAAGGAAGAGTCAATTGATGTGGCCAACTTCATTGCTGTTTTATTTTAAGAAATTGCCACAGCCACCCCAACCATCAGCAACTGCCATCCTTATCAGTCAGCAACCATCAACATCAAAGGAAGACCCTCCTCCACCAAAAAGATTACAACTCATTAAAGGCTCAGATGATCATTAGCATTTTTTAGCAGCAAAGTATTTTTAAATTAAGTTACATATTTTTTTTAGACATAATGCTATTGTATACTTAAGAGACTGCAGTATAGTGTAAATATAACTTTTATATGTACTAGGAAACCAAAAAATTTGTGTTGCTTACTTTATTGTGATAATTTACTTCATTGCAGTCGTCTGGAACTGAACCCACAATATGTTCAAGGTATGTGTGTATCTGAAAGTTGATGAGGGTAGATTTGTTGGAGTACTCGTTGGGGGATAGGGATGGGTTGGGGAATAAAAGCCAGACTTCAGTCGTTTGAGGAGTGAGTGGGTGATGAGAAATGGACATATAAACAGAGTACTCTTTCAAAGAAGTTTGAATTAAAAACAGAAAATGGATACTGGTAAGTAAGTAGCAAAAGTGAGGTGTGGTATCACAGGAGAGTTTTTTAAGACTGGATATCTAAGAATATTTCAGAGGTATCCAATAATAGTGGTAGAATCTCAACTAATGATATTGTTGTTATATTACTCTCATCATCACTATACCTCTACCATACTAATTTCCATAAAATACACATTTTATCTCCCCACTTCACTGGATAAACTCTAAATTCCTCTGCTTGGGATGTAGGCTCTTCCATAGAGGTAGCATACCATCTAGCTTTATCATTTACGTGCTTCATAACATTGGGCAGCTTGCTTAATTTCTCTGAGACCTAATTTCCTCATCTGTAAATTGAAGTGGCCCACACTTACCTTAGCAGGATACAGAAAGATAACTTGGGGCTTCTCTCTAACCTCACTCCTGATAGTCCTTGAAGAAGACCCAGCTTCCATGAGACTTGTCTTTAATTCCTACTGCAGAGAGGTGCTGGAGTTTGCTAGTTCTCTGTGTATGCTGAGCAATTAAATGCTGCCTCTTAATCAAATGCTGATTGCATATTTATTTCTTTTTGGTGTTGGAAATCCAAAGCAAAATCAATGGGTTACATTTCATGAGAACTTGCTAAATTTTGGGAGATGTGTAGACATTTATTTTTTATTTTTATTCTTTTCTTGAGACAGGGTCTCATTCTGTCTCCCAGGCTGGAATGCAGTGGCACAATCATGGCTTACTGCAGCCTCAAACTCCTGGGCTCAAGCAATCCTCCTGTCTCAGTTTCCTGAGTAGCTGTAACTACAAGTGTGCATTACCGCATCTGGCTACTTTTTCAATTTTTTGTAGAGACAGTGCCTTGCTATGTTGCCCAGGCTGATCTTGAACTCCTGGGCTCAAGGGATTCTCTCACCTTGACCTCCCAAAGTGCTGGGATTATAGGGGTCAGCCACCGTGTTCAGACTACACATTTATTTTTAATTTAACAAACACATAATGCTTACACTAGGATTGTTTCCAAGGAACACTTAATATATGCTAGAATGTTTCTAAGCACTGCACAGGTATTAACTCATACAACCCTCATAATAATCCCACTTACGCGTGGGAAAATTAAGGCACATGAAGGTTAAGTAAGTTGCTCAACATCACTTAGCTGATAAGTGGTAGAGCTTGGATTTGAAACCAGGGCATCTAGCTTTAGATTTTGTGCACCCCATCACTACACTATAATGCCCCTCACTTAAGCTTAACAACAACCCAGTGAAGCAGGTACTGTTATTATTCTTATTTTACCCTGAGACTCAGAGAAATTAGGTTACTTGCCTAAAGTCACATGGCGAGTAAGTGGTGGGTGAGGTTTGAACCAGGTTTGTCTGATTCCTAGGCATTTTGACAACATGTTAACTAGTCATTCCACTACAGTTTGATCCTTTTTTGCCATATGTGCATACCACCTATACAATTATTTATTTAAGAAAGCTATTTTAATTAACTGATTTTAAATAACTTTTTTGTATTTTGTAAGCAATAATATCTATGGTTTCACAGATAACATGTTATTGACATATTTTTAATTCACATTAAACTGCATAAACAGTTTTTAAAAATCTGTGTACCTCCGTGGACATAGAGCGTGGAATAATAAACATTGGAGACTTGGAAAGGTGGGAGGAGGGTGAAGGATCAGAAATTGCTTAATGGGTACAATGTACACTATTTGGGTGATGGTTACACTGAAGGCCCAGACTTCACCACTGTGCAATATATCCATGTAACAAAACTGCACCTGTACCTCTTATATTTATACAAATAAAAAATTCCTTACAAATCTGTGTACCACTTAAAACTATCTCCTGTACCTGAAGAGGCATGTACACCACATTTTGGGTATTGCATCATATTACACTTTTAACCCATAGCCCACCCTTCATCTCCAAAGTTCTGTTCAAACCCCTTTTCCCAAAAATCACATGGGCTATTAGTTTCTCTTCTGGAGTCAAGGAAAGGAAATATCTTTAGTGGAGTGCCTAGACTGGTCAAAACCCAGTGATTAGGATAATACGTGCATTCCAATGGATGCTGGTAATATTTTGTGGTTAGAGGTGGGGGAGTAGTGCAGGAGAATCATTCATCATACAAACAGAGCCAATAAAAACATTATTCAAATATTTACAAATGTTTCACTTGTACTGCAACATGCTGCCATCCTAGAAGGGAGCAAAACAGGCTTGGTCCACTCTACTTATTCAAATTATCTGCTTGGCTTTGTAGATCTTTTCAGGACATATCTGTACTGCCACGTTCATTGTGGCTTTATTCACAATAGCAACCTCAGTGCTCATAGATGTATGAATTGATAAAAAGTTGTGACATCTATATCTGTATATAGACATAGATATATACACACACATTAAGATATTATTCGACCTTAGAAAAGAAGGGTATAATGCCATTATGACAATATGGATGAACCTGGAGGATAAAACTCCAGGTTTATAAAGTGAAATAAGCCAATCACAGAAAGAAAAACGCTGTATCGCACTTATACATAAGATCTAAGAAAAAAAGTCAAACACACAGAAATAGAGTAGAAGGGTGGTTAGCAGGGGTAGAGGGGGGTGGCAGGAAGTGGGGAGATGTGGATTAAAGAATGCAAATTTGTAGTTTTGCAGGATAAATAAATTTAGAGATTTCTACAAGAGTAGAGCTGTAGTTAATAATATTGTATTGTATGTTAAAAATTTGCTAAGAGAATAGATTTTATGTGCTCTCATCACACACACACACACACACACACACACACACACACACACGCACACACGGACAAACACAAAGGTAATAAACTAATAACAGACTAAACTGTGAGACTTCCAGAGCTTACTCGAACCAACCAATCAGAATTCACACACACAAAGGTAAGAGACTAATAACAGAACAAACTGCGACACTTCCAGAGCTCACTTGAACCAACCAATCAGAGCTCACGGGCCTCAACCAACCAAGGCTCAACTGTCTCGACTAATCAGGGCTCAGTTCTATCATCCATCAAAACTAAATGAGTCAGAATCCTTCATTTTGCACAAACCTACCTGAAAGGGAACCTGGGAAGGAAATTTTGCTATAAAACTTGAATTCTTCCTTTGTTCTTTGGAACACATCTTTATTTTACATCAAAGGCTGTGTCTCTGTGGTTCGCCAACTATATACTGGATCAAAGTCGCTCTCTTACAAATTGCTTTACAGATAACTTTTTTTTTTTTACAAAATAACATTTACAGGTTCCTACATTATTATAAAAGGGTTATTTAATTTTATTTTTAAACAGTGAGTGGAACATTTAAGAAAACTGATGAAATATTGGGCTTTGAAGCAAATCAACAAATTTCAAGAATAGATTCACAAAGTTTATTTCCTTTCCACAGAGGTAAAAAACTACAAATCAATTATTTAAAAATGGAAAACCTCTAACTGCTTTGAGATAAAGCAATACATGTATATAATAATAAATCAACAAAAAGTACTAGGGCCATGAAGAAAACACAATGGAAATTAGAAAACATTAAAATAAATATTAACATTCAAGTTGATTGAGCAAAAAGCAGTCATCCTAATTTTTTTAATTGCCTACCGTTCTCCTGTTTTTTTTTTTTCAGTTTTGATATTTATTGCACACTAGGGTGGCTGTAGTCAATAATAATGTATCATAGATTTCAAACTAACTAATAACATATTATATATTTTGAATGTCTCATCAGGAAAAACAATAGGTAAGTGAACAGTAGGTCATGGATACGTCAATCAGCTTTTGTTTTTGTTTTTGTTTTTCTATTTATTTATTTTCATTACACTTTAAGTTTTAGGGTACATGTGCACAACGTGCAGGTTTGTTACATATATATACATGTGCCACGTTGGTGTGCTGCACCCATTAACTTGTCATTTAACATTAGGTATATCTCCTAATGCTATCCCTCCCCGCTTCCCCACCACAAAACAGGCCCCGGTGTGTGATGTTCCCCTTCCTGTGTCCATGTGTTCTCATTGTTCAATTCCCACCTATGAGTGAGAATATGTGGTGTTTGGTTTTTTGTCCTTGCGATAGTTTTCTGAGAATGATGGTTTCCAGCTTCATCCATGTCCCTACAAAGGACAGGAACTCATCATTTTTTATGACTGCATAGTATTCCATGGTGTATATGTGCCACATTTTCTTAATCCAGTCTATCATTGTTGGACATTTGGGTTGGTACCAAGTCTTTGCTATTGTGAATAGTGCCACAATAAACATACGTGTGCATTTGTCTTTATAGCAGCATGATTTATAATCCTTTGGGTATATACCCAGTAATGGGATGGCTGGGTCAAATGGTATTTCTAGTTCTAGATCCCTGAGGAATCGCCACACTGACTTCCACAATGGTTGAACTAGTTTACAGTCCCACCAACAGTGTAAAAGTGTTCCTATTTCTCCACATCCTCTCCAGCACCTGTTATTTCCTGACTTTTTAATGATCGCCGTTCTAACTGGTGTGAGATTGTATCTCATTGTGGTTTTGATTTGCATTTTTCTGATGGCCAGCGATGATGAGCATTTTTTCATGTGTCTTTTGGCTGCATAAATGTCTTCTTTTGAGAAGTGTCTGTTCATATCCTTCACCCACTTGTTGATGGGGTTGTTTGTTTTTTTCTTGTAAATTTGTTGGAGTTCATTGTAGATTCTGGATATTAGCCCTTTGTCAGATGAGTAGATTGCAAAAATTTTCTCCCATTCTGTAGGTTGCCTGTTCACTCTGATGGTAGTTTCTTTTGCTGTGCAGAAGCTCTTTAGTTTAATTAGATCCCATTTGTCAATTTTGGCTTTTGTTTCCATTGCTTTTGGTGTTTTAGACATGAAGTCCTTGCCCATGTCTATGTCCTGAATGGTATTGCCTAGGTTTTCTTCTAGGGTTTTTATGGTTTTAGGTCTAACATTTAAATCTTTAATCCATCTTGAATTAAGTTTAGTATAAGGTGTAAGGAAGGGATCCAGTTTCAGCTTTCTACATATGGCTAGCCAGTTTTCCCAGGACCATTTATTAAATAGGGAATCCTTTCCCCATTTCTTGTTTTTGTCAGGTTTGTCAAAGATCAGATAGTTGTAGATATGTGGCATTATTTCTGAGGGCTGTGTTCTGTTCCATTGGTCTATATCTCTGTTTTGGTACCAGTACCATGCTGTTTTGGTTACTGTAGCCTTGTAGTATAGTTTGAAGCCAGGTAACGTGATGCCTCCAGCTTTGTTCTTTTCGCTTAGGATTGTCTTGGCAATGTGGGCTCTTTTTTGGTTCCATATGAACTTTAAAGTAGTTTTTTCCAATTCTGTGAAGAAAGTCATTGGTAGCTTGATGGGCATGGCATTGAATCTGTAAATTACCTTGGGCAGTATGGTCATTTTCAAGATATTGATTCTTCCTATCCATGAGCATGGAATGTTCTTCCATTTGTTTGTGTCCTCTTTTATTTCATTGAGCAGTGGTTTGTAGTTCTCCTTGAAGTGGTCCTTCACATCCCTTGTAAGTTGGATTCCTAGGTATTTTATTCTCTTTGAAGCAATTGTGAATGGGAGTTCACTCATGATTTAGCTCTCTGTTTGTCTGTTATTGGTGTATAGGAATGCTTGTGATTTTTGCACATTAAGATTTTGTATCCTGAGACTTTGCTGAAGTTGCTTATCAGCTTAAGGAGATTTGGGGCTGAGACGATGGGGTTTTCTAGATATACAATCATGTCATCTGCAAACAGGGACAATTTGACTTCCTCTTTTCCTAATTGAATGCCCTTTATTTCTTTCTCCTGCCTGATTGCCCTGGCCAGAACTTCCAACACTATGTTGAATAGGAGTGGTGAGAGAGGGCATCCCTGTCTTGTACCAGTTTTCAAAGAGAATGCTTCCAGTGTTTGCCCATTCAGTATGATATTGGCTGTGGGTTTGTCATAAATAGCTCTTATTATCTTGAGATGCGTCCTATGAATACCTAATTTATTGAGAGTTTTTAGCATGAAGGACTGTTGAATTTTGTCAAAGGCCTTTTCTGCATCTATTGAGATAATCATGTAGTTTTTGTCGCTGGTTTTGTTTATATGCTGGATTACATTTATTGATTTGCATATGCTGAACCAGGCTTGCATCTCAGGGATGAAGCCCACTTGATCATGGTGGATAAGGTTTTTGATGTGCTGCTGGTTTCAGTTTGCCAGTATTTTATTGAGGATTTTTGCATCGATGTTCATCAGGAATATTGGTCTAAAATTCTCTCTTTTTTTTTTGTTGTGTCTCTGCCAGGCTTTGGTATCAGGATGATGCTGGCCTCATAAAATGAGTTAGGGAGGATTCCCTCTTTTTCTATTGATTGGAATAGTTTCAGAAGGAATGATACCAGCTCCTCCTTGTACCTCTGGTAGAATTTGGCTGTGAATCCATCTGGTCCTGGACTTTTTTTGGTTGGTAAGCTATTAATTATTGCCTCAATTTCAGAGCCTGTTATTGGTCTATTCAGAGATTCACCTTCTTCCTGATTTAGTCTTGGGAGGGTGTATGTGTCGAGGAATTTATCCATTTATACCAGATTTTCTAGTTTATTTGCGTAGTGGTGTTTATAGTATTCTCTGATGGTAGTTTGTATTTCTGTGGGAAGGGTGGTGATATCCCCTTTATCATTTTTAATGCATCTATTTGATTCTTCTCTCTTTTCTTCTTTATTAGTCTCGCTAGCGGTCTATCAATTTTGTTGATCTTTTCAAAAAACCAGCTCCTGGATTCATTGATTTTTTGAAGGGTTTTTTGTGTCTCTATTTCCTTCAGTTCTGCTCTGATTTTAGTTATTTCTTGCCTTCAGCTAGCTTTTGAATGTGTTTGCTCTTGCTTCTCTAGTTCTTTTAATTGTGATGTTAAGTTGTCAATTTTAGACCTTTCCTGCTTTCTCTTGAGGGCATTTAGTGCTCTAAATTTCCCTCTACACACTCCTTTGAATGTGTCCCAGAGATTCTGGTATGTTGTGTCTGTGTTCTCGATGGTTTCAAAGAACTTCTTTATTTCTGCCTTCATTTCGTTATGTACCCAGTAGTCATTCAGGAGCAGGTTGTTCAGTTTCCATGTAATTGAGTGGTTTTGAGTGAGTTTCTTAATCCTGAGTTCTAGTTTGATTGCACTGTTGTCTGAGAGATAATTTGTTATAATTTCTGTTCTTTTACATTTGCTGAGGAGTGCTTTACTTCCAACTATGTGGTCAGTTTTGGAATAGGTATGGTGTGGTGCTGAGAAGAATGTATATTCTGTTGATTTGGGGTGGAGAGTTCTGTAGATGTCTATCAGGTCCGCTTGGTGCAGAGCTGAGTTCAATTCCTGGATATCCTTGTTAACTTTCTGTCTCGTTGATCTGTCTAATGTTGACAGTGGGGTGTTAAAGTCTCCCATTATTATTGTGTGGGAGTCTAAGTCTCTTTGTAGGTCTCTAAGGACTTACTTTATGACTCTGGGTGCTCCTGTATTGGGTGCATATATATTTAGGATAGTTAGCTCTTCTTGTTGAATTGATCCCTTTACCATTATGTAATGGCCTTCTTTGTCTCTTTTGATCTTTGTTGGTTTAAAGTCTGTTTTATCAGAGACTAGGATTGAAACCCCTGCCTTTTTTTGTTTTCCATTTGCTTGATAGTTCTTCCTCCATCCTTTTATTTTGAGCCTATGTGTGTCTTTGCACATGAGATGGGTTTCCTGAATACAGCACAGAGATGGGTCTTGACTCTTTATCCAATTTGCCAGTCTGTGTCTTTTAATTGGAGCATTTAGCCCATTTACATTTAAGGTTAATATTGTTATGTGTGAATTTGATCCTATCATTATGATGTTAGCT
Organism: Pongo pygmaeus; assembly: GCF_028885625.2. Classification (NCBI taxonomy): domain Eukaryota; kingdom Metazoa; phylum Chordata; class Mammalia; order Primates; family Hominidae; genus Pongo; species Pongo pygmaeus. Next base: position 107,971,190 of record NC_072396.2, read on the forward strand.
GGTTATTTTGCTCATTAGTTGATGCAGTTTCTTCCTAGCCTCGATGGTCTTCACAATTTGGCATGTTTTTGCAGTGGCTGGTACCAGTTGTTCCTTTCCATGTTTAGTGCTTCCTTCAGGAGCTCTTTTAGGGCAGGCCTGGTGGTGACAAAATCTCTCAGCATTTGTTTGTCGGTAAAGTATTTTATTTCTCTTTCACTTATGAAGCTTAGTTTGGCTGGATATGAAATTCTGGGTTGAAAATTCTTTTCTTTAAGAATGTTGAAGAAAACCTAGGCAATACCATTCAGGACATAGGCATGGGCAAGGACTTCATGTCTAAAACACCAAAAGCAATGGCAACAAAAGCCAAAATTGACAAATGGGATCTAATTAAACTAAAGAGCTTCTGCACAGCAAAGGAAACTACCATCAGAGTGAACAGGCAGCCCACAACATGGGAGAAAATTTTCACAACCTACTCATCTGACAAAGGGCTAATATCCAGAATCTACAATGAACTCCAACAAATTTGCAAGAAGAAAACAAACAACCCCATCAAAAAGTGGGCGAAGGACATGAACAGACACTTCTCAAAAGAAGACATTTATGCAGCCAAAAAACACATGAAAAAATGCTCACCATCACTGGCCATCAGAGAAATGCAAATCAAAACCACAATGAGATACCATCTCACACCAGTTAGAATGGCAATCATTAAAAAGTCAGGAAACAACAGGTGCTGGAGAGGATGTGGAGAAATAGGAACACTTTTACACTGTTGGTGGGACTGTAAACTAGTTCAACCCTTGTGGAAGTCAGTGTGGCGATTCCTCAGGGATCTAGAACTAGAAATTCCATTTGACCCAGCCATCCCATTACTGGGTATATACCCAAAGGACTATAAATCATGCTGCTATAAAGACACATGCACACATATGTTTATTGCGGCATTATTCACAATAGCAAAGACTTTTAACCAACCCTAATGTCCAACAATGATAGACTGGATTAAGAAAATGTGGCACATATACACCATGGAATACTATGCAGCCATAAAAAATGATGAGTTCACGTCCTTTGTAGGGACATGGATGAAATTGGAAATCATCATTCTCAGTAAACTATCGCAAGAACAAAAAACCAAACACCGCATATTCTCACTCATAGGTGGGAATTGAACAATGAGAACACATGGACACAGGAAGGGGAACATCACACTTCGGGGACTGTTGTGGGGTGGGGGGAGAGTGGAGGGATAGCATTGGGAGATATACCTAATGCTAGATGACAAGTTGGTGGGTGCAGCGCACCAGCATGGCACATGTATACATATGTAACTTACCTGCACGTTGCGCACATGTACCATAGAGCCTAAAGTATAATAATAATAATAATAATAATAATAACAAAAAGAAAAAAAGAATGTTGAATATTGGCCCCCACTCTCTTCTGGCTTGTAGAGTTTCTGCTGAGAGATCAGCTGTTAGTCTGATGGGCTTCCCTTTGTGGGTAACCCGACCTTTCTCTCTGGCTGCCCTTAACATTTTTTCCTTCATTTCAACTTTGGTGAATCTGATGTCTTGGAGTTGCTCTTCTCAAGGAGTATCTTTGTGGCGTTCTCTGTATTTCCTGAATCTGAATGTTGGCCTGCCTTGCTGGATTGGGGAAATTCTCCTGGATAATATCCTGCAGAGTGTTTTCCAACTTGGTTCCATTCTCCCCGTCACTTTCAGGTACACCAATCAGACGTAGATTTGGTCTTCTCACATAGTCCCATATTTCTTGGAGGCTTTGTTTGTTTCTTTGTATTCTCTTTTCTCTAAACTTCTCTTCTTGCTTCATTTCTTTCATTTGATCTTCCATCACTGATACCCTTTCTTCCAGTTGATCGAATCAGCTACTGAGGCTTGTTCATTTGTCACGTCATTCTCATGCCATGGTTTTCAGCTCCATCAGGTCCTTTAAGGACTTCTCTGCATTGGTTATTCTAGTTAGCCATTCATCTAATCTTTTTTCAAGGTTTTTAACTTCTTTGCCATGGGTTCAGACTTCCTCCTTTAGCTCGGAGTAGTTTGAGCATCTGAAGCCTTCTTCTCTCAACTCGTCAAAGTCATTCTCCATCCAGCTTTGTTCTGTTGCTGGTGAGGAGCTGCGTTCCTTTGGGGGAGGAGACGTGCTTAGATTTTTAGAATTTTCAGTTTTTCTGCTCTGTTTCTTCCCCATCTTTGTGGTTTTATCTACCTTTGGTCTTTGATGATGGTGACATACAGATGGGGTTTTGGTGTGGATGTCCTTTCTGTTTGTTAGTTTTCCTTCTAACAGTCAGGACCCTCAGCTGCAGGTCTGTTGGAGTTTGCCGGAGGTCCCCTTCAGACCCTGTTTGCCTGGGTATCAGCAGCAGAGGCTGCAGAACAGCGGATATTGATGAACAGCAAATGTTGCTGCCTGATTGTTCCTCTGGACGTTTTGTCTCAGAGGAGTACCTGTCCATGTGAGGTGTCATTCTGCCCCTACTGGGAGGTGCCTCCCAGTTAGGCTACTTGGGGCTCAGGGACTCACTTGAGGAGGCAGTCCGTCCGTTTTCAGATCTCCAGCTGCGTGCTGGGAGAACCACTACTCTCGTCAAAGCTGTCAGACAGGGACATTTAAGTCTGCAGAGGTTTCTGCTGCCTTTTGTTTGGCTATGCCCTGCCCCCATCCAGAGGTGGAGTCTACAGAGGCAGGCAGGCCTCCTTGAGCTGCGGTGGGCTCCACCCTGTTTGAGCTTACCGGCCGCTTTGTTTACCTACTCAAGCCTCGGCAATGGCGGTTGCCCCTCCCCCAGCCTTGCTGCTGCCTTGCAGTTCAATCTCAGACTGCTGTGCTAGCAATGAGCAAGGCTCCGTGGGCATAGGACCCTCAGAGTCAAGCGCGGGATATAATCTCCTGGTGTGCCGTTTGCTAAGACCATCAGAAAAGCACAGTATTAGGGTGGGAGTGACCCGATTTTCCAGGTGCCGTCCATCACCCCTTTTCTTGGCTAGGAAAGGGAATTCCCTGACCCCTTGTGCTTCCTGGGTGAGGCGATGCCTTGCCCTACTTTGGCTCAGGCTCACTGCACTGTACCCACTGTCCTGCACCCACTGTCCAACAATCTCCAGTGAGATGCACCCGGTACCTCAGTTGGAAATGCAGAAATCATTCGTCTTCTGCCTCGCTCACGCTGGGAGCTGTAGACTGGAGCTGTTCCTATTCGGCCATCTTGGGGCCATCCCTTCCCCTTTCTCCTGTTTTGAATTGATGCAAGAGACTAGATGCATGTCCTGCTCCCAGCTCTGGATTCATGTCCTTAAATCACCATGATTAAAAACAAGCAATCTGACAGCCATAGCCAAAGAATTTAATCTGTTTCTATTCAACCTCAAGGCTGAATTGCACAAGTAAGATATTAATGCTTTAGTTCCAGCAACCGTCCCACATTTTGGGGCAATGGCTGTGGTTTAGAGGCTGCAGGTCTCTCATTGGCTGTGCTAGTGGAGACTGGGACTTTGACTGTTATCATTGGACAGTCCCACCGTCCATGCATAATTGCACACCTTAAATTTTTATTCTAAACGTTGAAAGATTACAGGCTTCAAAAGAGAAGAACTGGATAAACGTGAATGAAATGGAATAGTAATTTGAGACTCTAAAAGCATGAAAAAGAAATGGTTGCTTGAAACAGAAATTGTTTCTTGAAAACTTGATTTACCTATTTCTGTGTTTCAATCTTCCTGATAAATATAAACTATTACCCTAAGATAAGTCGACATATTTGATTGCGAATTTCATGATTCTCATATGTGCTTTTGTACTTTATATTTTGCATACAATGCAAAAAAAATCCCTCTGGATAATGATACTGTATAAGTGTGGAGGACTGACAGAGACTAAGGTGAATGACTTTATTATGAAAACAACTGTGACCTGACTGATCCTAATAAAGGGTGATTTAGAAATATAACTGACAGAAATGACCATGCAGGTAGTAAAGAGACTAAATGAAAAATCACTAAATGGAATGAATTATTTTCCAAGGAAAAACTGCACCACATATATAGACTGAAGCGGAGTTGATAATGTTTAGTTCTCAGGGAAAGAATGCATGAAAAATAGGATGCCACAGGCCACCTGCCTCCTCGACAGTCCCCAAATCAAAAGGGCGCCACCCACCCCCACCCTCCAGCAGGTCCCCCCCTTGGTGGGCTACAGATTTTTCAAGCCAAGTGCAGTGGCTCTGAAAAGAGCTTTTGGGTTTTGGTGCTCAGGTGCTCCTGAGGCAGCTCACTTGCTCCTGGTATAGCGGAGCAGAGCCTTGGAGCCCCTGGACATGGCGTGCTTGCCCATCTGCCCCGGGAACACCAGGCGAATGGTGGTCTGCATCTCGTGGGAGGTGATGTTGGCGCACTTGGTATAGCGGGCCAAGTAGCCGGCCTTGGTGGCGATGTGCTCCAAGATGTCATGAATGAAGGAATCTATGACATCCACTGCCTCGCGGGAAAGGCTGAGGCCCACGTGAACCCGCTTCAGCACCCGGGGAAAATAGGTGGTGAAGCTGTCCCTGCAGCGGCTGGGGTGAGAGTGCCCGTGCTTCTTCTGCTTGTGGGCCATCGTGGCATTGGCCGCTTTGGGCTCCTTGGTGCTCAGGCCTTTGTCGGAGGTGATCTCAGAGGAAGGCTCAGCCATCGTGGAGGCAGCTGCCAGTGGATAGGAGGAACAGACAAGCTGTTTATCACCAGTGGGAGGGCCTTTTGTAGTCACCACGTGGCTGACATCATGGGCCAACTTGAGGTCTGATTGGATGAAGTGACACACAGCACAGCGTTCAAGGTGATTGGATGGTCCTGTTGCTTGGCATCTTATCAACCAGTCACAGTGGGCGTTGGCCGACCTAAACACCCTGTCTCTTTGCCTCCCTCAGAAAAAGTTACACAGACAGATGCCCCACAGGGCAGAAAGCTCATCCACCCCCTACCTCAGCTGATCCATGTCACACATGAGCACTTTGAAGGGTGTCACTGAAAACTCCCAAAGAGGCAATTTCATCTCGTGCTCCTTGAAGAGAGCCTGGCCTCCAGAGCCCAAGTCCATTATGCCAGAGGAATGACTATGGCCCCGTGCGAACCATTTCTCACCCATCTCAGAATCTACTGTTATCCTGGGCTAAGCCACCCTGGCTTGAGCAGGATCTCCCTGACATGGCAGCCGAGGGCTCCTGGGCATAAAAGAACCTGGCTGTTTGGCTCCTGTCCTCAGTTCTGATCAACCCCTTCAGTGAATGGGGATAAGGAACAATGACAAAGCCACAGTCTCCAAGCAGACAACACAAAAAGAAAAGAGCTTTGATTAAAAAAATTAGAAATACTCAACATTTACCAAGATTAAAACTGCATTCTTTTTTTTTCAGGTATGTATGCATTTATTTATTTATTTATTTAATTATACTTTAAGTTTTAGGGTACTTGTGCACAATGTGCAGGTTTGTTACATATGTATACATGTGCCATGTTGGTGTGCTGCACCCATTAACTCGTCATTTAACATTAGGTATATCTCCTAATGCTATCCCTCCCCCCTCCCCCAACCCCACAACAGGCCTCGGTGTGTGATTTTCCTCTTCCTGTGTCCATGTGTTCTCATTTAAAACTGCATTCTTAACAATACTTAGATGCTTTTTAAAAAAGTGCTCTAAGTGTTAGAATCTGCAAACAGACATAACAGCTACAGTATTTTTAAAATTCCTAAATTCTTTAAAAAATTGATTCTCAAGGCAACCTTCTTAGGGAGGAAAAATATATCGATAAAATGGAAACATTTCAACATTCAAAGGATTTATGATATTACATGTAAAACATTTCTCAAATATGTCTACCTCAGAATAAGTTGTGGCAATTGAACCAAAGACAGGACTTACGAACTGAGTATTAAGTGTAATGGAAGTAACTGAGCACGCCAATGACGTGTCATTCAAAATGGCCGGTCTTGGCAAGGTTGCTCCCTGTCAGACCATTCAGGTAAAGCAAATCCTCCTGGTAATACAATGAAGTTAGTAAAATGGTTCCAGATTACGATGGGGAAAAAAGTCTTTTTTACCTAAAAAGGTATAATATGGCAAGAAAACCAGTGAGGTAAGCACACACACATAAACTTCTAAACAGTCCTTTCTACAAATTGGGGTACACAAATCCTACTTGAAATTGTAGCAATCAAATCCTGCTCTTGATTGGAGGGAGGAGGCAAGGGTCATGTCCATATATTCCCTGAATTAATATTCTCAAATCGCCATCATTAAAACATGCAAACAAACAAACAAATAGCACACAAACACACCAATTTCCTCCTCTATGCCCCAGCAGGAACAGCCCAGATAGGCTCTTCTTGGTTCATCCTGCGTCTTGAACCATTTTGTGTCACTATAACAGAATGCCCGAGGCTACGTAACTTATAAGGGAAAGCAGTTTATTTAGCGGATGGTTCTGTAGGCTGGGAAGCACAGGGACATGGCCCTGGCTCCTGTGAGGGCTTCCGTGCTGCCTCATAATATAGCAGATAAGGTCAAACGGGAAGAGGACAGGTGTAAAGAGAACCCAAGAGATGTCCTGGCTTTGTAACAACCCTCTCTAGCAGGGAGGAAATTAACGCATTCCCAAGAGAATGAATCCAGTTTCTCCAGAGTAAGAGCTAAGTCATTACTGGAAGAATGACACCAAGCCAGTCATGAGAGATCTGCCCCTCATGATCTGCCCACATCAGCTGCATTGGGGATCACACTTCAACATGTTTTTGGGTGGGGACAAACAAATCATATCCAAACCGAGGCATCCTGGGTCACCTTTGTACACTTTTGGCCAGTGACTGTGGCTCAGAGACTGTAATTCCGTCATTGGCTGAGCCAGTGGAGACAAGAGTGTGAACAAAAGTTCTCTGAAAAGGAATTTGGAGGACAGAGCACTTGTGCCAGTGAATACTTGGCAATCCTGGGAGAGGCTGTCTTGGGTGTGAAACCAATTGCATTGAAGGGAGTGGTAGGATTTAGTAGTGAGTGGTAGGGTTTGAAGTTCATTCCCTCTGAACTCCCTAATAAAGCCCATTTATGCAAATGAAGGATTGAAATCACTGAGCTCTGATAGGCCTGCATAGCTGAGCTCTGATTGGTCAATGATGCTGATCCCTGATTTGTTGATAGAGCCTAGCTCAGATTGGCTGGTTCTGGTGTGCTCTGGAAGCCCCAAAGTTGAACAGAGGGTGTGAGTTTTCTGGGAACTCAGAGTACATGTGTGACCTCTAGTCAGCAAATGGCCGCTTGGCTCCATTTGAATTTACATCCAGTTAGCCACTTGTGATCCATCTTAAAGGATTGGCTCTTTGACATTCAAATATGTTTACAGGGGCATGAGCTGCTGTCATTGGATTCTCCCATCATCTGAGTGATGCATAGCAGCTTTATTTAGTCTTATCTAGTCTCTTTAGTCACCAAAATAAGCTTTGTCAGTATGAGAACGGTTCTGCACATTCTCTGATTTTTTGTTACTCATGTTTGCTAATGTAGCCCATTATCCTTCCTTCTTGCATCTCAGATTATCTTTTTGTGATCACTTTCCATCCACCTAAAGTATGTTCTTCCTGCGTTCTTTGAAGGTGAAGTTCACTGGTGTAAATACTGCTACATTTCTAGTTAGAAATGTCTTTTCAGATTGGGGTCCACAGGAAGCAGACTCTGAGATGGATTTTAGTGTGCATGACATGTACTTAGAATTAACCCCTGAGGAATGGAAGGGAGGGAAGCAGGAGTGGGCACAGAGAGAAGTGCATCCATACTGCAGGCCCAACCAAAGCCTCTTCGGATCCCAAGGGGAGCTCTGAAGGTAAAATGGCCCATCAGAATCATTCTACCTTGGGCAGAGCAAGCCAGATGTTTGTGCCTCCTCTTGGATCAGTCCTTGGATGTGGTCAGTCTCTGCAAGTGCATGACCTTGGGCAAGGCAGCTCCTGCAGCTCGGGTCATACCTGAAGGAATTGATGGCTGATAGGTTTTTAAGTATTACTTTAAAGTGGATTTTAAAATAAATTTATCAAAATTTCTGTTCTAATAATTTTGAAGTAAATATTGGCAGATACAACTTAAAGAAAAAATTTTGGGTTTCCTACTAGTTTTTAGTAGTGTAAAGTTGTCTTGAGAAAAGCTGTTCTAGCTGTTTAATCATTTGCAAGAGAATCAGATCAGTTGAAAACACTGAGCCCCCCTTTTAGTGGTTAAGCCTTTTTAAAAGTCCAATGCCCAATATTCATCAAGACTTTGAAATCATACCGCTGATAGAAAGTTTTTTTGTCACCTTCCTGACTCCCATAGGAATGACAGTAGCATTTCATCCTCAAACATGGTGTTGGGCTTTTGTTTGAGGTCAGTAGCATCTTTTCTTTTCTAGGCATTTTAGGTAAAGTAAGATATACCAAATATTCACACATGCCATTTTAGCAACCTTTGAGATTTACATTTTTTAAAAAAATTTCTTGGTTTATTCATATAAATCATGTTTATAGATTTTCTAATATTAAATCATACTAGCTTTCTGGGAAAGAAATTCCTTCCTGTGGGTGGCTTCCCTGGATATTAATTAGGTTCCTTCCTATGCCTCATCGTGGTGAAATTCTTGACCGTGCACAGTCACCGGATGGTTAAGCTCGGGTTTCTCATGACTTTCACACCCTTGGCCACTTGCTTCCTTCAAAAGCCTCAAGGCCTCACTGTGTCCTGGGGGACTTCAGGTTCCCAGAAGCAGCCTGGATCCAAGGCTCAGCTGGGCTCCCTCTGCAGCAAGAACCTGGGCTGTGGTGTGGGACAAAACAGGGGCTAGGGAAGTGCATTGGACCCCTTGAAGAGCCATTCCTTCACCTGTTTTTGTCTTAGTCTCCAGCTCTCCACACCGCTCACATTTCAGGCACAGTTGTGCTGAGAGAGCAGGCTGTACTCAACCCTGCCCACCCTCAACTATGGCAAGCTATGCATTCCAGGCATTCTTCCACACTTAGAAGATAAAACCACATATTTGTCCGGCTAACTTTTCTAAGGTTTTAGATTCTCAGCTATCTACACACAATGGCCAAAGAGCCTCATGTGCTCGTGCTCCTGTCACAGATGGAAGACAGGAAATCAAAAGATATCCAAGGAAGGGAAAAGGGTCAATAAGAAATTGGTACTCCCCAAAAGTCACACAAACATTAAACCATGAGGGGATGGTTTCCTGATCAGGAATGCAACCCATGATGTCGAGGTGAAAGCGCAGAATTTGAACTCAAAGGCTGCAAGGTGAAGTGGCCTTTGTTTTTATTCCCACAGGGGCAGTTTGAGCAGACACAGGAGTTTAACTTTCTTTAGGTCAGAATTTTTGCTCTTTACTTTTATCAAGAAGAGTTTTAAGGCTAGCTGTCACACCGATATGTGTCTTTTTATACATTTAACCTTTCTATCAATCGGTTAATATAAGAACTCTCTAAAATCCTTTTAATAAAATTGACAAGGCTAATTTAAGGGATCGATCTTTTGGCCATTGACAATTATAATTCTTAATAGTGTACTGAATTTCAATAGTGACTGGATGCAATAGGCTCTTCAGAGAACAAGTAATCCCAAAGATTCCCCCTGTTCCCAGACATAGGCTAAAATTAACACATGACTCCTGGGATTGCTGTTTACCAGCACTCGCTAGCTAGACCAGTGGTCCCCAAACTTTCTGGCATTTTCTTGGAAGACAATTTTTCCATGGACCGGCATTGGGGGGATGGTATTGGGATGATTCAAGGGCATTACATTAATTGCGCACTTTATTTCCATTATTATTACCTTGTAATATATATTGAAATACTTATACAACTAACCATAATGTGGAATCAGTGGGAGCCCTGAGTTTGTTTTCTTGCAACTAGACGGTCCCATCTGAGAGTGATAGGAGAGGGTGACATATCATCAGGCAATAGATTCCCATAAGGAGTGTGTAACTGAAGATCCCTCGCATGTGCAGTTCACCACAGGGTTCTCGCTCCTATGAGACTCTAATGCTGCTGACCTGACAGGAGGCAGAGCTCAGGCGGTAATGCCAGTAGTGGGGAGTGTATGTAAATATAGATGAAGCTTCTGCTGCTCGCTGATGCTCACCTCCTGCTAAAACGGCCCGGTTCCTAACAGGCCACGGACCTGTACCAATACCCGGACTATGGGTTGGTGATCCTTGCTCGAGGCAATAAAGTTTGAGATGACAAAAGCCCCTTATGGATGGGACTTCTTATGACAAATCCTGCCGAGAGCTAGGCACATTCGGAACAAAATAAAATCTCTCCGCTTCCCAGTGAAGAGATTTGCTAGACCAGACACCTGCTGTGACCCAAAAATCACTTCCCCTGGATGGTGGCAAGCAAGAGAGAGTGCTTCCTCTTGTTCACAAATCGAGCTCTCAAGAACACAGATCAAGACGAGAGGGAACTTTATCCTGTAACCCTCTCTATGAACAACACAGGAAGACAAAGTCAAAGGAATACACTATTTCTGGCATGAAAGGGATAAAAAATGTGAATATTCATACCATAAAGTAGTGTAAGGTGTACCAGAGTCGCTACACCTAGGCCAGTCACACAACAATCTTTTTCTCCTAGGCATGAAACCTTGTAGAGGAGACAAACAGAGGGATTTGTTTTGTACCATCTGCCCAACTGGGTTGTACAGAGAGAGAACCTGGGGGCTTGACTGGTAAGAAATTCTTGCCCTTTTGCCAGCTTGTCAGATGACTGCATTCCCTTAACTGCAGGTTCCAGAAGAGTGGAGTGGCTTTGGTGACCCTTCTTGCTATACCAAATTGTGTGAAGGTTTGCTAAGAAGTCAACTCACGAAAGGCAGATTAACGAGAGAAAAAGCATACAAGGCCGGGCGCAGTGGCTCACGCCTGTAATCCCAGCACTATGGGAGGCTGAGGCAGGCGGATCACGAGGTCAGGAGATCGAGAACATCCTGGCTAACACAGTGAAACCCCGTCTCCACTAAAAATACAAAAAATTAGCCGGGCGTGGTGGCGGGCGCCTGTAGTCCCAGCTACTTGGGAGGCTGAGGCAGGAGAATGGTGTGAACCCGGGAGGCGGAGGTTGCAGTGAGCCGAGATTGCACCACTCCAGCCTGGGCGACAGAGCGAGACTCCGTCTCAAAAAAAAAAAAAAAAAAAAAAAAGCATACAAATTTATTTAACATATATACACTGCAGCCTTCGAAGCAAAGGCAGAAAGGTACAGGGTAAATTGTCTATTTACATGCTCAGGTTCAACAAAGTGTGGACAGCCCTGTAGAAATATGATGGGACAAAAAGGCTATGACCTAATGCTAATGCGGCAGGGCTTGTTTGTCTAGACTGTGCTTAGCTTCTGTGAACACAGATTTCTTCCTCCTGGGTATGGGGCAGGACCCTCTCTGTAATGGGGTCTTGTGACCTGCAGTCAAACAAGGTAGGTCAGATCATTTCTTTATGGCCAATTTTACACAAAAAAGTGGAGGAAAAATTAGAAAAGTATTTTTAGGCTTTGTGACCATCTTTAGAAAAAAAGGCTTCTGGTTTCTAGGACCCACCTTGGGGAAGAGGGATTCTGGTCTGTACAGTTAGCTCCCCGGGAAGAATGGGGCTGACAGACAGGAGGACCCAGGACCTCAGAGAACATCTTTTACATCCGAGACTACTTCTGGGGCCTTTATTTTGGGGTATCGTGCTCTGAGCCCCAACAATAGAAGTCAGCTGCATGTGCAAGTTCATCACTTACAATTTTCACTTTCCTCAAAAACACTAAGAAAACAATACAGACAAATCCTTTGCCACTGTAAAACTAGGATTGCCTTTCTTCAAGCTTCCAGTAACATCTTCCTAGTTTCGGTCTGATAACTCACCACAAGCACCTTTAACACTCATAGTTCTAGCAACATATTGGTGATCATGATATATGTATTCTCTAAGTCAGAGATCCTTTCTCTGCAGCAAATAATTCTTTTCTTAACCCTCACTTGAATTGCATTTGGTGTCCATATTTCCCCCAGCCATCTCCTAAAGGCCCTCTAGGCTTCTTGTGCCATGCATGTCAAAATGCTTCCAGTCTCTATCCATTATCTAGTTTCAAAGCTGCTTCCACTCTTTCAGGTGTTAGCTATCAGATCTGTTTGGCAACAGAATCCCTATTGGTTTGCTCTGTTAACCTGACAATGTACCACAGACCTGGGTGGCTTAAACAGCAGACATTAATTGTTCACAGTTCTGGAGGCTGGAAGTCCAAATCAAAGCATCAGCTGGGTTGTTTCCCTCTGAGTAGTAAGAGGGAAGGATCTCTTCCAGGGATTTTTCCTCAGCTTGTAGATGGCCCACTTCTCTGTATGCTACTTCACATTTTCTTCCCTGTACGCATATCTCTTTGTCTGAATTTCCCCTTTTGATAGGCACAATGCACGCTAGCCATTTCGGGTTAGAGCCCACCCTAATGAATGTAATTTAACTTCAGTATCCCACTAAAGAACCCATCTTCAAGTAGGAGAGAGACGAGGGGTCAGGAGTCCAATAGATGCATTTGGTGTTATTTTCCTTGGGGGCGGGACACAACTGAACCCATAGGACATAGGAATCCTGAGTTGTAGGTGGGAATACCTCCTGCCTCTTCCATTATGTTAAGAGAACACTGGTAACTGATGAAGGGAAATAAGGTGACCCCTACCCATCTTTTTTCAAGACTACTTGAATGTTGAGTAATTTTATACACACACACACACGCACACACACACACATATATTTATATATATATAAAATCTGGTTTATTCCATTAAATTCTCTAGGTATAATGAGAGTGAAAAAGCTAACAAACATTGTTAGAGATATAATGTTGATCTGACTAATCCTTATAAAGGGAAACTTAGGAATATAAGAGACAGAAATGACCATGCAGTAAAGGGATTAAATGGAAAATTATTAAATGAAAAGCATTACTGTCCTTGAAACAAGTTGCGCTATAGATATATTAGAGTTGACAATGTTTAGTTCTCGGGAAAAGAATGCATGAAAAATTTTCAGGACGCCACAGGCCACCTGCCCCTCCCCTTTATTACCTCCCCCCGCAAGAGGTCATAAGAACCCATTAATCTCATGACCTCAGGTCTCGATCACACCCCTTTGTCAAAGTTTACCCCCGTTATTTCTCAGATTCTTACATGAACTCAGAAACTAGCCTTTATTTTACTTGCAGCCTCTTAACAGGTGCCTGCCGTGAGAAAATTAGCATCTGGGGTAGAGTCGACTTTTGTCTACTGGGGGTCGCAGATCCCAGTCCTCAGGGCCTCAAGAACTGTGCCGCGAAGGAAGAAAAGGAAGGGTTGGAAGCAGCCTCTTCTGAAAACCTGATACCTCCCCTCCACCGCCTCCACTGTCGCCAGGAGGAAAATTCCCTCTCCCATCTTCTGAACACAAGCCAAAGTGCCTCCTGCCCTCCCGCCCCTCGTACATTTCCTCCGGGAAACCGTCGGCCTACCAGCTCTGCAATCAGTCGCACAGAATTCAAATTCGGATTCGGCTTTGATGACCTGCCAGAGAGAAAGGGACTAGAAGTTGGATAACCTCCCACCCCCATATTCCTTCCCAGGAAGAGATGAGGAGATGCAAAAGGGGTTCAAGACAGCTTGCGATCGTCTTCTCCCGCCCCTTGCCACCTCCCCGAACACCCGCCCCCGACGCCCGACAACACCCCCACCCACTTCAATCCAGGCAAATCATAAATCCTACCCAGTCGGCAGCATCCAGATGAGCCACAACTCCTTCCTCAGCGCAACCAGGCCATGGGAGTGCTCCATCCCCTGCCTCGCAGTTACTGATTCACCAAGCCGGGCGCCGCCCAGTCCTGGCGGGGCTTCCCCCACCCCTCACCGCGCCGGGCAATCGCGCGCTCTTTCTTTACCTGCGCTCCATTGGTGGGCAGCGTATGCTCCCGGGTCGACAGCTCTGTTTCGTCTTCTGGTCCCCGTAGCTCTGCAGGGGAACAGGATCGCTGGCGCCTCCTGGGCCGATAAGCGACCCCGGGGCTGCCCGGCTTAGCGAGTGCTTCGCAAGACCGCCCAGCGAGAGGTAGCCGAGTCGAGGCAGCGCGGTTCCCAAGGCAGCCACGGCTGCGCCCACCCTCCAGTTCGGACCTCAGGGCAGCCGCGGTTGCTTTCAGTCTCTGCCCGTTGAGACAAAAGAGCGTGACAAGCGGCGCGACGCGGCCAGCAGCGGGGCGACGGGGCGGCCTCCCCAGGCAGCCTCTGGCCCTGAAGCTACTGCTAGCAAGACTCGGGAGCTGGTGGGCGGGGGCTGAGGCCGACAGGCACGGGAGCCGGCGCGGCGTCAAGTGGAGCTCGGACGCAAGGACCCGGCCCATTTCCATTTTATCTGTGAGTTTGCTGCTACCCCATCGTTTCCCTTCTCCCCATTCCCTTCCGCCTCGGCTCTGCTCCGGGCTTTGAGACCGGATGCCTGAAACACGAGGTGGGACAGAAACCAAGTGAACAATGAGAGTTCCTTACCTTTGTATAGGGGGAAGGGGGGAAACAGCATTTACTGAGTGCTTTCTGTGTGCGGATGCGCCTGTCTCCTTTCTTCTCAGCAGCCCTGTGAAGCAGGTAGCAGTGTGCCCATTTAACAGGAAAGGACTGAAACACCCAGGCAGTACAGTTAGGAAGTGCAGAGCTAAGAGCTCACTCCCAAGTCAACATATCTGACTTCAAAGGCTGCCCCTTGCCAACACTCCTCTATTCTGTTAGATTAAGGGATAGCGGAGAAAAACCAAAGCCAGGATGGGAGGACCAACTTGGGACTGCATAGAATTAGTGAGCAAGAACTGTTATCTCCATTTCACAGATGAAGAAACTGAGCCAAAGACAGGGAGGTTAAGCGTCTTGCACTGTATCCCGCAGCAAAGAAGTTACAGCATCCAACTTAGCACCTGTATGTTGCTCTCTAGATGCTAATTCTTTGCCCTGGAGCATTGTCTGAAGAGCATTTTTGCACAGGTAGTCTCAAACCATCTCAACAGCAGTCTCAATGTGATGACAGTGCTGAGGGAGGGGGTGAGGAGGTAGTGGGGAGAGGGCTGAAGGAAGATGAAGGCAACCTTTATGGTGCCCATTGTACAGAAGAGGAAACTCTTCTTGGCACTCTTCTTTCCTTCGTTTTTTTAAAAATACTTTTTTTATACTACAAAAAGCTGCCTGTTTTATAAAAGCAACATAATTTCGACAGCCCTTTGTGACCCCAAGGGAGGCAAGGCTCGGAGAGGTAAAATGATTTGTCTGAAATTACAAGGTGAAGCCAAAATTTGGACCGAATCTCTGAATCCAGAACTCACACTATTAACTAAAGTGAGCAAAAAGTGGGCTGCCTCAGAATCATTTTGGAGAGCTTGTTATAAATGCAGATTTCTGGGCCTTACCCCTGGGGGATTTTGATGTACTAGGACTAGGGGTAAAGAGTGTGATTTGTAGTTTTAACCAGCCCTGTAGTTGATTCTGAGGTGTAGAGAGATTCGTGAACCACTGTTCCAAACACCACCACGTGATGCTGAAGGTTATAAGTAAATGGGCCTGTCATCAGTGTATCTGTCCATGGCATATCTGTTATGAAATGTAACTCCAGAGCACAGGTTCCTACCCGCGGTCCTTCCTGGAACTGTATGCAAAGAATCTGGACTCCGTACATTCTTCTGAGTCCACAGCTTTGCAGATTTTCAAATGGGTCTGTCGTAATGTCTTCCTTCTTCAAGCCATGCTTGACGAAGAAGTGTGAGAAATAAAACCCCATTTAACCTAACCCCCAAACCACAGCTCTCTGTTGCTGATATGGCTCTTTCATTTCCTGGCTCAAGGACAGGTTGCTAGGTTGCCCTTCTGTGAGCTCTTCAGGGGACTTCTCCTTTGCTGGATTTGGCATCACTGGCCCCAGAGAAGGAGCAACTCCATGGAAACGGCATGCAGGGCTGTCCAAAGTGAATGGCCATGAAGGCAGGGGCTAGAAAACCTGCTCCATTTTTCCCTGACTTAGAGAGCAGGTATTACTTCCTTTATGTATAGTGTAGCTGGGAGACTCCTGTGGGGCCTGTTCTTGACTCCTGATGCTTGGAAGCAAGTGAACAGTCTGATGCCCTTCTGCTGCCGTTGGCTTCATCTTCAGCCTGCCAAGGCACTTCACTCACTCATTTCCACCCTCTTATTTACAACCCCAAGATCTAGAGTTCCTTGGAGTAAACAATACAGATTTGGAGATGAAGCACCTTCCATCTCAGGATTGTGGCCTGTGGATGGAACAGTGGGGTAGTGGTGGTGGAAGGTGGAAAGTGTGGATGTATGGAGAAGGCAGGTTGCTCACCTCGCACACTTAGGGGTGATGCTGGCAGTAGCTCTTAGGTTTCCTTCAGACTTTTGCTTCTGCTCCCCTGTCCCGTGACATCTGGCTCTTGCCTCCCAGAAGACTCTTGCTCAGTGTTTAAATTGGCTTCATCACCAAATTAGGTATTTACAGCTGGACTTGGTAGGGATGGAATCACATAAGACCAAGAATAGGTGTCAGAGCTCGGACAAAAATAATGACAGGAAATGGATTGTGTAAAGGTGCCAGGGTTGGGCTACTGGAACAAAGCGAGGGACTCTTTGTGCAGGGACGGGGAGAGTATTTGCAATCTGGCTCCAATTGGATACAGGACATCCTATCTCTGGCCTCATGTGTGGGAGTCTGTTCCAACTGATGGCTCTAATGAGACCACATTTTGTAATTTTAACACATAAACCTTAAAAGCTTGAAGGTTTGGAGATAAAGCTTTCAGCTGAAAC
The DNA here is from genome assembly GCF_028885625.2 of Pongo pygmaeus. Lineage (NCBI taxonomy): Eukaryota > Metazoa > Chordata > Mammalia > Primates > Hominidae > Pongo > Pongo pygmaeus. The sequence continues at coordinate 107,988,051 of NC_072396.2, forward strand.
AATAATAGCTGCCTTTGGCTGCCTTCCTCCTTTGTGCCAGGAACTTTCTATCTGTTATCTCATTTAAGCTTCCCAGCAACACTGTTGAGACAGCCATTGTATCCTATTTTGCAGAGAGGGAAACTGAATTTCAGGGACGTTAAGTAACTTGTGTAAGGCTTCACAACTTTTAAGTGGAGGCACTGGGATTGCAGGCCAGGGATGTCAAACTCCAAAGCCCATGAAAACTCTTCTTTGCTGCCTTCCAAACAAGCAGTCTAAAATGCATTCTGCAGATAACCCAGTTCATTAGACCAATTGCAGCTTTTAGAAGAATTTAGTTGTTATCTTGCCTTTATTCCTATTATCTCTCTCTCTCTCTCTCTTTTTTTTTTTTTTTTTTTTTTTTTTGAGACGGAGTCTCCCACTGTCACCCAGGCTGGAGTGCAGTGGTGCGATCTCAGCTCACTGCAAGCTCCGTCCTATTATCTCATTTTTATTTTGTTTATTTATTTATTTATTTTTTATTAGTGCTATACTTTAAGTTCTATGGTACATGTGCACAACGTGCAGGTTTGTTACATATGTATACATGTGCCATGTTGGTGTGCTGCACCCAGTAACTAGTCATTTACATGAGGTATATCTCCTAATGCTAACCCTTCCCCCTCCCCCACCCCACGACAGGCCCCAGTGTGTGATGTTCCCCATCCTGTGTCCAAGTGTTCTCATTGTTCAATTCCCACCTATGAGTGAGAACATGCAGTGTTTTGTTTTCTGTCCTCGCGACAGTTTGCTCAGAATGATGGTTTCCAGCTTCTTCCACGTCCCTACAAGGGACATGAACTCGTCCTTTTTTATGGCTGCATACTATTGTATGGTGTATATGTGCCACATTTTCTTAATCCAGTCTATTATTGATGGACATTTGGGTTGATTCCAAGTCTTTGCTATCGTGAATAGTGCTGCAATAAACATACATGTGCATGTGTCTTTATAGCAGCATGATTTATAATCCTTTGGGTATATACCCAGTAATGGGATGGCTGGGTCAAATGGTATTTCTAGTTCTAGATCCCTGAGGAATTGCCACACTGTCTTCCACAATGGTTGAACCTGTTCAAAGTCCCACTAACAGTGTAAAAGTGTTCCTATTTCTCCACATCCTCTCCAGCACCTGTTGTTTCCTGACTTGTTAATGATCACCATTCTAACTGGTGTGAGATGGTGTCTCATTGTGGTTTTGATTTGCATTTCTCTGATGGCCAGTGATGATGAGCATTTTTTCATGTGTCTGTTGGCTGCATAAATGTCTTCTTTTGAGAAGTGTCCATATCCTTCACCCACTTTTTGATGGGGTTGTTTGATTTTTTTTCTTGTATATTTGTTTAAGTTCTTTGTAGATTCTGGATATTAGCCCTTTGTCAGATGAGTAGATTGCAAAAATTTTCTCCCATTCTGTAGGTTGCCTATTCACTCTGTGGTAGTTTCTTTTGCTGTGCAGAAGCTCTTTAGTTTAATTAGATCCCATTTGTCAATTTTGGCTTTTGTTTCCATTGCCTTTGGTGTTTTAGACATGAAGTCCTTGCCCATCCCTATGTCCTGAATGGCATTGCCTAGGTTTTCTTCTAGGGTTTTTATGGTTTTAGGTCTGACATTTAAGTTTTTAATCCATCTTGAATTAATTTTTGTATAAGGTGTAAGGAAGGGATCCAGTTTCAGCTTTCTACATATGGCTAGCCAGTTTTCCAAGCACCATTTATTAAATAGGGAATCCTTTCCCCATTTCTTGTTTTTGTCAGGTTTGTCAAAGATCAGATGTTTGTAGATGTGTGGTATTATTTCTGAGGGCTGTGTTCTGTTCCATTGGTCTATATCTCTGTTTTGGTACCAGTACCATGCTGTTTTGGTTACTGTAGCCTTGTAGTATAGTTCCAAGTCAGGTAGCGTGATGCTTCCAGCTTTGTTCTTTTGGCTTAGGATTGTCTTGGCGATGCTGGCTCTTTTTTGGTTCCATATGAACTTTAAAGTAGGTTTTTCCAATTCTGTGAAGAAAGTCATTGGTAGCTTGATGGGGATGGCATTTTATCTATAAATTACCTTGGGCAGTATGGCCATTTTCAAGATATTGATTCTTCCTATCCATGAGCGTGGAATGTTCTTCCATTTGTTTGTGTCGTCTTTTATTTCGTTGAGCAGTGCTTTGTAATTCTCCTTGAAGAGTTCCTTCACATCCCTTTTATGTTGGATTCCTAGTATTATCTGATTTTTAAAAACGAAATTACTAATATAACTTATGGAACAACTTATATACCAGTTGCTGTGCTAAGCACTTGCCATACTTTGTCTCATGCATCCTTCATGACAATCATTTTACATATATAGATACTGAGGATCAGAGAGATGAAGAAACTTGGCCAAGGTTGTAAAGCTAGGAAGTGACAGAGTGAAATTGAAACCCAGGGCTGGCTGAATCCAGAGCCCATGTCTGTGCCCTACAACACAATGCAGTGGGGAAGACAAATGTGGTCCTCATTCTAAATGGGCTCCTCTCTGTCAACCACAGCTCTATTTCCTTCTCACCACATGGGGCAGGCCATCCCCATGCACAACTCACACTTTTAAGCCTATGTGCCTTAGGCTACTTTCTCAGCCTAGAATGCTTGCCGTCAATCCTCTACCTAACAAGATCCTATTCTACTCTACTCAGTTAAGGACTGTGTCATATGCTCCTTCTCAGAGAAATTTCTTGGTTGCTCCCCGTCCCAGGTGGAATAAATTGCTCATGTCTTTTTGCTTCCACCTTCATTAGTGTACCCTTTATTTTGTCTTTCTGTAGGGTTTAGCTCATTGTTTACCCGTCTTCCCTACTAGATTCCCAGGCACTTGAGGGCAGGCATCAAATTCTATTCACTCTAGCTCCATGGTGGTTTACCCACAATGATTTATTGGATGATCAATACATGTTTGTGAGCTGACCAAAGGACTGGGTGAGAGATGCCCCGAATGAACAGACAAATGCATTCATTTGTGGCTGGATCCTGGGGCAGTCACACAGGCTACCTATGTGGACTAGACTGGCTCGGAGAGTCTGGAATCCCCTGGGCTCATTTTACTAGGCTGTAAACACAGGAGGCAGGTCAGGGTACGGGTGATATCTGCTCAAGGCCAACTCTAGGTCCATTCTGTGGTCTGTACTTTGAATTCATGTCAAGGGGCCAGGCTCTCCTAGATCATTTATGTTGCGCCTTCCCATTCATGGAAGAAAGGGCTTCCCTGCCTCCCTTAGGAACACAAGATGTGTTCCTACATGCCTCTTTATCTGCTTCTGGCTCTCCTGAGACTGTCTGGAAGGAGCATGTGCTCTGTGGAGACAGATAGTGAGGTCCAGAAGCATCTTTTTTTTTTTTTTTTTGATATCTTTTATCGAGGCCACTATGTTATGGATTCTCAACTACTTTATCTCATTTTATGTTACTAATCTCTGCCACAATGTTTTGAGGTGGGTCTTAATGTCCTGGTTTTGTATCTGAAGTACCTGAGACTGAATGAAATGTCTTGCCCGAGGTCACACAATTAAGTAAGTGGCAGAGGCAGAATTCAGTCTCGGGTCTGTCTGCCCTTTCCAAAGCCTGGCATCTTAACGGAAAATACTTTGGAGAAGCTTGATCTTCACTCCCATAAAATGGAAAGGATTGGATTTATACAATGGATCACATATTTAAGGTGAGATGTTTCTCAATTATTGTTCACTTTTAGTCCCCCAAAATGATTTACAAAAATGGCAGAAGGAGTTGGGGATTGAAAAGTACAATTTCTCTATCAACTACTGGCCTGAATGCCCCCATGTCAACCCCCTCTGACAGATATGGTATGGAGATGACTACAAATTATTTTGCCCTTTCTGCTCCTTTTACAGCTCATGTGGGTAAGGCTCCAAGATGTCATTGAATTTCTAAAGGTCACACATCAAGTTAATAACAAAACTCGCTTAGAATGCTGGTATCTCATACTACCCCACTTGCTTCCTGGCCTTTCTGGGGTAGGTACAATAGTTGGGAGTCCTTGCACTGCGAAATCCTAGCCCAGTTTTCTTTCTGCTAAATCATCCTGCCTTATGGCATCAGTGAACACATGTTTATAAATGGTAGGGAGGAAGTGGAACATTGTTGCACTCTGAGGTAGAAGAGGGAACAAACATTTACCTCACTACCTGTACTTATTTAGGTGCAGGTAAGACTTGGGAAAGAAGACCTTTGGTAGGAGAGCTGAGGACTGTTGGGGGCTCCTGTGGATTTAGCGGCCTGGGTATCTGGGAGGAGTCCCCTTTGGCTCTGGAGAAATGGAAGTGGGGCTGCCAGAGGCTAGAGGTGCCCCAGAGGGATGCAAATAGTGGGCCTCTTGAGCTTTTACTCCTGCTCAGTTCTCAGCTAAAGGGTAAGAGGCAGAGGGGCCCTCCCAGTGTATTGGCCATGAGCGTTAAGGAAGCTGAGGCTTAAGGCCATCATGGAATGTGGAGGAGGGGGAGGTGGTGATGGGCCGAGCACAGGAGGCTGAGACTCCATATCTCTCCACCAAGAGGTGAGTGTGGCTCCAGGGGAGGGGAGTGGTGGTAAAGTGAGATTGTGGGAAAATGGATGGAGCAGAGTGGTATGAATGAGACTGTGGGGATATGGATGGAATGGGGTGGGGTATGAATGAGATTGTGAGGATATAGATGGAGCAGGGGGGATAGAATGAGACTGAGGGGATATGGATGGAGTGGGGGGTATGAATGAGATTGTAGGGATATGGATGTAGCGGGGGGGATAGAATGAGATTGAGGGGATATGGATGGAGCAGGGGGGATAGGATGGGATTGTGGGGATATGGATGGAGCAGGGAGAAGGGGCTAGGGAAGAGCAGAGCTAATGGGAGTGATTCTGGAAGGAGTAGTACGCCAAGGCCAATTCTGGGCCTGGCAGCCTCGGGAAGGCTGCATTGGGCTTCTTGCAGTGTGGCTTCTACTCCTCCCTGGGGACCTCATCCTGGACTCTGGTCCCCCATTGGCCTGCCAGCTTAATTAGAGTCCCAACCTTCATGCCCCCCATCACATAGCCCAGGGTTCTGTGGGAAACCTGTGGGTCTGCTGGTCCTGCCAGGCTTCCTGTCCCTGTCAGTGTAGATGGAAGCCCTCCAGCCTGGCCATCATGTCCCTCCCCTTCTCCCCTGTCTTCCTGCCCCACACCCACACAGCTCTGTGCTCTTTCCCTGAGGTTCCAGCTCTGGCTGCTGCACACCCTGTCTCGTCATTCCAGGGACCCCCTCTTTCCTCCCCGGCAAACTCCCTCAGATCTGCTCTGAGCATTCATTTTTTTTCGATCCCAAAGTTCCTTCATATGTCCTGGCTTCCAAGTTGCTTCTCATACTAGCCATCTGCTTCCTGGCCTTTCTGGGGTAAGGAGCAATAGTTTGGAGTCCTCGCACTGCCTATTCTATCTAGTACAGTGGTTCTGAGCTGGGAACAGTTTTGCCTCCCTGGGGACGTTTGGCAAGGTCTCAAGATATTTTTGGTCGTCACACTGGGTATGTCACCACAGGTGCTACCGGCACGCACTGAGCCAAAGCCAGGAAGCCTCTGAATATCCTCCAGTGCACAGGACAGGGACCAAGAATAAAAAATTATCCTGCCCAAAATGTCAATAGCACTGAATTTAAGAAACCCTGCTCTATTATATAGCTACAGGTCTACAGGGTTAGGTTTGGAAATTGCCAGGTGCTCATCCTTTAGGCACTGAACTTCCAGGAGTAGCTGCTCTTTCCCTTCCCCACTTGCTGGAGGGGGACTGGGCATTGCCATGAAACAGCTACAACTTGGGCAGGAATCTATGGAGAGAAAGGTGAGGGGAGATTCCCCTTACCCAAATTTAATACCGACTTTTAGAGAAAGCATTGCACTTCCACTGTTAAATGGCTTTCTGCCTCTGCAAGATAGTGCCAGGTTTTTTTTGTTTTTTTGTTTTTTTTTTTGAAACAGAATAGCAACTTATTATTCTAGTAGTTTATAGAATGGACAGTTTTATGTCGTGAAAGTTGATGCATTAAGTTTTGGAGTCTTCCCCTCCTCTATTTCATGTTCTTCAAGTAATCCTTCTTTGAATATTGGAATATTTGCTGTGTCAGCAAAATACTGTAGTGATGGCTCTGTCCAGAAAAACCGATTGCCTTTCTTTTAATTTAAGGTTAATGAATTCTTAATTTCTTAAGGGTGTGCTTATATATCAGAAACTGGCTCAAAGAGTTGCTTGTTTCCGTCGACCTGAGTTTCTTAGGGTTCATTTCCAATTAAGCAATGAAAATACTTGCCAACGGAATTAATTGGTCGCTCTAATCTATTTTTTTCCACCCTTGCCAATTTCTTCCACCTGCACCCAGTTGTCTTCAGCATGGGGGAGCAGAACCACTCTCCCAGGAAGGAGCTTCAGCACAGGACACGAGCAGAGGCTCCAGGAAAGAAAAGCTGGCACTCCCAGGCCTATGCCCTTGGGGCTGTTTCCAACTCTATGTCTACTTTTCTGACCTTTCCTATCTATAAGGTTGTGTTCCGGCAACAGATCCATGCCATGGCAGTGTCAGAGGCTATGAGACAGCTTTGGCACGAAGGTCCTCAATACTTCTACCGGGGAATCTACCGTCCTCTTCTGTCCAAGACGTTGCAAGGGACTCTTCTTTTTGGGACTTATGATGGCCTGCTGTGCTTTCTCTCTCCTCTTGGGCCATACACCCTGGGATGCCACTGGGCTGCAGGGATCATGTCTGGCCTGGTGGAGGCTGTGGCACTCAGCCCCTTTGAAAGGGTGCAAAATGTGCTCCAGGATGGTCGCAAGCAAGCTCGCTTCCCCAGCACCTTCAGCATTCTTGAGGAATTCAATTCTTATGGGCTTTGGGGGCGGCTGTCACGGGGCTACTACCATGGTTTCTGGCCTGTCCTGGCCAGGAACAGCCTGGGGAGCACTCTATATTTTTCTTTCAAGGACCCCATGCAGGATGGCCTGGCAGAGCAAGGCCTGGCCCGTTGGGTTCCTGCCTTGGTGTCTGGTAGTGTCAATGAAACAATCACCTGCCTAGTTCTGTATCCTCTGATTGTGCTGGTTGCTAATATGCAGTCCCATATGGGATGGCAGAGCATGCCAAGCCTGTGGGGCTCTGCCCAGGATGTGTGGAACACTTGGGGCCAAAAGCTGCTCCTGAGCTACCGTGGATGCTCCCTGGTCATCCTAAGGTCGAGTGTGACATGGGGCCTCACTACGGCAATCCAGGACTTCCTGCAGAGGAAGTCACACTCCAGGAAAGAGCTGAAGACTGACTAGCTGCAGAAAGTGTGGCCATGCCACCTTTGTTATTCTAAATCTTCCCTGATTGGTTCTATATAGCTTATTTCTTTGGCTCGGTTGCCTAATACAGCCATTTTTTAGCATCTGTAAACTCATTGCATGGGAGAAGTTCCCACCTACCAACCTGTTGAGCAAGGACAAAGCCCAAAAGTATTCCTTAGTCAAAAAGAAACGTTCGCCCCAGTCTCTCCACAGCTTCAGTAGCCTCAGAGCCAGGAGGCCTTTAAATAACGTGTAACCCAGATTAAGTGTCATTCCTTTAAGGAATTCCTTGGCAATAAGCAGAAACTTAAAAAGATGACCTTACTTAGGCACTTTGAGCTCTGGGACCCCTCTAGGTGTCCTCCAGACCAAACTGAGTGGAACTCCAATTTCAAAGAACTGTGCTTGACTCTTAGGATGGGAATTCCATAAAACTTCTCAGATGGCTACATTTTCATGATATTGTTCACTGCCTCTACCAGCACCTCTCACTTCTCAAGGCTGTGGGTCCTACTTTCAGGGTAGCAGCTGTGGCTGGAAATCCTAAATTAGGCTTGCATGAACTCGTCAGGTGCCACAAGAACTAGTGGGGCTGGAGATGGGAGTGCGAAGAAGTGTGGCCCATGAATGGAAAGGATAAAACTTTGAAAGAAGAGATTTAATTACATGCGAAATAGAAACATTTGCTATAGTCTGCTTGGTGTTATCTGTTAGGACATTTCTGAGAGCAAGGTGATAACATTGCCCAGAAACAATTTGAGTTTCCCTAAGAGACCTGGAAGTGAAGTGACCATATCTCTTCACAGATAATTGCATATTTTGTTGATGTGATAAATGTAGTTAGTATGACATAAAGATCAGAAATCTTAGCCTGTCATTCAGAGCCATTCAAAATATGCTCCTTATATAACTTTCAACATATTGTCACTCCACTTACATAAACCCCAAACACTAGCCATAATGAACCTTGTTCTCTCCCCAGACATTCCATGAACTTTCCCATGGCCATGCTTTGGCCCACACTATTCTTTCCACCTGCAGTGCTCCTTCTTCACGTGCCAGTCTACCAAAATCCTTCCAGCTCCTCAAAGCCCAGCTCAGAGGTCACCTTCTCTTTGGAGCCTCTTGATTTCCCCCAAGTGAATGTGACATTAGTCTCTGTGATGCCCCTTTCTAACAGCACTTCATAGATGGTACTGATTCTGTTATGTCACTAATCTCATGTGACCCTGTGTTCTTGTATTCTTCAATACCTCCTACTAGGCCGTAAAACTTATTGAAAGCAGGGATTCTTGTATGCATTTTAAAATCTTCCATTGTGCCTAGGTGCTCAATAACATCGGTCGAATTACTGAATTGATTATCAAGCTGTGATGTGGTATATCCTCCGGTTGCTGTCCCTTGTACATGAAGATAAAGTTATTGACTCACTGTCAGCAAGACACATGCCTTTGAGCTGTGTTTTTATTTTCTTTTAATAGTGGTTTTAGTTTTGTGCTAATGATAATGATGCTGCTGTTGATAATAATAATAATAATTAATAATAATAATAAACAATTACTTTCAACTGGAACATTTGATGAGTTTGTGTTACTGATGGCATATTTGCTATTAGCACCAGTTCAGGAACTGAAATTTCACAAACAGATTCACAATATATAACTGTCCCATTTGTTTCAACTCTGGGATTTTGAGGATTTCCAAGATGACATGTGTTATAGTTTCCCCCTACAGATATCTCAGTAATGCCCTCCACTTTCATCTCCTTACTGAACCAAGTTTGTCCTGTATTTGTCTTACCAGGTTGTAGATCTAGCAGTGAGAACTTCTCACTGAATGCCACAGAAATTAAAGACACAGTTGTTGGAGGTATGATGTCAGACACCATTTGTCACCAAGGTTGGCAGAAAATAGCTGGTCCAGGAGAGCTGAAGATGAGTTTCCACATCTGCAGATCGGGGTGTGTTGGGACAGTACTCAACTTGTGGATTCAAGGAAGTATGAACACAGAGTCTGCATAAGGAAAGGAAAAAGATGCATTTATCTCCCAAGTACACTGGTGATTTCCACTTATGTCACTCTGTCCATCCATGTCCCTTTCTTCATTTTAACTTCTTATTTAAAAATAATTTCAAACATTTAAAAATGTTGCAAGCATAAATACAGCTTAAAGAACACCCATGTACCCTTTACCCAAATTCACCTATTATTAACATTTATCCCCATTTGCTTTATTATTTAAGTGTGCACTCTGTCTATACGCACACAGGATATTTTTTCCCTGAACTATCTGTGAATTGCATAGAACAATTTTCAATATTCCTCGATTCAATGTTTGCAAGTCCACATTCTTTTAAAAAAGACTGTGTTTTATCTCTATGACAACGGGACCGTTATTACAGAATATTATAAAATGAAAAGTTACATGGTGTATGTGATATTGTTAAATATATATTTGCTCTTCAATCCTGTTTCCTGGCATGCAACTCCTAAAATCCTTAGAATTTCCAAAGTGATATCTTTTTGTATGCTAATAATTGACTGATGGCTGGCAGCCTCTGGTTGCTTCAGGATGGGAACTAGTCACCAGAAAGACCAAGGTGCCATTAGAGGGTTGGGACTTAACAGCCTCATTCCCGACCTCCAGGGAGGGGAGAGGGGTGGAAGATTAAGTTGATCACCAGTGGCCAATGATTTAATCAATCATACCTATGTAATGGAGCTTCCATAAAATCCCCAAGGGACTGGGTTTGGATAGCTTCCAGATAGCTGAATATATGGAGGTTCCTGGAGGGTGGTGACCCAAGGAGGGCATGGAAGCTCTGAGCCCCTTCCCCAGTACCTCACCCTATGCATCTCTTCATCTCTATCCTTTGCAATATCCTTTATAATAAACTGGTCAACATTAGGTATTTCCCTGAGTTCTGTGAGCCTTTCTGACAAATTAATCAAACCCAAAGAGGGGGTCATGTGAACCCAAACTTGAAGCCCATCTGTCAGAAGTTCTGGAGGCCTGAATTTGCGACTGGTGTCTGAAGGGCCTGGGAACAGTCTTGTGAGACCTAGTCCTCAGCTTGTGGGATATGACGCTATCTGTAGGTAGATTTGTGTCAGAATTGAATTGGAGTACACCCAGCTGGTGTTTGCTGCAGAACTGATTGCTCACTTAGTGTGTGGGAAAACCCCACACATTTGAACATGGAAATATTCTTTGTTGATTGCCGTGATGTGAGAGCAAAGGAAAAAGTTTGTGTGTTTTCCCCTCAGAGCATATTTTAAAGCTAAGTTGCTAATAATTGCTTAAATTTACTATATTTGCCTTTATAAAAACTTTACATTATGTATGTTTAAAGCTTGAAGCTATTCAATTATAATATAAACGTGGATCTACAACTGAAGCATGTTATAATTTAAATAATTGAGTTTTACAAATTGGTTCATATAAAATCCTAGGCAATACTGTAAAATTATACAGACTGTCAACTTTTTCCACTTAAATCTTCTGAGCAAAATTTAAGGGTGTAGTAGTTTTCAAGTAATTTGAAATGTCAATATTAATATTTAGTTTTGTGATGTTTATGTGGGCATATTTTCTGATATAAAAAAATGACTTTCAGGAGTTGAGATCAATAAAATAAGGAGGTAATAAATACCTACATCTGTTTAAAGACATAAAATATACAATTTAACACTAAAGCTACTTGGTATAAAAAGTCAAAAGAAAAAGAATAAAAAGCCATCACAAAACACAATATATGCATGACATATATTTTTGTCTAAATATAAACTACATCAGCTTTTCTAGAGCTCAAGTTGAAATAATAAATAACTAATGTTTTATGAAAAATCATTATATGGTTTATTTAGACTTAATTTTGCTTTTACAACTTATTTTTAAACATTAAATAGCATTATAATTTTACTGGGATAAGGACATATAGTGTAGTACATTAAAGTTATATATAAAATAATGTTGCATATGAGAGAAAAAGCATAATAAATCAGAAACTATAAAAAGCTTTCATGAAAGAATAGGATAAAAATACTGTATTTCTCTAGTCTGTTCACTCTCTAATGTCTCTGGTTCTTTCATATCATCTTTCTTCCCTCAAATCTTTTAATATACCCTCCCTCATCATTTCCAACTAGTGACCTTGCTTTCTATTTCTTTAAGAAAAGAGATACGCTCAGACGAGAATTGCCAGTTTAAAGAACATTTATAAAGCTATCACCCACGTAATAACTAGCCCGCGCAAGAAATAGAGCCCTTTAACAACCTACTCCTCTCCCCCCGCCAATGATGATATCCCTCCTTCCATCTTAGGGGTAGCCCCCATGCTGACTTTTGTGATAATAATTTCTTTGCTTTTGTTTATAGGTTTTCTTCCTTATAAGCATCCCTAACCAACAGTTCTGTTTTACAGATGTTTGAACATTATATGCTTTATAAACTTGGAATTGTGACTATCTTGTTTCACTCCACATTGCTTGTGATACTCATCGATATTGCAGATAGCTGTAGTTGATCCATTTTTATTGTTTACAGTTTACCGTTGTACCATAATTTATTCATGATAAGTTTGAGGGTCATTCTGGTTGTTTGCAGGGTTTTCTTTCTTTCTTTTTTTCTTTCTTTTTTTTTTTTTTACAGTTTATTAGTTTTATTGATGCATAATAATTGTATATGTTTCTGGGGTACATTTGATATTTTGATACATGCATACAATATGTAATGGTCAAATCAAGGTAATTGGGATATCCATCAGCTCAAATTTATCATTTCTTTACGTGGGAAACATTCCAAATCTCTTCTAGCTATTTTGAAATACACAATAAATTGAATACTGTGGTCACTCTGTTGTGCAGAGCTTATTCCTTCTCTCTAACTCTATTTTTGCATCCATTAACCAATCTCTCTTCATTCGCCCCTCTGCAGGACCCTTCCCAGCCTCTGTTAACCACAGTTCTACTCTCCACCACCTTGAGATCAACTTTTTTAGCTCCCCCATATGAGTGAGGACTTGTGATATTTGCCTTTCTGTGCCTGGATTATTTCACTTCACATTTCACTTCACATAATGTCCTCTGAGCACATCTATGTTGCCAGAAATGACAGGATTGCATTAGTTTTTTTTTTTTTTTATTATACTTTAAGTTCTGGGATACATGTGCAGAACCTGCAGGTTTGTAACATAGGGGTACATGTGCCATAGTGGTTTGCTGCACACATCAATCCGTCATCTACATTAGGTATTTCTCCTAATGCTATCCCTCCCCTTGCTCCCCGTTCCCAGACAGGCCCCAGTGTGTGATGTTCCCCTCCCTGTGCCCATATGTTCTCGTTGTTCAACTCCCACTTATGATTGAGAGTGTGCAGTGTTTGGTTTTCTGTTCCTGTATTAGTTTGCTGAGAATGATAGTTTCTAGCTTCATACATGTCCCTGCAAAAGACATTAACTCATTCCTTTTTATGGCTGCATATTATTCCATGGTGTATATATGCCACATTTTCTTTATCCAGTCTATCATTGATGGGTATTTGGGTTGGTTCCGAGTCTTTGCTATTGTGAATAGTGCAGTAGTAAACATATGTGTGCATGTGTCTTTGAAGAAGAATGATGTATAATCCTTTGGGTATATACCCAGTAATGAGATTGCTGAGTCAAATTGTATTTCTAGTTCTAGATCCTTGAGGAATCACCATACTTTCTTCCACAATGGTTGAACTAATTTATACACCCACCAACAGTGTAAAAGCATTCCTATTTCTCCACATCCTCTCCAGCATCTGTTGTTTCTTGACTTTTTAATGTTCGCCACTCTAACTGGCGTGAGATGGTGTCTCATTGTGGTTTTGATTGACATTTCTCTAATGACCAGTGATGATGAACTTTTGTGTGTGTGTGTTTGTTGGCCGCATAAATGTCTTCTTTTGAAAAGTGTCTGTTCATATCCTGTGCCCACTTTTTGATGGGGTTTTTGTTTTTTTCTTATACAGTTGTTTAAGTTCCTTGTAGATTCTGGATATTAGCCCTTTGTCAAATGGATAGATGTCAAAAATATTCCCCCATTCTGTAGGTTGCCTGTTCTCTTGGATGAGAGTTTCTTTTGCTGTGCAGAAGCTCTTTAGTTAGTTAGATCCCCTTTGTCAATTTTGGCTTTTGTTTTAATTGCTTTTTGCATTTTACTCATGAAGTCATTGCCCATGCCTATGTCCTGAATGGTATTGCCTAGGTTTTCTTCTAGGGTTTTTATGGTTTTAGGTCTTACGTTTAAATCTTTAATCCAATTCGAGTTAATTTTTGTATAAGGTGTAAGGAAGGGGTCCAGTTTCAGTTTTCTGCATATGGCTAGCCTGTTTTCCCAACACCATTTATTAAATAGGGAATCCTTTCCCCATTGCTTTTGTCAGGTTTGTCAAAGATCAGATGGTTGTAGATGTGTGGTGTTATTTCTGAGGCCTCTGCTCTGTTCCATTGGTCTATATGTCTGTTTTGGTACCAGTACCATGCTGTTTTGGTTACTGTGGCCTCGTAGTATATTTTGAAGTCAGGTAGTGTGCCTCCAGCTTTGTTCTTTTTGCTTAGGATTGTCTTGGCAATGCGGGCTCTTTTTTGGTTACATAGGAATTTTTTTTTTTCTTTTTGAGACGGAGTTTCGCTCTCGTTGCCCAGGCTGGAGTGCAGTGGTGTGATCTCAGCTCACCACGACCTCTGCCTCCCAGGTTCAAGTTATTCTCCTGCCTCCCAGGTTCAAGTTATTCTCCTGCCTCAGCCTCCCGAGAAGCTGGGATTACAGGCATGCGCCACCTCACCCAGCTAATTTTATATTTTTAGTAGAGATGGGGTTTCTCCATATTGGTCAGGCTGGTCTCGAACTCCCCACCTCAGGTAATCCACCTGCCTCGGCCTCCCAAAGTGCTGGGATTACAGGCATGAGTCACTGCGCCCAGCTTCCATATGAAATTTAAAGTAGCTTTTTTCTAATTCTGTGAAGAAAGTCAATGGTAGCTTGAAGGGAATAGCATTGAACCTATAAACTACTTTGGGCAGTATGGCCGTTTTCATGATATTGACTCTTCCTATCCATGGGCATGGAATGTTTTTCCATTTGTTTGTGTCCTCTCTTATTTCCTTGAGCAGTGGTTTGTAGTTCTCCTTGAAGAGGTCCTTCACATCCTTTGTAAGTTGTATTCCTAGGTATTTTATTATCTTTGTAGTGATTGTGAATGGGAGTTTGCTCATGATTTGGCTCTCTGTCTATTATTTGTGTCTAGGAATGCTTATGATTTTTGCACATTGATTTTGTATCCTGAGACTTTGCTGAAGTTGCTTATCAGCTTAAGGAGCTTATGGGCTGAGACCATGGGGTTTCTAAATATGCTATCATGTCATCTGCAAACAGAGAGAATTTGACTTCCTCTCTTCCTATTTGAATACGCTTTATTGCTTTCTCTTGCCTGATTGTCCTGGCCAGAACTTCCAATACTATGTTGAATAGGAGTGGTGAGAGAGGGCATCCTTGTCTTGAGCCGGTTTTCAAAGGGAATACTTCCAGCTTTTGCCCATTCAGTATGATATTGACTGTGGGTTTGTCATAAATAGCTCTTATTATCTTGAGATATGTTTCATCAATTCCTTGTTTATTGAGTGTTTTTAGCATTAATGGGTGTTGAATTTTATCGAAGGCCTTTTCTGCATCTATTGACATAATCATATGGTTTTTGTCATTGGTTCTGTTTATGTGATGGATTACGTTTATTGATTTGCGTGCGTTGAACCAGCCTTACATCCCAGGGATGAAGCTGACTTGATTGTGGTGGATAAGCTTTTTGATGTGTTGCTGGATTCGGTTTGCCAGTATTTTATTGAGGATTTTCACATTGATGTTCACTAGGGATACTGGCCTGAAATTTTCTTTTTTTGTGTGTCTCTGTCAGGTTTTGGTATCAGGATGATGCTGGCCTCATAAAATGAGTTAGGGCGGAGTCCGTCTGTTTCTATTGTTTGGAATAGTTTCAGAAGGAATGGTATAAGCTCCTCTTTGTACCTCTGATAGAATTCGGCTGTGACTCCATCTGGTCCTGGGCTTTTAGGTTGGTAGGCTATTAATTACTGCCTCAATTTCAGAACTTGTTATTGGTCTATTCAGGGATTCGAGTTCTTCCTGGTTTAGACTTGGGAGGGTGTATGTGTCCAGGAATTTATCCATTTCTTCTAGATTTTCTAGTTTATTTGCATAGAGGTATTTGTAGTATTCTCTGATGAGAGTTTGTATTTCTGTGGGATCAGTGGTGATCTCCCCTTTATCGTTTTTTATTGTGTCTATTTGATTCTTCTCTCTTCTCTTCTTTATTAGTCTGGCTAGAGGTCTATCTATTTTGTTAATCTTTTCAAAAAATCAGCTCCCGGATTCATTGATTTTTTGAAGGGTTTTTTGTGTCTCTATCTCCTTCAGTTCTGCTCTGATCTTAGTTATTTCTTGTCTTCTGCTAGCTTTTGAATTTGTTTGCTCTTGCTTCTCTAGTTCTTTTAATTATGATGTTAGGGTGTCGATTTTAGATCTTTCCTGCTGTCTCCTGTGGGCATTTAGTGCTATAAAGTTCCCTTTACACATCGCTTTAGCTGTGTCCCAGAGATTCTGGTACGTTTTGTCTTTGTTCTCATTGGTTTCAAAGAACTTATTTATGTCTGCCTTAATTTCATTATTTACCCAGTAGTCATTCAGGAGCAGGTTGTTCAGTTTCCATGTAGTTGTGCAGTTTTGAGTGAGTTTCTTAATCCTGAGTTCTAGTTTGATTGCACTGTGGTTTGAGAGATGGTTTATGATTTCTGTTCTTTTGCATTTGCTGAGGAGTGTTTTACTTCCAATTATGTGGTCAGTTTTAGAATAAGTGCTATGTGGTGCTGAGAAGTATGTATATTCTGTTGATTTTGGTGGAGTTCTGTAGATGTCTATTAGGTCCACTAGGTCCAGAACTGAGTTCAAGTTTTGAATATTCTTGTTAATTTTCTGTCTCGTTGATCTGTCTAATATTGAAAGTGGGTTGTTAAAGTCTCCCACTATTATTGTGTGGGAGTCTAAGTGTCTTTGTAGGTCTCTAAGAACTTGTTTCATGAATCTGGGTGCTCCTGTATTGGGTGCATATATATTTAAGATAGTTAGCTCTTCTTGTTGCATTGATCCCTTTACCATTATGTAATTCCCTTCTTTGTCTTTTTTGATCTTTGTTGGTTTAAAGTCTGTTTTATCAGAGACTAGGATTGCAACCTCTGTTTATTTTTGCTTTCCATTTGCTTGATCTTCCTCCCTCCCTTTATTTTGAGCCTATGTGTGTCTTTGCACGTGAAATGGGTCTCCTGAATACAGCCCACTGATGGGTCTTGACTCTTTATCCAATTTGCCAGTCTATGCCTTTTAATTGGGGGCATTTAGCCCATTTACATTTAAGGTTAATATTGTTATGTGTGAATTTGACCCTGTCATTAGGATGCTAGCTGGTTATTTTGCCCATTACTTAATGCAGTTTCTCATAGTGTCGATGGTCTTTACATTTTGGTTTGTTTTTGCAGTGGCCGGTACCAGGTTTTTCTTTCTGTATTTAGTTCTTCCTTCAGGAGGTGTTGTAAGGCAGGCCTGATGGTGACAAAATTCCTTAGCATTTGCTTGTCTATAAAGGATTTTATTTCTCCTTTGCTTATGAAGCTTAATTTGGCTGGATATGAAATTCTGGTTTGAAAATTCTTTTCTTTAAGAATGTTGAATATTGGCCCTCACTCTCTTCTGGCTTGAAGGGTTTCTGCAGAGAGATTTGTTGTTAGTCTAATGGGCTTCCCTTTGTGGGTAACCTGACCTTTCTCTCTGGCTTCCCTTAACATTTTTTCCTTCATTTCAACCTTGGTGAATCTGACAGTTATGTGTCTTGGGATTGCTCTTCTCGAGGAGTATCTTTGTGGTGTTCTTTCTATTTCCTGAATTTGAATGTTGGCCTATCTTGCTATGTTGGGGAAGTTCTCGTGGATGTTATCGTGAAGTGTGTTTTCCAACTTGGTTCCATTCTCCCCATCACTTTCAGGTCCACCAATCAAACATAGGTTTGTTCTTTTCACATAGTCCCATATTTCTTGGAGGCTTTTTTTTGGTTCCTTTCATTCTTTTTTCTCTAATCTCATCTTCATGCTTCATTTCATTAAGCTGATCTTCAATCTCTGATATCCTTTCTTCCGCTTGATCGATTTGGCTATTGATACTTGTATATAATTCATGAAGTTCTCATGCTGTGTTTTTCAGCTCCATCAGGTCATTTATGCTCTTCTCTAAAGTGGTTTATTCTAGTTAGCAATTCCTCAACCTTTTATCAAGGTTCTCAGCTTCCTTGGATTGGGTTATAACATGCTCCTTTAGCTTGGAGGAATTTGTTATTACCGACATTCTGAAGCCTACTTCTGTCAATTCGTCAAACTCATTCCCTGTCCAGTTTTGTTCGCTTGCTGGCGAGGAGTTGTAATCCTTTGGAGGAGAAGAGGCATTCTGGTTTTTGGAATTTTCAGTCTTTTTGCGTTGTTTTTTCCTCATCTTCGTGGGTTTATCTACCTTTCGTCTTTGCTGTTGGTGACCTTCGGATGGAGTTTTTGCGTGTTCGTCCTTTTTGTTGCTGTTGATGGTATTGCTTTCTGTTTGTTGGTTTTCCTTCTGTCAGTCAGGCCACTCTTCTGCAGGTCTGCTGCAGTTTGCTGGGGGTCCACTCCAGACCCTGTTCATCTGGGTATCACTAGTGGAGGCTGTAGAACCACAAAGATTGCTTCCTGCTCCTTCCTCTGGAAGCTTTGTCCCAGAGGGGCACCAGCCAGATGCCAGCTGGAGCTGTCCTGTATGAGGTGTCTGTCGACCCCTGCTGGGAGGTGTCTCCATGTCAGGAGGCACGGGTGTCAGGGACCCACTTGAGGAGGCAATCTGTGCCTTAGCAGAGCTAGAGCACTGTGCTGGGAGATCCACTGCTCTCTTCAGATCCAGCATGCAGGAATGTTTAAGTCTGCTGAAACTGCGCCCACAGCCGCCCCTTCTCCCAGGCGCTCTGTCCCAAGGAGATGGGGGTTTTATCTATAAGTCCCTGACTGGGACTGCTGCCTTTCTTTCAGAGATGCCCTGCCCAGAGAGGAGGAATCTAGAGAGGCAATCTGGCTACAGTGGCTCTGTGGCACTGCAGTGGGCTCCGCCCAGTCAGAACTCCCCAGAGGCTTTGTTTACACTGTGAGGGGAAAACCTGTCTGCTCAAGCCTCAGTAATGGCAGATCTCCTCTCCCCCCACCAAGATCGAGCATCCCAGGTCAACTTCAGACTTTTGTGCTGGCAGCAAGAACTTCAAGCCAGTGGATGTTAGCTTGCTGGGCTCCGTGAGGCTGGGATCCGCTGAGCAAGACCACTTGGCCCCCTGGCTTCAGTCCCCTTTCCAGAAGAATGAATGGTTCTGTCTCACTGGTGTTCCAGGCTTCACTGGGATATGAAAAACAACAACAACAACAACAACACCAACAAAAAACAAAACTCCTACGGCTAGCTCAGTGTCTGCCCAAACAGCTGCCCAGATTTGTGCTTGAAACCCAGGGCCCGTGTGGTGTAGGCACCTGAAGGAATTTCCTGGTCTTTTGAGTTGCAAAGACCTTGGGAAAAGCTTAGTATCTGGGCCAGATAGCACAGTCCCTCATGGCACAGTCCTTCATGGCTTCCCTTGGCTACGGGAGGGAGTTCCCCGACCCCTTGAGCTTCCTGGGTGAGGCGACACCCCACCCTGCTTCTGCTCGCCCTCCATGGGCTGCACCCACTGTCTAACCAGTCCCAATGAGATGAACCCGGCACCTCAGTTGGAAATGCAGAAATCACCCACCTTCTGCATTGGTCTCGCTGAGAGCTGCACACTGGAGCTGTTCCTATTCAGCCATCTTGCCCAGGAGTCTCGCATTCCTTTTTTATAGCTCAATGCTATTAAAATGTGTACATATACAATATTTTCTTTATCCATTTATTGATTGATGGACACTTAGGTTGATTCCATAACTTGTGTCTTGTGAATAGTGCTGCAATAAACATAGGAGTGCAGATATCTCTTCAATATACGGTTTAAAACATTTTTCTTTTTGGAAACATACACAGCAGCAAGATTGCTGAATCATAATGACAGTGCTATTTTTAGTTTTTTGAGGAACACCCATACCGTTTTCCATAATGTCTGTACCAACTTACATTCTCACTAACAGTGTATGAGCGTTCCGCTTTCTCCACATCCTTGCCATCATCTGTCATTTTTTTGTCTTTTTGATAATGGTCATTTTAACTGGGGTGAGATGAAATCCAATTTTTGACTGTTACAAAACAGTGCTACCATGATTTTTCTTGGTAATGTACATAAACACAGATATCTCCGGGGGATTTATGTAGAATTTCTGGTTTATGGAATATGAGCACCTTCAATTTAATTGGATGATGCCTATCTTTTCCTAATGGCATGTACCAATTCACACCCTTACTAGCCAGGTTTAACAGTTCCCATTTCTCCACCTGCTGGCCAACACTTGGTATTATCAGACTTCTTAATTTTTGCCTGTCTAATGGGTGTAAATGGCATCTTCTAATTTGATTTTCCTGATTACTAATAATGTTGAGCATCTTTTCACGTGCCTATTGAACGTTAGTATTTCCTCTTTTGTGAAGCATTTATTCAAGACATTTGCCATTTTTTCCTGTTGAGTTGTGTAACTTTTTCAAATTAATTTGTAGAAGCTGTTTTAATTTTAGTTCTTTCTCCTTTATATGTGTTCCATATATCTCTCCCCACTTTGTCACTTATTTTTCCATTTTAATGATTTCTTCTGATAAACATAAGTTCTAATTATAAGGTAGATATCGAAGTTATCAATCCTTTTTTATGGTAAGTGCTTTTTGTGTCTTTTCAATGAAATCGTTCTATACCCCAATATCATGAAGATATTCTTTTATACTATAATAGCATTTAAAATTTTTATGGTTTTGACTTTCACATTTATGCTTTTAATATACTTGGAATTGATTTTCATGTAGAATATGAGAATAGAGGTCCAATGTTTTCTTTACGAATATCCAATCCCAGCCTCACGGAGCCCAGCAAGCTAAAAGGCTGAAAAGCCTTTTCTTCTCCCATTCAGTTACAATGCCAACTCTGTCAAATATCAAGTGTTCATATATTTTTGGGAAGATTTCTGACCTGTCTGTTCTATTCTACCAGTTTATTTATCTAATCATGTGCCAATACAGCATTGCCTTATTACCTGTAAAAGTAATACTAATAAATGTCTTGATATCTGACAGGGGAAGTCTTCCCACCTCATTCTTATTCCTCAAGAGTTTCTTAACTATTCTTATCAATATGCACAGAAATAGATGCTGAAATTTTCCTTTCACAAAATTACTGTTGAGATTTTAATTTCAGCAAAACTTAACTGTTGAGTTTTAATGTAAACAAAAATAATGGTTGAAATTCTAATTTTAACATTTCTCCAAGTTTCATAATATTCTTCATAGTGTTCAACATATCTTTTTTGGGATTTTTATTTGTTGCTTAATTTTTAAACAATTACTAATAGTAAAGTAGATTATCATAAATGGGATTATAATGAGTTTCTTCATATAATGTCCTTCTATTTTAAAAGAAAAATATGTATCTGTTAAGAAATCAGTTTATATGTGTTGATGCCTCATGTTGACATATTCAGTATAACATATATTGATTAATATAATGTACTGTTATTATCTATAAAGATGCTACTAATTCATTAGGTTTTCAAAAAGTAAACAAACCTTAAAAAATTTATTATGATAATGGAGATGAAGTACAAATGGGTCAACTCTGAGATAGAGTACATGAAAGCTCAAGATACCTGTATCCAACTGCCTACCTGATGTTGTCACTGACACATAGGCATTCCAAACTTAATATGTCAAAGATTAAACTATTTATTCTCCTTACCAATCTGTCCCTAGTCTTTCCACTTCCAATGGTATCATCATTTTCTGGTACTTTCAACACAAAGGATACTATCATATAGGGAATGTGACTCTCTCACTCATTACTTTTCCAGTGCCCAGATTGTCATGCACATAGTAAGTGCTCAATAGATATTTGTAGAATGAATGGATGAATGGGCCCTGCCCTCCAAACATGTTTGATTAAAAATCATTCAAGAATATACACAAAGTAGTATATGAAAAAATGACAGACTTCTGTCCTTTCTTTTCAATTATTAGACCCACAGCCTTAGTTCAGTCTTTCCTGATTTTATACCTGAAGAACTGCCACAACTCTTTTTATTGGCTCTTCTTGTCACCTTCCAATGTTAATAGCTTACAAGATAAAATCCAAACCACTTGGCATGACATTCAAGGTCCTCCATAATCTGACACCAGCCTACCTTTTTCACCTCATTTTCCTCTGCTTAAATATTATGAATCTCGATGTCCCAACTACACAAGACTACTGGATGTTTCCCAAATGTGCCCTACATTTCTCTTTGTTCTTCTTTTCTCGTCTTCCTGGAATTCCATTGCCCCCATTTCTTCCTTCAACAAATGCTATCCGTTTTTAAAGGCCCAATTCAAATGTCATTTCCTCTATGCAGGCTTCTTGGACTCTCTCAGATAGAATTAGGCTTCCCTCTTTTCCACTTTCCCCTGGTACTTATCAACCCTGATGTAACATTTAAAATCATAGATGTCTTAGAATTATAATATTAGATTTAGGAGTGGTCTTGGTGATCATGTGATCCAACTTCTTCATGTTATCGAGGGCCAGAGCTAGAAGAATCCAGGTCTTTTAATTTGCCTTGACTCGTGATTATGTATGTATGTGTTTTTTATCCTCTACCTGACATCACTGGGCAGAAATAGGGTGTTATTCATCTTTGTGTTCTTATTCATGATACTTAATAAAATATATTGCACATAGTGGATATACCATAAGTATGTTTTAATTGACTTAAGATCGGAGGGATGGATAAAGTAGAGGTAGCATTCATAGTATTGTACTCTGTACCAGGTACTATGCCAAAGTTTTACAAGAATTACCTGATTGATCAAACAGTCTTATGAGATAAGCACCATTTGTAGCTTTATTTGCCCAAGACTTCATAGCCAGTAAGTTGTAGAATCTGGACAAAAATAAAATTCCTGTGGCTCCAGATTCTTTGTTCTTAGTCATTGTGCTATAGTGCAAAACAACAAGGTGGGAACTCAAAGATTTTGGGTCTAGAATACGACTGACGGATGAATTTGGCATGAAAGACTAACTTTTATTTCCTGGAGGACATAGTAGCTGGGTTTGGGAAGATAGTTTGGGACTATATTGTGGAAGGCTCTGAATGCCAAGCATGGTATGAGAAGTTACCTCCCTTCCCTAGCTCTTCATCTGCACCAGTCTAGATCACCGTCTGAGGCGCAACTCAAACAGTACTTATCGTTTGAAGACTTCCAGAATCTTCCGAGTCACAATGAATTTCCCCTTCTCCCACAGCACTTTGTTCATACCTTTGTTATAATACATAATATTACTTTCTTTCTTTTATTTTTTTTTGAGACGGAGCCTCACTCTGTTACCCAGGCTGGAGCGCAGTGGTGTGACCTCGCCTCCCCTGGGTTCAAGCGATTCTCCTGCCTCAGCTTCCGAGTAGCTGGGACTACAGGCATGCACCACCATGCCCCACTGGCTTTTGTATTTTTAGTAAAGACGAGGTTTCACCATGTTGCCCAGGCTGGTCTCGAACTCCTGACTTCAGGAGATCCACCAGCCTCGGCCTCCCAGAGTGCTGGGATTACAGGTGTGAGCCACTGAGCCCAGCCAATATGACTTTCTTAACAGAAATATTTTGCGGCTGTATCTGTTTTCTTCACATTTTGTAAATTCCTTGAGAGCAGGCACTTTATTTACAATTGTATACCTCTTTTTATTTCACAACTGATGCATAGTAGATGCTTGTCTTAGTCCATTTTGTGTTGCTATAAGTGAAAACCTGAAACTGGGTAATTTACAAAGAAAAGAGGTTTATTTAGCTCATGGTTCTGCAGTCTGGGAAGTTTAAGATTAGGCAGCTGCATCTTGTAGCTTCTGATGAGGGCCTTGTACTGTGGCAAAACATGGCAGAGAAATGGAAGGGAAACCAGGTCCCTGCAAAGAGAGTAAAACACCAAACACGAGACGCAACCTCACTTTACAACAACTTGCACTTGCATAACCAATTCAGTCCCACAAAGAGTAAGAACTGACTCACTCCCACCAGACTGCTTTAATCCCTTCATGAGAGTGAATCCCTAATGACCCAGAAGCCTGTTAAATATTCCACCCCCTCTCAACACTGTTACATTGGGGACCAAGTCTCAATATGAGTTTTGGTGGGCACAAACCATATTCAAATCATAACAATGCTCAATAAATATTAGTTGAATTAAATGTTTCATTGGGAGAATATAGACATAAATAAGGCATGTTTTCTGCTCTCAAGAGAAGCCAACATTCTATCAAGGGAAACAGTACATTATTCCATATGAGAAGCTATACTAGTGACATGTATAAGGCACGAGGAATTCAGCGATCAATTAGAAAATGCAATAGGAAAAATAACCCATTCATGATATTACCAAAATCTATAAGGCAGCTAGGAAGATAGCTAACAGATGTATAAACCGTTATACAGAAAAGTATGAGATTGTACTAAAGGAAATTTAATAAAAGTCAGAAAGTGGAGGAATATTCTTGTCAAGAACTACAAAAGGTCTAGAATTTGACCCTATTTACAAACTTTCAAATTAGCCTGACACACACAGTTTCATGTATTCTGTCAGAAGACATGAGAATCTTGGGTGAGAGGCAAAGGACTTTATTACTCAGAAAAAGCAGTAGCTAGAACTTCCTGTTGGCTTGTGTTCCTTCCCAATGCCCCCCAAATCCCACAAGGGCAATGCAAAGGACCAATGATGGATGGCTGCACAGTGGGTTGCATTACAGGAAAGAAACAATGCATTTGGAGGATCCACTGCTTTTATAGAAAATGGAAATAAGCCTGCTGTTTGTGATGTTTCCCCGTCCTTCAGGGTTTCTCACTGAAAACATGGTCCTGAGAATGGCCAAGGGGAAGAGTTATCAGTGCCTTACATTTTTGGCATACTCAGCAAGAGTACACATGAATGCTTAGGGATCATGATGGGTTGTCTTTCCCAACAATATTCCATTTGTATGTGTGGAAACTTTAAGTCAGCAAATTGGTAATTCTTCTCAAATTAATCCATAAATCCAATATTATTCCAATCAAAATATTAACAGGCCAATTTTTTTGTGGAATTTGAAACACTGATTACAAAACTGGAAAAGGCACATATAGTAAATTGTTATATGAATGAAGTGACATTGCAAAGGAGTGAAAAACGGATGAATAATTTAATAAATGTGATTGGGACCATTGTTTCCCTTCTCGGAGAAAAATCTAGATCCATGCCTTATACAAAATAAAATCCAGATATATAAAAGACCAAAGTACACAACAAAAACCTTAAAGCTAATAAAAAATCATGTCCTCATAGTAGATAATTTTCTAAACAAAATCCAAAAACACAAGTTTTAAAGCAAAAGATTGATATATTTGATTCGACAAACATTGTATAATAAAAGACGTGAGAAATAACGTTAGTGTTAAAAGACGAGCAATGATTGGTACAGGCTTTTTGGAAAACTAGTTGGCTCTATCTACTGAAGCTGAACCTATGCATTCCCTATGACCAGCAACTCCACTTCTTGGTATATACCCAAGAAAAGTGCATATGTATATTCACTAAGGACATCATGAATATGCTCTTACAGCATTATTTGTAATAGCCCCACACTGAAAAAAAAAACCCAAGAGCCCACAAACAGTAGAATGAATAAATAAATTGTAGTATATTCATACATTAAAATGTAGCACATAAAGGAGAATTAACTACAAATTCACGACAACATGGATGAATCTCACAAACCTAATGTTGAGCAAAAGAATCCAGACACAGAGGAGTATATACTGAAAGATCCCATTTATTTAAAGCAGAAAAGAGGCAAAACTAATAATCAGGAGAGTGGTTATCATCCTTGGGCATAGTGACTGGAAAGGAGCACAAAAGAAGCTTATGGCGGGGAGGGGGGAGGTTGATAATGTACTGTGTCTTGATCTGAGAGCTGGTTATATGGGTGTCTTTACTTTGTGAACATTTATCAAGATATACACCTAAGATATGTATGTATGTATATTGTGCTTAAATAAAAGATTTTGAAAATCTGCCTAACGGGGTACTTTCTTATATATGGCTCTCACCAGTAGAGTTGCATGCATACCAAAAGTCATGTGTTTCCTCAAACAGGTTTATTTCAGTTACATTTGCTGTAAATGAACATAATATGTATGCAAAAAAGAAGACCAGCAACAGATTTAGAGAAACTTTTTGCAAAATGTATTGCTGACCAATAATTAGATAGAGAATATGCAAAGAACCCCTAAGAAGCAATACTTGAAAAACAAACAACTTAAAGGATGAATAGGTAAATGACCTGAAAAGGTACTTCACAGAAAAGGAAATGTGTATAACCAGGAAACCTATAAAAAGATGCTTATCCTCGTTCATGTCCTTTGCGGGGACATGGATGAAGCTGGAAGCCATCATTCTCAGCAAACTAATACAGGAACAGAAAACCAAACACCGCATGTTCTCACCCATAAGTGAGAGTTGAACAATGAGAACATTTGGGGACAGAGAGGGGAACATCACACACTGGGGCCTGTCGGGGAGCGGGGGGCAAGGGGAGGGATAGCATTAGGAGAAATACCTAATGTAGATGACGGGTTGATGGGTGAAGCAAACCACCATGGCACATGTATACCTATGTAACAAACCTGCATGTCCTGCACATGTATCCCAGAACTTAAAGTCAATTCAAAAAAATATGTTCATCCTCATGAAATAATCTGGGACATACAGATTCAAACACTAGGGAGATACTCACTTTCACCCATTAGATTGGCTAAACACGTCTGAAAATACTAAATATTGGCAAGAATGTGGGAAAATGGGACTCATACACTGCTGGTATGAATGTAAATTGATGCAATTACTGTGGAAACTTATTTGGCAGTGTGTAGTCAGGTTGAAGATGCATGTACTATGTCATCTAGTAATTTCAATTCCAGGAGACATGTTTATAGACTAAGAGGAGGCTATTGCAAGAACATGAACTGCTGCATTGCTCGTAATAGAAAAAATGGAAGCAACTTAAATGTCTATGAGGATGGAAATGCATTAGTGAGCTATGGAATATTCATATAACGGAATATTATATATCACTTAAATGCACCTCTATCAGTTACAGTATAAACATAGGTAAAATGCTTAGAAACTCATAATGTTGCGTGAAAATTCACAATGTTGTGTAGAAGAAGAAGTTGTAGAAGATTACACACAGATGTGATCTAACTTGTCATAATGCAAAAATCACCAGAAAATGACTCATTTAACAAATCTTTATTGTAGGCACAATTCTAGGTACTTGGGATCAGTGAAGAAAGCAGAGATTTCTTCCCTTGTAGACATTACATTTCAATGTGGGAAGACTGAAATAAGATAATTAGCATAAGTAAATAAATTATATAGTGTGTTAGATGGTGATGAAGCAAAAACAGAGGATGGTAAGGGGGATAGAGAAAATAGGGTGGGCAGTTTGCAGCATTAAGTAGGATGGTTCAGGTAGGTCTCATTGATACAGTGAGATTTGAGCCTTGAAAATGTGATAGAATTTAAACGAGTGGCTCTATTGGAAAAGAGCCCTCCTTGCTGGAGGAACAGACATTGCCATGGTCCTATGGCAAGAGTGAGCCCGGGCTGTTTGAAGGATAGCAAGAAGGCCACAGCTGTGGCAGAATGAGGAGAGCAGATGAGAGGTCAGAGATATAATGGAGAACCATAAAATGTCAGGCTTCTGCAGGGACTTTGACTCTGACTGCAAGTGGAATATGGTGTCTTTGCAGGATTTTGAGCAGAGAAATGTCATGATTTGATTTATATTTTAAAATGCTCTCTTTAATTTTTGTGTTGAGAATGTACAACTGTAGGTGAATGAGAGTGGAAGCAGAGAGGCATGTTAGAAAGCTGTTGTAGTTATCCAGATGAGAGATGATGGTGGATTCAACCTTACGTGTACCAGTGGAGATGGTGAGATGTGGTTGGATTTTGGATGCATTTTGAAGTAGAGCCAAAATGATTTCCTGATGGATTGGAGAGAAAGAAAGAAATTGAAGGTGATGTTAAGGTTTTCGGCTCAAGCCAATGTACAGCTGGAGTTGCCATCAATTGAAGTGAGGAAGGCAGTAGGAGCAATAGGTTTTAGAGAACAGATCAGGAGTTCTGCCTATGACATTTTGAGTTTGAAATGCCCAATAGACATTTGAGTGGAAGTGCTGAGTAGGCAGTTGTATATATCAGACAGGAGTTTAGGATGAAGATCTGGCCTGCAGACATGAAGCTGGAAGTTAACCTAGAAATATTTTGTATTAGCTATTGGACTGGAAGAGATCACCAAGGGAGTATACATAGAAATGCAAAGAACAGGGATGGAGCCCTGGGGCATTCTCATTTTAAGAGGTTTGGAAGAAGAGGGGCCAGTAAAGGAAACTGAGAAGAAGCAGTCAGTGAGATGAGAGAGTGTGGTGTCCTGGGAGCCAAGGGAAGAAAGTGAACCAAAGAGGAGTGACTCATTACCCGTGCCCAATGCTGCTGATAGGTTAAGTAAGGTGAGCTTAAGTCAGGTGAGGATCATTGTATTGAACAATGTGAAGTCACTCATGACCATAACCATGACAGGAGCAATTTCAACTGATTTGTGGAGGTGGACCCACAAATCAGGTGGACCCTGATTAGAATGTGTCCAAGAGAGAATGGGAGGAGGAAAATTGAGGACATTGAATAGAGAACACTATTACAAAGGGATGAGAGAGTAGTCAAACTAGGTATCTGGAGGAAGAACTTTCCTGATAGATGAAACAGACATTGCAAAGGCTCTAAGACAATAGTGAGTATGGCTTGTTTGAGGAACAGCAGGGAGGCTACAGCTGGGGCAGAGTGAGTGAGGAACAGAACATGCAGAGAGAGTGGGAGATAGGAAACGATGGTCATCTGGGGCTCCCTCTTGGCCCCAAACTAATGTAGGTAGAAGGCCTAAGGGAATGTAGTCTTAGACAGGAACACTGGTTCCAACAAAGCCTTATATTGTGTATAGAAACATATTTCATATGTATCTGTCAAAGAGATTTGCATCAAAGGGGAGCAAAGAAATTGGGTCATGGTAGGTGGGAAAGTGGAGCCAAGAGAAAAAATATATATATATATGTATATATAAAACAATTTACTATATATGCTTTTTCCAATTTTGTAATCAATACTTCAAATTCCACAAAAAATTGACCTGTTTATATATATATACGTATACAGTGTACACATGATGAGTATTTGTGTGTGTTATATAGTAAAGATGAGAAATAACAGTATAATTGAATCTTGATTGAAATGACCCAGTAGAGAGCACAACATTGATAATGCTGGAGTTAGGGGAGAGAAAGAAGGTAGT
Organism: Pongo pygmaeus; assembly: GCF_028885625.2. Taxonomy (NCBI): domain Eukaryota; kingdom Metazoa; phylum Chordata; class Mammalia; order Primates; family Hominidae; genus Pongo; species Pongo pygmaeus. The sequence goes on from NC_072396.2 coordinate 108,017,046, forward strand.
GATATCATTCAGTTGATGGGAGAAGAAGATATCTAGTGGGAAAGGAGAGTGGCTGGCTTTACAGTGCAGTCTGGAAATATCATTATATTAATTTGCTAAGATTGCTATAACAAAATACCACACACTGAGTAGCTTAAACAACAGGCATTTGTGGTCTCACAGGGTTGGTTTCTTCTGAGGCTTCTTTCCTTTACTTGTAGATGGCCATCTTCTCCCTGTGTCTTTACATGGTCAGCCCTCAGTCTGTGTTATCTGTGTCCTTATCTCTTCTTATAAAGGCACGAGTAGTATTGGGTTAGGACCCATCTTAATGACCTCGCTTTGACTTTAGAGGTAATTATGTCACATTATGAGGTACTGGGGGTTAGGACTCCAACATATGAATTTTGGAGGGATACAATTCCGCCCATAATAATCATATATGATATCAACAGGAAGACCATGTGTATGGATGTGGGTGCAGATAGGTGAAGTGATGTGGTGGTAGGAGTCTCTAGAAGTTCTCTTCTGATGGCTTCAATTTTCTAGTGAAACAGGAAGCAGTGGAAGAGTTAGTTAGGATATGGAGGCAGTGTTAGGAGTTTGAGGAGAAAGAAGTTGCAAAATAATAACTTGGAAAAGTCAGAAAGTTAAGGGACAGGAGACCTGTAGCATGATTGCCTAGCAGCATTAAAGTCTGGTTGGAGTTCATGGTCATGAAGTTAAACTGACAGTTGTCACGTGGTTGTGAATTTTCCCCTAGCCAGCTTTAGCTGTATGGGTGCAGGCTCATGGGGATGTAGCTGGATTTAGCCAGGGGTTGTGTTTTCGCCAAGCAACACAAAGTGCGAGAGGGGCAGGATAGTGGAGGGTATATGTAGAGGAGTGGTTGTAAAGACTGGGCATGACATCTGAGCTAAGAAAGGAGAAGAGAGAAGACAATAAAGGGAAGAAGAGATAGCAAAAATCTGATAAGATCAATGGATTGGAGATTATGGTGAGGTTGAAAGAAAGTAGGGTCCAAAGTGAGTGGGCTGAAAAGAGAGGAGTGTATGGTCAGAAAGAGGGATGTTTGAAATTGAGACTACAGAGGGGTCCCCAAAATTATAGTGACAAGAGCTAGGGTATGGCTACATGAGTGAGTACATGAGTGAGTAACTGAGGTGGAGTTGAGGACAATGTCATGGAGGAGAAATGTTCAAGGAGCAGAAGGGGCTAGTTTGTCAGATTATCAGAATGATTTTGTTTTGAGATGGGGGTTTTGCTAGGTTGCTCAGGCTGGCTCAAACTCCTGGGTAACCTTCCCAACTTAGTCTTCTGAGTAGGTAGGACTACGGTGAGTGCCACCATGTCTAGCTTTAGAATGATGGATATTGAACTCACTAACAATTAAGACAGGACAACTACCATTGAGAATGACCATGTTCTCAGAGACAAAATGTCTGAGAAATGAGGGGGGAATATTTCTGACAAGAGCAATAAGAGCTGGTTGGTGACACTAGCTGTCAAAAGCTGGAATTTTTTAGGGAGGTGGGAGAGGGATTGCTATCTAAAGGCAGCAATGAGAAGCAGTAAAGTCACTTACACAACTTTTAGGATCTGTGTACAGTGGTGGTAGGAGAGAAAAATCATCTGCTCCTTGTGAATGGGCTTCAGGGGATCTAGAGTCCTAAGGGAAGGGGGCATTCAGAGAAGAAGCTTAGACTATGGAGGATTAGCAAGGGTGCATTGTGTTTTATTAGTAGCGGAGGGGTGAGAGACTGACCTAAAGAGGGGATGTGGACACAACTTTATGGAGTTTAGAATGTAGCAGTTGAAAGGTGTCTTGGGATACTTTTGGTGACTGGCACAAATGGGGATAAATGTTATCATTAGTTCAGTTCTAATAGATTCAAAGGAGATCAGGGTGGGAAGATTTTGAGGTTTGGGCTATGGAGAGGTGGGTATCTGGAGCTTCCTGTCAACCCCAAGGGATGTGGGGGGTGTGGTCTTAGACTTGGATCACTGGTTCAAACAAGGCTTCATTTTGCTCCTTCACTGTGCTCAGAAGTCACATTAATCTGTAATGACAGAAAAACAGGCCAGAGGGCCAAGATAGCCAACTGGAAGCAGCTAGTGTGCACGGCTGTCATGGAGTGGAATGGAAGGGGAGAGTAAATATAGCACTTTCAGTGGAAGCATCCAGGTTCTCGCACTGAGATTAATCAAGGAAATAACTTGACCCATGGAGAATGGAGAAAAGCAAGGCAGGACGACGGCACACCCAGGTGCAACACAAAGCCAACGGGAGCTCCCCACTGAAAGAAGTGGTGAGTGAATGTGTGGTCCTGGGAACCCATGCTTCTCCCATGGATTTTTGCAACCCACAGGTCAGGAGATCCCCTCCTAAGCCCACTCCATCAGGGCCTTCAGTCTCACACACAGAGCTATGTGGAGTGCCGGCAGGAGAGCGGACATGCCTGGAGAACCAGGAACTTTAGATACTCTGGCTATCTGGGCATCCCGGCAAAAGTAGCTGCAACTCCAGCAAAGCAGGATGTTAGACCCCTGTACCTACCCCTAGGAAAGAGACTGAATCCAGCGGGCCAAGCAGCCATGGTCTGTGGGCCCCACTTCCACAACACCTCACAGGATAAGACCTACTGGCCTGGAATTACAGCTAGCCACCAGTAGCAGTGCTGTACCTACTTGGGACAGAGCTCCAAGGGGGAGGGGGCGGGCCGCCATGTTTACTGTTTGGGTGACTTAGCCCTTTCAGCCTTTGGGATTTGGAAAGTCCAAACCAACTCGGGGCAGAAGGGATCCCCCAGCACAGCACAGCTGCTCTACCAAAAAACACGGCCAGACTGCTTCTCTAAGTGGGTCCTGATCCTATTCTTCCTTACTGGGAGGGACCTCCCAACCGGGGCCTCCAGCCACCCCTGTTGGTGATCTCTGGCTGACAGAGATTTGAAAATTCCCTGGGAGAGATGTCCCGGAGAAAGGGCAGGCCACCATCTTTGCTTCTGCAGTGGAGCCGTCCTTGCTAACTTCGGGCTAACAAAGAAGCAGAGACCCTAAGTGCCTTCTCCACACCTCCAACAAGCTACAGTCAACCTAAGGAGAGGACGCCAGTTTGTCTCTGACGGGTCTGACACGCCCTCCGTTGCTTGTCCCACACAGGAAACCCCTGGATTGGGCTTACAGCACAGAAACTCTATCCTGGGCTAACTGTACTGAGCTATTGCTGACTCACATTTCTCTGGTGTGGAGCCCCCAGGAGACAAGCCAAGTGGTGAAGCGGCAAGACAGCTGATGTGGAGCCTAGAGGTTTTGTTGCAGGAGTATCTGTAGCAGAGCATGGCCAGGCATGGCCACCCCTTTAAGCTCAACATGCTCCCATAAGAGACTTCAGCACTATGGGAACTGTCAGACCTGATCACTGCAGGGCAGTCTTGTACATCCGACGGGGCTGGTCAGACCTGAGCACTCCTTGGTCTGCTGTCCTCTCCCGGGGCCCCAGCCTGGCCACACCTGCTTACAGGGCAGTCTTGCGTGCTCTGGGGGCCCACACCATAGCTTCTGTGCTGGTGGATCATGCCTGACTCGTGGAGAGCTCCAGTGAGGCGGATCCTATGGCCGTGCACCAGCCTGCATGTTAACTCCCCATAATATAGCTTCCCCCAAGCCCACAGCCACTCCCCACATCACTCTGCGGGCACCTGTCTGCACGGGTGGGTTTTGCTTTACTTGCCCTGCCAGCATGTGAGAGTGCAATAGGCCCCCAACCCCTGCCGATTACTGTTGGAGATGGAGCCTTGGCGGGCACAGAGCCAGCAAGTCTTGCCTCACCAGCAAACAGTGAACAGGGGATCTGCCCATACCGTGAGTGATCACTCCTGCTTGTGGGGCACAGAGAAGGCACCCAGATCTGAGCCAGCCAGCACTCTGCCCTAAGCCAACATTACCTCCGTTGTAACAGCCTACACAGTCTCCAGCAGTGGCCCCCTGCTCCCTGCTCCCCACAGCTTCTTTGCCTCTTCTGCTGTGGTGAATGCCCACAGGGAGGCAGGCACCTGTGCATACACTAGCACTTGTCTGTAGCTGCTGCACCTTGATCCCCCCAGTACAGTAGACTCCAAACGTCAAGGAGCCAGAGAACAAAGTTGGGGCCCAATACAAGTCCCCCAGAGATACAGCATGCAGTCCAGGGGTTGGGAGCTGAACATTGGCCCCCTAATATCTTCCAGAAACGAAGCCAGATAGATGAATCCACCTTATACCACAATCAAACCCCCAAGGTCATCAAGTAGGATAAAAGAAAAAAAAAACCTCCAAAGGTCAGCAACCTCAAAGGTTGAAGGTAGGTAAGCCCACAAAGATGAGAAAGAATCAGTGCAAGAATGCTGAAAACTCAAAAAACCAGAGTACCTTCTTTCCTCCAAAGGACTGCATCACCTCTCCAGCAAGGGTTTGGAACCAGGCTGAGGCTAAGATGGCTGAAATGACAAATGTGTAGGAAAGAAGTTCACTGAGCTACAGGAGTACATTGTAACCCAACGCAAGGAAGTTAGAAATCATGATAAAACATCATAGGAGCTGACAGACAAAATAGCCAGTATAGAGAAGAATGTAACTGACCTGATAGAACTGCAAAACACACTACAAGAATTTCATAATGCAATCACAAGTATTAATTGCAGAATAGACCAAGCAGAGGAAAGAATCTCAGAGCTTGAGGCCTGCCTTTCTGAAGTAAGACAAGCAGATAAGAATATAGAAAAAAGAATGAAAAGGAATGAACAAAACCTCCAAGAAATATGGGATTATGTAAAGAGACTGAATCTACGACTGCTTGGTGTACCTGAAAGAGATGGGAAGAATGGAATCAAATTGGAAAACATATTTCAGGATGTACTCCATGAGAAATTCCCCAACCTAACTACAGAGGCCAACATTCAAATTCAGGAAACGCAGACAACCCCAGTAAGATACTCCATGAGAAGTTCATCCCTAACACACATAATCTTCAGCTTCTCTATAGTCGAAATGAAAGAAAAAATGTTAAAGGCAGCTAGAGAGAAAGGCCAGGTCACCTGCAAAGTGAAGCCCATCAGACTAACAGCAAAGGTCTCAGCAGAAACTCTATAAGCCAGAAGAGATTAGGGGCCAATATTCAACATTCTTAAAGAAAAGAAATTCCAACACAGAATTTCACATCCAGCCAAACTAAGCTTCATAAGCAAAGGAGAAATAAGATCCCTTTCAGACAAGCAAATGCTGAGGGAATTTGTTACCACCAGACCTGCCTTACAAGAGCTCCTGAAGGAAGCCCTAAATATGGAAATGAAAGACTGTTACTAGCCACTACAACAGCACATTGAAGTACACAGACCAGTGACACTATAAAGCAATCACATAACCAAGCCTGCAAAATAACCAGCTAACATCATGATGACAGGATCAAATCCACACAAATCAATACTAACTTTAAATGTAAATCGGCTAAGTGCCCCAATTAAAAGACACAGAGTGGCAAGCCAGATAAAGAACCAAGACCCATTGGTATGCTATCTTCAAGACACCCATCACACATGCAATGACAGACATAGACTCAACATAAGGGGATGGAGAAAAATCTACCAAGCAAATGGAAAACAGAAAAAAGCAGGTGTTGCAATCCTAGTTTCTGACAAAACAGACTTTAAACCAACAGAGATAATAAAAGACAAAGAAGGGCATTACTTAATGGTAAAGGGTTCAATTCAACAAGAAGATCTAACTATCCTAAACATATATGCACCCAACACAGGAGCACCCAGATTCACAAAGCAAGCTCTTAGAGGCCTTCAAAGATATGTAGACTTCCACACAATAATAGTAGGAGACTCACTGACAATATTAGACAGATCATCGAAGCAGAAAATTAACAAAGATATTTAGGACCTGAACTCTGCATTGGATCAAATGGATCTGATAGACATCTACAGAACTCTCTACTGCAAAACAAAAGAATATACATTCTTCTCATCGTCACATGGCACATACTCTAAAATTGATCACACATTTGGAAGTAAAACACTCCTCAGCAAATGCAGAACAACTGAAATAATAAACAATCTCTTGGACCACAGTGCAATCAACTTAGAAATCAAGACTAAGAAATTCACTCAAAACGATACAATTACATGGAAATGGTAATTGTATTACAGTTCCATGAAAGACTCTCCTGAAAGATTTTAGGTTAAATAATGAAATTAAGGCAGAAATCAAGAAGTTCTTTGAAACTAATTAAAACAAAGATATAACATACCAGAATTTCTGAGACACAGCTAAGGTAGCGTTAAGGGAGAAATTTATAGCACTAAATGCCCACATCAAAAAATTAGAAAGATCTTGAGTTAACAACCTAACATCACAACCAAAAGAACTAGAAAATCAAGAGCAAACAAATCCCAAAGCTAGAAGAAGACAAGAAATAACCAAAATTAGAGCTGAACTGAAGGAGATAGAGACACGAAAAGCCGTTCAAAAGATCAGTGAATCCAGGAGCTGATTTTTTGAAAAAAATTAATAAAATCAATAGACCACCAGCCAGACTAATGAAGAAGACAAGAGAGAAGATTCAAATATATACAACCAGAAACGGCAAAGGGGATATTACCACTGACCCCCCACAGAAATACAAACAACTATCAGAGAATATTATGAACAACTGTATGCACACAAACTAGAAACTCTAGAAGAAATGGACACACTCCTGACACATACACACTCCCAGGACTGAACCAGGAAGAAATCGAATTCCTGAACAGACCAATAGTGAGCTCTGAAATGCAGGCAGTAATAGCCTAGCAACCGAAAAAAGCCCAGGACCAGGGGATTCACAGCTGAATTCTATCAGATGCACAAAGAAGAGTTGGTACCATTCTTACTGAAACTGTTCCAAAAATTGAGGAGGAGGTACTCTGCCCTAATTCATTCTATGAGGCTAGCATCATCCTGACACCAAAATCTGGCAGAGATACAACAACAACAACAACAAAAACTTCAGGCCAATATCCTTGAGGAACATCGATGCAAAAATCCTCTACAAAATACTGGCAAACTGAGTCCAACAGCACATCAAAAGGCTTATGCAAGACAATAAAGTAGGCTTTACCCCTGGGATGCAAGGTTCAACATATGCAGATCAATAAATGTGATTAATCACATAAACAGAACTCAAGACAAAACCACATCATTATCTCAATAGATGCAGAAAAGGCTTTCAGTAAAATTCGACATCCATTCATGTTAAAAATTCTCAATAAACTAGGTGTTGAAGGAACATACCTCAAAATAATAAGACCCATATATGAAAAACCCACAGCCAGCATCATACTGAATGGGCAAAAGCCAGAAGCACTCCCCTTGAAAACAGACAACAAGACAAGGATGACCTCTCTCACTACTCCTATTCAGTATAATATTGTAAGTTCTAGCCAGGGCAATCAGGCAAGAGAAAGAAATAAAGGGCATCCAAATAGGAAGAGAGGAAGTCAACCTATTCCTATTTGCAGATGACATGCTCCCATATCTAGAAACGGCCATCGTCTCAGCCCAAAAGCTTCTTAAGCTGATAAGCAACTTTTGCAAACTCTCGGGATACAAAATCAATGTGCAAAAATCACTAGCATTCCTATACACCAACAACAGTCAAGCCAAGAGCCAAATCAGGAATGAACTCCCATTCACAACTGCACACAAAGAATAAAATGTCTAGGAATACAGCTAACTAGAGAAGTGAAAGAAAAAAAAAAGAGCTACAAATAAAAAAGGAGAACTGTTCAAATAAATCAGAGATAACACAACTGTTCCACGCTCACGGCTAGGAAGCATCAATATCACTAAAATGGTCATACTGCCCAAAGAAAATTATATTAATAGATTCAATGCTATGCCTATTAAACTAACATTGACATTCCTCACAGAACTAGAAAAAATATTTTAGAATTCACATGGAACCAAAAAATAGCCAAGGCAATCCTAAGCAGAATGAACAAAGTTGGAGGCAAACCATGCTACAGGGCTACAGTAACCAAAACCTCATGGTACTGGTACAAAAACAGGCACATAGACCAATAGAGCAGACTAGAGAAGCCAGAAATAAGAACATATATCTACAATTATATGATCTTTGACAAACGTGACAAAAATAAGCAATGGAGGAAAGGTTCCCTGTTCAACAAATTATGCTGGCATAACTGGCTAGCCATATGCAGAAGATTAAATCTTGACTCTTTCCTTACATCATATAGAAAAATTAACTCAAGATAGATTGAAGACTTAAATGTAAAACTCAAAACTATAAAACCTTGGAAGACAACCTAGGCAATACCATTCAGGTATGAGCAAATATTTCATGACAAAGATGCCAAAAGCAATTGCAACAAAAGCTTCTGCACAACAAAAGAAACTATTGGTAGAGTAGACAGACAACATACAGAATAGGAGAAAAGTTTTGCAAACCATGCATCTGAGAAAAGTCTAGTATCCAGCATCTATAAGGAACTTAAATAAATGTGTAAAAGAAAAACAAACCCCATTAAAAAGTGGACAAAGGATGTTAACAGACACTTTTCAATAGAAGACATACATGTAGCCAACAATCATATAAAAAAAGCTCAACATCACTGATCATTAGAGAAATGCAAATCAAAATCACAAGGAGATACCATCTCACATCAGACAGAATGGCTATTATTAAAATGTCAAAAAATAACAGATTCTGTCAAGGGTGTGGAGAAAAAGGTATGCTTGTACACTGTTGGTGGGAGTATAAATTAGTTCAGCCATTGTGGAAGACAGTGTGGCGATTCCTCAAAGCCCTAAAGACAGAAATACCATTTGACTCGGCAATCCCATTACTGGGTATATACCCAAAGGAATAGAAATTGTTCAATTATAAAGACACATGCACAGGTATGTTCATTGCAACACTATTCACAATAGTAAAGACAAGGAATCAACCTAAATGCTCATCAATGATAGACTGGATAAAAGAAAATATGGTATATATATACAGTATGGAATAATACGCAGCCATAAAAAACAAAAAGGTCATGTCCTTTGCAGGGACATGGGTGGAGCTGGAGGCCATTATCCTTAGCAAACTAATGCAGGGACAGAAAACCAAATACTGCATGTTCTCACTTGTAAGTGGGGGCTAAATAATGAGAACACATGGATACAGAGAGGAACAACACACATTGGGACCTCTCAGGGGGTGGAGGGTGGGAGGATGGAGAGGATCAGGAAAAATATCTAATGGGTGTTAGGCTCAATATCTGGGTGATGAAATAATCCGTAGAAAATACCCATGACACAGTTTACCTATGTAACAAACCTGCACATGTACCCCTGAACTTAAAAGTTAAAAAAAATACGCTGGAAGCTACACATCACATTCAGGATAGGACTATCCCTAGGGAAGTGGGAAGGTGAATGGAAATGGAGGGAAGGTCAAGGAAACCTCAATTTTTTTTTTTCTGTAAAGTTTTCATTCCTTAAAAGAAAAAGTAAATATACCTAATGTTAACAACATTGAAATCTGAGTAGTGGAAACACTGGTGTTTATTATATTTAATGCCAGGGACATTGTAGGTACTCAATTAATATTATTTGTTGAATGAGTACGCTTTTCTGCTTTAAAAGTTTCTGCAACAAACATACACAATTCTCAAATTAACAGAAAGTGCTACAAGAGCAAAGAAAAGGGAATGAAGTGAGGTGGGGAAGGCTTGAGAAATCCCTGTGGAAAGAATGATTTCTGATCTATATAGATCTATGCCACCATACATGGGGTGCAAATAAAAGACATAGTTCTGCCTCCATCTTACCTTAAAGCGCTAAGGTTGTGGGTGAGTATCCAGAACATGATCTTGAACGTTTAGTCCTTTTAAGTAACTACCGGATCCTCAATTTTCTCTTCCAACAGACACTGGGTGGTGCTAGTGTCCAAAAATTCCTCCCTATCACGGATTTATTGCTTCAATCCATATACATCTCCACAACCAATGTGTCTTGTGGGCCAGAGTACTAGGGATTGGGGATATAAAGGTGAATAGCAATAGCCTCAGTTGTTCTGTGATTATAAACTGACTGCTATCGTGTTCCGTGGCCGAGAAAGCTGCAAATGTGACTTTTACATTTCATAGAAGAGCACTACTGTCACAGAAATGTCCAGTTGTAGGGGTGAATGGCCCTGAACTACCCACCCTCACCATGAGCACCCCTACTCCACGACGTGGCCAAGGATTACAGCAGACAACACCGAGCCCCACTTCCAACCTACTGTTAGGTTGTCATAGCGTCCTTAGGCCCCAATGGCTATAAAAAGCCTAGAGAGCCTATATACCGGTCATTCAGCTTGGACCTCTGTGTTCCAGATGTTCTAAGCTCACTGGGCAAAATGTGTCTGCTTATTGCAGAGGCTTCTGTTATTGTGAAAGAGTGAGTGTACTTTGGATGAAGGGAATGTGGACCCTCAGGACTAAAGCAGTGGGAGAGGCCTGGGAGGTGGGGCCTGGGGAGGCGAGGTCTGCTCTGAAGTCACCAAGCCCCTGATCTTAGAAGAGATGGTGGGCGCAGGCTCTGGAGGCTCAAGCGGAGGAGGGGAAGGAGGAGAGTCCGGAAACCCTCGGCCAATCAGAGAGGGCTAGGGCGGCGCCTGCTAGAAGGCTTAGCACTGCAGGGCTCTGGGCGGGAACGCTAACCTGGTGCGGAGCGTGCCTGGGTCTCAGCCCCGCGTACTGCCTGCCTTTCACGAGTCTTCAAGCCTTCAGGTGAGGACCTGCGGCCTCGCAGGAGCCAGAGGACCATGGGGACGGGAAGGCTTGGGGGTCGCGAGGCGGGGGATGCCGCGCCTTCGGGAGCCAGAGGGGCCGGGGTTGGGGCTGGCGCTTGGTGTCTGCGCCGCCGCCAGGCCCGGCGAGTCAGAGCCTTTGTCTTTCTGGGGCGCCGCCTTCTGCGCGCGATGCCAAGCCCTCCCGGGGGCCGGTCCCTGGAAAGAAGGCCCCGGGGAGTCGGTGGTTGGAGGGGTAGGGGACCCTTAAAGCGGCCAGTCCGCGGTAGCTGCAGGTCGGCGGCTTCGAGGATGAAGAGTTTGGGGGCCGCCAGGAATGGGCCTTGTGGGTCTGGGCCCTGGTTCCTTTCCCTCCCGTGGCCGTTAGACTGGGCGTCCAACAACGCGAATAGTTATTTGAAAAAGTATGCAAACTGCTCCTAACAGACTGGCCTATGCGCCCGGCCCTGCTATTATTTATTTGTTAGTTCCAATTTCCCAGCTCCGAGCTTGGCGTCGGATCGCTTGGCAGAGGAGGGTCTTAGGGTAACCTCGACGGAATGGAGGCATGTTCGACACTTCTGACTGCTTGGGGGCCTCTCCATTCTACGCCAGGGACTAGACGAAGCCCAGGGTGGGGCCGGGCTTGCTCATGAAAGCTCCACCTGGGATATCCTATTGTCTCTTCTGAACAAACTCGGGACTTTCACAGGGCACCAGGCATTTCGTCAGGTCCACAGCTACGCACCTCTGAGCCTCATCTCCTCCCTCTCTGCAGAGAAAACATGTGAAAGAAGACCCACTTCTATTTGGTTTATTCCGTTCTGCCGAAGTCCTGGGTCTGATCCTAGTTAGCTGTCCCTTCTTACAACGTTTACAAACCAGTGCCACAGGGAGCTATTACGAGGCGTGTATTGTAGTGCCTTAATGTACTGTCGTCTTTGGAGATTTAAAATAGAAATTAGTCCAACTTATCTCACTCTTTTTTTGTGTGCTGCTCCCCATCTCCCAAGAAAAATGGCAAAACCAAAAGTAAATAGAAAGTGAAGATGCTCAAATGGTGCTATGTTCTGTTACAAAACAATTACCTGGTTAAAGCCAGTCTTTATTTTTTCTTCTATCCCTGTCTGGTCTTGTGCTTCTATCACCTCCATTTTATCCTTGCTGTGATTTTAAGAGTCAGCTCTGTGTTTCTAGAGCATCTTGGTTTCTGGTGCGTTATGATCCAATGGCATTTACTGCCTATCAGAAACGGCAAATGATGTGGAGTTGAAATTATTCTAACAAAAATATAACTTTTCTAATATCTGTTGCTGTTTTTCTGTTGAAAATGAGCAGGTAGAATATACATTGATAGGAAATGTGAAAATTTTTGCTTGTGACCCCTTAGTCCGAAGATAGTTCTGCCAGGTAAGTTTTCTTAAAAATGTTTTTTTCTGTCCTGGCGCGGTGGCTCACGCCTGTAATCCCAGCACTTTGGGAGGCCGAGGCGGGCAGATCACTTGAGGCCAGGAGTTCCAGACCAGCCTGGCCAACACGGTAAGACCCCCGTCTCTACTGAAAATACAAAAATTAGCCGGGCATAGTGGCGTGTGCCTGTAATCTCAGCTTCTCGAGATGCTGAGGCAGAGGAATTGCTTGAACCCGGGAGGCGGAGGTTGCAGTGAGCCGGGATCGCGCCACTGCACTCCAGCCTGGGCGACAGAGCAAGACGCTGTCTCAAAAAAAAAAAAAAAAAGTTTTTTCTTTTCAGGCTTTCTTCTAGTCAAGATGAGTGATAAACCAGACTTGTCGGAAGTGGAGAAGTTTGACAGGTCAAAACTGAAGAAAACTAATACTGAAGAAAAAAATACTCTTCCCTCAAAGGAAAGTAAGTCATGTGGGGTTCTATTGGAAACAAACAATAGAGAAAGTTAATAGGTTCACTAAATAAACCTATCTTCTAGTAAATTTTTTACACAAAGTAAGCAATAATTAGAGTACCATGGTATTGAATGCAACAGTTAAAACTATCAAATAGTTTTCTTCAGGTTCTCACATGATGGGCCCAGTAGTGATGGGGGAATAAAAAACTAGTTTCTTGTTGGAAAATTATTAAAAACCACATTAAAACCAATCTCGGAATATTGGATGTAGCACTAAAAAACACTTAGTTTTTGTCTACTTTTGGGTATTTGGCATTTTTCTACATTTAAAAATTTGAGTCCATAATATTATCCCTAATGAACCCTGTAGATTCTGCAGTTTTGGCCTTCTATATCTGATGACAAGATAAAGTGAGAACAAATTTAGATCTTAGTATGCTTAAAGCTCTCAGATTCAAGGGATTGGTTCTGCCCTCTGGAGTTATAGCCTGCTGGAGAAACTCTAAGCATATTCACAAAAGCCAAGGGGCACCTTTTGTTATGTCAGTTTTATTTGAGAGTTGCAATATTAGTTAAAATTATCTGAAAGTGTATAATTTTCTAACTGTATAGTGACAGATAAATCTGAAGAAAGTACTTCACTTACTCCTCAGTCTTGAATAATCTGAAAAAATGACAACAGCATTTGGAAAAACAAACCCTACAGTTGATGTAGTTTCTAATTGGTAGTTCAGGTACTTAATGTGTGCACACATGCACGCACACACCTCACTCTGAGTTTTGTGTTTAATGCCTTGGCATTCTAAATTTAAAGCATGTATGGCATTCTAAATTTAAAGCATGTATGGCAGCCTTCAATGACTTACAAAGAGCTCTTTTGGAAGAAGCTGAACTTAGTCTTAGGAAAATACTTTTGTAATTTTTTGTTTCTTTTCCCCCAGCTATCCAGCAGGAGAAAGAGTGTGTTCAAACATCATAAAATGGGGATCTCCTCCAAAGAGCAGATTTCAGCATTGCCTGACAGTCTTGGTTTTAGGCTTGTTTTTTTTGTAAACCTCTGTGTTTGTAGAGATTTCAGACATCTTCTGATTTCTTCTCACCTATATTCCCTGGTTAAGAGGTCAGGGGTAGTGAATGTTTCCTTAAGTTCCTTTTTAAACTTCCCATTGGTATGTAAATTCCAAATGGCAGATGCTGTCAATAACCTTGCCATGGATGACTTTTGTGTACATAGTCTTTGCACCTCATACCGGATAAGCCAATTTTAACTTTCTACAATGGGTGCCTCAATTGTTTCATAATCTTCATGAAGTTGCATCCTTTGGCAGCTTCTTACAGTTTATTTTCACTTCCAATGTAGCAATAAAATAATAAATATAATCGTTATTGTCTGACTCTTGTGGTTCATTCTGGTGGTATTCTAAGGAATGAAAAGTACACAAAGGTACCTTTTCACCCAAACAAAATTGTTGAAGGAAAACTTTTAGCAGATTAGTCCTGGGGGGAAATACTAAATTCTGTCCAGGTCCAGTGGGTCCTGACTTGGGGATGGTAGGTGCTTTTTCTTTAGAGTTGGAATCACAGAGTTAGAGAACCTTGGGAGAGAAGGTCATGTGGACTAACCTTCTTATCTCAGAATGAGGAAATGAAAACACAGGGTCTGAAGTAATCTGCTCAATTTGAATAAGGGTTGGAATTCAAGCTGGGCTCTCTTGCCTTCTGAAAGTCTTTTTCCGCTTAATGGGAGTTAACATCCAAGATTGAAGTTGGATGGAGAAAGGGGCAGGAGGCACTTGCTACCAAACACCATATTAAGCACATCACATCTTCTAATGACCTGTAGCACTGAACTTCTGGTACGGTTTTTCTACTGAACAGAATTTGCTGTTTTATGAACTAAACATTTCTGGTGTTCATGGTGAGCATAAATGTTATGGACTGAATTTTGTCACCTGTGACCTCCTGATTAATATGTTGAAGCCCTAATCCCTAGCGTGATTGTGTCTGGAGATAGGTTGTTTCAGAAGTAATTTACGTTATGAAGTGATAACAGCCAGGGCCTAATCTAATAGGATTGTGGCCTTATAAGGAGAGAGAGACCAGTCTCCAACATGCGAGGACACAGCAAGAAGGTGCCTGTCTACAAGCCAGGAAGAGAGCCCTCACCAGAATCTGACCCTGCTGGACGTCGACTTGAGATTTCTTGAATCTAGAACTGTGAGCAAGTAAATTTATGTTGTTTAAGTCATTCAGTCCACAGTATTTCGTTACAGCAGCCCAGGCTAATACAGTAAGGAATATGTATAATTGCACGCATTTTAATTCCTGCCTTTAAACAATACTTTTATCTCTTTTTAAAAATTATTATTCTATTTTTATGAGACAGGGTCTTGCTCTGTTGCCCAGGCTGGAGTGCAGTGGTACAATCATAGCTCACTGCAGCCTTGACCTCCTGTGCTCAAGCAATCCTCCCACCTCAGCCTCCCTAGCACCTGGGACTACAGGCACGTGCCACCACAGCCAGCTAATGTTTTTGATTATTAGTAGAGATGAGGTCTCGCTATGTTGCCCAGGCTGGTCTTGAACTCTTGGGCTCAAGCAATCTGCCTGCCTCAGCCTCCCAAAGTGCTGGGATTACAGGCATGAGCCACCATGCTCAGCCTACTTTAATCATGTGTATAAAAACAAATAACCTATAATCCCACCAATTAGAAGTATTAGCCATCCAGACTTGTGATCTATCAATGTACATATTTCTTACAAAGACGGATTATACCATTCATACCTATTTTTAACCTCAAGTATTATCTTACCTCCTCCTTTCTCTTTCTTTTCTTTTCTTTTCCTTTTCTTTTTCCTTTCCCCTTTCCCCTTTCCCCTTTCCCCTTTCCTTTCCTTTCCTTTTCCTTTCCTTTCCTTTCCTTTTCCTTTTCCTTTTCCTTTCCTTTTCCTTTTCCTTTTCCTTTTCCTTTCCTGAGATGGAGTCTCGTTCTGTTGCCCAGGCTGGAGTGCAGTGTTGCAATATTCGCTTACCACAATCTGTGCTTCCTGGGTTCAAGCGATTCTCTTGCCTCAGCCTCCCGAGTAGCTGGGACTACAGGTGTGTGCCACCATGCCTGGCTAATTTTTGTATTTTTAGTAGAGATGGAGTTTCACTATGCTGGCTGGGCTGGTCTCGAACTCCTGAGCTTGCGATCTGCCCTCCTCAGCCTCCCGAAGTGCTGGGATTACAGGCGTGAGCCACCATGCCCTGCCTTACCTCACCCTTTCTAAGGGCTCACATTCTTAAATAATCAGTGGGATTACATGAAGTGGAAGCTGTTTTCTCTGCTGTAGCTTAAAGTTTCAAAAGCAAAACAGTAGGTAGGTTAACTTCGATCAAGTGCCAATGAGGTGACACAGTCACAGGGCTTAGTGTAGCCAGAGGATTTGCGCCTTGGAAGTAACCATGTTAGTCACCAATACCTTATCTCCTGCCTGAGGCAATTGTCCAGTAAAGTCACTCAGCTCCTTGCAGTGATATGCTGCTTACATTGTGCCCAAACGTGCCTCCCTGTAGCTTCTATTCAATAGTCCTGGGATTGTGTGCTGGACACCTAGAGACGGTAGTTAATCCATCCTCCAGAATTTGAAGTCAGCTGTTGTGTCCTGTCCCTCTACCTCCAAGTCTTCTGCAACTGACACTTCTCAGATCCTTCAGACCCAAATTACACAGATGGGAAACCATCCTGGTTGCAGATATGCTCAGATTTGCTCATTACCGGGTCTGTGAATCCTGATTCAATCATCCAACACAGTTGCTCCCCTTTCTGTGTTGTCATTTGCAAATTTGATAAAGATGCTATTCGTCTATGATAGATTCAGCAACCTCTTCATTTGTACATTAATGCAGCTCAAAGGAAAGCATGAATGTTGTCAGGTGACCTAGGGTTGAACAATAACTCCTAGTTAGTTGCATCTGGTAGCCATCCTTTTCATTAAAGTCTTGATTTGTACCCTGGGTAGTGTAAGTGTTAAACTGAGTGGGAGCAGATGAGAAGTGCATGGCGGGAGGTGAAAGACATGTAATTACTAAGTGAATACTCATACAGAAATGAGATGGGAAAAACTGCAGTTGCTCATCTGCAGCAGTTTTGCCCCACGTTTCTCAAGTATTTAATGTTGGGATACTCTTCTATTCACTAGGTTTACTTGTTTTTTGGATCAGGGGTATATTTTTTTTTTCCAAATAAGCGAAGACTGAGATTTATGTCCCCGAATCCATCTATTATCGGCAAAACTGTCAGTACCAGGGCTTTGTTATAGCAGTTGCATTTATAGGGAAAGGAAAAGGCTGGAGTTAAATGATTTTCTTCTTTTATGCATTAACATCCTTTGAAAATCACTGGTCAGTGGCTTTATGCTTTTATTCTGTCAGTGTACATAGGCAGAGATGACCTTAATTACTAAGAACAGAAAATGAAATGTCAGAAAGAAAAAATATACTGAAAGTTAAAAGAGAAAAATCAGCCAAGTAAAATTTCATGCCTAATTCATCTCTGCAAGGGATAAAAAAAGTCTCATTTAGTATTATGGCTTAAAATTCCCATGAAACTCTGCAGGCCAGTGAGTTTTATAAACACTCCTAGAATTTAACCAATGCATGTTCATACCTAATGAGAATGGCTTGCCTTTGGAGTGTTTTTAATTTTTTTTTCTTAAATTTACTTTAAGTTCTGGGATACATGTGCTGAACATGCAGGTGTGTTATACAGGTATTCATGTGCTATGGTGGTTTGCTGCACATATCAACCCATCATCTAGGTTTTAAGCTCTTCATGCATTCAGTATTTATTTTAATGCTCTCCCTCCCCTTTGCCCCTAACCCCTGACAGGCCCAGGTGGGTGATGTTCCCCTCCCTGTGTCCATGTGTTCTCATTGTTCAGTTCCCACTTATGAATGAGAACATGTGGCATTTGGTTTTTTGTTCCTGTGTTAGTTTGCTGAGGATAATGGTTTTCTGCTTCATCCATGTCCCTGCAAAGGACATGAACTCATTCTTTTTATATGGCTGCATAGTATTCCATGGTATATATGTGGCACATTATCTTTATCCAGTCTATCATTGATGAGCATTTGCATTGGGTCCAAGTCTTTGCTATTGCAAATAATGCTGCAATAAACATACGTATGCATGTGTCTTTACAATAGAATGATTTATAATCCTTTAGGTATATATCCACTAATGGGATTGCTGGGTCAAATGGTATTTCTGGTTCTATATCGTTGAGGAATTGCCACGCTGTCTTCCACAATGGTCGAATTAATTTACACTCCAACCAACAGTGTAAATGTGTTCCTATTTCTCTCCATCCTTGCCATCATCTGTTGTTTCCAGACTTTTTAGTGATCACCATTCTAACAGGCGTGAGATGGTATCACATTGTGGTTTTGATTTGCATTTCTCTAATGAGCAGTCATGATGAGCTTTTTTTTTTTCATGTTTGTTGGCCACATAAATGTCTTCTTTTGAGAAGTGTCTGTTCATATCCTTCACCCACTTTTTGATTTTGTATTTTTTTCTTGTAAATTTGTTTAAGTTTCTTGTAGATTCTGGATATTAGCCCTTTGTCAGATGGAAAGATTGCAAAAATTTTCTCCCATTCTGTAGGTTGCCTGTTCACTCTGATGATATTTTCTTTTCTGGGCAGAAGCTTAAATGTGTAGAAATATGTTTGATTCTTGCCTTGGTAATATTCTACCTGTTTGATCTTGGGCAAGTGACAATCTTTTGTGGTTCAGTTTCTTCATCCACAAAAATGGAGAAAATAACAGTACTTCACAGAGATCTTGTGAAAGGCAATTAAAGTGTTCCCTGTAAAGCACTTAGAACAATGCCTGGAATAGTCGCCACTCAGTCAGTGGTGACTCTTTTTATTACTATAGCAATGCCTGGTATAATTGACACCAACCAATATGAGTGTCGGCTATATGGGTGGTAATGAAAGGGAGTGCAATTAACTGGCAACGTCAGAAGTAGGGTAAATTAATTCGATCTTCTGGTTAATAGGTGCCATGTGGAATCTACTAATGTTCTAGGGATTGTTATTTTCAGTAATAATAATTGTAATTAAGTCCTCAACTTTACCATTGAACTGAATATGTTGTTGTCCCCAGTCATATCAAATGGTGAAGAAACATCTCTAAAGAGCCAGGAAAAACTATTGACATAACTGTGTGGTCACTAATTAAAGGCAAAGGTATTGATTAATGGAATCACGAAAATGTCTGATATATAACTGGATACTTTATGTGTGGAAACAACACTCAGATCTCTGCAGCAAAGTTTTGGTGCAGAAAGCTTGTATTAGGGATTTCCAGAGTAATAAAACCAATAGGCTATCTATCTATCTATCTATCTATCTATCTATCTATCTATCTATCTATTCATCTATCTAGATAGATAGGTTTATTTTAAGAAATTGATTCATGCGATTATGGAGGCTGGTAAGTCCAAAATCTGCAGGATGGGCTGGCAGCCTGGAGTCCCAGGTAAAAGCTGAGATTACAGTTTAAGTCTAAAGACCATGAGGCTGAAGACCCACAGGAGAGCTGATGTTGCAGTTCAAGTGTGAAGGCTGTCTGCTGCAGAATTTACTCTTGCTTGGGGGAAGTCAGTCTATTTGTTCTATTCAGGCCGTTATGGAGGGCAGTCTGTTGTACTCAGGTCCATTGATTTAAATGTTAATCCCAAAAACACCTTCACAGAAACATTCAGAATAAAATTTGACCACATATCTGGATACTGTAACCCAACCAAGTCGGGTTACCGAAATCTCTATCCTTGTTTATTTGGGAAAAAATCTCCCCCTGGTTGGAAAGACGAGACAAGACATAAAATTGGCCATCACAGGGCTAAATGTGGGTTATCAAGTAATGACTGTATAATCCTAACCTGAAAACATTTCTCACTCCCTGATTCCCAGCCTTTCTCTTACCAATTTGCAACAGAGTAAACATATGCTCCTCAACTTACAATGGAGTTCAGTCCAGTTAAACCTATCGTAAAGTCAAATAATTTTAAGTCGAACCATCCTAAGTTGGAGTCCGTCTGTATTGGACACAGTTATGCAACATGGAATGGCTATGCATATGTTTTAGACAGCTACTGAAACACAGAATTCAGCACGGGAATGGTTACATTTCCTAACTGCTGCTTGAAAAAACTCCTGTGTTTTCAGGAGAAAATCAGGTTCCTTGTATACCTTTGCATGAAGCCTAACTTGATGCTTTTGCTTTTATACCTCTGAATTGATCACATTGCCCTCAAGGAAAAATCAAGCTACGAAAAGACTTGCTCTAAAGGTGAGGCTCACCTCATCCTGTCTACCTAAGGTATCCATGCATTGAAGGTGCCATCACTACAACATGAGATAGGATGGCAGAGGACAATGTTCAAGTGCTTGGGTTCTGGACTCTGACTGACGTGGATTTGAATCCCTACTCTTCCATTTATCAGCCGTGTGATCACTGGACACCTTACTTAGTTACTCTGTGTTTTGTCTGCAAAAAATTGAGGCTAAAATATCTACACCACAAAGGACTATTAGGAGGAGTAAAGGTGATAAGCAAACCATGGAGGAAACACAATCTGACATTCTCATGGGTTTAACACTGGGACTCAGACAGCTTTGTAGAGAAAGAATTTTTTTTTAAAGTGCAGTACAGGAAAGGGGACTGTATCCGAGAGGTCCAGAAGGGTCCTGTGGACTAGCCACAGAATTCAGCAATGGTCTCATAGGTTGTCAGGGGCCAGTCTCTTATCTAATGTAGGTTTATTCATTTATCTGTTCATTTAACAAAGATCTGAGAGCTACTACACTCACAACTTCCTGCATGATCTAGTTACCCTGGGAAGTACAGAATCGTAAATTTGGACATATTTTGGAGTGAAAGGGATGCTGTTAAGAATTACTAAGGGACAACAGGCGAACTCAGGACATATGGTCACTATGCTAGGGAAAATGTCTGGGATAAGGAAAAAGAGTAAATAGTCACCCTTTAAAGCTTTTTCTGTGCCCCCACTCACATCCACACTCATTCCCCCCTATTCCAGAGTGACAGTCTATGATGAAAGAAGAAGAGTATTATATTCGGTCAAGAATTAGGACCAATCATATTTTGGAGAAGGCATTGTACTGAAGTAAGTGTTTTTATCATCTCATATTACCATAGTGGGTTAATTTTGTCAGACACGTGGTTGAAAGTGAAAAAGCCCCACAACAATCAAATTGAAAAAAAAAAAAAAAAAAGGAAGAGTCATCCTACTTTTCTTTTTCTTTTTTCTTTTTTCTTTCTTTCTTTTTTTTTTTTTTAGAAGGAGTCTCGCTCTGTCGCCAGGCTGGAGTGCAGCGATACGATTTCAGCTCACTGCAAACTTCGCTTCCTGAGTTCAAGCAATTCTCCTGCCTCAGCCTCCCGAGTAGCTGGGACCTCAGGCACGTCACCAAGCCAGGCTAAATTTGGTATTTTTAGTAAAGATGGGGTTTCACCATGTTGGCCAGGATGGTCTCGATCTCTTGACCTCCTGATCCGCCCGCCTCGGCCTCCCAAAGTGCTGGGATTACAGGTGTGAGCCACCGCGCCTGACCCCTAGTTTTCTTAATTGGTCACTGTCATTTTCTTAAACTTGTGAACAAATGAGAACCTAAAAGAGCCAATCTTTCAAAATGGATCCCAGTGCCTAACTGAGCTTAAATTTAAAATAGAGCCAAGCTGCCCCGTGCTGACTAGAGCTCACACGTGTACTACGAATTCCCCAAAAAACCACGTCTGACTTTGGAACTTTCAGAGCTCACCTGAAGCATCCAACCAGAGCTCACCTGTCGCTGCCAATAAGGGCTCAGCTGTATTGACCAACCAGAGATCAACTGAGTCAACAGAACTAAGTTTGAATCAGATCAACAGAACTGTTTGAATTGTTTATTTGCATAAATGGACTGTACTGGGAACCTCGATAGGAAC
This sequence comes from Pongo pygmaeus, assembly GCF_028885625.2. Taxonomy (NCBI): domain Eukaryota; kingdom Metazoa; phylum Chordata; class Mammalia; order Primates; family Hominidae; genus Pongo; species Pongo pygmaeus. The sequence goes on from NC_072396.2 coordinate 108,038,698, forward strand.
TTTCTTTATAAAAGCCGTATCCTCTCTTTGTTCTCTGGAACTGCACCTTTGTTTTACACTGAAGTCTGCACCTCCCTGGTTTGCAAACTGTACACAGGAATAACCTCTTTCCTCCAAATTCCTTTACAAAGAATTTTTCTTCACAGTATGATGCAAGAGGTAGAAGACATGCTTACAGCTGTGGATTCATATCCTGAAATCACCACAATTACAATAAAACGAAAAATCAAACAAAGAAATAAAAAGTAGACAAAAACCTCAAACTAATTTTCTCTTCAATTTACAAGGCTGAACAGCTAGGAGGAGACTTATTGATTCAGGACAGTTCACCTGCTCACATTTTGAGCCAATGGCTGAGGCCCAGGACTGCAGATACTTCATTAGTTGAGCCAGTGGAGAGTGGGGTTTGGATGCTCTCATTGGATACTTCTATCATAAGTGATGCATACTCATAGGGGGTTAAGCTTTGCATTAAAAAAGATTGTAGACTGGGAAATAATATAATTAGACAAATGTGAATGACTTAGAGCAGTTACTTCAGTTTCTAGGAAGCTTGAAAAGGGTTCATTGATTTATTTGACTCAGCTATTTCTGCATTGTGGGTTTTTGTCATGTGTTTAAATGAATTCTATAACAGAGATAATGTTGAAAAAAGATTGTATGAGGTCTGCTTGTTTCATTAGTAATGTTTGTCCCAGTTCGATCCTTCTGAATTTTTATTTATAGCAGTAAACTGTTTCCGTGTGTGTGTGTGTGTGTGTGTGTGTGTGTGTAATGTGATTTAATTACTAGTATTTCAGGTATGAGTTTTGTAACCACATTTATAAATGAACTGCTCATATATATACATATACATATATATACATATATATACATATACATATATATACATATACATATATACATATACATATATATACATATACATATATACATATACATATATATACATATACATATATACATATACATATATATACATATACATATATACATATACATATATACATATACATATATACACATATACATATATACATATACATATATACATATACATATATATACATATATACACATATACATATATACATATACATATATATATATTTAGTATGCTTCCTTCAGTGGGTATCAACATCATATTATATTTTCTTGAAATAAGTTTTGTCGGCTGGGCGCAGTCGCTCATGCCTGTAATCCCAGCTCCTTGGGAGGCCAAGGCAGGAGGATCGCTTGAGTCCAGGAATTCTACACCAGTCTGGGAAACATGAAGAAACCACATCTCTACAAAAAAAAAAAAAAAAAAAAAAAAATATATATATATATATATATATATATATATATGAAAATTAGCCGAGTGTGGTGGTGCGTGCTTCTAGTCCCAGCTACTCAGGAAGCTGAGGCAGGAAAATCACTTGAACCTGGGAGGCAGAGGTTGCAGTGAGCTGAGATCGTACCACTGCACTCCAGCCTGGGTGACAGAGCGAGACTCTGTCTCAAAAAAAGAAAAAGTTTTCTCTTTTTAAACCTGGAACCATCTTACTAGCAATAAATGACCTGATCTTAAAAGTCTGACAGGAAACAGCATTGGAATTTGGGATGGTACATTCTTGGTGATGGCACCTTCTTGATGATGGCTATTTCTTTAATTCTTCTTAATCGCTAAATCCTTGATTTCTTCAGATTCTGAGATTTATGTTTTACATTCATATATTTAATACATGTTTCTGAATGTATTATCATAGATTCTTGAAGGGTATTTTTTAACTTCAAAATATTTCCAATTTCATGGATTCAATTTTTCTCCATAAGGAGGTTTCTTAGAGAATTGGGGTAACATTTTTTCACCCAACATCACTTATTCACCAACACTAACATTCAGAGTATTTTGGGGATCAAAATACTGTTAAGAAAACAATTTTAAATTTCGTACATGTTTAAGGATTTGTAATGTTTTTACAAGCATCTTAATTTCTGTTTGTGTTGTCTGCTTGAAGACTGTGGTTTGGCCATCGTCCCTTATCCACATTCACTAAAGGTGTTGATCATAACTGAGGACAGGAGCAGAACAGCCAGGTCCCTTTATGCCCAGGACCCTTCGGCAGCCATGTCAGGGTGTTCCTGCTCAAGCCAGGGTGGCTTAGCCCTTGATAACAGTAGATTCTGAGATGGGTGAGAAGTGGTCCACATGTGGCCACTGTCATTCCTCTGGCATAATGGACTTGGGCTCAGGAGGTCAAGCCCTCTTCAAGGAGCATGAGCTGAAATTGCTAAACTTTGGGAGTTTTTCGTGACACCCTTCAAAGTGCTCACGGTGTGGCATGGATCAGCTGGGGAGGGTTGATGTGGTTTTGCCCTGTGGGGTATCTATCTGTGTACTTTTGTCTGAGGGAGGCAACTGGGGCCACTTAGGCCGGCAGATGCCCACTGTGATTGGTTGACATGATACCAAGCAACAGGATCATCCAATCACCTTCAATGCAGGAAGGATGGCTGACAGGCTCCCTGGGTGACACTTCTTCCAATCAGACGTCAAGTTGGACTGTGACGTAGAGCCATGTGGCCATACCAAATTCCCCCCACCCTTCCCCTGTCCACAACCGTCATTGTCTGTTCTTGCCATCCAGTGGCCACTGCCTCCGCCATGGCTGAGGCTTCCTCTAAGACAACCTCTGAGGAAGACCAGAGCATCCAGGAGCCCAAAGAGGCCAACTCCACGACGGCCCAGAAGCAGAAGAAGTGAGGGCCTCGAGGCTCCCGTAGGCGCCATGCCAACAGCGGGGGAGATATCTTCGGGGACAGCTTCGCCACCTATTTCCCCCGGCTGCTGAAGCAGGTTCACCAGGCCCTCAGCCTTTCCCAGGAGGCAGTGAGTGTCATGGATTCTATGGTTCGTGACATACTGGACCGCATCGCCACCGAGGCTGGTCACCTGGCCCACTACTCCAAGTGCGTGACCATCACCTCCCGGGACATTCGGATGGCCGTGTGCCTGCTGCTGCCCGGGAAGATGGGCAAGCTCGCTGAGTCTCAGGACACGAATGCCACCCTCAGGTACACCAAAAGCAAGTGAGCTATCTCAGGAGCACCTGAGCACCCGGGAAACCCAAAGGCTCTGTTCAGAACCACCACACGTGACCCTAAAGACCAGTGGCCTGCCAAGGAAGGGACCCCACCGGAGGTTGGGGTGGGTGGCACCGTTCTGGCTTGGGGAGCATGTGGCGTGTGTCCTCCTGCGGTTTTTCAAGCATTTTTCCCACAGTGCAAAACATTGTTAACTCCAATATATCCGTAGTGCAATATGCTCCAAGGAAAAGTAGGGGGTGTTTCCGTGATCGTGTTTCATTTCCTCAGTTTCCTAAATGGCCGTTTTTATGAGTTATCTTTCTAGGTTATCTTTGTGGTGATATTATCAATGTGCTGATGTTTACCTTTTTCACTCTCATTCTCCTACGACTGGATAGTGGAATTTTCCAGAACTTCATTATGTGCGATATGGCAACAGAGAAAGTGAATACACTGATATAAGAAGCAAGGTAACCCTGCTAAAAGTGTTCAGCGTCTTTCTCCTCATGAATCCATGTAAATAAGCAAACGAGGCCCAGTTACAGTGTACATATAGCTAAATAAATTTTCAAGAATCCATTCGTTTTCCAGCTTCCCTGACTCTGAGATCACTATTGCAATTCATTCTCTTTTTGCACTGACAATCATTTCATTTCTTTTTGAACAGAAACCTTCCTTACTTCCAGGTGTGTGTCACTAGGATTACAGAGTGTCCACGGAAACAGCTCATGCCCTAGCGTACAGTGGTGCAGCCAATGAGTGTCCTGAAGTCTATGAGCAACACTCATTGTCCCAATGTGGGACGAGTGACCCAAGCTGAACCCACAACAGCCTTCCTGTGATATTCCACCTGGTGGTTAAAGGCATGGCGATGTGATTCTTTACCTGATGTTTTTGTTTGCAGTGTTTGTAATCATGGTCTTTTAGGGATATGAATCCAAAGCTAAGATTAATATATGTTCCTTGACCCTAACATCAAGTTATACAGAGCATTGTCAGCCATTAGAAGAAGTCACATAACGCTTATTTCCTCAAAAGATTGGCATATTAATATTCATGTTAATATTAATATAGGCTACCTTTCATTGTGCTCTCTTCTGGGTCCCAAGTCTTGGTATTTTTAGCATTTTTTTTTCTATAAGTGTATTGCTGAATTTCAGAGCAGGTGCTGACTTTCCCATTGCTTTCCTTTTCAATTGATTTCCAGTCGCCCGAGTATGTGGACAAGAGAACATACTCTGGGATTGCAACCCACAGGAATTTATTATGTTGTGCCTTGAAGCTCAATATGTGGCCATTTTTGTTAAATGTTTCCCGTAAATTTTGAAACATCTCATAAACAACCCTTCCCCTTCATATGTAGAAACCGGTAAAGGATGGCACTCTCAGTCAAACCACGAAGCAAAAGCTGGATAAATGACAAAAATCAAAATTTTCTTGAGCCCGCCAGAAGTGGGAAAGAACCACCCCAGAGGGACCCAACACATAGCCACATAGATTATTCCACCATTTAAAGAGGACCCCTTGGTCAAGAGGGAAAAGGGTTCAGGGCAGGATAGTAGCCAGAGCTTCCCTGAGTAGTGCAGATGGGAAGAGGGGAAGGTCACCTCCAGAGCTCCACTTGGGATCCATAGGGAAATGATATAAAACCAAGAAGTCCACTCATTGGGATTTGTTACTTTCTGTTTTTCCAGAATATTAGAAAAATATTATGAAAATAGTTGAAGAGAAATGTTATGAAAATAGTTGAAGCTGTGCTTACTGCACAAGGAGACCAAGAAAAACTCCCACAAAATCAGCTGCAAGCAAATCCCTCTGGATGGTGCCACCAAATATTCCTACAAGTCCGGAACAACACTTGCCAAACCAAAGACACTTGGCAGAACCCTGTTCTTTTCTAGAGACAGAGCTGTGTACCTGTTCCAAAACACCACATCTCACTCAGTGACTTATTTCTCATTATGCTAATTGTTTTTCTGTAAAGTGCCAATGTTTCTGTGAATTAAGACATACGAATAAATTTCTGAAGTTACCCTTGCATACGTGTGTAATTAGACAAGTCCTTTTGAGAAACCAAACCCATTGGGATATTTTACCCTGGAATATGTGTTTTCCCTTTGTAAATTCAGAAATCAAAGAGGAGGATTAGTAAAACAGGGTTAACAATGAAATCTGATTTGTTAGTGGGGAGTGAAGAATGAGGTGGCAAGGGGACTGATGTCGGTGAATTATAGGAAGAAAGAAGAAGGGGGTGGATTGATGTGAAGATCGGAAGAGGAAGCTCGCACATTTGATATAGCATTTCAGTGGGTGATTGAGCAGAAGGGGAACGTAGTGAGCAATCATGATGTCATGTTGCGACTTATAGGAAACACAAACTAAGGGAAAGAGCTTTACTACCTAAACAACAAATAAAAAGTATCAATGTAGGGAAAATAGCATGAGTGGGATAAACATAGTCCAGTCAAACATTTTATCAGCTTTCCCTGTAAGCTGGAGTCCATTTGAAAACATAAGCAAGGACCCGAACATGGCACAGAGAAAACTACATCAAAAAGTTTAAGGAGCAATACCTATTCTAGGCTCCCTCGTAATGAAATCTCACTTGTTTAGATTTATCTGATTCTGCTCTTCTTCAGGATAGAATCTTTTGTTTTTGAAAATCTTCATGACTGGCCTCTACATGTCATGGGGATCACAGAATGCTGTCCGATGGCACAGCACAAGCTCCACTCGGATCCATGTCACTCAGTGAGGCAACTGCAGCCGAGGGGCCACAGCCCAAAGTGTGATCAGGTCTCCCGGTCTGAACTAGGAAGAGTCAGTTGTCCAGTGATGTTCAATGGGAGTTGAAGGGGAAACCTGTGATTAGAGCGGTGTACTTCTTTGGTTCCTCAATGGGTTGTATGATTTTAATGCTGTTGATGGAGGTGTATTCCATTAGTTTTCGAGGGCCTCTGCAAAAACATTCCAGGGACTGGCTAACTTAAACACTATTTATTTTTAATCTCACAGTTCTGGATACCAATCGTCACCTTTTGGTAAGGAGACCAATCCTGTTGGGTAGGGTCAAACCTCATAACTTCACCTTAAACAGATGGCCTGCGTAGAGACTCTCTCCAAATAAGGTCACATTCTAAAACACTAGGGGCCAGGACTTCTACCTGTGAATTTTAGGGAGACACAACTCCATACATACTAGCACATATTCTGCATCCATTCCGCGGCACAAATTAACATCCACACATAGAAAATATATTCATTTCATCACAACATCCCCAAAGTCTTAACTCACTCCAAAATCAGTTCTCCAGTATCTCACGTGATAATCGTCTATGTCTGGAATGGGTGAGTCTCCACGTATGACTCATGCTGAGGTGGGAATTCTCTCCACCACTGCACCTGTGAAGCTAGACAAGTTATCTGTTTCTGAAAGACAGTGTGGGACTGGTACCAGATAGGGCTTATCATACCAAAAGCAGGAAATCTGAAAAACTACTGGAGTTTGTGGAGCTTAAGCACCTTTGAAACCTAGTGGGGGCAAATTCCATTAGATTCTAAGGATGGAAAAGATTCTACTTGGCCTCAATGCTCTGTCTGTCAGGCCCAATGGGGTAACAGCTTTACACCCAAAGCCCTGGGCAGCGGGGTGGGGGATCTCCCCCCAGCCTGGGCTGCTGCTGCCTATCCCTCTGAAACCGAGGAAGTGGGACAAATGCTGGGAACTTGGGAGGTGACCTCTGTTTCTGGGACGAAGAGAGAGATGGCCCAGTCCCCTAGTAACGTGCCCCTGGTTCTTGGGGGCAGTGACGGCCATGCCAACCTCTGACCCAACTTTCAAGTCCTTCTTCACTGTCTCGAAAATGAAGAAATTGTCACAGCTGGGTACCTCAGTCAGTCCCTTTCTTGCCGGCACAGTCCAGGAACTCTAACAGCCTCCTTGCATTTCGTCCCATCTTTTTCTGGTTCAGTCCATTCTGGCAACATTTTTTTGGTATAAAATTCTCAAAAAATTGTTGGCTTCCGATGGAATTCACATGAGTCCAGGCCATCAGACAAGAAGTTGTCTAAAGATCTTTCTTGAATACCCATATCTCCCTTATCTCAATTCCTAACTTCTGCAGAGATGGTTGATTGGATCAGTGTGCCACATGCCTCTCCTCTTAGGCTAATGGTTTTCCGGGCGCACCCTTGCTCCTATTTCCAGAGCAAGGTATCTGCATACTTTGAGTACCTTCTGAACCATCCAGTGTTGCCTTCCTTTTCCTTAGTACTTCCTTGGCTAATTTCTCTCTCTTCTCTCCCATTTAATATACAGATCTAGGAGAAACCAGATTAAATCCTAAATACTTTTCTCAGTTTGCCAGTGTAGTGACCAAGGTTCCCCCTGGTCCTCTTAAGTTTCGCTGAAAACTGAAGTCACAAAAGGCAGATCCATAGGACACAAGGCATACCAACTTATACAACGAGTATCCCCGGGAGCCTTTAGTGTTAATAGCCAAAGGCACAGGGGAAATTATCTATTTTTATGCCTTGGCTCAAAGGAGTACAGACAGCTGTGTAGAAATATGATGGGACAAAAAGGCTATGATCTAATGCCAATAGACTGAGTGGGGGAAACCCGACAAGGCCTGTGTATCTAGACTCTGCTTGGCCTATCTGAGCACACAGTCCTTCCTCCCGGATACGGGGCAGGACCCTCTCTGGAATAGGGATCTTGTGACTTCCTTTCAAACAAGATAGGTTAGATCATTTTTTCATAGACAGTTTTTACATGAAAATGTGGAAAATGTTGCAATACATTTCTAGGTTTTGTGACTATCTTTAGAAAAAAGAGCTTCTGGTTTCTTGGACCCACCTTCGGGAAGAGGGATTCTGGTCTTTATGTTTAGTCCCCGGAGTAGAACGGGACTGACAGACAGGAGGACCAAAAATGTCAGAGAAAATCTTTTTCATCTGAGACTACTTCTGAAGCCCTCATTTTGGGGTATTGTGCCCTGAGCTCCAACAATAGAAATCAGCTACATGTGCAAGTTCATCACTTACAATTTCTACTTTCCTCAAAGACACTAAGAACACAATACAGCCCAAGCCTTTGCCACTGTAAAACTAGGAAGGCCTTTCCTCATGCTTCCAATAACCTCTTCCTAGTCTCCATCTGAAAATACACCAGAAGCACTTTTAATACACATAGTTCTAGCAACATTTCGGTGATCATGATATATGTATTCTCTAAGTCAGAGATCCTTTCTCTACAGCAAAGAATTCTTTCTTAGCCCTCATTTCAATGTCATTTGGTGTTCATATTTTCCCTCCGCCATTTCCTAAAGTCACTCTAGGCTTCTTGTGTCATGCATGTCAAAACACTTCCAGCCTGTATGCATTACTTACTTCCAAGGCCTGTTCCAACCTTTCAGATGTTCCTTATCGCATCATCCCACTGCTTGGCAACAGAACCTCTAGTAGTTTGCTAGGGTCATTCTGACAAAGTACCACAAACCTGGTGGGATAAGCAGCAGAAATTTATTGTTCACGGTTTGGCAGGCTGGAAGTCCAAATCAAAGCGTCAGCTGGGTTGGTTACTTCTGAGTAGTAAGAGGGAAGGATCTCTTCCGGGGATCTTTCCTTGGCTTGTAGGTGGCCCAGTTCTCCCCATGCCACTTCACATTTTCTTCCCTGGACGCATGTCTCTGTGTCTGAATTTCCCCTTTCGGTATGCAAAATGCATACTAGTCATTTTGGATAGAGCGCACCCTAATGAACGTAATTTAACTTGAGTACCCCAGTAAAGGTCCTACCTTCAAGTAGGAGAGAGATGAGGGGTCAGGAGTCTAATAGTTACATTGGAAATAGAGGGATCTTAGCTTGCACACTCCTTATGGGAATCTAATGAACGACGATCTGTCACTGTCCCCATCACCCCCATATGGGAACATCTAGTTGCAGGAAAACAAGCTCAGGGCTCCCACTGATTCTACGTTATGGTGAGTTGTAATATTATTTCATTACACATTACAATATGATAATAATAGAAATAAAGTGCACAATAAGTGTAATGCACTTCAGTCATCCCAAAACCATCCCCTCCATGACGTTCTGTGGAAAAATTGTCTTCCCGGAAACCGGTTATTGGTGCCAGAAAGGTTGGGGACCGCTGGTCTAGCTATCTCATGCTGGCAAACTGCAATCCCAAGAATCATTTCTTATCTTAGCCTATGTCTGGGAATAGGGGCAATCTTTGGAATTACTTCTTCTCTGAAGAGGGTATGGCATCCAGTCGCTATTGAACTTCAGTACACTATTGAGAATTCTAATTGTCAATGGCCAATAGATTGATCCTCTAAATTAACCTGCTAAATTATGTTAAAAGGATTTTAGAGATTTGTCATTCTAACCGATTGATAAAAATGTTAAATATATAAAAAGACACATCATGGTGTGGCAGCTAGCCTTAAAACTTGGCTTGACAAAAGTGAAGAGCAAAAATCAGACCAAAACAAAGATAACCTCCTGTGTCTGCTCAAACTGCCCCATGTGGGAATAAAAACAAAGGCCGCTCCACCTTGTGCCCTTCGAGTTCAAATTCTGCACTTTCACCTCAACGCCGTGGTTTGCACTGCTAGTCAGGAAACCCGCCCTTCTTGGTTGGATATTGGTGTGAATTTTGGGGAGTATCTATTTCTTATTGACCCTTTTCCCTCCCTTGGATTGCTTTTGATTTCCCGTCTTCCTTCACCTGTGATGGGGGCACATGAGGCCCTTTGGCCTTCTTGTGGAGATAGCTGAGAATCTAAGATCCTAGAAAATTTGGTAGGACAAATATGTGGGTTGTATCCTGTGAAAGGCTAGCAAAACTTTCTTTTCTCTTTGAGCTGTCTGGGGTTTGGGGCAATTCTGGACCTTGTGAAATCTACTTTCCGCCCCTTTGAAGACACCTCATGCATCCTTGGTTGTGTCATAATCTTGGTGAAACTTACTGGAAAGATATCTTTACTTTACAGAAAACAAAACAAACAAGAAAAGGTCAAAACCCAGAAATATCAGCTGCTTGTCTTCTGCTGCTGCTTGTGGCCCATAGTGGCGTCGGCCGCTTTCGGCTCCTTTGGGCTCAGGCCTTTGTCAGAAGTCGTCTCAGAGTAAGGCTTAACCATCTCAGAGGCAACTGCCAGTGGATGTGAGGAACAGACAATGATGGTTGACCACAGGTGGGAGGGCCTTTTATAGTCACCACATGGTTACGTCATGGGCCACCAACTCCACATCTGACTGAATGAAGTGCCATGCAGGGAGCCTATCAGCCATCCTCCTAGCCTCAGAGGCAACTCGATGGTCCTGTTGCTTGGCAATCACAGTGGGTGTCTGCCGACATGCTCCCTGCCTCTCACCTGCCACGGAGCACGTGCTCAAACCTGCCCACTCTCAACTAGGGCAAGCTGTGCGTTCCACGCATTCTTCCACTCCTGTTCTGCGACCACTCCAGTTCCAAAAAAGCTCGGTTGTACTACGAATCCTCTCTAAATCATACTCCTCATCTGTTTATTCCTTATTTCTTCCTCCAGGAGCCCACTTTCTCTTGAGAAAGCTGCAGATTCTCGTTCAGCGTGGTGCATCAGGGTTCCCAAAGACCTGATGCGTGAGGCTTCTTTGCCTTTTCGTAGGTAGGGTGAGCACATAATTTCTTGTTGAATAAATGTGGGGGCAGCTTTCAGAATAAATGCAGCACTACGAATCATCGGGCTGGGACAACAGGTAAAATCAGGACGCGTGGCCACCCTTCTAGGGCAAAGATCTGGGGATAGAATAAGGACATCCCTTGGGGTTTGAAACACTAAGGTTCTTGGGTAATGAGACCAATTTACTTTTAATAGCATTTTTTTTTTTTGTCTTCTCTTTGAAGTTCTGGTGACTTTATTTCCTGGAGACAACTAGTGTGGCTAGGCTACATTAACATGGGAAAATGACACAACATCGTGAGATCATCTGTTTGGGTCTTAGGACTCATGTGAGCTAGTGGGACCGGACTCGACTGCAAGAGTGATTGAGGGCACGGGTTTGGGAGTCAGAGGAGATCTGGGCTTAGACCTCAGCTGTGCCTCTTACTGGCTGTATTGCCTTGAACAAGTGGCTTGACTTCTCTGAATCTCAGTTTCCTCCTCTGTGGAATACAGGTCTAGAAGGTGGTTGTCAAGATCCAGGGTGATGATGCAGATGGAGTGCCAGATACATCGTCTGCAACCAATGAATGTCAGCTGTACATGGTTCCAATACCGAGATTCGTGTCCTCGGGCAATCACAGGTGGTGGGGGTGGGATCCAGTGCCAGACAGCTGAATGAACACGCTCTCCTGGCTACCTGGGCCCCATCTGTTTGCTTCAAGCTGACAGTGAGATAAGGGAGGATGACTTTTCCCTTCTGAGCCACATGTTAGTGAAGCGGTGGAGATAATGCTGCTCTGAGTCCTGACGGGAAGTTGCTGGGGAGCAA